>NW_023416313.1:149215246-149815246 GCF_014108235.1 Myotis myotis | reverse complement strand
TTGGGGCTAAAAATATTTTTTCATTAACAAAGTTACTAATACAACCACATACTGTTTTCAGACCTTTTCCTTGGTTTACTTCACTTCAATAGGATTAATTTATCAAAAATCCAAACTTCGAACTTTGCAACATCCCTAATTTAGTCAGTCTCCTCTGTAAACATCTGGAATTCTCTCATCACAGTCAGGTATAAATCCATATCCAGCTTTCTCTCTCGTTTAACTGACCAAATTTTTAATTTATGCCAAACTCTTTCTAAACACTAAAAGTTCTCCAACATAGAGCCCATATTAAGTCAAAACCACCACAGTATAAATGATATCTGTTCTCTGTGAAGTACAGTGTTGATAAAGCCTGTGAAGTACTTTTGAAGTTACTTAATTGCCCCTATTCTGCATATTACATATAACTCATTTACTGGTTACCCTCATTTCTATCATAGCTGTTTTACTGTTAATTGGTTTCCTCGTTACCAAGGTGCTTTTTCTTTGAACTTAAATGCATTTTCTTCATCAAGGTGATCTGAACTAGGGTCCAGAAATTCAAACCCCATTTGACATTGGTGTATTTCAGGGATTTTCAACTGGTATGCCACAAGAACTCTTAAAACATACAATACCTGACTATTTAGTCAGGAATTCTGATCTCTCTTCCCTAAGACTGTCAAATTAAAACATGACAACAGCCAACACAACAGCTGTCCGGTGTGAATTAAACAAAATCTACTGGGAATCCTCTTTTCAACTATTTTTTTTGGTCACATCAGCAAAACTTTTTTGGTGTGCCACAGGATTTTAATTAGTTCACGTGTGTCATGAGATGAAAAAGGTTGAAAATCACTGGTGTAGTTTAATTTCTCTTATAATAGAAAGGTCAGTAAGAATGTTTATGTGGCTAAGTCCTTCATTTCCCCAGGCCACAGTCAATAATGATGCTTGCTGGTTCTCGCCTGAAAATTAGTGCATCAGTGGCTAGCCACATATTCTCAGAATAAAGTACATCTTTCAACTGATCTCATTAAACATATAGCTATTCCCTATTCCCCAAGTATTTCTGTAACATTACCTAAATACTAGTACTTGTAAAGTTAAGTTTGTCATCTGTTGTTTTACTTTCCCTTTCATCCCACTGGGCTTTGCTGCTAAATTGTCCAATAGATTCCTTTGACATTTTATGATTACTGGATGGCTGAAATGATAGCACATTTCCTTCTACTCCTTCCATTACATTCTCAGTCCTCATTTGAATTCCGTTTATTCCTTTCCAATTTACCATGCCTTGCCGTTCCTATTTGCATTTTCTTTTCTGTTACACCTAGTTTCCTCTGTAAGAGGTGTAAGAACCTGCACTGACTAGCACTAATCTTATAAACTTTACAGGCTTAGGATGTTATGGTAACATTTGAACTGAAATCTACTGGGAAACCTCTTTTCAACTATGAAGGCATTTAATTCACAGTAGCCTGAGAACAAGAGTGTAAAGTGATTCTTCCCCATGAAGACAACCTAGACACATCTTTTGTCAATAACCCTGTGTGTGCAGATTTTCTAAGAGTGGATGATCATTTCTCTAGCTATTAAAAAAGAGCCATTCCTCAGTTTCTTCCAATATTTAGTTTTGAAGGAATTAGAATAGACACTTTCGCCATAGCCAGTTTGGCTCAGTGGATAGAGCGTCGGCCTGCGGACTGAAGGGTCCCGGGTTCGATTCCGGTCCGGGGCATGTACCTTGGTTGCGGGCACATCCCCAGTGGGGAGTGTGCAGGAGGCAGCTGATCGATGTTTCTCTCTCATCGATGTTTCTCTCTCATCGATGTTTCTGACTATCTCTCCCCCTTCCTCTCTGTACAAAATCAATAAAATATATTAAAAAAAAAAAAGAAAGAAAGAGACACTTTCACCTTAGCTGGTTTGGCCCAGTGGATAGAGCGTCAGCCTGCAGACTGAAGGGTCCCGGTTTCGATTCCAGTCAAGGGCATATGCCTAGGTTGTGGGCTTGATCCTCAGTGGGGGGTGTGCAGGAGGCAGGCAATCAATGATTCTCATCATTGATGTTTCTCTCTCTCCCCCTTCCTCTCTCTGAAATCAAATTTTTTTTTTTTTAATGAAGAAAATAGACACTTTCCCCTTTGGCCAGTGTGGCTCAGTTGGTTGGGCATCATCCGATGCACTGGGGGGATTGCACATGCCTAGGTTGAGAGCTTGATCTCAGGTAGGGGGCAGGCAAGAGACAACCAATTGATGTAAAGCTCTCATATCAATTTTTCTCCCCCCCTCTCTTTCTAAAAACCAGTAAAAATGTTTTAGCTTGGCCAGTGTGATCAGTGGTTAAGCATCTACCTATGAACCAGGAGGACACGGTTCAATTCCTGGTCAGGGCACATGCCTGGGTTGCGGGCTCAATCCCCATTACATGCAGGGGGCAGCCAATCAATGATTCTCTCTCATTATTGATGTTTCCTATCTCTCTCCCTCTCTGAAATATATTAAATAAGTGTTATTAGCATTTTTAGAACACTGACTCTTTCTAAGAATCCAGCTAAGCATCCACTTTATTTTGTCATGAGTTATGTGTCAAAAGTGAGTTTGTGCAGCATAGAAAATCACATGACTAGAAAACAAGGTGGGTAGTAGTATGTTTGATCAACTTAACACAAAAGCTACTTTGATACTGTGGATGTCAGATCCAAGGGCAGCCCATAGTTCAGCCTCTTCCTATTCTGCTTTGTGATATAATGATTTAGGAGATTTTTATGAATAGAACTTTCTCCCATAGTAGCTTGGTCATAAATGTCTTTGCTGTGAGTTATAAAAGAGCAACTTTCCAGGGAATCAAGGCTTGTGCGGATAATAGTCTAAACTAACCATGTTTTTGTCATGTTCTGCAGGAAAAACGGAAATATAAAACATACACATATTCAACCGTTCAGGACCGGCAAGCATCACAGATCTGAAAGCAATTTAATAAATCTGCCCTTAAAAGTCTGGGTGTTAACTAGTACCCTATGCCTAAAAATCATTGCAAGTAATTGGGTAGGAGTGCACAGAAATTACTTCATATGAACTGAACGAATTGAAAATAAATAAGTGTGTACACCTCACAATGTTCTCAGTTACCTGGGAAAGAGGTTTTCTATTTTCAGTAACACTGAGGCAAAGACTCAGAATCCAGAAGGTAACTGGTGCAATAAACAGTAATTAAAAGGACAAAAATGGAAGAAAGTTTCATTCTCCAGTTATTTCAATTTCCCTAAAATCCTGACATGTCTGAACCTCTTCCTTTAAGGATGTAACAATTTAGCACACAACAAATATCTCAAAAAGGGCACAAATGGACCACAAAGCATTGGTGAAAAAGCTTCACGTATTTCCCAATTTTTTTTCCATTAGGGTATAAAAGCAATTTTGAAAACCCTCCATTCCACATCAAAGTTACTTTTCTCCTTAATGTTAACACTCACCCCAATGAAATATAATTTGAGTAGTGTGTGTTGTTATGCACAATGATTACAATTCAAATAAAAATATATGTGGTACATTCTAGAGGTTTTGTAGAAACCGCTGTGAAACGAAGTATTTGAAATAAATATAAAGTACAAAAATAAAAAAACCAGGTTTTTTTCCTCCAAATTCCTGGTTTAATAAGGACGTGTTTATTTTGAGAAAAAAAGGTCCCAAACATCAGGCTGTTCACAAAAATAACCCACAGTATCAACTTTAGAAAACAAATCTTAAAACTATTACACTAATTATTTACCTAGAGGATGCATTTGACATGCCAACTCTCATTCACAAAAATACATTGTTACATTTGTGTTGAACAGCCCCACATAGCACTCTTATATGGGGTATAAAACACATACCTCTAACTCAAAGCTGCTCTCAGGTGCTACTCAACTAATGCGATTGCCTTTGCAGTTAGGGAAGCAACTACTGAACTCATATATGAATGAAAAGAACTGTGCTCCCTGCATAACAAGAGATTATTTTGGAGACAGTTGATAAAAACCATACATCCTTTTATTGTTAAGTCATAAAGAGGTATCAAAATTAAAAGCAAAAATTACAGGGTTAAGACTTAACATAACTACTAGGAGCATCAAAGGGAAGTGAAAATGGGACTAGGCGCAGGGCAATATGAATTAATGAACATGGGAGGGACGAGATGGGGAGAACAGTGAGCATGTGCTGAAGGTACTAGGGAGAGGATCTGGTGAAAATTTTGATCTCAGACAAGCGCCTAGATAAAGAAATAATGGGACAACATTTCTAAACCCCACTATGTGCTTAAGAGTCATCCTCGCCATTGGCGCTGTCTCTGTCATCCTCTCCTTCCTCAGCCTCTTTTTCATCATCCTTGATCAACTCCAGCTGTGAGAAACAGACACAAATAGGATGGAGTTAGAGGCACTCCATGTGTCCCTGATCCCCCCTCCACCACCTTTTTCTTTCCTTTCCCGTGGTTTTCACCTGGTCATCCCCCCGATCTTCATTATCATCATCATCCAGTAGGTCCCCCTCCTCAGCAGAATCCTCAGCACCCCCCTCGGACTCCATCTTCACATTAGTCTCATCTTTCTTCAGGGAGCTGGTGGTCTGCTCCTCTTCTGTCTTATCATTCTTCATCTCTACTGGGGATGAGAAGGACAAGTCTGTCCAGGGATATTAATGTCCATAGGGTGTAAACAATTCCCACTCATCAATACAGAACTGCAGCCTAATTCCCCCCACATAAATGCCCTCCCCAATTCAAACTCCCCAAGTTTCACATTCAATTGCTTTACACCCACTATTCAACGTATATTTTCAATTACCTTAGGTAACTAACCCAAATCTATATCCCCCAAAAAGCAGCAGTACCATTTACCTGCTTGTTTGCTCTGTTCCTTTTCAATTTTTTCCAGGCTTTCCAGTAGATAATCCACTTTTTGTTTTATCTGGGTCAATTCCTTCTTAATGGCCTGAAGGTCATCTCCTTTCACTTTTAAAATAAATAAAACCTTAGATGAGAATCAAAATACCAGAAGCTACAAGTTATCAAAAACATTCCTACTACACTATACACTAGTAGCCAACAGGAAATCCCTAGGGAGAAATGGCATTAGTATCAGATTGTCTCAGTAATGGGGACCTTCAATCTTGTAGCTGGTAAAGGAAAACTCCTTTATGTGCTTACTCCATTACCAGTAGCATTCTGACTTTTGTGGACCTGCTAAGACTTCAATTCCTTTTTAAAGCACTTTCTCTGTACAGTTTTATTGACATATATTACACAAATTTAACAGGTGCCTCAACTCCCTGAAGTATTCAAATTACCAGGGTCTTAAGGATAGAAGGCAATCTAGAACTGGTCCCTTAATCATTATATTCTCCTCTTTTATTACTTTTATTATGCAAAGGCTTTGTACAAAAACTGCAATTATTAGCAGCATTAATTTCACTATTTCAACACAGAATAAATACCACAAAGCTGCAATAATACATACACTTTGCAGACTTGGAAGAAGATCCTCGTTGTCCACTCTTAGAATTGAAGCCACTTTTGCCCCTTCGTGATGTGTTTCCTGATACACGCTGGCGTTTTGAGGGCACTACAGCCCGAGCAATAGGAGGAGGAGGAGGAACACGTGCTGGGTAACTGTACATCCTATTGGATAAGAAGAAGACAGAATTCCTTCACAACTAAATTAAGTCAGCAAGATCAAACAACTGCAACTTATAAAACAATACATTATCCCAGCCATTGTAGCTCAGTGTTTGAGCGTTAACCTATGAATCAGAGGTCATAGTTTGATTCCTGGTTCAGGGCACATGCCCAGGTTGTGGGCTCAGTCCCTTTCTTTGATCAGGAGGAAGCTGATCAATGATATATATTTAAAATCGTCCTAGTAACTATAACATAATCAGGTCCACACAAGAAAGATACAACCGACAGGGGATCTGAGCAAATGCAAACTTTCTTCTTATCTAAAATGTCACCTTAGGTGACACATAAAGAGGGCATCTCTTAGCTTTCCCAAGTAGCCAAGAATCCTCTTGCTCTCTTAATCACATGCCTTTCCAAGCAGGTATAGCACCGCTCAGGAATATTTTAAAAAAGGTAAAGAAACGGGAGGGAGGCAAGATGATAGCTTTTGCCCTAGCTGGTTTGGCTTAGTGGATAGAGCGCCAGCCTGTGGACTGAAGGGTCCCAGGTTTGATTATGGTCAAGGGTTGCGAGCTCGATTCCCAGTAAAGGGCGAGCAGGAGGCATCGGATCAATGACTTTCTCTTTCCATTGATGTTTCTCTCTCTCTCTGTTCTTTCCTCTCTGAAATCAATAATAATAATAATAATAATAATAAAGATGATAGCTCTTCTAACCCCAATAAAATTGAGTTAATCCAAAATCTAAAACTTTGTGAGCCTAGAACAAAATAAGGGCTCAAGTATTAGCTTAAGGAATATATGGATAGCTTCTTTCACCCATCTTGCAATTCAATGAAATCTCTCCCACCACTGTACAAACTTTTTCTTTACCTCTGATCAATAGGTCTTGCTTGAAAAGATCTGTAGAGTAAGAGATCAACAAAATTGCCTGACCTCCCTTCATGTAACCTTTAATCATGTAATCCTAGTCATAAAAGAGGGAATCTCAACTATACTCGATTCTTCTCTTCCACAAAGCATCTACTTGTATAACTTTAACCCAATAAATCTCACCAAGACCTCCAATTTCAACAATTACAATGGTAACTACCTGCACCTTTCCCTGACTCCAGTTCCTCTTTTCTACCCATGGGGCTGTTGCTAAGATATCTGCATAGAGGATAATAATAAATATTTTAACCTTACAAATAAAGTATATTCAGAACTTCTGAGTGAAAGCTAACACCATTTTTCTGAGTAGTTTTTTCCATTCTTCACTAAGCCTGTTCATTTTCCCATCACAGAACTTAGTACTATACTTGACCAGCTCTTTAGTAGCTATTACTTACTTAGAATGGAAAGGGGAAGACATTACTTTTAACTGTCACATCATATCATCAAGCAATACATTAGTAAAGAGTAACTAAAGGTATTATTTTGCCTCTTTAAAAACAAAGAAGCCAAGAGTGTGTTGCTAACAATTTTTTGGACTAAACAGATATTTCTGCAAACATTTACATTTCTTCACCATTCCTTGCTGTCTGTGTCTCTTTTTATTAAGTTTTGTGAAATTCCTCACTTAAAACAATTTTTCCAAACATGCCAGATTGTCCCCCCAAAAAATATGCACACACTTTAACAGCTGATACATTGATTGATGCTTCTTTCTTTAGCGATTTAACCCACTGGAATAATTCAAAGTGTATATACGTTTTGGGGGGACACCCTGTATTTACAGGTTGAGATGATAGGGACATTCAAAGTTCTGCTGCCTTACCAAGACAACTAAAGTAGAACATCAGAAGACTATTCTCATAAAGGTAGGGTTACACTGTCTGAATTTTATACATACAATTTAGAAAAGTTTCTTACCTAGTAAGAGTTCATAATACCCCAGAAATTATATCCATAAAATGTGTATTAAAATTTTTTCTAAAAGGTGTCATGACAGAGAAATAGGGTAAAAGTCACAGAAACAAAATTACTTCCTTGTTCTAGGTTATCAATGATTCTCAACCTTCCCTGGACATTAGAATTCTTTGGGAGCTTTAAAACACACCAATAAAGAGTCTACCTAAACCAGCTGTATAAAAATCACTACAGATGTAGTTGGGCATGAGTATTTTTTTAAATGTGGCCAAGAGATTCCTATGTGTGGGATGGTAGTGGATAAAAAATAACTGCTTCAGACAAATTCTGTTATTCACAAAATTTCAGGACCTTCAAGTAACTCTATCACTGACCAAGTTTTCCCAGATCTGTTCTCCCAACTAAGATCTGCCATTTTTATATTTTTGAAGTAGAAAAATCATTATTTTTCAAAATGTGTTCAAACATAAAAATCTGAAGAAATCTCTCAAGACAAATGAAATAATCATTTGATGATGCAATAATGAGACTCAAATCATACAACCTTATTAGCATTCAAGGATTTTTATGATGGCGATCTAAAACAATTTTTCCAGTCTTATTCCTTTGGCCTTTTAATAATTAGCTACCATAGTCTACATATTTCTCAAACACAAACGCAAAACTTACACTTATTTATCAAGTACATGTATGAGTATGGTCAAATACTACCATATAATGCATAACTTAAAAAGTACCAAACCAAATATATCTAATGTTTCCTTAACACATTAAGCGCCAAGCCTGTTTTGTCTTCCTTTCGGTTTAGTGTGTGATATCCAATTTCACCAATATGCTCGTGGCCGGAGACTGACGAGGTCCAAACAGAAAGTATAATGTCAGTCACCGGTGACTGACATGGTGCTTAACGTGTTAATAATTCATGAAGATTATTATCTGAATGCCAATATAATACCAATACTTTCTGCATATCATGCCACCCCCCAATAATTAATTCCTATTATCAGCTGGATGTAGAAGAGGGCGTAGAGGAGATAAAAGGTGATGGAAAAAATAGAACAAAATAAAATTAAAAATAAAAGCCACCCATAACCTATCCCTACCCATACGATCTTTCAATTTTATTTCGTATGAATCTCCAACAATACTAATGCTGTTCTAAAAGCACAAGAAGAAATCATTATTCCAACCTCCTTATCTTTCATTCATTCATTGATTTCAGAGAGAGGACGAGAGAGGAAGAGAAACATCAATGGTGAGAGATAATCATTGATTGGCAGCCTCCACTGGGGATCCAGCCTGCAGCCCAGGCATGTACCCTGACTGGGAATTGAACAATGACCTCCTGGTTCATGGTTTGACGCTCAACACTGAGCAACAATGGCCGGCCAACCCCCTTACCTATTAGAACTATATCACCATGATTCCTAATCTATAATATAAATCGTAACACTCCAACATTAACTCCCAAAGCAATCTGAATTGTTAATTCATTATATATACACTGATTATAGCCTATTTTGTATTAGTTGATTTGCTTAAAATTCACTGTACAATATTTAAGGTTAGAAATCATTTTTTAAATTTTACTGTAACCCCATACAATGCAAACCCAAGTGGCAAGTATGCCATAGGGAAATAATGAAGAAACATGTAACTGCTATTTAAGCATCATTTCATCATTAGGTAAGTCAGTAAATCCTTTTATTTGGCATACAAATTAAAAGAAAAAGAAAACTGACGTGTTTCAAGAAAAACCTTAGTCCAGAAAATATTGGACATGTCCCAATATGCCCTAAAGATATGTAAGCTGATTCTTTGAAATCTATAGAAATGTCACCTTACTAGTCTACCTCAATTTGCAGGAAAGCATTTTTCATTTTGTTTTTTTTCGCAGAAAGAAGAGACTTTGTTTGAAAATGTTTATGTTGTTCGTTACTACAAAATAGAAAAAACAAAATGATTCTCACTAGGTGCTTTTTATCAAGATAGACAAAACATTTTTTAACATACCTGTCATAATAATCCCGTTGAAAGTCATAGTCCAAATCAAAAGAGGAGCTGAAAAATAAACACCAAAGAGCATTAATTTGAAGCCATTGATGTCAAGTCACAACAGCAGATAGGGGAAAAAACCCCAAAGCCCATGCCAAACCAACCACAACAAATAGATCAACAGATTAGCATGGAACAACTCCCAATCATCATTCAATTAACATCACTAAATTCTAAGCACCTTAGGCCACTGAACATGTAGCGGACAAATTCAAATTCAGGTGAAAGTTTTGCTAAAATTTCAACACACTACATAATAGCCAAAATAAGAACACTGAAAATTACAATAGTAAACTAAACATTCTTAGGCCATCTTCCCTTTCTTACTCCTCAGCTCCTGAGAAGCTCAACTCCTCTTGAAGAATTTTATAATTTATGCTAAATACCAAAGTACTCTTTAATAGCCAAAATCTCAGGGAATTCTAGTAATTTTCTGGGAAATGGGTGAAAAGGAAGTATGTTAACAAAAAATTAATAAAGCATTACTTAGACACAAATAAAACATACTACAGTTAGCCCTCCCATATCCAGCAAGACAGATAGAGAATATGCCCACTGATGGACACAATGGAGTTATAAATAATAAAGTTCCGGACCTGAGTAGAGGGGACGGAGAAGGGTGTTCTGGTACTGACCCGTACATCTCCGCTGCAGATCGTTTCACACCTGCTTTTCCTCGGTTCACTTTTGGCTCTGCAGCCAGATTAATATCTGAAAAAAAAAACACAAAAATTTTAGTGACAACACTGTTGGGATTTTAAAAAATGTCCGTAAGTCATATAAATCCACAAAGATCTAACACTGTAACTCATCTTTCCTTGTGATATAAACACTCAAGAATTTTTATAAGGCTGGAACGTTTAATCTTCCATTCCTTCTGTATCAAAAAAGTTTTCATTATTTATAACACATTAAGTTTGTCTTTGGTACCTTCCACACTCAGCTTCTACTCCAATGAAACGCTTACCATTCAGAACACCCATTTTTCACTTAGTTAGTATCACAGGAAAAAGTATCAGTAACTAATAGTTGCCTTTCCAGAAATGATTCTGTGCATTTTAAATTAAACAAATATATTAGAAATAAATTACCTCAGAGATTTACTATGGCAGTTCATGAATTAATATATTTGGAGTATGGTACCCTTAAATTTCCCCAAATGCAAATGTTTATTCTACTTACAAGTAGAACCAACTCTAAAGTTGCATAAAAAAATGCTTAAGAAGTACTCTGCAGAAGTGCTTAACAACCTTTACATGCACATACATAAACATACACTAAGAAAAGAAAAATAAAGGAGCAAAGGGAAAAAAAACCTAATATGCAGTGTCCTGTCTGGGAGTTCGATTGCTCGCTATAACGTGCAATAACAACCAGGGGGCAACACAGCGCGAAGGAAGGCCCTGCAGGCAGCCACTAGGGACCCTACCCGTGCACAAATTTCATGCACTGGGCCTCAAGTTTCCATATAAAATGTAAATATTTAAAACACCCATTCTAGCCGAAACCGGTTTGGCTCAGTGGATAGAGCCTCGGCCTGCGGACTGAAAGGTCACAGGTTCGATTCCGGTCAAGGGCATGTACCTGGGTTGCGGGCACATCCCCAGTAGGAGATGTGCAGGAGGCAGCTGATCGATGTTTCTCTCCCATCGATGTTTCTAACTCTCTATCTCTCTCTCTTCCTCTCTGTAAAAAATCAATAAAATATATTTTAAAAAAAATAAAATAAAAAATAAAAAAAATAAAACACCCATTCTAGCAGCCAACTACTTACCCTGTCCATCCACTGCCTACCAACCAAGAGTTCATGTGCTCCTCATTAACAAGAGGCCATTGTAGCTCTTTTAAAACTCAGGTCATCAAATAACCAATTAAAAAACAGACATTTAGTACATTGTCTTTTTGCTAAATAGACAATTCATGAATAATCTTCAGTTTTTGGTCCACTAAATTCATTTCTAATTTTTCATATCTAATGTTTATAAAAGCCTTGCCCTTTTACAGTTTTGACTATAGACATTTATAACATTAAAGATTAAATTTTAAAAAGTGCATATTCTATTGATTTTGAGAGTGAGAGAAAGGGAGAATAGGAGCGAGAAACATGTATGAGAGAAACATGTATGAGAGAGAAACATCGATGACAAAGAAACATGGATTGGCTGCCCCCTTCATGGCCCCTATTGGGGATTGAGCCCGTAACTCAGGAATGTCCACTGACCTGAAATCCAACGAGGGACCTTTTGGTTCATTGGATAATGCTCAACTGAGCCACAATGGCCAGGGCAAGATAGAATTACATTTTTTAAAAAGCAATTTTGCCCTAGCCATTTTGGCTCAGTGAATTGAGTGTCAGCACGTGGACTATAGGGGTCCCAGATTCGATTTTCTGGTCAAGGGCAAGGGCGCATACCTGGATTGCAGGCTTGATCCCCAGAAGGGGGTATGCAAAAGGCAGTCAATCAATGATTCGCATCATTGATAGATGTTTCTATTTCTCTCCCTTCCTCCCCGAAATCAATAAAAATATTTTTAAAAGCAATTTTTAAATGTAAAAAAAATGAAACGAAAGAACTAAACTTTATCAAAGTTGATTATACAACTTTATAGATTTCATGTGATTCCAAACTATAGTACTGAATCAATAGTCAATAGACTATATATTAATAAAATTGCATTTCATAATATTAATTTTAGTAAAAATACAAGTATGATTATTTTAAAACTGTAGCACAAAGTACACATAAAATTGTATTTTTTCTATTCTTAAAAAGCATAAGTTTCTCCTAATCTACCCACTGAATCTAGTCAGAAGCAATTAAAATTCAAACACTAACTCCTGATATACAGACAGTGGTTTCTAAATAATTCTCATTAAAAGGAGCCAAGGCTCCTGGGCAAAAGGGCAAATTCCAAGTTTATGTCAAGCTATACACCAAATGACCTGGAATGTCTTCTGGTGCCAGAAAATGAGGCAACAATACATTATTCCATTAGGAAGGTCACAATGACATAGGGACCAACTTGAAGGTGATCCACTAGGCTAAAAGAAATTATTTGGAGTTCTAAAGAATGATTTGTGGCTCCAACCAGCTAGCTCAGTTGGTCAGAGTGCGTCCCAATAAACCAAGTTTGTGAATTCGACTCTCGGTCAAAGCACATACAAGAACCAACAAAGCAATGTTTCTCTCTCTTTCTCTTTTCTCTCCCTTCCTCTCTCTAAAAATCAATTTAAAAAATTGCAATGGACTAAAAACACACCTATTTAAATGTATGAATTCAAAATAATAGTAAACAAAAGCTATGGCTATATTTATAGGTTGCTAGAGGATCAATTACACCAAAATTTGAAAAGATTTATTCGGCCTTTCCAATGTGAACAGTATTTCAGAAAAATCAAATATTAGCAAGTTGTTGTTTAGAAAAATTCCAGTTAATAAGTGCAGAAGGAATTAGAAAATCCACTCTTTTGAACCCCTAATAAATTACCTAAAAATATCATCACCATAAGGTGAAAAACCGATGGGGAACTTTATCACAGATAGGTCAGGATTAAAACTTGAACCCACAAATTTTCTTAATATCACCAAAAATGGACAACGGTGGTAGGCCATCAGATGTGATACACTATAACGCAACCAATGAATGTATAAATAAATGAAACAATAAAATCGAGTATTTCTCTCTCCCCTCTAAAATCAATACAACTCAAATTTTTAAAAAGAAATGTATTATGTCTGAATTCAGATGTTTTATAAGTATGCATACACAATGGATTTCAAAGACTTGGGATGAAAAGAGAATATAAAATACCCCAAATCATATTTTTAAATAATTACATATCAAAATGACAATATTTTGGGTATAATGAGTCCAGTAAAATTAAAGTCACCCTTTTGTTACTTCTTTTAATACAGTTATTTACAAATTTAAAGGTCACATATATGGCTCACATTCTATTTCTATTGAACTAGCACTGCTCCAGATCATAGGGGTAGAAAAAAATTAACGATAAGAAAGCAATCAGTTCAGAGTGTAGGAAAATACTAAAGGCTTCAACAAATTGTCATAAAATTTTTAAATGTGAAAGGTACAGAAGAATTAACATTTAAAGCGTCTCTAGCTAACATGCTGGAGTTCTACGCTTTCATGAATTATCTCAATTAATCAATTTATCTAAATCCTCTTGACATCCTCAAATACTAATACCTCAGGTAAGAATAAGTAATAAACCGAAATACCATTATCTCCATTTGAAGAGATGAGAAAATTTAGGGCTCAGCCAAGCTAAGTAAGCTGCCTAACACAGTGTAAAGCCCCAGTGCAGAGCCAAGTAATCTGATTCTGCAGCCCATTAGTGACTAAGCTATATTGCAGGGGTCCTCAAACTACGGTCCACGGGCCACATGCAAATACAAATATTGTATTTTTGTTCCCGTTTTGTTTTTTTACTTCAAAATAAGATATGTGCAGTGTGCATAGGAATTTGTTCATAGTTTTTTTTAAACTATAGTCCGGCCCTCCAACGGTCTGAGGGACAGTGAACTGGCTCCCTGTTTAAAAAATTTGAGGACCCCTGCTATATTGTATTCCACCAGTCCACTGTGAGCAGTACCCACAGCCATTTATTACCTTATGAAATATCATTCCTACCTCCTGTACCTTACCCAAGACTACCAAGTGAGGGTTATCTAGTCTCAACTACTAATGGCATAATAAAAGTCTGTATTTAGCCTAATATATCTATAAACCTAAGATTTTTATTATGCCGATGAAGTAAATTATCAAACCCAGAAAATCTCAGACTATTAAAATGATAAAGAAAAAAAAACAAAAAAACACAGAAAAATTCTCATATCTGAATTACATAATCAATGAAAAAATTAATTCAACTCATATCTTACCTAAAACCTGGCCAGCAATCATTCTGCCATCTTCTCCTGCCACCGCAGCCCGGGCATTTCTCTCATTAACATATTGAACGAAGGCAAAGCCCTTATGAACAGAGCAACCCACAATTTTGCCATACTTTGAGAAGATAGCCTCCACATCAGATTTCTTCACCACAAGAGTATTGAGATTCCCAATGAATACACGGGAATTCATGGAGCGAGGATCCGTCTTGTTGGTAACATTGCTGGCCATTGTCTTTGATTAAGGTTCCTCACAAAGCCAAAACTAGAAGGAAAAAAAAAATGCATTCAGGTGAAAAGATGCTAAAAACAAAGTATTCCTTGATAAAACTTCATCTACTCTTATTTTAAACCACTGTGACTACCTAGAGTACCAGCCAACCTCCACGGATCTCAAAACAGCAAGTCTATTACTCTTCAGAGATAAGCGGCCAAGAATATATCTTTATAGAAATTCAACTTCCCCTTCTCTAGTGTATTCCAGATTATTTTTTCCCCTCCACAGACAATTGGCAACACAATCTTCCTGAACATTTAATTCCAAATGACCCCTGTTATAAAGTTCTCATGCAAATTAGAAACCCCTAAGTTATCTACTACAAATTTCGACTCATTTTTCACCTTCTCAGTCATGCTAACCTAGCCATTGCTTGCCATCTACCATATTCTTGCACATTGCTTTTATTAAAACGAGTCACTCACTCTCCCAAAGATATAAAAAAGCCCTCGAGCCCTAGATAGTATGGCTCAAGTGGATGGAGTGTCAGCCTGCGGACTAAAGGGTCCCAGGTTTGACTCCAGTCAAGGGCACATGCCCAGGATATACGCTTGATCCCCAGTAGAGGTTGTGCAGGAGTCAGCCGATCAATGATTCTCATCACTGATGTTTCTATTTCTCTCCCTCTCCCTTCCTCTCTGAAATCAATAAAAAATATATTTTTAAAAATACAAAATAGGGCCATAGCTGATTTGGCTCAGTGAATAGAGCATCAGCCTACAGAGGAAAGGGTCCCAGGTTCAATTCCAGTCAAGGGCACATGCCCGGGTTGCAGGCTCAATACCCAGTAGGGGTTGTACAGGAGCCAGCCGATCAATGATTTTTATCACTGATGTTTCTCTCTCCCCTCACCCTTCCTCTCTGAAAACAATAAAAAAATCTTTTTTTTAAAAAAAAAGAAAATAGGGATTTGCTGGGAGGACGCTCGAAATTCTGCCGATAAACCACTCTTTAGCTAGATTAATGTGGACAATTAACAACCTGCCCTTCAAGTATAATTAACCTCATTATACAAAGGCAATAAACACAAACAATTCATTCACTCTGGAAATACCCATTTATAGGTACCTCAATTGACTTTCAATATGCCAGATACCTTAAGTATAATATCTTTTTATAGAATTCGATGGCTCTTTTACTTCCTTATGTGGTAACCTACAAAATATAGTCGGAACATTTAATACTACTAGATGGTGATGATAAACTGGGTGAAATCAAAAGACCACGACAGGAACTAAGGCTTCCTCAGACTATTTCAAAACTATCTTTATGTATGTTAGATTCAATCTTAATGTTTGGCATTCTTTTAGCTTTTGTATCTGTTTGCTGCCAGTTGCCATTCCAACCACCAGTTATGATGGACCCACTTTCACTTTAGAGCAGTGGTTCTCAACCTTCCTAATGCCGCAACCCTTTAATACAGTTCCTCATGTGGTGGTGATCCCCAATTTCATTGTTACAAATTGAACATAATTAAAGCATAGTGATTAATCACAAAAACAATATGTAATTATATATGTGGTTTCCGATGGTCTTAGGCGACCCCTGTGAAAGGGTTGTTCGAGCCCCAAAAGGGTCCCGACCCACAGGTTGAGAACCACTGATTTAGAGTAACACGGTAAAGATTAATTTAAAGATACCAGTGTCTAATGATATTTTTCCAATACTCAAGAGAAACATGACAAATTAATTCTCATGGATTTAAATGTTAAAATGTCTTAAATACACACATTTAATAAAACAGGTAATATATAACATTTATAAGGACCACCACAATTCTGACCCATAAAATACCTACTCATTTCACAAGCAGTACTGATTTTAAAGATGTAACAACTGCCCTAGCCGGTTTGACTCAATGGACAGAGCGTTGGTCTGCGGACTGAAGGGTCCTGGTTTCAATTCTGGTCAAGGGCATATGCCCGGGTTGCAGGCTCGATTCCCAGTGGGTGGACATGCAAAAGGCAGCCGATCAATGGTTCTCTCTCATCATTGATGTTTCTCTCTCTCTCTCCCACTCCCTTCCTCTCTGAAACCAATAAACATATACATACATACATCTTATATCATAAAGAGGTAATATGCAAATTAACCCTCACACCCTCACAAGATGGCTGCCTATGACCATGCCGGCAGGGGGGCTTAGTAAGGGACAACCCATCGACTTAACAACAGGCTGTGTGGGTGAACAACAGGTTATGTGGGGCAACCAGACCAGCAGGGGGTTGGGGTGGGGGGGGCAGTAAGAGGCAACCAGGCCAGTGAGGGGCAGGGGGCAGTTAGGGACAACCAGGCTGGCGAGGGTGGGGGTGGGGTGAGGGGACTGTTGGGGGTGACGAAGCCAGCAGGGCAGTTCGGAGCAACCAGGCCAGGAGAGGGGGCAATTAGGGGCGACCAGGCAGGCAGGTGAGCGATTAGGAGCCAGCAGTCCAGGATTGTGAGAGGGATGTCCGACTGCCAATCAGGCCTAAACCAGCAGTGGGACATCCCCCAAGGGGTCCCGGACTGGAGAGGATGCAGGCTAGGCTGAGGGACCCTCCCCATGCACGAATTTCATGCACCATGCCTTTAGTATATATATAAAAGGATGTAACGACTGCTTTTCCCTTCTAGCATTTCTGAAATTCAGGACACAATCTATTTTATTTTGGTTTATAAATTATATTCTTATTTAAACAGTAGTTCTTAACCATTTTTTTTCTAGACTAAACAATGGAAATTTACCTAACAATAGCCACTGAGAATCACCCATAGCCTTTCAAATGTAAGTGTGAAGGCCAGAAATCTTTAGAACAACAATAAGAATAAACATAAACCCAGCCCTGACCAGTTTGGCTCACTCAGTGTTCAGCTTGTGCACCTAAGGGTTGCGAGTTAGATTCCCAGTTAAGGGCACATAACCAAGTTTGCAGATTTGTTCCCTGGTCCGGTTGGGAGGCAATTCTCTCTCTCTCACGTCAATGTTTCTCTCTCTCTACCTGCCCTCCTCCAATGTAAAAAAATCCTCGGGGAGGCTTAACAAAAACAAAACCAAAAAATCTACTAAAGAGAAAAGGATGGTTCTGCATGCCAGCAGCATACTGAACATGAGCTGAAAACACCAAAAAGACGTTAGATTTATGTTCCTTTTACATATACTCCTTTGAACCACAGAACAGAAATGGATTTAAATGACTATTTCCTCAATTTTTACAAGGATGCTACATATAGAACAGAATGCATCACTTATAGAAAATGAGTTAGGGCAATGATTTTTCAACATATTTCATCTCATGGCACACATAATTACTAAAATTCTGCAGCACATCAAAAAATACAAAAAAAATTGTTTAATTTTGATTCAGTCGTATGGCTGAATGGATGGCTGTTGTATTGGCTGTTACCGTATTTTTTACTTGGGAGCCTCAGGAAGAAAGAAGTCAGTAACCCTGGCTAGTCGGGTATTACATGTTTTAAAAATTCTTGTGACACACTAGTGTCCTGTGGCAAGTGGCTGCCTTATGGTTTAATTCTCTCAATGAATCCTATTTGAATAGACTGGTAGAAAGACATCCAAGAATATAAATAAAAAAGGTACTAACAGTGACTGTCATCTCTGAATTTTAGGACAGGATTTTATTTCCCATTTTCCTTGATATAAAAATGTTAATGAAAAAATAATACAATGATTTCAGTTTCAAAGCTGTGTTAAGGTCACCTGATTAGCTTTCAATGTCCATACTTAACTATAAGGATTTAATCAAGATGTAACAGAAAAGACAGAAAACCCACAAAGACCCATTAATCCCACTCCTAGGAACACATCCTTTTAAAGAATTAAACAGGAGTTATTACAAATTACTTTTTAATTGTATTTGCTAAGTACCAGGCACCAGGGCTACTTCAGGGGAGAAATGGGAACCAAAAATTCTAGTGGTACTGCTACTGAAAATTTTCTGAAGAGGGAACAGATTTTCTAAAGTTTTAGAAAGAACCAAATGATCTCAGGTCACACTTCACACTGACTGCTGAGGGGAGAAAAATGGTCACAATCCTAAATGCACAGACACTACTGGAAATGAACTGGGATTCCTGGAAGAAAGCAGCAACAACACAGAATAGTTCTGGAATTGTTCTGAATCCTTACATAAAAGCAATCATATAGCCGAAACCGGTTTGGCTCAGTGGATAGAGCGTCGGCCTGCGGACTGAAAGGTCCCAGGTTCGATTCCGGGCAGGGGCATGTACCTGGGTTGCGGGCACATCCCCAGTGGGAGATGTGCAGGAGGCAGCTGGTTGATGTTTCTCTCTCATCGATGTTCCTAACTCTCTATCTCTCTCCCTTCCTCTCTGTGAAAAATCAATAAAATATATTAAAAAAAAAATTAAAAAAAAAAAAAGCAATCATATAGTAAAAAAGCCAAAAAACCACAGACAAAACTTGGCGTCATGGTATCCCCCCAATCAAAACTCGCAAAATACAAGCTGGCAAGGGCAAGCCAACATGCATGGTATCACTAACTGGGGAAGTAGCAACTGGGAGTTACAAGACCTAGGAATTAAAGAATCCCAAAATATCCAGCGAGTATTACTAGAAATAACTAATTTTAAGAAAGGCAGCTGAAATGGGAGTTTTTTGCCTGCTCCAATAGTGAATAACAAGATTTGATGGGCCTGGCTGGTGTTGTTCAGTGGTTGACCATCGACTGATGAACCAAGAGGTCACCGGTTCCATTCCCAATCTGGGCACATGCCCAGGTTGCAGGGTCAATCCCTGGGTAGGGGGCGTGCAGGAGCAAAAGATAGATTTCTCTCATATAAATGCTTATATCTCCCTCGCTTTCTCTCTGAAAGCAAAAAAACAAACAAAAAAAACCCCCAAAAACTTTTTTTAAAGGTTTGATAGTGCTAGAGCAGCTTAGCCTCTACAAAATCTTAAAACTAACACAAAAGTCCCATGTACATCATTTCCATCTCTCCCCCCCAAAAAGTTTCTGCTCTAGTTATTACTTCCTTTTTAAGTATTTCTATGACCTAAATGTGTATTCTTAGTATGGTCTTACTCTTTAAAACACATTTGATGTTGTTTTGTGTGTGTTTTTTTTAGAAAGACATCGATTTTTGCTCCACTTATACATTCACTCCTTGATTCTTCTATGTACCCTGACTGGAGATCAAATCCATATCATTGAAGCAAAACTCTCCAACCAACTGAGCTATCCTGGCCAGAGCTCAAATTTGATTTCTTTTAGAGCTCTTTTTAGGTAAGTTCCCCATCAACTTAAAATTTTTATGTTGACAAATACAGGGTACTTGACCTGCAGTTTCCAGTCTGAATTTTTCTGAAATTTCATTCTCTTAATACGATTATATACATTCTGATATCTGTATTTCCTGAAATAGGAAAACTGGGACCAAAAGCTTGATTAGACTCATGTGTGACCATTCTGTAGTCCTTTTGTGAAGTTATTCTTAAAATTCCACCTTATAGGTATTATGATGTTCCAAGCTTATCTCTAAAATATTACTTAGAAGTCATAAGAATAGTCTCTCACTTCTTACATATTATTGCCAGCCAGCCTGTACTCTGAGTCTATTTGGTTGGATATAAAATCATTGGATCATACTTCCTGTCTTTAAATATGTTATATGCCATTTCTGTCTGGACTATCACAGGATCATTCCAAAGTGTAAACCTTGCTGGCAAAGTTCTGTTTTTTCCAGGATTTTTGCTTTATAATAATTCATTAGCTATTTTTTTTTTTAGACTAATCTACCCTTATAGGACAGGTCAATTCGTCCTCTAACTTGTTAAAGGTAAGTATTAGGAAAGGGGGGGAAATGGGAGGAATTGCTCTGTACAGCATGAAAATCTAACCCAAATGGTTAGATTTCTCCCACTTTTTCAGTATCAGAATTTTCTGGCATATCCTAAACACTCCATAATTCCTCAATAATGAAAGGAATCATTATAGCCTTTAAAAGTTTTCTCAGCAGTCATTTTTAAGTGAAATTCATTAAGACAAATTCATTGATTTTATTTCAAGTGTAAAATCAAGTTACAGAATAGGTCAATTTTTGCTTTTTAGTTTATATATACCTGTAGCATTTGCATTTTACATGTATTTTAAAATAGGTTTTTAACAACTAAGAATTCTAATTATCAGCAACTGCAGTCTTTGGAAGATTGACAAATCATTTTAAATACGGAAATTATGATATAATGCTGAAGTCCAAAAGCAGGATACTCCACAGGAGCCATGGCCCATTCCAGGATGCTTCCCTTACGCAGTGCACATGGCCACGGCCCAATTGCTACAGCTCTATCTTTACTCTCAAGATGTCTGAACAACTCGCAGGTATATGCTGGTTCTATAAATCTACACTCAGGATGCATTTCCATTAAACTGTCCAAGACATGATTGAACTATTGTGTTTCCTACACGATATGCCCTGAATGTAACTACTATTTTAAGTGCAAAAGATATTTTTGGGGGCATAATTTCACCAAAGTAGCATAATTTATTACTTTTTTACTCATTGATGGTCTGTGGATAATATTACATTTTTCAGCGTGAAACCCAACACTTCAAATCCCTAAAGCAGTCTTAAATTTATGGTTAATAAAAGCACTTATAGTAAAAACAAGAGTATGTAGTTGTACAATACATAACAGGAGGCATTTGTAAATTATGTGCTTAGGAAAGACTTATTTTTAAATGTTCTATAGGTATTCTGCTTGTTTTATAAAACCATTCAAATGTTTTGAGAACACCAAATTTACCTATATGTATTAATAGCCTAATAATGCTGTTAAATGAAATTACATTAATTTTCATGAATTGGCTGTTACTTTAATAATCAACAATCCAGAATCTAGATAGAGACTAATGTCCAGTTCATGGATCTAGCTTATAAATTCCAATTTCCCCCACTTTTTGAATATTACAAGTTTATTGCACATCCTAGACACTCCATAAATCCTCAATGTTGAAAGGAATCATTAGTTTTCTCAGTAATTGTTTTTAAGTGAAATTCATTAAGACAAATTCAGTTTCTTTTTTAAAAATATTTTTATTGCCCTACCTGGTCTGGCTCAGTGGCTAGAGCATCGGCCTGTGGACTGAAGGGTCCCAGGTTCGATTCCGGTCAAGGGCATGTACCTTGGTTGCAGGCACATCCCCAATAGGAGGCGTGCAGGAGGCAGCTGATTGATGTTTCTCATAGATGTTTCTAACTCTCTATCCCTCTCCCTTCCTCTTTATAAAAAATCAGTAAAATATATTTAAAAATATATATTTTTTATTGATTTTTAGAAAGGGAGAGAGATAAACATCTGTGAGTTCCCTCCTACATACCCCCTAGAGGGCATTAAAACTGTAACCTGGGCATGTGCCCAGACTGGGAATCAAACTGGCAACATTTCAGTATATAGGACAACACCTAACCAACTCAGCCACACTGGCCAACGAGTTTGCTTCTTTTTAATTTAATTGATTTTAGAGAGGGGAACATCAATTTATTTTTCCACTTATTTATGCACTTTGGTTGATACTTTTATGTGCCCTGACCAGGGATCAAACACACAACCTTGACATATCAGGATGATGCTCTAACCAAATGACATACTTAGCCAGTGCCAAATTAATTGTTTCTTAGCTTCAATATTGATTACTACAGAAGATCTAAGTAAATAAAATATGTAGAATTAAAAAAAAGTATGTTTCCTTCTTAAAATTGGTTTGAGTAAAACTCATATGGAAAATGTTTTCTGAAATGATTATGTTCCCTTGTTATTCTGCATCCTGTTTAATTCACTTGTAGAGATTAAGTGGATGTGATTTCCAGATAAAGAGAATTCCACAAGAGTACACATAATAGAAAGAAAAAGACTGCCCAGCCGGTGCCCTCAGTGGTTGAGGTTGACCATCGGCTGATGAACCAGGTCACGGTTCAATTCTCAGTCAGGGCATATGCCTGGGTCGTGGACTCAATCCCCACTGTGGAGAGTGCAGGAGGCAACCAATCAATGATTCAATGATTCTCTCTCATCATTGATGTTTCCATCTCTCTCCCTTCCTCTCTGAAATCAATGAAAATGGGGGTGGGGGAACTAGTGGCAGTGCAAAGGACAAGATTAGTGGATATAGAAATGTATTGATTCCTACTTCTACCATCCCAGGCATATCCTAAAAACAAGAAAATTAAAATCTCCATCTGGTTGAGATGCAAGAAAACTGTCAATTTTATTTCCACTATTCATTCTAAAGTTTGAGCTATCCTGAGTCTCCTCTTAACAGAGGCAATCCTATCTTGGATTGTCAATGTAGCTAAAAATTAAGGAAATGTTTATAACAAGTAGCCCATTTCTTGCCTCCCCCTCCCCTTTTCTGTTAATCCTCACCGGAGAATATTTTTCCCATTGTTTTTTTTTTTTCAGAGAGTGGAAAGGAAGGGGGGGGGGGGAGAAGAGGAAGGGAGGGGGTGGGGGGGTGGGGGGAGAAGACACATCAACTGATTGCCTCCCACACAAACCTGAAATGGAGAGAGAACCCACAACCCAGGTACATGCCCTTGACTGGGAACTGAATTAGAGACCACGCCCCCTTTTTTTTAGTTTCTATTGATTTCAGAGAGGAATGGAGAGGGAGAAAGAGAGATAGAAACATCGATGAGAGAGAATCGTTAATTGGCTGCCTACTGCACACCCCACACTGGGGACCGAGCCTGCAACCTGGGCATGTGCCCTGACCGAGAATCAACTGTGATCTCCTGGTTCATATAGGTCGACGCTCAACCACTGAGCAACACTGGCCAGGACATAGCCCTTTTCTCTTTAAGTTCACATTAAATGTCAAGAAAATTCTGCAAAGAATAGGTACATAGGAAGGTAAAAAAAAAAAAACAGATTGAGTTATCTGACAATTATAAGGAAACACATGGTTCAAATGGACCAGAAATACAGGTTATAAAGGTTCTGGAATTTGCTGGGAGCTGAGCCAAATCAATTTCTAATTGGAATCAAGACTTCAGCTCCCTTGCCTTTATGTAATGGCCACTAGAACTCCATCTTTAGTGGAAAGGATGGAACGGATGATACCTAACAAAACAGTGCCAGTCAGACTGTGTTCAGTATCATATCTGGGAATATGTACTGCAAAACACAGGGGGTAGAGGGGATAAGTAAACAAGCCACAAGATGTTTCTAATGGGCATTTCAACCAGTTCTCTACCTGTGCATTCTATTCACATAGATTAATCACACTATACTTACTTATATCACATAATATGTTGGTACAAAAAAGAAATGAAATATGGCACCAAGTATAACTTATTAGATGTCGTCATACTAACTAGAGAACAAAAAAAATATTAACTTACCTCAGAGTAGGACATTCAGAACCCCACCTTATAATTTTCTATATTACTATCCCCTAAACCTAGACTCTACATTTAATTAAAAGTAGATGCAACTGTCATGCCTAATATGCTCTTTCCTACCTTTCTTTGAAGAATTTTAAAGATAAAGTGTCACTAGATGGCAGCAATGAGTTGGCAATTTTTTTAAAAAGATGACTAAATCGTGAGTCTAAGGATTTTCTATTTTATAGTGTCATACAATTTCTTGTCAAGTTTTTCAGTAACTTCTGAGTATTATAATTTCTGTGCCTAAGAGAGCATCATCATCGGTCTCAGTTGTTTTCCTTTAACACACTTAAGAGTTCCTATTTTGCCCACTTCAATCCCTTATAATGCCCTTCCCCACACTACTTTCGTATTACTCAATCTACCTGGCCTACCTTTCCTCGCTCCCTTGTATCTTTATTGCATTCATCAACTATTTCTTTTATTTTTCTCAGTTTTTCATTTCAAGAAAAACAATTTTAAATATAATAATATAACAGTCAATAAACCATAATATTTCAAGAAAAGTGATCTTAAATGTTACTTACATGCAATAAACACCAATTACTCAAGAAAAATCTTACATATTACATGCAATAAACATTAATATTTCAAGAATAAAAGCGTTTTAAGTATAATAATATTACCAAAACTGTACTAACATAGTATGATATCACAAAGGATGTAGGAAACATTAAAAATTCATCAACTATTTTTTTCTGGCTCCTTCAGAGGGGAAAAATGAACTCCCTATGTGTCTACAAAAAGAACATAGTGCTTTAAATTCTTTCCATTCCCAAAGCTCATTAGTCATCAAAGCATAGACATAATTCCCCAAAAATAAACAAAAATAAAAACCAGACATGATCTCAAGGTAGACTATCATGGAAAGACCACTAGCATGAGAAAATAGCACATGGTAATATTTACAGGGCATTTTCAGGCCAAGAAAAAAAGTTTGCCACTTTTAGACAAATTATGCTGTTAATTCTAAGAATCAAGACTAAAAATACACAAGATATTAACAGGGGAAGAAAATGAGTAATTCAGTAAATGGTGCCATGTAGCCATCTAAAATAAATGGGGACCAATCTCACCCTATATACCAAAATTAATTACAGATGGATCAAAATTTAAATGTAAAAAATTACATATGCAATTGTCAAAACCTCAAGAAAGCCCTGGCCACTGTGGCTCAGTTGGTTGGAGCATTGTCCCATACACCGAAAAGGTTGTAGGTTCAATTCCCAGTCAGGGCACATACCTAAGTCAAAGGTTTGATCCCCAGACGGGGTTAATATAGGAGGCAACGAATTAATGTTTCTTTCTCCCTTCCTCCCCATCTCTAAAATGCATGTTGTTGGGTGAGGATTAAAACAAAACAAAAACTGTCCATTCAGATTGACTCTGTTGAGCATCACCCTTTGCACCAAAAGGTTGCTGATTTGATTCCTGGTCAGGGCACATACCTGGGTTGCAGGTTAGGTGCCCAGTTGAGGTGAATGAAGAGGGCACCCATAGATGTTTCTCTCTCTATTTGGGTGAGAATTTAAGTAAGTATTTAAATCAGAAAAAAAATAAAACGCAAAAACCGTGAAGACAAAACTCAACAGTTCCCAAAATTATTAACAGAAAAAAGGCAGAAAATCCAAAAGAAGTAATAAACATAAAAAATTGTTTTAAGAAAAGAATATTGAACTTTAGCCTAGCCAGTGTTGCTCAATGGCAGAGTGTCAACCTATGAACTAGAAGATGATTGTTGAATTCCTAGTCAGGGCACAGACCCGGTGTGGGCTGGATCCAGTCCAATCAAATGACTCTCTCTCATCATTGATGTTTCTATCTTTCTCCCTCTACCTTCCTTTCTAAAATCAATAAAAGGTGTTTTGTTTTTTTTAAAGACAGCAACATTTCTGGAGGTTCACCGAATTAAATTCACAAGCAAACTTATTGATTAAGAGATATTACAAAAATTTTAAATAACGCTATTAAAAAGAAAGCTTGGTGAATATTACGTCAAGAACTGATTCAGACAAATGTCAATGCTACAATCACTGAAAGTTTTCTGGATTAGAAACAAATTACATGGTCTCAAATTATCCCACTAATTACTGATTAGTGGAGTCCCTCTGCCTGGCCTGCGGGATCGGGCCAAAACCAGCAGCCTGACATCCCCCCGAGGGGTCCCAGATTGAGAGCGCGCAGGCCAGGCTAAGGGACCCCACCGGTGCACCGTGCACCAGGCCTCTAGTCCTATCTAATAAAAGAGAAACATGGTAATTAGCGTACGACCGCTACCATTCCCATTGGCTAATCAGGGCAATATGCAAATTAACTGCCAGCCAAGATGTCGGCCAGCAGCCAGGCAGCTTGAAACTAACCTGAGGCTTGCTGGCTTCAGTGACAGAGGACTCCAACGTTCCCCGCCTGCCTTGCCGGCCTCTGAGCTTGCAGTTTAAGAAATATTGTAACAAATACAGAAGCTAAACAAAACCCCAGAAACCCGCTTTCAGCCTGCGGGATCTCAGAGCTGGTGTTGATACAATGTTTCGATTATAGAACCCAAACAAACCAGGTACCTGCTTTCAGCAGCAGAGGCCTCAGAGCTGGAGTCAAAGCTAAACCTGGCCCAGAATTAAAAAAAAAGAAATAGAAAAAAAGGAGCAGTTGGGAGCTTCAGTCGGCCTGAAAACAGCCCTCAGCCCCTCACCCAGACTGGCCAGGCACCCCAGTGGGGACCCCCACCCTGAAGGGTGTGTGACCAGCTGCAAACAGCCATCATCCCCTCACCCAGGCTGGCCAGGCACCCCAGTGGGGACCCCCACCCTGATCCAGTACACCCTTCAGGGCAAACCAGCTAGCCCCAACCATGCACCAGGCCTCTATTCTATATAGTAAAAGGGTAATATGCCTCCCAGCACCGGCATCAGCGGAGCCGCAAAGCCTCCCGGCACCAGGATCAGCGTGACAGGGGGCAGCGCCCAAACCCCCTGATCGCCCTGCGGCTCTGTGTGTGACAGGGGGTGGGGCCACAGCCTCCCTATCTGCCCTACTCTGTTCGTGACAGGGGAAGGCGCCCCAACCCCCTGATCAGCCCTGCTCTGTGCCTGATACGGGGGAGCTCCCCAACCCCCTGATCGCCCTGCGGCTCTGTGTGTGACAGGGTGCGGCGCCTCAACCCCCTGATCGGCCCTGCTCTGTGGGTGATAGAGGGCGGCGCCCCACCCCCCTCCCTCCACGGGCCCTGCTCTGTGTGTGATGGGGTAGAGCCATAACATCCCCATCAGCCCTGCCCTGAGTGTGACAGTGGCGGCGCCCCAACTCCCCTATTGGCCCTACTCTGTGAGTGACAGGGTGGAGCTCCCCAACCCCCTGATGGCCCCTGCTCTGTGCATGACAGGGGGGAGCTCCCCAACCCCGATTGGCCCTGCTCTGTGTGTGACAGGGTACGGAGCCCCAACCCCCTGATGGGCCCTGCTCTGTGCATGACAGGGGGCATCTCTCCAACCCGCTGATTGGCCCTGCTCTGTGCATGACAGGGAGTGGCGCCCCAACCTCCCGATCCGCCCTGCTCTGTGCATGACAGGGCGCGGTGCGCCAACTCCCCAATTGGCCCTGCTCTGAGCACGACCAGGGGCTGCACCTAGGGATTGGGCCTGCCCTCTGCCAGAGAAGATGGTCCTGATCGCAGGCCAGGTCTAGGGACCATACCCACACGTGAATTTCGTGCACGGGGCCTCTAGTTTATAATATAACTGAAAACCTATGTAAATGAGAACAAAATGGTCAGTGTATAAACCCATACATAGTCAAGGGAAGAGTAGTGTCGTTATGTTTAAGAATTTAGGAGGTATTTATCTTAAATCAACAATTTCAATGATTCTAGGATATAGCAAGAAAATACTGCATTTCTATGAAACTTCCAGATAATGATGATGCTGGAGTATAACAACACTTCATTGCCTTATTATCTTGTAGAAAGTTTCAATTGAACCAGTAAATTCCTTTAAGCTGAGCATTCAATTCCAACAAAATATACTTTTCAAAGTCTACCATGGTCTCTTGGAGACATGTTTGGAAAATCAGGAATTTTCAGATTTTACAAAGGTAATGACACTATGATTTCTTGATATAGAACACCCCAGTAGGATCTGGGGAAGGAAATGCAGTAGTATTTCCACAGTAATACATATGCAGTCACTAAATTTATCACAGACTATAATCAATCTCATGTCGATTGAGGTCAGGTTTTGTCACCAAAGGAGTCTGTCAAACTAATGAGAAACTTTCTTGCCATAGATTGTAAATTTCTGAACGGTGAATAAAAGATTTTGGACCAGTACAGCAAAAACATTTTTTAAATATATTTTAATGATTTTGTACAGAGAGGAAGGGAGGGAGATAGAGAGTCAGAAACATCGATGAGAGAGAAACATCTATCAGCTGCCTCCTGCACATCTCCCACTGGGAATGTGCCCCCAACAAAGGTACATGCCCCTGACCGGAACCGAATCTGGGACCCTTCAGTCCGCAGGCCGACGCTCTATCCACTGAGCCAAACCGGTTTTGGCAGCAAAAACTTTTATAAGGAGCCAAAACCGGTTTGGCTCAGTGGATAGAGCGTCAGCTTGCGGACTGAAAGGTCCCAGGTTCGACTCCGGTCAAGGGCATGTACCTGGGTTGCGGGCACATCCCCAGTAGGAGATGTGCAGGAGGCAGCTGATCGATGTTTCTCTCTCATCGATGTTTCTAAGTCTCTATCTCTCTCCCTTCCTCTCTGTAAAAAATCAATAAAATATATTTAAAAAAAATAAAAAATTATAAAAAGAAACTTTTATAAGGAAATATAACTTAAAGCTACATTTTCCATCACTCAGACCTTAGCAGCGAAAACATATGATTATGCTCTAAACTTGAGAATCTAACAGTAAAATACATATAGGAGAATCCCATCTTTTGTTATCTTGAACTTGATTTTATCAGCCAATATGAAGCTAACTATACTGAGATTCTTTCTCAATTTTTAAAAAACTTATCTCGAGTAAACAAAACTTCCCAAATTCCAGAAAGGTCTAAGCCAGTGGTTCTCAACCTTCTGGCCCTTTAAATACAGTTCCTCATGTTGTGACCCAACCATAAAACTATTTTCATTGCTACTTTCATAACTGTAATGTTGCTACTGTTACGAATCGCAATGTAAATATCTGATATGCAGGATGGTCTTAGGGGACCCTGTGAAAGGGTCATTCGACCGCCAAAGGGGTCGCGACCCACAGGGTGAGAACCGATGAGCGAAAAACATGTAAAAGCAAAACCATCACCGCCCTCACGGGTTTGGCTCAGCGGATAGAGTTACGGTCTGTGGACTAGAGTCCCAGGTTTGATTCTGGTCAAGGGCACATGCCCAGGTTATGGGCTAGATCAACAGTAGGGGGCAAGCAAGAGGCAGCCAATCAGTGATTTTCATCATTGATGTTTTTATCTCTCCCTTCCTCGCTGAAATCAATAAAAACATTTTTTTTAAGAAAATAAAAAAAATAAATAAAAGCAAAACCATCATCCATGTTACCATCCCTACAGAAATAAAACACAACTGGGAATGCCTTACAGTCCTCAGAATAGTGTTTTAGTGTCTGAAAACATATTTATTCAATTTTTGTGATTATTTTTTAAGTCCTCATCTTTTACAAAAACACATTAAAATATTGGTAAAATATAGCAAGGATTTACTTCAAAATAAAGGGAGGGAAGGGTAGATGCAGGTATAGATAAAACAAGATTGCCCAAGGGTTGTTAAAGAATGGACAAATTCTTTTGTGTATGTTTAGAAATTTTCCACAATAAAATTAAGATGGCACCAAACATATGCACACACATGTCTAAGAATAGAAATTTTATGAGAGCCCGAGCTGGTTTGGATCAGTAGATACAGCGCTGGCCTGATTCCAGTCAAGGGCTAGTACCTCTGTTGAAGGCTCAATCCCTCCCGCATTGGGGTGCACGTGGGAGGCAACCAATCAATGTTTCTTTTTCCGTTTCTCCCCCTCCCTTCCACTCTAAAAATCAATGGAAAAATGTCCTTGGGTGAGGAGTCACACACAAAAAAAATTATATGCAAATCTCAAACTATACACAGAAATATATTCAACTTGTAAGCAATTCCATAACCATAATATTCTTATTCTTTAATTTCTACTTATCAGAGTCTGAAATTCAGTGTCCAACCCTGAAACATAAGCGAAAGATCCAGGCAATTCACAAAACTACAAATCATTAGCCATCATTTACACTGCAAGTAAGTAGATAAACTGTCATCACCTTTTGGGAGAGCAACCTAAATTTACAAAGTTTTTAAAACATATATGCACTTGAACAATTATATTTCTGGGGATTAACTCTGAAAAAATAATCAATGGGCCCAGCCAGTGTGAATCAGTGGCTGAGCATCAACCTATGAACCAGAAGGTCATAGATTCGATTCCTGGTCAGGCTGTGGGCTGGATCCCCAGTGGGTGTGTGTGCCTGTGTGCATGCAGGAGGCAGCGGGTCAATGATTCTTTCTCATCGTTGTTTTTATAGTTCTCACCCTCTCTGAAATCAATCCTATATAATAAAGAACTAATATGCTAATTAGACCAAATGACCAACCTTACAGAGCTGGGGCTGCAAGGGCCGAGCCTCTTGCACACATTTCGTGCATTGGGCTTCTAGTAATATATTTTTTAAAAAATAATCATTAGTATTTATAAAATTTTAGTTGTAAGACTATTTGATTTTTTCTGAAACTTTTTAAAATGTTTTGTTTTTAGGGAGCAAGGGAGAGGGAAAGAGACAGAAAAATCGATGTGAGAGAAACATCATCAATCCGCTGTATCCTGCACATCTCTTACTGGGCATCAAACCTGCTACCTAAGCTTGTGTCCTGACCAGGAACCAAACCCATGATCTCTAAATTCCTGGGTCGATGCTCAACCACTGAGCAACACCTGGCTGGGCTGTAACTGTTTATAAAAGGAAGAACTTTTAGTTGAGTAGAATACTATATAAGTAGGCAACGTTAATACTACGTAGAAATCTTATTTACTAGCATCTTATGTTCATGCTATGTTAAAAAAAATGCTACTTAAATGTATGATATGACTTTTATGATAAGCCTATATATGTAAAACAAAATAAAAAACCAAACTTTTCTTTCTGGCTGAAGTATGCCCCCTTTGTATGTGGCTGGTTTGCATTTTTTTCCAATACATATTTTTTATTTTAGAGAGGAGAGGGGACGAGAAAGAGAAACATCAATCTGAGCGTGAAACAACTATCAGCAGCTTCCTACACATCCCCTACCAGGGATCAAGCCCAGAAACTGACCAGAAATAGAACAGGCACTCTTTCAGTTCATGGGGTGACACCCAACCAACTGAGCCACACCAGCCAGGGATGGCTTACATGTTCTAGATATTGTATGAGCATGCATGCTTACTAAACTGGGATTAAAAGTGAAATAAAAATGGGGTACCTTCTCTTAAAAACCTACATCAATCTTAAGTCATTTGATTAATCTTTCTAATTTCAATGAAACCACAACTTTAAAGTTAACACCAAAATAAAAAATAGGTGAAGATGACTATATTTAAAGGATTAGTATAAGGAATAATACACTATGAATGGTGAATGGTTAAATCATTTGCAGAATACAGAAAATTACGTTTATCATGTACTCTACAAAACTATTCCTGTTATTCTGGACTAGCCAGAAAAGCCTAAGGACTGGTTCCATTAACCCACAGTTACATCAGTTCTAAAATCAATTCAAGTCATAAGTTAATTTACATGGGAAACAGGATAAATATTTCAGAGTGGTAAAATAGGAAAGCATGTTAGGTAGGAAGAAAAAAGTCAGATGTCCTTCCAAATCTGTTATGGCTAACTCTTTTAAAAAATAGCGATATGGTTCTCATTGGAGAATATAATTTTTTAATCGTTTTTAGAGAGAGGAAGGGAGAAGAGAAAAAAAACACTGATGAAACAGCGATCAGCTGCCTCCTGCACACCTCCTACCCCTACTGGAAACCAAGCCCGCAACCTGGGCACGTACCCTTGACCGGAATCGAGCCTGGGACCCTTCAGTCCGCAGGCCCGCGCTCTATCCACTGAGCCAAACCAGCTAGGACTGAACTGGTGACTACTTCATGCATGGGTCAAAGCTCCACTACTGAGCCACACAGGCTGGGTTAAGTTCTTTCAAATTTTTATTACAGCCCCATCACAGGCAACATAGAGCAGCCTCTGCCCTCAAATGTTAACTTGACTCATTTAATCACAGCCAAACCTATTTTAAGGTTATTATTTAACTCCCAAAACTGCTGCTAAACCCATATGACACAGGCTGTACTTACACTATTTATAGCCAGACACAGTACTAGAAGAGTTGATACATATCTAAGGTAAATTTTTTAACTAGAAGCAAAATGTATTGTTCATTATAATAATCAGTCTTTATGCACACAGAGCAAGTTTCCTTCTACCTTCCTAAGTCCCTCTCCCTTGTGCAAAGGTAATCAATGTTGTTTTATATGTATCTTTCCAGATATTTCTCTTTGCCTTTACATAGTAGAAAATAAGGTTCTATAATAGGTGAGCTACTGAAAGAGCTGGAGTATTGGCAGTGGGGGTGGGGGCTTGAAGGGCTGTGAGAGAAAATATCACTGAGTGGCAGCTTTGAGTAAGAACCTAAATTGGAGAACCTAACCTTATGAATGTCTGGGGGAAGGAAATCCCCAAAAAAGGCTTTCAGGTAAGAACATCTAATGTGTTCAAGACACAGTAAAGAGACCAGTGTGGTTGGAGCAGAATATACTATTAGCAGTAAAGGAGGAGGAGTCTTATAAATCACAATGAAAAATTTGGCCTTTAGGCTGAAATAGGCAGCTACTAGATTTTAAGCAATACATTTTTCAAGTATTACATTTTCCTATCTTTTTTTTTTCTAAGTACAGTTGGCATTCAATATTATTAGTTTCAGTTGTACCAGCACAGTGGTTATTTACATCACTTCAAACATTACATTTTAACAGGATTAACCTAGCTACCACACACTGGTGGGGAGGGGATAAAGAAACAAATCTATTGCAAAATGCACAAGAGACCATGGTGGCTTAAAACTGGAACAAGCGGTGGCAGTTCTGGATGGTGAATTATTCTTTTATTTTAAAGGAAAAGCTGACAAGATTTTCCACAGGGCCAAAGGTGAGGCATCAGAGGAAAAAAAAAGTCAAGGTTAACCAAGTCTGGCCTAAATGACATGAAAACTGGAAATCTGCCAAACCGGTCTGGCTCAGTGAATAGAGCGTCGGCCTGCGGACTCAAGGGTGCCGGGTTCGATTCTGGTCAAGGGCATGTATCCTGGTTGCGGGTACATCCCCAGTGGGGGGCATGCAGGAGGCAGCTGATCGATCTCTCTCATCGATGTTTCTAACTCTCTATCCCTCTCCCTTCTTCTCTGTAAAAAATCAATAAAATATATTAAAAAAACAAAAACTGGAAATTTTGTTAACAAAATCACTGCAGAAGAAATTGGTCTGAAGGAAGAATAGCACGAGTCCCAGTTTTGAACTTTTAAATTAATATACTTAACTAGATAGGTAACTATATATGGGTATGTCATTCAAAAGAGAAATCCAGCCCTAGCCAGACAGAACTCAGTTGGGAGAGGGAGGTCACAATGACCTACACATCAGGTGGCATGCACAAGCTGAGATACACTATGCAGTGCAGGCTGACATGTTACTGGGTGAGTAGGCAACCCAGGGAATGCACTGTGCATCCATGCTTCAGCTTCTCCACCATGGTGATCTAGGGGAGGAATCCAATCACCAAGAGGATCCCCAGATTGAGCACCCCACTTCCCATTTCAAAGCTTTCAGCCTCAGGACCAGGATATAGGCTTCCTTGATGCAGCATGCCCGGAATCTAGGAACTACTTCCCAACTGCCTCTCTCACCAGACCTTTTCTGGACAGGCAACCACCCTCACTGTTATGCCATTCATTACAGTGTATCAGAAGTGTGGAAATATGGTTAAAACTGAAGATGAGGACTGTTCATGACCAGAGTGGTTTGGTAACTTAATTAGGGTCACAATGCTAGTGCTAGAATAGATGTGAACCCAGCTCTCATTCCAAAGTCCAAACCTTTTCCACTCTGCAATTTTCCCAGGGTTTGGGAAGTTGACTTTTATCAATTTTATTCATACAAACCCTAAGGGTTACACTCAATGTTGTCTTCAGTAACAATTCTAAAAAAAAGACCTACCCTGTTATGGGGGTACAATGTGAACCCCTCAGAGATTCACTATCCCTTTGCACAAAAAAGAAAAATGACCACTGGATTTAGCAACACCCCTCTGGGGTTGCTTCTAAAATCCATAAAATCAGTTTATTTTTAACTGAAAAAACATTTAAAATGTGTTTATGTCTCTAAAAGAATGCTGTCACATCTAAAGATTCTACAGTTATACTACAAAGCCTAATCTACCTAACCTAAATAACCCTTGTAACTTCATGCCATTTAAAATGTTATGAAAAGTATACAAAAATATTTTAAATCCCTTTAAAAATATTTTTTAAAAGTCCCAAGCAGTTTTTTATTTTTTACTGAATACTTCACATATCAAGTAGTCTAGTGTGATTAAGAGTTGAAACTGCCCTGGACGGTGTGGCTCAATTGGTGGGAGCATCCTCTCCTACACAGAAAGTGGTGGGTTTGGTTCCCAGTCAGGGCAACTACCCAGGCTTCGGGTTCCATCCTGGTCAGGGCACATGTGGGAGGCAACCCATCAATGATTCTCTCTCACACTGATCGATGTTTTTTTCTCTCCCTTCATTCCTCTCTCTAAAATCAAATACATACATATACATATATTATTTTTTTTTAAATAGAAATCTGCAGGGTTAACTGCCTAGGTTGAATCCATGTGTCACTATTAGGCAATTATTTAAATTATGTGCTTCAATATTCACATCTCTAAAATATGAATATTGTGCCCTAGCCAGTTTGGCTCAGTGGATAGAGTGTCAGTATGAGGATTGAAGGGACCCAAGTTCAATTCCAGCCAAGGGCACATGCCCAGGTTGCGGGCTCGATCCCCAGTAGGGAGTGTGCAGGAGGCAGCCAATCAATGATTCTCTCTCATCATTGATGTTTCTAGCTCTCCCTCTCCTTCCCTCTCTGAAATCAATAAAAATATGTTTAAAAAATAAAAAATATGAATATTGTAATATTTACGTAAGGTTTTGATGAAGAGTAAATAACACAAGAAAGTTAACAGTGGTGAATACATGGTAAAATGTCTAGATTATTGCATTCAAAATAAAGAAATTCAGGTTCTACTTCATTTTTCCTTTCAAATAGCAAACCAATTATGTCTCAACAAGGGTTGTTAGAGAAATAACCAGTGACATCTTTCAGCCTGCCTAACCTATTTTCTTCAAACTAAGTACATTTGCTCATTAATATACACAAAGAAAACTCATTTGAAAAACCAGGGCAAGTAGCCTCAGGGATAGGATCACTACTTTCTTCAAGAGATTAACTAACTATAAGTCTTCTAACTTGCACTTAGTCCCCATTATTAACCTTTCCCACAAAAGAGCCAGAAGGAAATTCAAAAGAATCAAATCTCTCTGTTCTCTTTAGAATTTCAACAGATAATCTAGATCTTAAACATGACCCAAAAAGGACCTGTATACTATGGTTAGTACTTGTCTATTTCCCAAATTTCATCTATCCTTTGCATTCTTTTTTTTTTGTAATATATTTTTATTGGTTTCAGAGAGGGAGAGGGAGATAGAAACATCAATTAGACAATCATTGTTCGGCTGTCTCCTGCACGCCCCCTACTGGGGATCGAGCCCACAACCCGGGCACGTGCCCTTGACCAGAATGGAACCCAGACCTTTCGGTATGCAGGCTGAGGCTCTATCCACTGAGCCAAACCAGCTAGGGCTTACTCTATGCATTCTTAGTGACTATTCTCCAGTAGTATTTGTAGTAGTTCTCAACGCTCTGGCCCTTTAAATATAGTTCATGCTGTGACCCAACCATAAAACTGCTGCTTTAAGGCCTAGTTTCCAACCACTCCCAATTATCTTCTTTCAGATATGATAATCCATGTACAGATCTCAATTTCATTAGCATCAGGCTCATACTTCCACATTGTAAGTTTCCCCTACTACAGCGGTTCTCAACCTGTGGGTCGCGACCCCTTTGGTGGTCGAACAATGCTTTTACAGGGGTCGCCTAAGACCATCCTGCATATCAGATATTTACATTACGAATATTAACAGTAGCAACATTAGTTATTAAGTAGCAACGAAAATAATTTTGGTTGGGTCACAACATGAGCAACTGTATTTAAAGGGCCAGAAGGTTGAGAACCACTGCCCTATCTCACCCTGTTTTTTCATTTCATGGATTTAGATTGTGAAATTGCTGTATGTTCACTTTATTTCTCTCAATCTATAATAATAAAAGTATAATATGCTAATTAGACCAGACGAAGCTGGGGCCAGAGGGAAGCCTAGGTCCCAGGTGCCAGCCAGCAGCCAGAGAGAAGCCCGGGTCCCGGGTGCCAGGGGGAAGCCGGTGCCGGCAGCCAGGGGAAGGAAGGCCTACTCTTGCTCAAATTTCGTGCATCAGGCCTCTAGTAGTCTACAATACCCAAGACAGTATGTTTTGCCAATATCTATATGCCTAAGGGGGATTTTCATAATAATCACTCAAATGTTTAATAAAATCGCTACTTGAATGTTCTACAATCATCTCAAAGATCAATGTTTAAATACCTTTCTCCTACAATCAACCCCTAATCCTTTTGTTTAATGTTTATCTAACTATCCTCATCCCAGAAGCTAGAATCCTAGGGGTCACTCCAAATCCCTCACTCTTCATATCACAACCACCACTACATGCTCCTAAATTTACCTCTCCTCTCTGATAACATTGCTTTTGACCAGGTCAGGTCATTCTTATTCCTTGTAGTTTAATATCTTCCTTTCCTCTAAGCCATATTCACACTATCAGAATGACATTTCTAAGGTAAATCTGTCATTCCCCAGTTTAGAATCTTTCAATAGCTCACCACTAGTTTCTGGATAAAATACAAACTCCTTGGCACAGCATTAAAATGTTATAATCTGGCCTCCTCTAAAATTCATTTCAATTCCCTTTCTCTTAGAAGCATTTCCTGACCACTTAATTAGTAGGTACCCATTTTTGCATGCTACTTTAGGTTCTGTACTTACCTCTAATCACATGACATATTCTCATTCATCTGTCTCCCTTCCTAGGTTGAGTCCTTGAAGAAGTATACCTTTTTCCTCAAAACCAGAACTTGCACCATTAAATAATGGATTTGTAAAATAAGGAATAAATTTATCTGAACCTATAGTGAACAGCAGCCATACAATGACAATGATACAGAACACCACAGTAGAACTAGATTTCATAGAATAGAGAGCATTAATAAAACTTGATCTTAGAGAAAAAAGCCTTCCAGATATCCTTAGGACATTAACTTTTTTCCATTCTGCTTTCCTTTAAGGCTACCTTCAGTGTTCACTGTAACTAGATTTTACCATTTCAGTACAACTAAGGGATTTATTCTAGCAACACAGCAGGGAGCATGCCTTTAAAAATCATCCTTTTTGCCCCAGCTCAAAACTATTAAAGTTAGTAATCAAAATATTGCACTATTGTCGGTAAAATATTACAGGTTGCAAATTTTTTAACTTTTTGGCTACTTATATCCTTATTAATCTCATATTATTCCTGTGAATAGAGCAGATTCATTCCTTCCTATCACCCTTGGGAACACACTTTATTTCCCAACATCTAACTGGCCCACAAGTCATTATTGAAAAAGAAGTCAACCCTAGATTTTCTGATTTGGATACAAAGATTAAACAGATTTATTTCCCTTTTAAAGCTTAAAGCCTTCCTAGCCCTTTGTTTTTAAAAACCTTCCAGTGAGATAGCATCTTAATATTATAGCAAACTTATGGTTTGATTCATGTTAAATTTTAATAAAAAGTCAATAAAATACAACACAAAATTGTTGTCACAAACCGAAGACTACTCCAAATGACAGAAAATTTTCACTAATTTGCAATAGTAAGAAAAATAACTGCTTTGTTGCTAATCATTAAAACAAGCCATTTTAGCCTTGGCCCGGTAGCTCAGTTGGTTGGAGCATCGCCCAATCCACCAAGGTTATGGGAGCTTCCATCCCCAGTCTAGGCACATATAAGAAGCAACCAATGAATGCATAAATAAGTGGAACAACAAATCCATCAAATTGGTTTTTCTCTCTCTCCTCTCTAAAAAATAATGTTTAATAATAAAAGCCACCCTAGCTGGTTTGGCTCAGTGGATAAAGGGTTGGCCTGTGGACTGAAGGATGCCATGTTCGATTCTGGTCAAGGGCACATGCCCAGGATGCAGGCTCAGTCCCCAGGTTAAGGGGCGTGCAGGAGGCAGCCGATCAATGATTCTCTCTCATCGGATTTTCTCTCTCTCTTTCCTTCTCCCTTCCTCTCTGAAACCAATAAAAATTTATTTTTTAAAAAGCCACTTTATTTTAAAGTATATTTAATCTTCAGCTGCTTTTTTCAATTATCAAAAATTTTCAGTCAGCCTAAGTTAACTAGGTACTTCTAATTCCATTAGTTTACAAAAAATTTAAGTGGCCTCCCTTGGAAACATCTCTTGATACAAACAAAAAGATTAACCCTAACATTTCCAAAAGCTATCACCTACACCTCCATCAACTAAACTTAGACTGGTGTATTTCCTAGTCTTCACAATGAAACCAGTGGACCTCACACCTCTTACCATCACCCAGGAAGGGTGTGCATCTGTTCCGAAGGCCCCCCTGGCTCCAGGTCATCCTGGCTGCCGTTGCTCCAGGCTGGGCATCCATGTTGCTGCAGCTTGTGGTTTGTGAGGGGTAGTGTACAGGAAAAGCAGGATGGGATTTCAAGGGGAACAGGAGGAAGATGGCTTTCTGGGAAAATGCCATCATCATCATAGGTGTTAAATAGTACCACACACATTTTATTGCAGCACAGTTTAAAAATTTAACAAATGAAAGATTAAAAATAAAAAAAATAAAAATAAAAAAATTAAAAATACAGACGTCCAGAGATGCTCTAAAACAGTTAAGTTAAAGATCAGGAAAAATAAGGTCACAGACTTAACAGCCAGTTCTTTTGAGCTTGGGGGAAGGGATGAGGGCAAGGGTGGGGTTGGGAGAGAAAAGGTTTAGGTGATCAATCCACTTAAAAATGCTAATGCCTTCACTTTCTCTCCCAAGATGGAAAACTCCAAGTCAATTAGGAGGCAGGAGAAATTCTTATGAACATTCAGAAAAACTCGACTTTAATCCGGTTAAAAATCATCAGTCATTATCATCATTATCATCACCATCATAAGTATAATAATAATAAATAATAGTAACTAGTAACAACAATAAAAAGGAAATCAGCGGAAAGTCAGGAAAAATGTAAAAAAAAATGGAATAACTTACTGTAGCTGAAGATCAAAAAAATCTCACTGTAAAAAAACAAAAATAAAAATAGCCCAGATTAGAAAAACGGGAGGTGCAAAAATGTCAAGTCAATAAAGTTCATTTCTTTTCTCTTTCCAAAAGCAGTTTCCACAAAAACCGCAAGGGTAAAGTTCTCAGTAGCAGACAAGCAAAGCCCTTTCCACATCATCAATCAATCTTAAAAATACACGAGGAAATAGAGAGGTCAGTTTATGAGAGGCTAAAAGGCTCCTCCTCCTCTAACCCAACTGCTGCAGAAAAAATAGAAATAGAAATTTTAAAAATTACATCTTAAATCCAAGTCCCGTTTTTGGAAACAATTAAAAAAAAAACACCTGTAAATTTGCTGTAGTGCACACCAAGTTGCATCATTATGTTTAAAATGCTCTTTATAAAATCAGTTTTGGAATGGGAATGTGTGTGTTCTGGAAGGGTGGGGAAGGGAGGTTAAAAATCAAAGCTGAGCTCCAGTGAGTAGGGATGGGGTTCGCCTTGCTGCCCTGTGAAAGGAGAAGGGACAGATTGAGTCAGAGTTCCTCAGAAATGTTGTGCCCTAAACCCCCAAGACAGAAACATCTGTCCATTGCATCTAACACATTTTGGTAAAGCATAACATTCCACTGGGATGGGGAGAGCCTCTATAGAATCACTTCTACCAGTGATTGTCTTGACAATTCCTCAACATTAGTAGGTAACTAGAATTATCAAAATAAGTGCATGTATTCCCTTAAGGGTCTCAAAAAAGGGGTTAAGTTCAAACATTCACCTTGATAACAGTTTGGGCAAGGAATATATATATATATATATATATATATAAATAATCAAGCCAACAGAGGTAAAGTGAGCAAATCTCAAGAATGAAAGATTAATGAAGGAAAGCAAATTCATGGCTTTTTAAATTTTAAGTCCATGTAATTTTTCCTGTAACAGACTGAAGGAGAAAGGTCTACTATGAAGATACATAAGAGAGAAACACTGATTCTCAAAACCAATTAAGTGAACAAACCACAAGACCTAGTAAGTTCTACAGCAAGAAAAGATGCTTTAAACAAGGAACACATTATTTATTCACTGACAGAATGAAAAACGAAAGATGAAGGGAAAGATAATGGCTACTGAATATTTAGTGTCATAAAATAGGTGAAAAATTATGGTCCTTAAGTTTCAGTGGTCTATATGTAATCAGTCGTCACTAATTTATAAGCAAGTATACATAGCTAATTCAAAGAATCTTATATATAACAAAAAAATAACATGACTGGCTGGCTATCTCATCAGCAGAAACAAGATCTGCAATTAGACTGTAGGTCTTTGAGTAAATAAGAATGGACTAGTTGCATTCACATTTCAATATTCAGCCAGGAGGTTTTATTCTCATCTCTAAATGTCAGTAACCTGAAAAATTTTAAACTGACTTTGAAAGTCTTTCATAAGTCAACTATATATGAATGACTACAACAAGAGCAGAAGTACAGTAATTCTAAAATTTAAACTAAATTTTTTTTAAGCAGACCAGTGTAGGCATGACATGTAAGTTACTGGTATACTTGTTTTCATGTGTTAAATTGTACAAATGCACAAACTACAGAAAAAGCTGTAGAAAAATGTACATCCTTTTAAATGTTACCTCCTTCGACTCAGTGTTTGGAAAGAATAGTCAATTTTTTTTTTCTTAGAGTCATAGCCTGAATCTGGTACTTAAAATTTTCAGGATATGTTAACATAACTCTGTGGCTCATCTATAAACAAATCCTTTGCACGTGTCAAGACATAACATTGCCCAGCCAGTGTGGCTCAATGGTTAAGTACTGACCTATGAACCAGGTCAACATTCAATTCCAGGTTGGGGTACATGCCTGGATTGCAGGCTCAACCCCCAGTTGGGGGCCCTGAAGAAGGCAGCTGATCAATGATTCTCTCTCATCATTGATGTTTCTCTTTTCTCTCTCCCCCTCTCTCTCTTAACTCTCTAAAATCAATAAAAATATATTATTTTTTAAAAGACAAACTTAAAAAGCTGTTAATATAAGACATCTTTCAAAGAAGTTAAGATGTCTCCCAAGATGTTATAAATTGAGTAGCTATCACTCATTAAAAAAACCCCACTATTTTAGCTAATTCCAATGCTTTGTAATTAGTAGTATAGCTAAATTATACTGTAGTTTGACAATCCTGAGTGGTTTGGATCCCTTCTAAAGGGGTATTCTCAAAGGGAGGTCTGACAACTAGTATCACATGGCACTTATTAGGAATGCAAATGATGGGGCCCATTCCAGACTGACTTAATTATAAACTCTGGGGCTAGAGAGCCTAGCAATGTTTTAACTAGCCCTCTTGCTGATTCTGATGTCAGCTCATGTTTAGGGACTGTGAAGAGTTTAATGAGGAACCTCTATCCCCCTAGTTAAGATACATTCTTTATAAACAAAGTGTCTTATCCTTCCAGTGTACTGACAACAGGTTTAAGCAGCAAGGCTTTGAATGTATTCCTGATATAATATATATCCAAGAAAATTATAACTTATCATAGTAAATACACCAAGGAATTTAAAAAACAGTCCAATAGTAATCCTTTTTCCCTTTACAGCCCCCACATTTTCAGTATCTCAGATAATACAAGAAGTTATGCTGTATCTAGTAGTTCTGGTTCTTACCAGTCAATTCTCTGCTAAATCTAATCATGTACAAAACCATAATCTTCCCTGATCCCAATGAGAATGAATGAGTATACATATTAAGTATGAGCACATACAAATTTGTCCCAAAAGACAACTACTAAAAAATTACTTGCCCGGCAGGCATGGCTCAGTGGTTGAGCATTGACCTATGAACCAGGAGGTCATGGTTCCATTCCTGGTCAGGGCACAGGCCTGGGTTGTGGGCTCCATCCCCAGTAGGGGGCGTGCAGGAGGCAGCCAATCAATGATTCTCATCATTGATATTTCTATCCCTCTATCCTTCTCCCTTCCTCTATAAAATCAATAAAAACTTGAAAGAAAAATCACTTAGAAGACTGAAATACTTTCATTAACAGCAGTTAACATTGATATACAAAAAAACTTCTAATCGTAAACTATTTCTGTATCTTTTCAAAACTTCCAGAAATAAACGAGTTCTAGAAATCAGAAATCTAGCGATTTCTATTTTAATTTCTGATTAGATTTCAATTTTATTTCTATAACTCATCTATTACATATTTAACTAATATCTAAATAGTTTTAACTCATTTGCCCGACACAGGTAATAATAGCATTGGGGTAGGGGGTGTAAAATCCAGTTCTCTTAACTCCTAGAGCCTAGGAGTTAAGATTTCTTCAACTGTTACACTCCCCAGTTAACATCTCACAATTTCACAAGTTAAAATAATCTTTAAGATTTGAATAATTAGCTATTTTGGAGCTTATTCCTTGCTTATTTCTAAGAGAAACTCCATCCAAAACAAGGTTGGTTGCCTGCTATGTGAAACTCTCTAGAGACCTAATTACAAATATAAGCTATGTTTAAAGTCTCTACTGAAGGAATAGAAACCACCACCAAGCATTCCTATGTCATCAGCATAGGAAACAAAAAGGTCAGATCTGCAATTTAGTCACGATCAGGCAGCTGATCGATGTTTCTCTCTCATCAATGTTTCTAACTCTCTCTCCCTTCCTCTCCTTCTTAAACTCCTCCTCTCTAGCAAATATATAAATGTTCTAATGCCTACGTATTTGAAAAGATATCTAGAAACGTTAAGATATTAATTCTGTGGCCAAATCATTCCAGATTAACTCTAAGAATTGTTACCTTGGTACATTTTGACTTAACACATCCAGTGCCCTTCAATTAATTTCAACTCATCAGTAACTTCTTAAATATTAATTCCTGACATTCTTTATTTGCCAACAATATTTTTATTAGGTAAATGATTTCCTAAATTAAGCAATCACCGCCCTTAACTCATTTCTAACAATTCTGCAGTAATAAACTTTAGTTTTAAGCCCGTGTATTAAATAATATACAAATTTAGGCTTAAAAAAAAAGAAATGTTTTTGATTCCTATTACATTATCTACAATGGTGAGGAATCAACAAATGCATGGGTATCTAGAATAATAGTACTTTTATTTCCTATCAAGTAGGTTTCTTCAGGAATAAATTTACCTTGCAGTACTGGTTTATGCCTTGCTTACTAACGTTAGTTTGTGAGATTAACACATTATGAAAATTAAAATCAACTAAATCTTACACAATAAATAGCAATTTGGTTTTTTTTAAAATCTTTATTGTTGAAAGTGTGCCCCCCCCCCTTTTCCCCTAATAAACCCCTTCTAGCCTGCCTTACCCCCTAAATAGCGATTTCTTGGATAAGGAAACCTCTGCTATTTTTATAAACTTAGAAAAAAATTTTAATAAAGGTCAGGACATGGCAAATAGTAGGCACATTGAAATTTGCTTAATAAAAAAAGTACGTAGTTATGAATCTTGCCAGTTTAGATGGTCTGGAAAACTAATGCCAGAATATCCTGAAAATTAGACTTGATCATCTTGGAACACTGTATTAGTAACAAATGCAATTCTCCTAAATATTTTTTCCCAAGTGCAGTCTGGGAAATTTCAGGTACTGCTAGTGGTTGCTGTAATTAGGTTCTTGTAAAGATTCAAATTCAGTACTTAGTGCCTATTATTCCTATAGCTAACCTAGCGGTTAAATTCCTACTTCCGCTCCTGATTCAATATAACCCTGGCAACCAACATTCTTATACCTCTATTTCTTTCCAAGAAAGACAGTAATACCTACCTCAAGGAAAATTCCACTAACTTAAATATATTTCAAGTGATTTATAACCTGCAGATAAAAAGTCAGCTTTAATTAGTAGTTAATATATGAGATTACAAGCTTTAAAAAAAAATAAGTGAAAATAAATACTTCGCGGTCCATCCTTTTCTCAGAGAGGTAAAATAAAAGTAATCTATAAAATACTAAATCCACTGTTATAACATTTATTATTCTTATGCCCTGCGGTATGCTCCAGGATTGAGAGACACGCGGTAAAATGTCTACTTGGTAATCCTTCCCCCAAACCCCGCCCAATTTATAAATTTAACAAGAGGCACCAGCACTGTATTAACTTCAACTATATGAACGAGCATGTCGATCTTCCCTTTCATGTCCCTCTTGGAGACCTCATGGTCGTAAAAAAATGAAAGGAAAGCAGCCGTTAACCCAGCAAGAGAACGAAAAAAGGACACTTCCCCTGCTGATCGTGGCCTAGAGGACGCCAGGTTAAATCTACACAAGGGCTGAGGCCTACAAAACTCTCTCCCGCACAGGACCTAACCCCCCACCGCCAAAGAGAATAAATGGGGGCCTAGTTAGCGAGAAAAGGGTTGCCTCGTCTTCTCTCCCACATCCCCTCGCGCTCACAGGGGAACCCAGCGCCTCCCCCTGCATCTATCTCCTCCACTTACCTGGTGGGAAAAGGGAGAAGAGATTCGATTCTGAATCTCCTACTCCCGGGTTCTACGTGGAGAAGCCGACTACTGCTCGAGGTCAGCAACGCGGCCGCAACCGCTCTGCCTTCGTCTCTTCACAAAATGGCCCCCGAGTCTCCTCTGCCGCCGAGGCGAAGGCTTAGCCCCCGCCCCACTACTGAGACTCTTCCTATTGGCTGCGATTTTTCTCGCTCCCGCTTCTAATTAGACAATTCTACCGCTCTTCACAATTCTGTCCAATCACAATAAGCAGTGGGTTAGACTAAGCAAAAGAATTTCCACATGCGTGAGAGGAACTAGTTTGTAACTGGTTATTTTTCCTGTCGTTCATCTCCTGAGAAATGCTTATTGGCCACTCTAGCTGAGGAAGCGCTGGGTGGAAACTCGCCTTTGTATCGCGTACTGCTTCACATCCGGGTATCCGGGAGGTCTGATTGACGGCCGCCCTACCCTATCTCTGCTCCTTAGAGCGCCTAATGAAAGGACCGCCCACATCTTGGAATTCCCGCTGCGCCAGGGCGGGGAGGGAGGAAGGGATTTCCGCTGGTAGCGGGCTCTGGGAGCATCTGCCCTAGCCTCGGGCCTGAGAATAAAGAGAAACGCCAAGTGGATCATCCAGTGTTCTGTGTGGATAAAGAAATGAGTTATTTGGGAGCGAGGAGGTAGCCATGAAGACTCAGCCTTGCGGTTTTTCCAACCTCAGATTCCTTCTCAGCTGCAGACTGGAATGTCAGTTCCCTCCTGGACAATTTCACTTGTCTTAGCCTGTCCAGCCCGTCCTCAGACAACCCTTATCTCACCCAGTCCAAATAACTTCCTTGTTACTCTCCATCACAAGAGTCAAGGAAGTCTAAAATGCAAGGCCTGTAATTCCCATTGTCTGACCCCGTCATCTCACTAATACCCTACACGTGCCAACCAAATTGGCCTACCCCATTGGTTTCCCCCTCGCCCATCCTAATCTGGGCCCTAGTTTACCTTCATCCTGAAATGGCCCGTCTCCAACCTATTACACTTCATTTTAGACAAAAGGTGGGGAAGCAGCCTTGACTGGTTTGGCTCAGTGGATAGAGCGTCGGCCTGCGGACTGAAGGGTCCCAGGTTCCATTCCGGTCAAGGGCATGTACCTGGGTTGCGGGCACATCCCCAGTGGGGAGTGTGCAGGAGGCAGCTGATCGATGTTTCTCTCTCATCGATGTTTCTAGCTCTCTATCCCTCTCTGTAAAAAGTCAATAAAATATATATATTTTTAAATGTGGATACCGGTTAAAGATGCGGATTAACTGATGGATTTTTTTTTTTTAAAGGTGGAGAAGCAATCCCCTCTGTTTATAGTATAGCAGTTGTGCAGGTGGTGGAACAGCTCTACTAATGTTATGGGTTCACTTCAGTGAGATAGACCACCGACTCAGAATTTAAATTTTATTATTAAATTTTGTGGAGGCCCAGGGAAAAATGTGTCTTTCAAATTCTGGGCCCCCCCAATATGGAGGAAACTCTCTTTATTTATACTTTTTCCAGTCCTTTGTCTCCCAAAAATGGCCTGCGTGCTGGGAAGGAGCCATGAGACCATATCTCAAGGCCTGGCCTGATGTCAGTCAGTACCTTCCTATCTATGTGTTTTAGGAACAGACAGCACAGCATGACCCGTCTGGCTGAAGCGCCAGATATGCAGCCCAGTACACTAAGAACCGTGGGGGGGGGGGGGGGGGGGGGATGTTCACTTACCCAATCAGCATTAATTGATCAAATACAGTAAGCAAGGCTTGGGAGATATTATGAAGATTAATACACAGTCCTTGCCCTCAAGCAACTCAATTTAAGAAAAAAGATGGACATCTTTAAAAAATGACTGTAAGGTAGTTTTTAATCGTGTTTAATAAATACAGTAGCCTGAGAATACAATTAATTGAACTGAGACAAGATAAAAAATCTTCAATAAGGAGATGTTTTGAAGCTCAAAGTATATTTTAAGCTTAGAGAATAGCTTATATACAAAACAAGACAGATAAAAAACCATGGTAAATTCAAAATTTTTAATTAATTTAGTAAGGCTGGAATGTATTGTGCATGTAAGGAATTGTAGAAAATGTCTGTCAGTTCTTAAAGAGCCACATTTGCACTGCTCTAGAATTTGGACTTTATTCCATGCAATGGGCACTCATTAAAAACTTGTAAGAGCCGAAACCGGTTTGGCTCAGTGGATAGAGCATCGGCCTGCGGACTGAAGGGTCCCAGGTTCGATTCCAGTCAAGGGCATGTACCTGGGTTGTGGGCACATCCCCAGTAGGAGATGTGCAGGAGGCAGCTGATCGATGTTTCTCTCTCATCAATGTTTCTAACTCTCTCTCTCCCTTCCTCTCTGTAAAAAATCAATAAAATATATATTAAAAAAAATTGTAAGAAAAGGTTAAAAAAAAAAAAAGGACTCCTTATGGTTAACTGGGCCCAAATTTATAATCAAGGTCTAGCAGCTAGCTGTTGTTTATATGGGGCCTTTCATACACACTGCATTTCAGGGAAAAACCACAAACTAGGCTGCCAAGCTTCCTGCACTGTGTTCCTGCCATCTGAGCTGAGCCTTATAAAATAGCTCCTGGTATTACATTTGGACCCATGAGACTCAGACCTTCTCATTCCAATTGGAGCTATGCAGTTATACCAGCCGTGGGCAAACTACGGCCCGCGGGCCGGATCCAGCCCATTTGAAATGAATAAAACTAAAAAACAAAAAGACCGTACCCTTTTATGTAATGATGTTTACTTTGAATTTATATTAGTTCACACAAACACTCCATCCATGCTTTTGTTCCGGCCCTCCGGTCCAGTTTAAGAACCCATTGTGGTCCTCGAGTCAAAAAGTTTGCCCACCCCTGCGTTATACCCTCATTTTCATCTTTATAGACTAATCTGAGCAGCTCAATAATGTCACTCAGAATGGGCAATTCTGGCCCTAACTGATTTGGCTCAGTGGATAGAGCGTCGGCCTGCGGACTGAAGGGTCCCAGGTTCGATTCTGGTCAGGGGCATGTACCTTGGTTGTGGGCACATCCCCAGTAGGGGGTGTGCAGGAGGCAGCTGATTGATGTTTCTCTCTCATCGATGTTTCTAACTCTCTATCCCTCTCCCTTCCTCTCTCTAAAAAATCAATAAAATATATTTTTTAAAAAAGAATGGGCAATTCTGACCAATCACAACAGTGCTATTGGGACCAATCAAACAGTTTGGAGTTGGAGTCCTCATTTGCATAGAAATGTGCCAATGGGACTACGGGAAGGAACTCCTCTCTATGTAAGCCAGCTTCCCCTCAGTCCAGTAGAATACACTTTCAGCGGCATTTCCTCTGCTTGGACTGTAACAGGTGCTGTAACACCTCAGCTGCTTCACTTGAATAAAGTCTCTCTTCACTGCACCCCAAATTTGGGTGTCCTGTTGGCATTGGATTGATGACAGTGAACTTGATTGACAACCTTTTTCAGTTGTGTGCATTTCTCTATTGTTTCAATTTTTGCCACATGCATGTATGTATCGCTTTAGGCTACTTTATTTCCTTTTAACTATATGTGTTTATTGATTTGAGAGAGAGAGTAAGGGAGAGGGGTAGAGAGATAGAAACATCAATGAGAAGTGTGGGAAACCACCTATTGTCTTCACTAGCAGAGAGGTGTAGACAGAGAACCTGGAAGGCTGGTGACCTTTGAAGCCCTAGCCAAGGTCAGAGCTGTGCACCACCTCTTTTAATCCAGGTAATGGTAGCTGAAGCAACCACCCCACCTTTAATCATGTAAATCCTTATTGATAAGAATAAATCTGTTTCACTGGAACCTCCCTGCCTAAGGGCTATACTATGGGTGGATCCTGAACCAGATAAAAGGTTGGTGCAGCCTGAGACCAGGGGAAGTCTTTCCTCTTGAGTTGGACTTACCCGCCTGGCCCCCCAATATTTCCAAATTATCTCTTGTCTTTTCTCTTTCATTTGTGTGAGGCTCCTCTTCCAGATCCTGAACCCTGAACCACGCGAGACGTGGAGGGAAACATTTACAACAGAGAAGGAAATATTGGTCAGTTATTCTCTGTTGTGCCCAGATTTCATGATTCCCAAGAACCCACAGGGAGCCAGCGAGTCCGATGCAAAAGCAAGAGTCATTCATTTCAAACCTAGGTTTGGCTCCCCTGCCACACTCACCAATGCAACGGTAAGCTCCAGTGGCCGAGAGAGAGAAAACTCTGTGGAGAGAGGTTTTATAGCGGTTTGGGGTAAGGGGAGGAGAAAGGACTGTGGGCCCTGCCGATTGGCCAGGGGCGAGTACACAGGATGTGGTCATAGTGATGGCGAGTACACAGGATGTGGTCATAGTGATGGCGTGATGACTGCTGGCTCCTAACTGCTTGCCTGCCTGCTGGCCTTGACTATCTTCTGGGAAGAAGCTTGCTGAGCACATCTCCAAGTTAAGATGAAGGGCATAGCCCTTACCCTGGGGCAAGGTGGAGGGCGTAGTCCTCGCCCTTTCATTCTCCATACGCCTCCTACTGGGGATTGAGCCCTTAACCCAGGAATGTGCCCCAACTGGGAATCGAATTAAGGGCCTTTTGGTTCATGGGTTGTTGCTCAACCACTGAGCCACACTGGACAGGTGCTTTAGCCTACTTTAAAAGGAAAAATGAAAAGCATGTAAGAAAGAATATACTAAAATATTAATAATGGTTCTCTCCTGGTAGGGAAATTACATGTGCTTTTTTGTGTATGTGCTTTTCTTTATTTTTCAAATTGTCAACTTTGAACAAGTAATCAAAGGGAAACATCCTTAAAATGCTTAAAGCTCGCCCTGACTGGTTTGGCTCAATGGATAGAGCCTCGGCCTGCAGACTGAAAGGTCCTAGGTTTGATTCCGGTCAAGTGCATGTACCTTGGTTGTGGGCACATCCCCAGTAGGAGGTGTGCAGGAAGCAGCTGATCGATGCGTCTCTCTCATCGATGTTTCTAACTCTCTCTCTTCCTCTCTGTAAAAAATCAATAAAATATATATATATTTTAAAAAATGCTTAAAGCTCAGCTCAATTACCATATTGCAGTTCATTTAAAAGTACCTCATAGCACTGTGGTTAACTTTACACTCAGCATTCTCCCCTCCTGGATGATAAGTTTTTTGATGGAAGAGTTTAATTCCTATTCCTCTCAGTATTCTCCCTGCTTATTACCTATTACAGTGTCCCAGCATCTTAAACAGAGTGTAATTTGTATTAAATTAATCATTAACTTTTCCTTGTAGGGGAAATTACTATTGTCTCAGAACAGACTGGTCGACTATCCTTTCCTTATTATATATTGCACTAAAGGCCTGGTGCACAAAACTCGTGCACGGGAGGAGGGGTTTCCTCAGCCTGGCCTGCACCGTCTCCAATCTGATACCCCTCAGGGAATGTCCGACTGCCAGTTTAGGCCAATCCCTATCAGGACTAAACCAGCAATCAGACATCCCTCTCACAACCCAGGACTGCTGGCTCCTAACTGCTTGCCTGCCTGCTGGCCTGATTGATCCCTAACTACTCCCCTGCTGGCCTGATTGCCTCCTTACTGCTCCCCTGCCAGCCTGATCACTCCCTAACTGCTCCCCTGCTGGCCTGATTGCCCCTAACCACCTTTGCCTCGGCCTCCACCACTGCGACTTTGTCTGGAAAGAAGTCCGGATGGTCGTTTGGTCTAATTAGCATATTATGCTTTTATTAGTATAGATTAGTATAGATATAGCACTTACTCAGAAGGACCCAGAGGATGTGAGGTTGACATATAATTAATATAATTCTTGTTTTAAGTAAACAACAATAAACACCAAAATGTTTTATTATTTATTGTTCTTATAGAATAAAAATGTCCATAAGATGTTAATGAAAACTACTTTTTGCCCTAACCGGTTTGGCTCAGTGGATAGAGCGTCGGCCTGCGGACTGAAAGGTCCCAGGTTCGATTCCAGTCAAGGGCATGTACCTTGGTTGCGAGCACATCCCCAGTAGGAGGTGTGCAGGAGGCAGCTGATTGATGTTTCTCTCTCGTCGATGTTTCTAGCTCTCTATCCCTCTCCCTTCCTCTCTGTAAAAAACCAATAAAATATATTTAAAAAGAAAACTACTTTTCATTTTACCAGAAATCAGTTTTACTGCATGATCTATGTCATTCCCTACTTATTTATGTTTTCAAGAGAACCATTATTAATATTTTAGTATATTCTTTCTTGCATGCTTTTCAAGAGTTTACCCCTATGTCAGTTGGGATAGAAATGAGGAATACAAAAAAAATTAACAACCAGTCCTGTGAATTCTTTCCTAACCAGAACTCAAGTACTAAGGTTGCCGAACCAAGGTCCGGTCTAACCCTACTAGTCTAATACCTGGTGCCATTCTCCCCACCAACATTCTCATACGTATGTATGTAATGAATTTAGTTATCATTTCTTGCTAATCTTTCTTCTATCTATTTAATTATTAGACCAGCAAAAAGAACCTTGAAGGTAGAGGAAATTTTGTTTCTCCCACACAGTGTTTTGAGACTTATATCATATAGGCTCCAGCCACTTAAAAGAGATATTATAAAAATAAGTCACTTAATCAAAAAATCTTCCTGTCTTTTCTAATTCCTCAATTTCTGTTCCCCCTTCTTACTGTGGATGAAAAAGGGGCCACATACTAAACCTAACAAGCTTAGAGGAGGCCTACCATGCAGAGACCTGTGATCTTCTGAACATAAAAATTCCTAACTAAAAGCAGTCATGGCAGGTAGTCACGTCCTGGGCGGACATCTTTCTTGACAAAGGCCAACCTTTAACTGAGCTGCCTATTGTCTTTTTTGCATCTATGATAACATTCCTCTGAAATGTCAGAGTAATCTTCTTTCCAAACCTCTCAGGGCACAAGCTCCTGTCAGAACATGAGACCACAGAAACCCTCACTGTTATCTTATTCTCCCTCATACCATCTTTCTGTGCTATAAATGTTAATTGTTAAGTATCCTGTATCCACCAAGGTAAAAGAAATATGTATCTATTCATTTTCCTTTTTATCCAATCTAGGGACCATCATAGATCTTCCCCTTTGATTCTGATGTGTAAAATAAATGGTAAAACTGCCATTTTCTGGAAAAATCTGTTGAGATTTTGCTTCCAAGCAATTGTCGTCAGTTTGGATCAAATAAACTCATAAAAATTCTTATAGGTTTGGACATTCTTACAGGTCTTATGTTGACACTACTAAATGTTTTTCTCCATCTTTTCCTTTGTCTCTTTGCTCCTCTTTTAATTTTCCTCCTAGCAATGACCTAAATCTGGCTTCCTATAGGTTAAGCCTTCTTTAACATACTTGCCATCTGTTCTCCTTCTGGCTCTGACGCACAAGATTTTATCCTAGCTCTGAAGCACAAGATTTTATCCTGGCTCTGACGCACAAGATTTTATTATACTAATCTTTGTACAGGTTACAAAATGCTTTTCAGTTCACAACTCTTACATTTCATAATTAGTACTTATTTTATTATTATGGGAGAAATTGACCTTCTAAGCAAATATCTAAATGTTATAAAAAAAATACTATGGCCCTGACCGGTTTGGCTCAGTGGATAGAGCATCGGCCTGCAGACTGAAGGGTCCCAGGTTCGATTCCGGTCAAGGGCATGTACCTTGGTTGCGGGCACATCCCCAGTGGCGGGTGTGCAGGAGGCAGCTGATCGATGTTTCTCTCTCATCGATGTTTCTAACTCTCTATCCCTCTCCCTTCCTCTCTGTAAAAAAATCAATAAAATATATTTTTAAAAAAATACTATGTAAACTGGCCCAGATCCTTTCAAATATGAAACTACATTTTATTTAGTAATTACCTTTTACATGACTGACCATTATACAATTTACTCAAGGACATTTTTATATACAATTTTGAAGACCTGTCTTAATGTCTGGAAAACATTTCCAATATTGTAACTCTTATCTTTTGTTACTACGTATTCCATAACTCCACCCCTGATTACTGACTTTTTGTCATTTCAATGCACATTCAGTTACCTAAAACCTCAGAACTTACTTTCTTGCTCACTCCCTCATGTCCAAAGAACCCTGACTACCATTCCCTTCTAGCATAGCAGAGGGTCAAAGGATGGTAAATTTTGGAAATGTAAAGAAATGTAGAAATAGGGATAATAAGGTAAAAGGTAAACTACATGCTAGCACACATTTCACTGGGCAGATTCAAGCATTGAGGAGATACCATTAAAGTCCCTTTCATTCTAACGAGTCCTAAAAAGCAAGAGAAAACCTTATTAAGCTTCTGTGAGTAAAGGTTTCCAACAACCGAATCAAGTATCAACTTTCAAATTTAAATTTTTTTATAATGCATTAATAGAAAGCTTCTTAAATTTCTTATTGAATTTATTGGGGTGACATTTGGTTAATAAATTTATATAGGATTCAAATATACAATTCTATAATACATAATCTGTATGTTGTATTATATGTTCACCACCCAAAGTCAAGTCTCCTTCCTTCACCATTTATCCTGTCTTTGCCCTCTTCTAGTACCCTGTTTCAAATTCAAATTTAAACCAAATAAAATTGGGAACAAAAATGTCCAAAAACTTTTTTTAAAATATATATGATTTAATCAGATTAGTTTCAGAACAAATAAAATAACACATTAGAGAAAAAATTACTTAAAAATAGTTGTATTTATATTCCACAATTTGCTCAAATACTGGTTTTCTTATAAACTTTCTATAGGATGGTTTTTAAACAAATTCTTCACATTGTGTCTTAGTGAGTATGACTTACAGAATTTCAGAGAAATAGTTCTGTGTTTTAATAGCTTAATTTGTACTAAAGAGATGGGAGGCGGTCACATGCAGTCCATGTGGAATTCTAACATAACATTTAGTGAGTTTTCTGACGTGGACCATCCCTTTGATGCTGAAGGTAATGCATCTGTTGGAAGAAGTGACTGTAGATTTGGATTACTGCTCTCTGCATCTTCCACTTTTTCTGTGTTATCTTCCCAGTTAATGTGGAATCTTGTGACTCTGGGATTAGATGCCAAAATGTTCCTTTGAAGCTTAGAAAAGTCTGGTTTTACTGCACTGGCCAGTGGAGTTCAGTTGGTTAGGCTTCCTCCCATGCACCAAAGAGTCACCAGTTCCATTCCAGTTCAGGGCACATTCCCAGGTTTCCTGCTTGATCCCCGGTGGGGGGCATGTGCAGGAAGCAGCTGCTCCATGTATCCTTGTCACTTCAATGTTTCTTTCCCTCTCCCTTCCTCTCTCTTTATTTGTTATTTTAATATTTTTAATATATATTTCTTTATTTCAGAGAGGAAGGGAGAGAGAGACGGAGAGAGAGATAGAAACATCAATGATGAGAGAGAATCATTGATTGGCTGCCCCTTGCAAACCCCACATTGGGGATAGAGCCTGCAACTGGGGCATGTGCCCTGACCTGGAATTGAACAGTGACCTCCTGGTTCATAAGTTGACACTAAACCACTGATCCATGCCGGCTGGGCCCTTTCCATTACTTTTTTTAAAAATATACTCTTATTGATTTTCAGAGAGGAAGGAAGAGGAAGAGAGAGAAACATCACTGGTAGAGATCCAGACTGAAACCTTGGCATGTGCCCTTGACTGGAATCAAACCCAGGACCTTCCAGGCCCCAGGTTGATGCTCTATCTACTTACCAAACTAGCAAGGGCTTCCAATGCTTTTTTAATCACAAAAAAACGTTATATCTCCAACTCCTTATTGATGACTGAAATTCCTTTAACATGAAACAAAGTCTTCATTCCACATTCAGAAGTTGTGGGGAAAGCGAAGATTCTCCCGCTTCCCATATTGATTCTTATGGCTAGTTGAATAATCAAAATGACAGGAGAAAATCATGTTTTAATATATACGCACAGGAAAAAAAATACACACACACACACAGACACACACTGAGTAGCCAGATTATTATGACCACCCCATCAGTACTTCATTGACACATCCAAAAATACTAAATATTGAAAACTTCTTATGCAAATACTCTCAAAGTCTTATTATTATTATTATTATTTGCATAACTAATTCACTTCATTGTACTGATGGGGTGGTCATAATAATCTGGCCACTCAACGTATATACACAGGAAATTCACATAAGCATGAAAATTCTAAAACATGGGGGGGAGGTTGGGGGTTAATGGGGGGGATGAAGACACATTTGTAATACCTTAATTAATAATAATAATAATAATAATAAAAGAAAATTCTAAAACAGTAAAGCAGAATAAGCTGTGTATGTTATTCTGGACTAAGAAGGAGATAACAGTCTGGGACTTGTGGTACATCTACACAATGGAATACTACGCTGCTGTCAAAAGAAAGGAACTCCTACCATTTGCAACAGCATGGATGGACCTGGAGAGCATTATGCTAAGCGAAATAAGTCAGTTGGAGAAAGATAAATATCATGTGATCTCACTCATTTGTGGATTATAATGAACAACATAAACCGATGAACAAAAACAGAGAAGCATTGATCAGATGCTCAAACCTCAGAGAGAAGGTAGGGGAGGGTGGGGGTAAGGGGAGAGATCAACCAAAGGACTTATATGCATGCATATAAGCATAAACAATGGACACAGACAACACGGGGTGAGGGTGAGGGCAGGACTGGGGGAGTTGGGGGACTATGAGGGGATAAGGACACATTTGTAATACCTTAATCAATAAAGAAAAAAAAAACATCAGAGGGAAGGCAGAGGAGGGTTGGGGTAAGGAGGAAAGACAAACCAAAAGACTTGTATGAACACATATAAGCATAACCAATGGACACAGACACTAGGGTGGTGAAGGCATGAGCAGGTAGGTGGAGGGGCATTTGGGGGTTAAGGACACATATGTAATACCTTAATCAATAAAGAAAAAAAAGCAGAAGGAACCAGGGAATATTGGGGAAGAATAAAACAATAAGAATATACAAAACTTTAGACAGGAAGAAATCACATTATAACAACTTTTGAACTAAAAAAAATTGTGAAATAGCTTGGGCAAGAAGCAATCTTCGGTGTAAAAAAGGCCAGTTTTTGTAACTTGACACTAGACTTAGAAAAATATTATGTTGAGTTTTCCTCTTTTCACTGGGAAATTTATGTTCTGGATGATTTCTATACTTTCTAATAGTCTCCTCCAATTTATTTTATTTTATTTTATTTTATTTTATTACTAAAGGCCCAGTGCATGAAATTCACTGAACCCAGCCTGCACCCTCTCCAATCTGGGACCCCTCGGGGGATGTCTGAATACCGGTTTAAGCCTGGATCGGGCCTAAACCGGCAGTCAGACATCCCTCTCTTATCCGGAACTGCTGGCTCCCAACTGCTTGCCTGCCTGCCTGCCTGACTGATTGCCCCTAACTGCTTCTGCCTGCCAGTCTGATCACCCCCTAACCACTCCCCTGCCAGCCTGATCGATGCCTAACTGCTCCCCTGCAGCCCAGTTGTCCCCACCTGCCCTTCCCTGCAGACCTGGTCGCCCCCAACTGCCCTCCCCTGCAGACCTGGTCGCTCCCAACTGCCCTCCCCTGCAGGCCTGGTCGCCCCTAACTGCCCTCCCCTGCAGGCCTGGTCGCTCCCAACTGCCCTTCCCTGCAGACCTGGTCGCCCCTAACTGCCCTCCCCTGCAGACCTGGTCGCTCCCAACTGCCCTCCCCTGCAGGCCTGGTTGCCCCTAACTGCCCTCCCCTGCAGGCCTGGTCACCCCTAACTGCCCTCCCCTGCCAGCCATCTTGTGGTGGCCATCTTGTGACCACATGGGTGTGGCCATCTTTGACCACATGGGAGTGGCCATCTTGTGAGAGTGCGTGATGGTCAATTTGCATATTACCTCTTTATTATATAAGTGGATTTGATAGGATATAGGGAAATCACACAGGGCCCATTAAATATTTTCTTACCCTCCTGGGGATCCCTGCATTTCATGTCAGTATCCAGAATGGGAGCTTTCCCAATGCACACAATGAGTGCATAAAAGAGAGAATTTCATGTAATAATTGAGACCATTCCACTTAATGTATAATATGAATACAGTGACTAGCCATGCAGGATTTAACGAACTTCTTATTTTCAAATATCAGTTCCTGTTGTTGCATAATTACATCCCAGTATTTGGTTTGGAAACTATGGTCACAGTTAAATGGAAGATATACATTCTTTTCCTTGAAAGGGTTCCGGCACATTGTTCCCGCCAGTGGAGCATCTGTTTGTTCTCTTCAAAGAGATCTCAGGTATCCAGAAAATCTCCCCTGTTGCTACCCTTCAGGGAGCGATTTAAAGATCATTCTACTAACACCAAAAAATTTCTATTAATCTCAAATGAAACAAATGTTTTCAGCTTTAGTTTTAGTTGAGAAATTGGTGTATTAAGCATTCTTTTAGGTGCTCTTTCTCCAACTACAATATGCACAGAGAAAAGGCATAGCCTTCCAGCTCTGCTCTACAAGGAGTTAACATCTGAAGAGCTAAACAGAACTGTATTAACTCCTCTCCTAATAAGCCAGGCAGACAAGAGGATTCTAGAGTACTAGAGGACACCACAAAAGTCAGAGAAAGGAATTAGAGCAGACTCTCTGGAGGAAGCAAAAACTGTAAGTTTATATCTAATACATATTTATGGTCTCCTATTTCTTTCCATGGGGTGTTTTTGAGAACAGTGAAGTAGTTTATTCATTTTTTATTGTACCACCAGCCTCCCAGGCATTAGGCACAGCATCATTCGGTCATCTTTAATCCTGTCACCCTCTTTATTCCACGCCACATCCAACTAATTACCAAGTCTTGATTCTCCTTCCTCGGGGTCTTTGTGATTCATTCCACTCTGCCCCTAATACCCCTCCTATTTCAAAGCTTCTTGCCAGAACCATGGCAATATCTATCCTCTTAACACTCCTCCTCTTTGCCAGTCTTTCTAATTAACAGCAGATGAGTCTTCCTACAGCTCTTTTGCTGCTCTAACTTTAATGTTCTTTTGCTCGAAATATATAACTTGCTGGCCATTTTGACAGAATGAATAGAACACCTCTATTTTAAAGGCAAGGTCTTCCAAAATATGCACTTAAATTCTCACAACTCTTTCTTAAACTCGTCATGGCTACCTGCTATTGTGCAAGACCACTCTGCTTTTTGCCCATCCCTGACTCTATTCAAACTGTCCTCTGTATGGAACCTGCCAAAATCCCTATTAGACTCCAACAACCCTCCCTCCATAATGCTTTATCTGATCCTTCAAGTGAATGTGAGCCTCAGTCTTCCTTTCCTCTCTCACTTTGTTTTGTTTTTCTTTGATTGATTGACTTTATATATTTTACCTCACAGTTAAACTTGTGCTTTTCTCATTCTCCCCCAGCCCCCTTTTTTTTAATCCTCACCTGAGGATATTTTTTTCCATTGATTTCTAGAGGCAGTGGAAGGGAGAGAGACACACATCATTGGTTGCCTCTCTCACACACACCCCTATTGGGGCTGGGGAACCTGCAACCAAGGTACATGCCCTTGACCAGAAATCAAACCTGTGACCCTTCAGTCTACAGGCCAATGCTCTAACCACTGAGCAAACCGGCCAGGGCTCATTTTTTCTCTTAATTATTCACTTCCTGAGAGAAAGGGCTCTATTTTTCTTTTAGGAGCAATTGAACAAAATGGACACACATTAATATTTGTCAAATTAAGTTCAATCCAAATTCCAGGAGTTCCTACCATCCTTTATGAGCATTCATACAATCCAGTTACGGAGACTACACTTTTCTCCACAGTCTTTCTTCGGCTCTGTTCCAAGTATCTTTCTCAGTGCTTACGTCTCATTTGCCTCTGTCCTCTTACATAAGATCAGCTCCTCCTGGGTTCCCGAACTCACTGGAAAACTATTCTCTTCAAGAATCTCTTCGTAATTTGTTACCTTCTCCCCCCAAACCTTCAACTCAACTGCAGTCCCCCTTTCAGAGACTTGAATATTTGTTGGAACTGTTAAAGTTAATTCCTTATACAGGAAATCTTAAATCTCTAATCCATATTAAATTGAAATGTTAAAACCCTGCTTCTGTATATTGCCACACAGGCCTACTCATCCCTTGAATTTTTAAAGAATAGAAATATTTTTGTAGCATTATTTCCCTATTAAAATGCTACTGCCCTAGCTGGTTTGGCTCAGTGGATAGAGCATTGGCCTGCAGACTGCAATCAAGGGCACATGCCTGGGTTGCAGGCTCGATCCCCAGTAGGGGGCGTGCAGGAGGCAGCCGATCAATGATTCTCATCATTGATGTTTCTATCTCTCCCTCTCCCTTCCTCTCTGAAATCAATAAAAATATATATTTTTTAAAAATGCTACTAATATTCCTTTAAGCATATTTGTCACCTGCTTTTTGAATTTTTTTTCCTCCTTCTCTCTTCTACTCAGATCTGTGATACCATTATGGCTCTCATCTCACTGTGTTCTCAGGGGGTGAGGGGATTAATGCAAAACTTTGTAAAAATCATTAAAACCAATTGTAAAAAGAAAAACAATTACTGTCACAATCCAATGTTGTACTACTACATCTGCTGAAAAATTATTATATGTCTCCAGATACCAGGTACTGTGTTAGGCAATATACATACAAAGATATTCTCAAAAGAGCTTATAAACTTGCCCAGCCAGTGTTGCTCAGTGGTTGAGCATCGACCTATCACTGCTCCATTCCCGGTCACAGCACATGCCCAGCTTGCAGACTTGGTCCCCAGTGTGGGGTGTGCAGGAGGCAGCTGATCAATAATTCTCTCTCAGCATTTATGTTTCTGTCTCTCTCCCTCTCACTTCCTCTCTGAAATAAATAAATAAAATATTTATTACTAGAGGCCCGGTGCAGGAAATTTGTGCACTGGGGCGTGGGGTTCCCTAATTTGTGCACTGGGGGGTGGGGTTCCCTCAGCCCAGCCTGCCACTCTCATAGTCTGGGAACCCTCATTGAATGTCCTACTGATGGCCACAGTCTGGCAGCAGAGGCTCAGAGCAGGCATCCCGTGTGTGTGTGTGTGTGTATGTGTGTGTGTGTGTGTGTGTGTCTGCTGGGGGCCTGCCCCCAGCCACACCGTGGAGGCTTGGAGCAGGCACCCCTCTGTGTTGATCTCTCAGGCTCCTGGCTTCCACTGCATGTTGTTCTCTCCCCTGAGCTGTGGCCAGGGTGGGGTGCTGCCGGGAGCCGGTCCATCCTTGCTGTTTCAAGGGACCTGGCATATATGGCATACTGTTCTTAATATGTTTGCTCACCTTCTTGGCACTATGTGTTTTAACCAAGGTCACCTCTCTGAGAAAGGTGTTTCCCCAGGTAGGGATTTTCCCCTGAAGTTAGGGAGGGAATAACACCCCTTAACTAAGTGCCAGGAGGGTAGTTAATCACTTTAACTACGAACAATCATGCTTAAACTACATAATCTTTACTCCCTGGAATGGAGATAAGAAACACCCTAACCTTTGGAATAGAGATTGATAGGATTGGAATCAACTGGTATAAATACAGATGTAACAAGACAACAGGAGACAGAACCTAGACACAGAACCTAGACACAGAACCTACACAGAACCTAGAGACAGAAGAACTTCGCTGGAGAGAACATGGCAAAAGATCCTGGACAGAAACTGGAGACAGAACCTAGAGACAGAACCTAGCGAGAGAACATGGCAAAAGATCCTGGACAGAAACTGGCCACAGAACCTAGAGACAGAACCTAGCGAGAGAACCTGGCTGAAGAACCTAGAGACAGAACCTGGCTACAGAACCTGGATAGAACATGGCAAGAGAACCTAACTAGAACCTGGCAACAGAACCTGGCTGAAGAACTTGGCTACAGAACCTGGCTGGAGATCCTGGACAGAACTTGGCTGGAAAACTGGCTACAGAACCTGGCTGGAGACCCTGACAAGAGAACCCGGCTATGATGATCACCTGAACGCTGTCTCCATGTCATTCCTTCTTCGCCGACTCCGTCCAGGGACCCCTGGACCTGCTGGGGTTGGACCCCAGCAGGGTGCTGCCTGCAGGCCGTGCTTTCCTGCTCACGGATCACCACGGAGACCCGGGGCAGGCCCTGCTGGGTGCTGCCTGGGAGCTGCGCTTTCCTGCTCATGGGTCACCACTGGGTCCTGGATGGCAGCGGGGCTTAGGCAGCACACGGGGGTCCCGGCTGGTGGCAGGGCTTAGGCGGCATGCTGCCCAGGGCCGCACACGGGGCCCGGATGGCGGCTAGCGCTGGCCTGCCCTGCCTGCAGTATGCAAATTAGCTGCCATCTTTGTTGGTGGTTGATTTGCATATCACTCTGATTGGCTGATGGTCATAGCGAAGGTATGGTCAATTAGCATCTTTGTCTTTTATTAGATAGGATATATACACACATAGACGCACACACATATCCTATCTAATAAAAGAGAAACATGGTAATTAGCATACGACCGCTACCCTTCCCATTGGCTAATCAGGGCAATATGCAAATTAACTGCCAGCCAAGATGGCGGCTGGCAGCCAGGAAGCTTCAAGCTAACATGGGGCTTGCTTGCTTCAGTGACAGAGGAAACCAACGTTCCCCGCCTGCCTTGCCGGCCTCTGAGCCTGCAGTTTGAAACATTGTAACAAATATAGAAGCTAAACAAAACCCCAGAAACCTGCTTTCAGCGAGCTGGGATCTCAGAGCTGGAATTATACATTGTTTCGATTATAGAATCCAAACAAACCAGATACCTGCTTTCAGCAGCAGAGGCCTCAGAGCTGGAGCCAGAGCTAAAGCTGGCCCAGAATAAAAAAAAAAAGGAGCAATTGGAAGCTTCAGTCACCCGTCAGCCTGAAAACAGCCCTCAGCCCCTCACCCAGACTGGCCAGGCACCCCAGTGGGGACCCCCACCCTGAAGGGTGTGTGACCAGCTGCAAACAGCCATCATCCCCTCATCCAGGCTGGCCAGGCACCCCAGTGGGGACCCCCACCCTGATCCAGGACACCCTCAGGGCAAACCAGCCAGCCCCACCCATGCACCAGGCCTCTATCCTATATAAAAGGGTGATATGCCTCCCGGCACCAGGATCAGCGTGACAGGGGGCAGAGCCCAAACCCCCTGATCACCCTGTGGCTCTGTGTGTGACAGGGGGCGGGGCCACAACCTGTCTATCTGCCCTGCTCTGTTCGTGACAGGGGAAGGCGCCCCAACCCCCTGATCAGCCCTGCTCTGTGCCTGATAGGGGGGAGCTCCCCAACCCCCTGATCGCCCTGCGGCTCTGTGTGTGACAGGGTGTGGCTCCCCCCCCACCCCCCCACGGGCCCTGCTGTGTGTGTGACAGGGTAGAGCCATAACCTCCCCATCCGCCCTGCCCTGAATGTGAGAGTGGCGGCGCCCCAACCCTCTGATCGGCCCTGCTCTGTGGGTGATAGAGGGCAGCGCCCCAACCCCCTGATCGGCCCTGCTCTGTGGGTGATAGAGGGCGATGCCCCAACCACCCCCCCCCCCGCCACGGGCCCTGCTCTGTGTGTGATGGGGTAGAGCCATAACCTCCCCATCAGCCCTGCTCTGTGCGTGACAGGGGCCAGTGCCCCAACCCCCTGATTGGCCCTGCTCTGTGCGTGACAGGGGGTGGCGCCGCAACCTCCCCATTGACCCTGCCTTGAGTGTGACAGGGGGCGGTGCCCCAACCCCCCAATTGGCCCTACCCTGAACGTGACTGAGGGTGGCATGGCAACCTCCCAATCCGCCCTGCTCTGTGCATGACAGGGAGCGGCACTCCAACTCCCCAATCGGCCCTGCTCTGAGCCCGACCAGGGGCTGCACCTAGGGATTGGGCCTGCCTTCTGCCACCCGGGAGCAGGCCTAAGCCAGCAGGGCGTTATCTCCCAAGGGGTCCCAGATTGCAATAGGGCACAGGCCAGGCTGAGGGACACCCCCTCCCCCCCCCGAGTGCACAAATTTTTGTGCACCGGGCCTCTAGTATATATATATATACCATGACCTCCTGACCTCCTGGTTCATAGGTTGATGCTCAACCACTGAGGCACACCGGCCAGGTGGAAATTCTTTTTTAAAAGATTAATTTGAGCCGAAGCCGGTTTGGCTCAGGGGATAGAGCGTCGGCTTGCGGAATGAAAGGTCCCAGGTTCGATTCCGGTCAAGGGCATGTACCTGGGTTGCGGGCACATCCCCAGTAGGAGATGTGCAGGAGGCAGCTGATCGATGTTTCTCTCTCGTCGATGTTTCTAGCTCTCTATCTCTCTCCCTTCCTCTCTGTAAAAAATCAATAAAATATATTAAAAAAAAAAAAAAGATTAATTTGAGCCCTCACTGGTTTGGCTCAGTGGATGGAGCGTTGGCCTGCGGACTGAAGGGTCCCAGGTTCGATTCTGGTCAAGGGCATGTACCTTGGTTGTGGGCACATCCCCAGTTGGGGGTGTGCAGGAGGCTGCTGTTCGGTGTTTCTCTCTCATCGATGTTTCTGACTCTCTATCCCTCCCCCTTCCTCTCTCTAAAAAATCAATAAAAATATATTTTAAAAAAAGATTAATTTGAAAGAGAGAGAAACATCGATTTGTTGTTCCACTTACTGATGCATTCATTGGTTGATTCTTGTACATGTGTCCTAACTGGGGATAGAACCCAAAACTCTGATGCATGGGGATAACACTCTAACCAACTAGGCTATCTGTCCAGGGCTGCAAGGGAATTCTTTTAGTCTTTCATTCCATTGAGTTTAAATGATTGATAAATTCTCCTTCCTTATATTTTCTCTCCACTCCTTTTTTCCTGAGAGATTAAATCTGGCCACTTCATTGGATTTAGGATGTTTCTTCATCACACCTTCACTGACAGTCTCTCCTGGATTTTTTTTTCTGACATTCTTATAACCTCCATTTCATTTTTAGAGCTTCTTTGATTTCAGTGTTAGTGCTACTTTTCAGTTGCTCCACAGCGGTATAGAGCTTTGGTGGTGTACTTTTAAAGGGTCATAACAAAGCCATCTTCTCTAGGCCCAGGCATTAAAGAACTACAGCATCTCTTCTTCCACTACAGCTCCATTTTTGTTTTTTAATGTTTTATTGATTTTTTACAGAGAGGAAGGGAGAGAGACAGAGAGAGTTAGAAACATCGATGAGAGAGAAACATCGATCAGCTGCCTCCTGCACATCTCCCACTGGGGATGTGCTCGCAACCCAGGTACATGCCCCTGACCGGAATCGAACCCGGGACCCTTCAGTCTGCAGGCCGACGCTCTATCCACTGAGCCAAACCGGTTTTGGCTACAGCTACATTTTTGCAAATGGCTTTTGCTCCAGAGGGCCAGGCCTGTGATGCAGTTACCTCTCCATTCTCTTCCATGTTACTTCTCTACAGAAGGAGGCTGGGAAGACAGGGTATCTTAGCATAACCGCAAAAGCAATCTTAAATGTGGGATATCCTTTAAAACAAAATCTTTTCTTTGGTTACTTCAATTCTGTTTTAATCCTAGGATTGTTGTCTAACGTGAAAGTACATCAACTTTTGGGTTATTGTTCAGCTTTCTTGAAATAAGCATGCTATGAAATCGGTATAGATCCATTTAACATTATGTCACTGGAAAGAGGTTCTCTGCTTACTGTGGTTTTAAAAAATAAAACATTGCAGAACAGAATGTGAATGGCACAATCAAGTTAAATTGTCTGGAAAGTAGATCAATAAAATGTTAATGTTGCCCTAGCCAGTTTGGCTCAGTGGATAGAGTGTCGGCCTGTGGACTGAATGGTCCCAGGTTCGATTCCAGTCAAGGACACATGCCTGGGTTGAGGGCTCAATTCCCAGTTAGGGGGCGTGCAAGAGGCAGCCAGTCAATGATTCTCTCTCATTGTTGATGTTTCTATTTCTCTCTTCCACTCTGAAATCAATACAAATATATATTTTTAAAAAACTATGAAGACCCTAGCCAGTTTGGCTCAGTGGATTGTTGTAAACGTTTCCCTCCACGTCCCGCGTGGTTCAGGGTTCAGGATCTGGAAGAGGAGCCGCACACAAATGAAAGAGAAGAGACAAGAGATAATTTAGAAATATTGGGGGGCCAGGTGGGTAAGTCCAACTCAAGAGGAAGGACTTCCACTGGTGCTCAGGCTGTGCCAACCTTTTATTGGTTTGGGATACACCCATAGCCCTTAGGCAGGCAATTTCCAGTAACAGGAAGACTCGCCCATCAGCAAGGATTTACATAATAACAAATGGGGAAGTTGCTTCAGCTACCATTGTCTGGATTAACAGTGGGTGCACAGCCCTGACCTTTGCCAGGGATTCAAGGATCACCAGCCTTGCGGGTTCCTTGTCCACACCTCTCTGCTAGTGAAGACAATAGGCGGTTTCCCAAGTGGATAGAGCGTTGGCCTCCAGATTGAAGGGTCCCAGGTTCGATTCTGGTCAGGGGCACAAGCCCAGGTTACGGACTCCATCTCCAGTAGGGGGCTTGTGGGAGGCAGCCAATCAGTGATCCTCTCTCATCATCATTGATATTTCTATCTCTCCCTCTCCTTTCCTCTCTGAAACCAATGAAAATATATATTTTTTAAAAAGGCTATGATGTGCCGAAACCGGTTTGGCTCAGTGGATAGAGCGTCGGCCTGCGGACTGAAGGGTCCTGGGTTCGATTCCGGTCAAGGGCATGTGCCTGGGTTGCGGGCACATCCCCAGTGGGAGATGTGCAGGAGGCAGCTGATCGATGTACCTCTCACATCGATGTTTCTAACTCTCTATCTCTCTCCCTTCCTCTCTGTAAAAAATCAATAAAATATATTTAAAAAAAAAAAAAAAGGCTATGATGTGTGATATACTATCATGAGAGTGTTGAAAAATTCCTGCTACAACTTAAGTGCAGCCTACAGAGGGCATGTAATTTGCTGGACTTTTGTTTTTCAATTTCAGTGTCCTCTGGGATCACTTACAGCTTGAGAACTGATATGACATCACACCTCCTGGTGGAAAATACATTAAAGAACCTGTTAGTGTCATAGATTTGATACCTCCAATGATACCAGCATCGAAAGGTAAATACAATGCCTGAGGATGGATGCTTTTTATTTATTATTTATTTATTTTAATCCTCATCTGGGGATATATTTTATATTGATTTTAGAGAGGCAGGAGGAGGTAGGGGAAAAGAGAGAGAGAGAATGAGAGAGAGAGGTGAGAGAGAAGCATTGTCACCCAGCTGGTGTAGCTAATAGTTGAGAATCAACCCATGAACCAGGAGGTCATAGCTCGATTCCCAGTCATGGCACATGCTTGGGTTTTGGGCTGGATCCCCAGTTGGGAGTATGCAGGAGGCAGCCGATTGATGATTCTCTCTCATTATTGATGTTTCTATCTTTCTCTCCCGCTGTACTTGTCATCATTTCCAAAAGATAGATCAGAGAGGTGATGATAGTGGTGGCTAAGGTGGTTCTGAGACTAAAGTTCTGAGCTCTCTTTCTTCCAAGGAAGGAGCTATATTTTGAACTCTGTGGTTTTAGAATAATTCCCATAAGATCAGAGCCAACCCTGGGCCAGTGAACACTCACTCACTGAAAAGTATGCTCTCCAGCTCCTTAAAAAACAAATAAACAAAAAATGTTGGATTTTAAACAGAAAATAAAAGGGGTTCCAGCTCCTGAAAAAAACAAACAAAAAAACAAAACTTGGATTTTAAACAGAAAATAAAAGGGGTTCCAGCTCCTTAAAAAAAAAAAAAAAAGCCCTAACCGGTTTGGCTCAGTGGATAGAGTGTCAGCCTGCGGACTGAAGGGTCCCTGGTTCCATTCCGGCCAAGGGCATGTACCTTGGTTGTGGGCACATCCCCAGTTGGGGGTGTGGAGGCGGCAACTGATTGATGTTTCTCTCTCATCGATGTTTCTAACTCTCTATCTCTCTCCCTTCCTCTCTGTAAAAAAATCAATAAAATATATTTTTTTAAAAAAAAAAGAAAGAAAGAAAGAAAAAGAAAAGTATGCTCTAATTTCCTTGATTAGACCAAGCAGAGGCTCTGTTCCAAGGAGGCAGTTTTGGAGCACTTTCTCCAGACCACAAAAACAAATGAGATGACTCTTGGTAATTAAGAAAGGTTTCTATCCTTTCCCTTTGTGGACAAAAGGGGCCACATGCTGACCTGACAAGCTCAGGAGAGGCCTGCATGGCAGTTTTGCAGACTCGGAGACCTAAAGTAACCACAAAGAATGGTCTGAAATTAAACCTTAACTAAAAGCAGTTATGGTGGGCAGTTACGTCCTAAGCCGATATCTTCACTGATAAGGTCAACCTTTACTGTAACTGAGCCTATCTGTCTTTTTGCATCTATGATAACATACCCTTGAAATGTCTGGGTAACTTGTGATTTCCCTGTATCTGGAGCCCCTGGGGCACAACCAGGTGTGCTAAGCCCAGGACAGATGCAGCAGATTCTTTCATTTATCATGTTAATTGTTCCTGCACCCACCTAAGTATGTGTCCATCATTTTACTTTTTATCCTATCACAGAGGTTTCCCCCACTTCGCTTAATCCCACCTTCTTAAATGTGTCACCAATGAATTTCATGTATAAATACGGATGTAACCCTGCCATTCTCCGGAGCACTTTCTCAATTCGTTGAGGTTCTGCTTCCCGGCATATGTCGACAGTTTGGCTCAAATAAACTCACAAAAATTCTTTACAGGTTTCAATGTTTTTTTTACGTTAACACCTTATGTGAGATTTAAAGATGGTTGTGGGCACAATCCTTGTCTAGGTCCAAATTATCTAATAAGGAGAAAAAATAGAATAATAAATGAAAAATTAAGTAGTCTAACAGCCCTATTTGATATTTTTTAAGATTATGTACTTTCTAGACAGAAAGTTGAGTCATATCTCATGCTCAAATGATATGGAATGATATTTCTTATTCAGGAGTGATATGGAATAATAAAGAGATCCATTATGCATTTCATAAACTTCTTCATTTCCTCTTAAATACTTGACCTAAGATAGATTTAAGCCCTCTGGACAAAATGTGATGAAAGACCTGTAAATGACATGTAAAAATAATCTCCATTTACTCTCCTCTCCTGGGACTTTAGGTAAGAATATTAAAATTCAACCAACTTTGAGCAAAATGAGCCAGGAAAAAATAGAGGACAGTTTGTTTCGTCTTCGTGAAGAACACATGTTGCTAAAGAAGCTTTCTTGGAAGCAACAGGATGAGATCAAAAGGTACCTAGAGTTCTCCTTAAGTCTTTAAAAGCTGTATCTACACCAGGCCTGCACGACACGAAACCAAAAAGAATACATTTTCCTGAGTTGTTTATACCAGAAAACAATTCAAATGTCAAAAATGGTTAACTCTTCCCCTGACCGGTTTGGCTCAGTGGATAGAGCGTCGGCCTGCGGACTGAAGGGTCCCAGGTTCCATTCCGGTCAAGGGCATGTACCTTGGTTGCGGGCACATCCCCAGTAAAGGGTGTGCAGGAGGCAGCTGATCGATGTTTCTCTCTCATCAATGTTTCTAACTCTCTATCCGTCTCCCTTCCTCTCTGTAAAAAATCAATAAAATATATTAAAAAAAAATGGTTAACTCCAAAAACAATATTTGGAGGCAATATTACTTATTCGGTTTTCTTGTCAAACACGTCAATAGACTGTGGCCATAGGCCACAAAGTATCACCAAGAGCTATTTCAGCTCACAGAGCAAGAGCCTGGACAGATTCCACAGAGGGAATAGGAACAGGGCAAATGCCCAAAATCTCAGGGGGACAAAGGGCAAGTAAGAAAGGGTGTGTTTGTTTGTTAATTTAGAAAATGAAACAAAAAATCATATTGATCATTTACTGTATGAAGGTATATTGCAATCACTTTATTAACTAACCAAGAGGTTAATTGCCCAAAATCACAGCTAGTGAGTGGCAGAGCTGAAAGCTCTTAACTCAAAAATCTAAATACGGTGCCCTTAGAGTATTGGCTTTCAAAAGTGCAACTCTTGGGAGGGGACCTGGAGAGGAATCTGAGATAGGGTATGGGTAGATAAACAGATGGGAAGAATGGTTGTTCCCAAAGTTCCGGAATTAACTCTAGGACACAGTTTGAAGATGTTGGTGTCAAAGACCCACAGGAACACATATATAGTTGCGCAGGTAGGGTTTATTACTCATCACAGCTACAGAACGTGCACACCACGGGGAACTAAGGGCATCTCAGCAGAATGTGTTAGAAAGAACCTATTATAGGATTTGATCGTCAGTGAGGTGAGTTGGGGGAGGGGCCAAGATAACAGTTTGCTCCAGATTTGGTGTTGTCAGAAAGCAAGGACCACTCTATGTTTGGATATCTCAAAAAACTCGTCTCCAGGGAGGGTAGACTAGAGTGAGGCTATATCTGTAATAAGTAAAGAAGTAGCAGTCCCTTGTATTAGCCAGGAGACAAGGATGTTTGGTGTTTTGCGGTGGCACGGTGACCTTGCTTTTTGTCTGTGCGTAGACAAGATTACAGCAGTGGTCTCAAATGGCCTGGTCTGATGCTTGTATTCTGTGAGAGGATGTCCAACAGGACAATCACATGGCCTCGCTGTGAGCACCAGGCCAGCTTCAAACAGCACTGAGAATTAGCTGTGTCAGACCAACCCCCAATGTCAGGAGCAGTGTTTTGCTTTCTCATTGATAGTGCCCAAGAAGAGTTCAGAGCTTCATCTACTAGTAGAATCTACAGGGTTGCGAGTTGCCTCTATCAGCCAGTGCTCTTCAGAGCTAGAGTGTCTTTTATATTATAAAGAATCAAGAACCTGACATCAGAAAGTTGCATTGGTCAAAAAATCTTGCTTCTTGGTTGGTAACCAAAAAGTACTTGGGATTATAGATATTAAGTGGCTAAATTGGATTCCATCCCCTTCCCTGGCTTTGAGCAAGTTACCTAGGTATTTTATGCCTTGATTTCTTTTTGTTTTGTTTTTTCAAATGACTCTTTTTTATTTTTTAATATATTTTATTTATTTTTTACAGAGAGGAAGGGAGAGGGATAGAGAGTTAGAAACATCAATCAGCTGCCCCCTGCACACTCCCTACTAGGGATGTGTGCCCACAACCAAGGTACATGCTCTTGACCGGAATCGAACCTGGGACCCTTGAGTCCGCAGGCTGACGCTCTATCCACTGAGCCAAACCGATTAGGGCATGCCTTGATTTCTTTATCTGGATATAAACATAAGTAATAATAGCTAACTCACACAGTGCTTAAAATACTCCATCACTGTCCTAAGCAGTTTTCATATATTAGCTTATTTAATCCTCATCACAACCTAATGTAGCAGGTACAGTTTTGCCTCTATTCATAGATAAGGAAACTGAGCACAAAAGGTTAATGACATGCCCAAGGCCACATAGTAAATGTCAGAACTAGCATGTTCTGATAGTAACAGTAAAAAGCATGATTTTAGGTCTAGACCAGCCGTGGGCAAACTATGGCCTGTGGGCCGGATCCGGCCCGTTTGAAATGAATAAAACTAAAAAAAAAAAAAAGACCGTACCCTTTTATGTAATGATATTTACTTTGAATTTATATTAGTTCCCACAAACATTCCATCCATGCTTTTGTTCCGGCCCTCCGGTCCAGTTTAAGAACCCATTGTGGCCCTCGAGTAAAAAAGTTTGCCCACCCCTGGTCTAGACAATAAATAGTGATTGACTATCCACATATAAGGCTTGGTGTTTACTAGGGGCTATAGAAGGCTAATCCTTAAAGTTGGACACATACACAGGGGTGTGCAGACAATTGGGATGAAGGAAGTAAATATTAAAATTTTACTTATGTTTAATTATCTCCCCTTTAGAAATTAGTATTTTTGTTTATGTTTTATAATGACCATTACGCATTAGTACAGAAGTAAATGTATATAATCCTATATAATAAAAGGCTAATATGCAAATAGACCAAACGGCAGAATGACCAGTCACTATGACCTGCACTGACCACTAGGGGGCAGACGCTCAATGCAGGGGGAGTGCTGCTCAGCTAGAAGCCAGGCTCACAGCTGGTGAGCACAGCAGCAGTGGCGGGAGCCTCTCCTGTCACTGTGGCAGCGCTAAAAATGTCCGACTGATGGCTTAGGCCCGCTCCCTAAACCATCAGTTGGACATCCCCTGAGGGCTCCCTGACTGTAAAAGGGCGCAGGCAGGCTGAGGGACCCCTCCCCGCCCCCACCCCAGTGCACAAATTTCATGCACCGGGGCCTCTAGTTTAAAAATAAATATACAAACAAGTAGCCAAAACCGGCTTGGCTCAGTGGATAGAGCGACGGCTTGTGGACTGAAAGGTCCCAGGTTCGATTCTGGTCAAGGGCATGTGCCTGGGTTGCGGGCACATCCCCAGTGGGAGATGTGCAGGAGGCAGCTGATCGGTGTTTCTGTCTCATCGATGTTTCTGGCTCTCTATCTCTCTCCCTTCCTCTCTGTAAAAAATCAATGAAATATATTTTAATTAAATAAATAAATATACACACAAGTATATTGAGGAATGTTCAAACATTTTTGTTAAGATGAGTGTGTGATCACTGCAACAGAATGGACAAAGATGGAACCACTATGTCCCTGCCCTCAAAATGTTACAGTGTTCTGGGGACTGAAAATATTTTCTAAATATATTTTTATTGATTTCAGAGAGGAAGGGTGAGAGAGAGGTAGAAATATCAATGATGAGAGGGAATCCTTGATTGGCTGCCTCCTGCGTGCCCCACATGGGCATGTGCCTTGACCAGGAATTGAACCATGACCCCCTGGTTCATAGGTCGAAGCTCAACCACCGAGCCATGCTGACCAGGCAAAAATATATATATTTTTTAGAAAATAACAAATTTAAGTGTAAATAATGGACTACAGTGGATAAATTTATATCACAGATTCCCCTAGCCGGTTTTGCTCAGTGGATAGAGCTTCAGCCTATGGACCAAAGGGTCCTGGGTTTGATTCCAGCCAAGGGCATATACCTTGGTGGCAGGCTCCTGCCTGGCCCAAGCCCTGGTCAAGGCTTGTGTGGGAGGCAATCGATGTGTTTCTCTCACATCCGTGTTTCTCTCTGTCTTTCCCTCTCTCTTCCACTCTCTCTGAAAATCAATGGAAAAATATCCTCGAGTGAGGAATAACAAAAAAAAAAATTAATATCACAGATCAGTTCAGATTATTTGCTACCAAATAAACTGTAGAAACAGCTGTCACAGAAGAAGTCACATGCCACCCACTCGATTTTTACCCATAGGATGAGGACAGCCTTGCAGCGGTTGACAGTTGCGGGCCGGGACCTGAGGGCAGAGGCGGCCACCCAGGAGCAGCTCTCAGAGCCGGCCAGGCGGAGGCGGGACGCGGGGCGGCGGCAGCATCCCCCTAAGCACCAGCGCCCCCTGATGCTGGGGCCGCAACAGCAGTTCCAGCGCCGCGGCGCCCCTGTTTCCCACCGCACGCAGCCTCGGGTCCATGTGGGACAAAGACAGCTCCACAGCGCGGGCGCTCAAGCGCCAGAGAAACCCAGGAGGGGTGAGGCGCAGGGCCGTGCCCACAGGCCCGAGTTGCCAGCCGCATCTTCCTCCTCATTGCTTTATTCCGCCCACCGCCACATTTTGTTCTTTTGTTCTCATTCCTTTCTACCTCCCTAAAAGGTTTTTCTTGTTTGTTTTTGTTTTATTTTTATTTTCTTTCCCCTGGGATGTGGGTTCAAAATTCTCAGTTCACCCGGAAATACTGGTGAGAGCAAACTCAGACAAGAGAAGTGGAAATGTGTTGGTCCAGTTCTGCAGCGGGCCTCGAAGACAGACATAGGGATAACATTGATGTGCTGCTCAGATGTAAGCTGCAATGATCTTAAGATAGGTCATGCTGCGACTCTCAGCCTAAACCTGGGGTTCTTAGCCTTTTGGGGGAAGGGGATTTCTTTGAAACCATAACCGAAGTGAGGCCTCCTCCCAAGAAAAAGATACACAGCACATAGACAAAACTTTGCATACAATCGCATGAGTTCAGAGATGCCTAAAGCCCACCCATTCCTGAAGTGCAGGCCCAGAACTCAGCAGTGAGTGAGGAGCTGCAATGTCTCTTCCTGTATCCAGGTGGCCAAGAGTCCCTGGGTGCTATGAAACCCAACATTGAATTAAGTAAAATTTTGTGTGTGAATTTCCTTCACCTAGTGAGTGACTCAGCCCTGATTTAGATCCATGGGAATGGAATTTCTTTACCCTGGGGGGTACAATGTTAAGTTTTGTTTAGTATGCTCCTCTATTTTCAAGCTCCCTATTTGAGCCAACCAAATCTTTGCAAAAACAGCTAAAAGTAGAAAAGCTAAAGTCTAAATTTCACTTCAGTTTAACTTCAGCATTACTGAGTGCCATCAATTATATAGCAGGCACTAGAATGAGAGATGCCTTAGAGTTAGACATACAGTTCCTGCCCTGGATAAACTTGTACCTTCTTTATATTTATACTCACTTACTTGAGAGTCTGTAGTCCCGTTGACTTAAAATTCTGTAGTTGCATATCTATGCAAGGGTAAAGACTGAGAACTCCTCTAGGATCAGTGGTCATTATAAAGATTTCCCCTAGCCTCAAGGCTCCCTACCTCCAACACTTGGTGTTCCAGTTCTAGCGACTGGTGTTCTAGAGAAATCGGTTGCCAATCTGCATGATCTCTCTCAACTTTCAGAGCCAAGAGACAGGCTGAGCTACACAGCCCCTCCCACTTTCAAGGAGCATGTGACAAATGAGAAAAACAGAGGTGAAATATCCAGTGGACCCAGCGAACTGTGAGTTCTTTTCATTTGTCCTGAATGGTAACTCTTTCAGCTTTAATTGAAAAATCCACCATTTAGGAACAAGTGGATGTTGGTATTTTTGAGTTTGTCCAGCATAACAAAAGATGAAAGTCAACCCTAGGTCAAATTCTAACGTCATCGTTTAAAATGGGAAATAAGCACCTCTCTTCTTCCAAGGAAAGGAAAACAAAGGCCTTTCCTTAATGAAAGGTTTTCCTTCTTTTTCTCTTTATATTTTTATTCCTTAGGTTGTAATGTATTTATATTTCTGTTTGAACTTAAAAGTTCTCTTTTGTCAGATTATCTTCCACACATACCAAGATCACTAATTCCTCTGAATTCTTTTTATATCCGTGAGAGCCCAGTTCTCCACTTCAACTTTTATGACGCAGTTTCTTTTTCTTCTTTTTGTGTTTAATGTTCCTAATTCTAAAAGTAGAATTTCTTTCAGCAAAGTCATAATTGTGAGTAAGCTCATTGGTTTATGCATGCCTAACAGTGCCCACAGTATGACTAGCAATACTATGCAAGTGGGAGAATCACCCAAGTCTCCTGAGACAATGTGGTCCAAAGATGAAGATTTTGAACAGAGAAGCTCTTTGGAATGCGCTCAGAAGGCCACAGAGCTTCGGTAAGAGTGTAGCATTCTGTGCCTCAAGCTGTAATGAACTGAAAAAGAAGAGATTCTTGTTTGTATCAGTCGAAGAGGAAAAAAGAATGCTTGAGATTAACTTTAATCTTAAAAGTTGCCCTAGCTGGTTTGGCTCAGTGGATAGAGCGTTGGCCTGCGGACTGAAGGGTCCCGGGTTCGATTCTGGTCAAGGGCATATGCCCGGGTTGTGGGCTCCCTCCTCAGTAGGGGGCATGCAGGAAGCAGCCAATCAGTGATTGTTTCTCATCACTGATGTTTCTCTCTCTCTCTATCCCTTCTTCTCTGAAATCAATAAAAAAAAAAAAAAAAAAGTAGAGCTGGGTTAAGAAGTGGATTAACCTAAAGGGGATGCTTATGTATAATAGAGCTTCTGCTTCACTTCATTGAAGAAAAACTATTTCATCCTCATGACCAGATAGAGGTGGATTCTTAGCCCTGTTCCTGGAGAACTGCTTTTAAATAGTCTTAAATTTTTTAAATTTATTTTTTAAAACTATATTTTTATTGATTTCAGAGAGGAAGAGAGAGACAGACACATCAATGATGAGAATCATTGATTGGCTGCCTCCTGCACACCCCCTACTGGGCATTGAGCCCGCAACCTGGGCATGTGCCCTTGATAGGAATCGAACCCGCAGGCCAGCACTCTATCCCCTGAGTCAAATCAGCCAGGGCTAGTCTTTAGAGTAGTTTTAAGTTCCCAACAAAATTGAGCAGAAAGTACAGATATTTCCCATAAACCCCTGTGTTATCTCCACACAGCTCCCGCACTGGCGACGTCCACACCAGAGTGGTACATTGTTATAATGGATGCGTTTATACTGACATATCACTATCACCAAAAGTCCATAGTTCACCGTAGGGTTCATTCTTTGTGTTGTACATTCTTTTTAAAAATATATATATTTTTTATTGATTTCAGAGAGAAGGGAGAGGGAGAGAGGGAAGTATCAATGATGAGAGAGGATCATTGATTTGTTGCCTACACACCCCCTCCTGGGGATCAAGCCCACAACCTGGGCATATGCCCTGACCAGGAATCGAACTGTGACCTCCTGGTTCATAGGTTGATGCCCAACCACTGAGCAATCCCATTATCTCTCTATTAGTGTGTTGTATATTCTATGGTACAAATGTATAATGGGCCCTAGCCAGTTTGGCTCAGTGGATAGAGTGTCGGCCTATGGACTGAAGGATCCTGGTCAAGGGCACATGCCTGAGTTGTGAGCTCAATCCCCAGTGGGGGGCCATACAGGAGGCAGCTGATCAATGATTCTCTCCCATCATTGATATTTCCATCTCTCCTCCCATCCTCTCTGAAATCAATAAAAATAACAAAAAATGTATAATTACATGTATTTGTCATTATAGTATCATACAGAATAGTTTCACTGCCCTAAAAATCCTCTATACTCTGCCTATTCCTTCCTTCCTACCTTCTTACCCCTGATGTCACAGATCTTTTTACTGTCTCTGTGATTTTGTCATTGTCCAGAATGTTGTATAGTTGGAAACATACAGTATGTAGCCTTTTCAGATCCGCTTTTATTTAAATTTCCTCCATGTGTTTTCATGGCTTGATAGCTCATTTCTTTATTATTATTTTCACTAAATTTATTTGAGTGACATTGGTTGATAATTCATTTCTTTTTAGCACCAAATAATGTTCCATTGTCTGAATGTACCACAGTTTATCCATTCACTTTCTGAAGGACAATTTGGTTGCTTCCAACTTTTGGCAGTTATGAATGAAACTACTGTAAACATAACTGTTGGTTGGTTCGTTAGGCATCATCCCATGCACCGAAAGGTTGCCAGTGTGATTCCCAGGCAGGGGACACGCCTGGGTTGTGGGCTAAGTCCCTGGTGGGGGTTGTGCAGGAGGCAGCCAATCCATGTTTCCCTGTCACATTGATGTTTCTCTCCCTCTCCTTTCCTCTCTCTCTAAAAATCAATTACAAAAATCTTGAAAAAAATTAGCTGTTATGTTTTCTCAGAGCACTGAATTTAAAGTTGGTAGTCTCTCAAATCTCAGCTGATATGAGGGGAAATGGGAGAAAGGAGATTATTATGGGAGTGTGCATACACTTCCTATTTCTGGTGTGTTATTGGGGAGATAGGCAGACAAGCAAGAGGAAGAGATTCTTTTTGGTGCAGAATCAGCGGGGAAAGATGCTTAAGTTTGTCCATTCTCAGACAGAATATTTTAGCACCATCTTCTTCCTATAGAGCTTCTATTAAGGAGAATATAGAGCTGATCCGACTTAAGAAGCTCTTACATGAGAGGAATACCACGCTGGTAGCGACAAAAGCACAATTAACAGAAGTTCAAAAGGTGAGTTGCCATCATCAGCTGTGCTTTTGGGGGTGAAACAATTATTAGTTGAGTATTATTGTCTCCGTTTTATACATCAGAGACCACAATTGAGAGAAATTAAGTTATTTGTCTAAGGTCACACAACTTACAGGTGATATTCAAATCCAAGCCTTGCAACTCAGAGTCCATTCCTTTCCCATTACTTCCCATTATCTCTCTATTAGGAAGAAGGCTGAAGCCCTGCCTGATAAGGTGGAATTAAATGGGGTTAATTTGTGTCAGGGTTCAGGTACCAGCCAAGAGTTATACGCAGATTGTAGGTAGGTTAGGAAGTCAAGATCAGAAGAGAAGAAGGACAGCTTTTACTGAGTTCTCTCTATGTGCTGGACGCTGTACTAGATACTTATAGACATGATCTCATTTTTTTAAAAAATATTTTTTATTGATTTTCTACAGAGAGGAAGGGATAGGGATAGAGAGTTAGAAACATCGATGAGAGAGAAACATCGATCAGCTGCCTCCCGCACACTCCCCACTGGGTATGTGCCCGCAACCAAGGTACATGCCCCTGACCGGAATCAAACCTGGGACCCTTGAGTCCGCAGGCCGACGCTCTATCCACTGAGCCAAACCGATTAGGGCGACATGATCTCATTTAAGCCTGACAACAACCCTCCAGGTAAGTACATTTAATGGGTGAAGGAACTGAGCCTCAAAGAAGTTAACTAACTTGCTCAAGTCTTGCAAATAGTAAGGGGCAGAGCAGGCTTTGAGTCCAGTTTATCTGCCACAAAGGCTTATGCTCTTTTCTCATTATCACACAATAGAAACTTCTATCTGAATGGTGGAAGTAGAGCATTGAGGGTCTAAGTGATAAATTGGCACCATTCTTCTTCTTCTTTTTTAAAAATCCTCATCTGAGGTAATTTTTTCCGTTGATTTTTTTTAAAATTTTGTTTTATTGCGTAAAGTATTACAAAGAGTATTACATATGTCTCCTTTTTCCCATTGATTTTTTTAAATTTTTTTTAATTGATTTCATAGGGGAAGAGAGAGGGAGAAAGAGATAGAAACATCAATGATGACAGAGAAGCAATGATTGGCTGCCTCCTGCACGCCCCACACTGGGGATCAAGCCAGCAACCTAGGTATGTGCTTGTTGGCTGGAATCAAACCTGGGACCCTTCAGTCCGCAGGCTGACACTGTATCCACTGAGCCAAACCAGCTAGGGCTTCTCCATTGATTTTTAGAGTAAATGGAAGGGAAAGGGAGAGACAGAAACACCAATGTGAGAGAGACACATTGATTGGTTGCCTCTGGCATGGCCAATCCTGCAACCAAGGTATATTCCCTTGACCAGAATCAAACCTGGGACTCTTCAGTCTCTAGCCACTGAGCCAAACCAGGTAGGGTGGCACCATTCTTTTATTGAATAAATATTTATTGAGTATCGGGAACTGTGCTAAGCACTGGGATACGAAGATTAAAAGATAAGTAAGATACCTCTTGCCTTCAAGAAACTTAGAGTGCAGGATCTGAAAAGGATTCATAAAGGAGTATATTCATGATTCAAATAGTGGGATACTAAAGGTTGATAACATAATCAATTCCCCCAGCCCCAGAGAAATCACTTTATCTTTTTATAATGTCTGAAATATTTTTGAAATACATTTTAATAAAGAAATAATACATTTGAAAAACTCCTATAAACCACTATTAATTGTTAATTCTGGATAATAGAATTATAGATGACTATTAGTATAATCTTTATACTCTTCTGAAATTTTCAACTTCTCAAAAATTACAAAATCACAAGGAAAGATCATTTGGCAGCAGCATGAATGATAGGTTGGCTGGTATGAAGATTGGAGGTAAAGAAATCAGGTAAAACCTGAGTGCAATGATCCAAGGAAGAAGGGATGAGGATCTCAACCGAGGCAGTGAGAGAGGCTTACTGAGAAAGGACTGTATTGGGAGAGGTCCAGGAAATAGAAGAATGGACTTTATCATCAATGGGGAGTGAGTGAGGGAAAAGGAGAAGTGAAAGGTGATGCCTGAGTCTCTAGCTTGGGTGAGTAGATGATGGTGGTGTCATTCAGTTAGAGTGGTTACAATTAGGACTGCCCTTGATATGTCTGCTCTGATGGAGACAAAAAGCATCTTTACAAGGCCAACCTCCAAGCCCATGTTTAGTAGAGAACTATGCATATGCTTACATTCTTTTGATCTGGTTAATTTTTTAAAAATACATATTTTTAGAAAGAGAGGGAGAGGGGACGGTAGAGAGAGAGAGAGAGAGAGAGAGAGAGAGAGAGAGAGAGAAACATCAATGTGAGAGGGAAACATTGATTGGCTGCCTCCTGCATACCCTCTACCAGAGATCGGGCCTGCAACCCAAGCATGTGCCCTAACCAGGAATCAAATCGCACTTTTGGTGTACTGGACGATGCCAACCAACTGAGCCACACCAGTAGGGCTGATTTGGTTAATTTTGGTAGCACTTAAAGGATGTGGAAATATGGAAAGGAAAATAATTTAAAATTGTGTAGGTAAATAGCTATACAGGTTCCCCCACTAACTGAATGTTTAGTGTTCTTATGAAGGCTTTTATAAGCTGAAATGGCCTAAAGCAAAGAAGCAGTTACCATTAATTTATATAGAAAATTTTGGGGGAATTTCAAGACCCCAAAAAATAACCTACCAAATCAAACCAAATAATATTAACATCCCAGCTTGCATTAGTATATTCCCTGAAACCCAAAATGAATTGTGCTAGTACAAAGTACCTATATGTTGGATCTATACACTACTCATTGTTTTCTGGGATTTATGCCCTTCAAACAGATATTGGCACCTTGTACAAAAATAAAGTAAAATAAAATTAATTAATTTGAAAAAATAAAATTACACTAACATATAATAAATGTAAGAATGATGAATGATATGATAGCCCAGCTGGTGTGGCTCAGTGGGTTTCAGGGAATATACTAATGCAAGCATTGACCTATGAACCAGGAAGTCCTGGTTTGATTCGTGGTCGGGGTGCATGCCCAGGTTGCAGGCTCGGGATCCCCAATGGGGGGCGTGCGGGAGGCAGCTGATCAATGATCCTCTCTCATCATTGATGTTTCTATCTCTCTCTCTCTCTTTCCCTTCCCCTCTGAAATCAATAAAAGTATATTTACAAAAGAGAACAAACCCTGGCTGGTTTGGCTCAGTGGACAGAGTGTTGGCCTGGGGACTGAAGGGTCCCAGATTCGATTCCAGTCAAGGGTTCATGCCTGGATTGTGGGCTCGGTCCCCAGTAGGGGGCGTGCAGGAGGCAGCCAATCAATTATTCTCATCATTGATGTTCCAATTTCTCTCTCTCCCTCTTCCTTCCTCTCTGAAATCAATAAAAGAGAGAGAGAGAGAGAGAGAGAGAGAGAGAGAGAGAGAGAACCATATCATAAATACACATCATACTTTGCACACCCATCAATCCACTCAAGCAGTAGACTCTCCATTTTATCTGTTACCGGGTGTTGACTAACAGAGACCATTTTGCTACTAGCAAAAGCAAGAGGAACTTCTGCAGCTTTCAAGATTCTTCCTCTCTGCCTGTAAATAGTATGCATGGTGGGTGCAGGCACGTTCATGCAAGCACAACATCTTCACTTTATTCATCACCATTGAAACATTTAAAGTGCACCCAGTGTTATGCTGCGTAACAACCTTATAAACCCTCTTAGGTTTTTCTGTTATCTTGCTAACAGATGCACAGAATAAATCGGGATAAAGTACAGATGCTCACAGACACAGTTCAAGCTGTGGCAGCTTGATGGTGAGATGCTGAGTGCAGTTCTGGGGAGGGAGCCTGGCCATGCCACGGCCACTGTGCTCTGAATAAAGGCTCATTGAAAGCAAATTCTGAGTGTTATTTTTGCATTTCACCTTTGCATGCAAATCCGCTTTGAAATGCAGATCTGCTTTGCATTTCTATTGTTTAGTGAAAACAGGTCCCGATGTAGCTCTTTCACAAAAGCTAAGTGGCACAATGTGAACTTTCAAAAAGCCGGGGATACCTGTTCTGTGGGATTAGATTTTTAAAAAATTGATCTATTCCTTCATTGCATTAAAGAAAAAAAGGAAGAAGGCCACTCTAAATTGAATGTCCTTACCTACGTCAGTGGCAGTGGTGGAGATAAGCTAAAATGGTGAACAATCATCCGCAATTTTTTATTTTATTTTATTTTATTATTTTCTTTAAACCTTTTTTTTTTTAAATTTTATTGATTTTTTACAGAGAGGAAGGGAGAGAGATAGAGAGTTAGAAACATCGATGAGAGAGAAACATCGATCAGCCGCCTCCTGCACATCTCCTACTGGGGATGTGCCCGCAACCCAGGTACATGCCCTTGCCCGGAATCGAACCTGGAACCCTTCAGTCCGCAGGCCGACGCTCTATCCACTGAGCCAAACCGGTTTCGGCTATTTTTTTAAAATAAGATTTTTATTGTTGACAGTATTGCAGATATTTCCCATTTTCTCCCCCTTTCTTCCCTCCCATCCACAATTTTTAAAAATGAAGGTTTACAATTTGGTTTTCTTTTTAAAAATATATATTTTATTGATTTCAGAGAGGAAGGAAGAGGGAGAGAGAGATAGAAACATCAAAGATGAGAGAGAATCATGGATCCGCTGCCTCCTGCATGCCCCACACTGGGAACCAAACCCGAAACCTGGGCATGTGCCCTGATCAGGAATCAAATGTGACCTCCTGGTTCATAGGTTGATGTTCAACCACTGAGACACACCTGCCGGACTCTTTTTGTTTTTGTTTTGTTTTTTGTTTTTTTAAAATATATTTTACTGATATTTTACAGAGAGGAAGGGAGAGAGATAGAGAGTTAGAAACATCATTGAGAGAGAAACATCGATCAGCTGCCTCCTGCACATCTCCTACTGGGGATGTGCCCGCAACCCAGGTACATGCCCTTGACTGGAATCGAACCTGGGACCCTTGATTGCACAGGCTGACACTCTATCCACTGAGCCAAACTGGTTAGGGTGAATTATTATTAAACTAGGGGCCCGGTGCACGAAATTCGTGCACCGGGTGTGTGTGTGGGGGAGTGTCCCTCAGCCCAGCCTGCCCCCTCTCACATACTGGGAGCCCTCAGGCGTTGACCCCCATCACCCTCCAATCGCAGGATCGGCCCCTTGCCCAGGCCTGACACCTCTGACAGAGGCGTCAGGCCTGGGCAGGGGACCCTCATTTCCCCCCATCACTGGTTCTGCCCCCAGCCCAGGCCTGATGCCTCTGGCCCAGGCATCAGGCCTGGGCAGGGGACCCCCAGACCCCTCCGATTGCTGGCTCTGCCCCTTGCCCAGGCCTGATGCCTCGGCCAGAAGAGTTGACCCCCATCACCCTCCAATGGCCTGATCGGCCCCTTGACCAGGCCTGAGGCCTCCGGCAGAGGTGTCAGGCCTGGGCAGGGGACCCCCAGCTCCCCGCGATCTCCCGCTCTGCCCCTGCCTAGGCCTAACGCCTCTGGCCTAGGCGTCCGGCCTGGGCAGCGGGGACCCGCAGCTGCAGCGGCCCCGCGATCGTGGGCTTCGCTTTAGGTCCAGGCAAGGGACCCCTAGCTCCTGGGACTGCCAGCTTCGACCGTGCCCAGCTCCCATCGCTGGCTCCACCCCTACTTCCTGCTATCACTGGCCAGGGCGGCAAAGGCACCTGATTCTCTGATCATGGCTGGGGGGCAGGGCAAAGGCGGCCCCAGGGCCGCCTTTGCCCAGCCCGCCAGCTCTTAGCTCCCCCCTGGGTTTCCGATCACTGTCAGTGGCAGGGGGCTTCTTCCTGCTTTCCCTTTCGCCTCCCTGCATTGTGCCTACATATGCAAATTAACTGCCATCTTGTTGGCAGTTAACTGCCAATCTTAGTTGGCAGTTAATTTGCATATAGCCCTGATTAGCCAATGAAAAGGGTAGCGCCGTATGCCAATTACCATTTTTCTCTTTTATTAGTGTAGATTTTGTTAATCCTCACTCAAGGATGTTTTTCCATTGATTTTTAGAGTGGAAGGGAGGGAGGGAGAGAGAGACATTCATGTGAGAGAAACACATTTATTGGTTGCCTCCTGACCTACCGGGGTTGAATCAAACCTGCAACCCAGGTACATGCCCTTGACCCAGAGTTGAGCCTGTGACCCTACAGTGCATGGGCTGATGCTCTAATCATTGAGACATACCATCCAGGGCGCTTCATTTTTTTTTTTTAAATGTTGTGGTCTATTATATTCATATACAATCTGGCAAACTAGCACAGGGGAATAGTATTAGCAATTAGTAATCAGGTACTCAAATGAGTTGATGTATGGGGATTTTTAATGATGATTTAAAAAATAAATATTTAGCCCTAACCGGTTTGGCTCAGCGGATAGAGTGTCGGCCTGTGGACTCAAGGGTCCCAGGTTTGATTCCGGTCAAGGGCATGTACCTTGGTTGTGGGCACATCCCCAGTGGGGAGTGTGCAGGAGGCAGCTGAACGGTGTTTCTCATCGATGTTTTTAACTCTCTATCCCTCTCCCTTCCTCTCTGTAAAAAATCAATAAAATATATTTTTAAAAAAAATAAAAAATAAATATTTAAACATTTGTGTTATAAACATCAAAATAAAAATCAATTTGCTATATCAATAGAATAATACTTATTTTTTTTCTTTCAGGCATATGAAACTCTGCTCCAGAAGGTACTTAATAAGGATTCCTTGAATCTCTGTTTCTGATCAATCAGAGTAATGAAACGCAAAGAATTCCGGATTCATCTTCAAGCAACGTGACACCAGAATTTAACCAACTAAATCAAAGTGATTGTGTCATATAATTTCTGTTAAGAAAAATGATACTACTGTTATCAGAAGCTACCTGTTGCACTGTTTCCACAAAAAAATTGAAATATGAGAGCTGAGTTGAGAAATATTTAGAAGAGTATTTTTCAACCTATTGCTAGAGAGAATTATAGCATTGACTCATAAATTCCTAAGACTAGTCTTTTAGCATGTGTGAGATGGCAAGATATAACAACGTTGCAAATCTTCTCTGATGCTATTAAATATTTGGCCCTCTTCATTCCTGAGATTGGGGTGCAGATGAGCCGGGGGGAGTGTTCGTGCTTTTACGAGTCACTAAGGCAGAGTTCCTCAACAGAAGTGTCCACCAAAAAATGCACACTTAACTTCTAGAATTAACATGTCATTTTGCTGGGTGTAAGGGGAGAAGTATATCATCATAAAAAGCATTCAAATAGCTTAGAAAGTAAAGGCAGCTGTGAAAGGCGGTGCTTCACGTAGAGCCAGGGTTTAATTTGAACCTTGGGAAAATTAAGGCTCCAATTATGAATTACAGTTTATCAGAGTGGGAAATCCTCACTAACAGGGAAACAACACTTCCTGGGAAGTGCTAAGGTGAACAACAAGGCCACGTTAGAGTGCAAATATAACACGCTGTTAATCAAAGCCATTCTTTGTGACATCCACTAGGGAGTGACAGGAAGGCTGGTGTCACTGGTGAGTGATACGACCATTCCCAGAGCACCTTCTGTTTTGCCCCAGAACCAGGGGATCCTGAGTGCAACCCATGATGCCCTCCTCAGCCAAGTGAGTGAGCTGAGGGCAGAGCTGAAGGAGGAGAGCAAGAAGGCTGTGAGCCTGAAGAGCCAACTGGAAGACGCATCCATTCTGCAGATAACATTGAAGGAGGTAAATCATAATATACAACAGATACCACTAATTGTAAGTTATGTTTCAATTTTAACGATGTTAAAAAGTATATCTTAGCAACACTATGGGTATTTCACTTTTTCAGATGAGAAACATGAGGCTCTAAGTCAGTGGTTCTCAACCTTCCTAATGCTGCGACCCTTTAATACGGTTCCCCGTGTTGTGGTAACCCCCAACCATAAAATTATTTTCGTTGCTACTTCATAACTGTAATTTTGCTACTGTTATGAATCGTAATGTAAATATCTGATATGCAAGATGTATTTTCATTGTTACAAATTGAACCTAATTAAAGCATAGTGATTAATCATGAAAACAATATGTAATTATATATGTGTTTTCCGATGGTCTTAGGCCACCCCTGTGGAAGGGTCGTTCGACCCCCAAAGGGGTCGCGACCCACAGTTTGAGAACCGCTGCTCTAAGTGGTTAAATAATTTGCTCAAGATTATAATATTAGGGGAATACTGGGATTTACACTTATGATGTCTGTTCTCCAAAGTCTTTGCTCTTTTATAGTGTTCTGCTGTTTCCCTAACAGTAGAAACTCAGATACCATGATAATTTACTTCAGAAATCTTCATTAATTCCAAGAAAAGTTTCTATCCTATTTTTAATTGGTTCAAGTCTTGGTAGTTGAGTGTCTCCTCATAAACATTGGAGGTGAATGTAGAAAACCTCCCACCCACGCCCCACTCTGCAACAGAAAAGGGAAATCTTGTGCAAGGCAATATATTTTAAAATTTTATCTCAGTCACTCTACTGTCATTCTTAGTTTCAGGAAAGAGTTGACGATTTGGAAAAAGAACGAAAATTGCTGAATGACAACTATAACAAACTCTTAGAAAAGTGAGTACCACGTTTGGGTCCCAGTGCATTGTTTGCTATAAAAGATGATTATAGACAAGTGCCTTCCCAATTGTAAAAATAATACATAGTTGACAAGGATATGGGGAAACTGGTACTCAATACTGTAAATGAGAATGTAGATCAGCACAGTCTTTTTGGAAGGGAACTTGATACTATCTACCAAAATGTTAAACCTCTGTATATCTTTTGTGCCAGCAATTCCATTTTTTAATCAAAACAAAACAAATCTTATTATATGTATATGCAAAGATATCATATAATAAGAATGTTAATTACTGCATTTTTTTTTTTTAGTTTTATTGATTTCAGACAGGAAGGGAGAGGGAGCGAATCATTGATAGGCTGCCTCCTGCATAACGCCTACTGGTGATCAAGCTTGCAACCAGGGCATGTGCCCTGACTGGGAATCTAACCTTGACCGCCTAGTTAGATTCTGAGCAACACCAGAATCCAACCACTGAGCAACACCAGCCAGGCTGCATTGTTAATAATAGTAAAAAATAATTGAAATCATCCAAATTTTCTTTGATAAGGATTGACTAAGTAAATCATTTTGCATTTCCACAATAAAATATGGTGAAGCTGGGAAGGGGGATGCAGGGGGCGAGCAGAGATTAACCAAAGAACTTATATGCATATATGCATAACCCACGGACACAGACAATAATGTGGTGAAGGCCTGGGGGTAGGGGGGCAGGAGCAGGGTGGATGGAGTCAATGGGGGGAAAAAAGGAGACAGAAGTAATACTTTCAACAATAAAAATAAATTTTAAAAAATCTGATGAAGCTATTAAAAATGATGTGGCCTTAGCCAGTTTGACTCAGTGGGTAGAGTGTCAACCTGCGGACTGAAGGATCCCGGGTTCGATTCCAGTCAAAGGGCACATATCTCGGTTGCAGGCTTGATCCCCGGCCCTGGTCAGGACTCGTGTGGGAGGCAACCAATCAATGTGTCTCTCTCACATCGATGTTTCTCTCTGTCTCTCCCCTCCCTTCCACTCTTTCTAAAAATCAATGGAAAAATATCCTCGGGTGAGGATTAACATAACAAACAAACAAACAAAAATGCTGTAGTCATATTTGCCTATTATTAAAAGAAAAATCTAGTTGCAAAAGAATATATTAACTCTGACCCAAAAGGATTGGAGTAGGGCAAAGAGGCACCTTCATTTTTATTCTACACACTTCCACATCATTTTACTTTTTCACAGCACACATACATTCATGCATTTCCTTTTTGGAATTAAAAATACCTGGAATTAATAAAAATTAAATGTTCCTTCTGATTCAGTTAGAGGCGGAAGAGGATCTATTGGGGAAGTTGAATGGGGATATCCTGGGAACAACTGATGCTTTTCACCTCAGTGAAATGAGGTAGTGGGGGATTACCACGCTGAAGCCTCCCTGTTACAAACACTACTATTGGTCTTCCCCTCATCATGCAGAACATTATCTTCTTGGACCGTCATCGAATGTATGGTCAGGAAGTGCCAAGAACTCTTAATATTAGCCTAAGCCAGTTGTTTTTAGACCACATTTATTGAAGCGATAAATAGGAAAAAAAGACATAAGCAGAAATAACAGTTTGTCAATATCACTCCACTTGTGTAAACAACTAAGGACTGGCCGTGTGTGTTTACATTCAAAATGGGTCTGCCCTGCCCTGGCCGGAGTGGCTCAGTGGTAGAGTGTCAGCCCAAGAACCTAAGGGTCTCGGGTTCGCTTCCTGGTCAAGGGCACCTACCTGGGTGGCAGGTTTGTTCCCTGGCTCCTGTTGGAGCGCTTGTGTGAGGCAGCCAATCAAGGTGTCTCTTTCACGTTGATGTTTCTCTCTCTTACTTCTCTCTCCCCCTCCCCCTTCTCTTCCTCTCTTACTAAAAATCAATGGTAAAAATATCATTGGATGAGGAGTAACAAAACAAACAAACAAACAAACAAACCCAAAATTGGTCTGCTCTGACAGCTACATACAATGGTGTTTGTAGGGTATAGTCACTGAAAAGTTGAAACTATTAGTTCCTGCCTTCCTAGTAATTTTTTAAATATTTTGATTTCAGAGAGGAAGGGAGAGGGAAATAGGGATAGAAACATCATGATGAGAGAGAATCATTGATTGGCTGCCTTCTGCACACCCGCCATGGGGGATGGAGCCCTGACCAGGAATTGAACCGTGACCTCCTGGTTTATAGGTAGATATTCAACCACTGAGCCACGCCGGCTGGGCTCAGTGTAGCAATTTATATTCTAGTTCAAAAGCAAGTATTCTCTAAACTAGCCACTGGTGATGGTAGATAGAGGAATAGAGCGAGGAAAAGAGGAGTATTTTGTTCCTCATTTTAATCCAGCAGGCCTGAGAATGTCCTGGTACACAGTTTCCCGACTAAAGAAAGCCGTCATGCTAGAGGAGTTCCTTGAGAAATAGATGTGACTTGGGTGGTTTGCCCAGCGGGCTATTTGGGGCCTAAACAGAAGTGATGCTAAAGAACTCAATAGAACCCAAAGTTCCAAGGCAGTTGGTAACTGACAGTTACAGATAAAGCAGGGGCAGAAAAAACATGTAGGGCAGTGAATGATGAACTAGGCCCAGGAGATGCTGAGACTGTGTAATACAGACATTTTGTCAAACACCTTTGAGTATCCATCTGACAAATCCCCCCTCCCTCCTTACTTCTTCTCGGGTTCAGCATGCTGGACAGCAGTAATCCTCCCCACTGGAGCCAAGAACGTGGAGGAGAACCGCTTCAGCAGAAGGTCTCTCAGTTGCAGCATCAGCTGGATGCTGAGCTGGAGGAGAAGAGAGAAGTCTTACTTCAGCTGTCCAGAGTGACAGGTAGGCTGGGTCTTGAAGAGCTGTCTCAAATGAGGCATCCTCTGCATCTGGTTGGGGAGAAAGGAACCTGGGTCAGCATTTCTCTAATCCCTCAGTTGTTCATAGTTGGCTAGAATAAGGACACTGGCAATGGGGATCAGCTTTACAATCCAGAAAGCACAACACCTACCTCACACTTATACTTTTTTCTATATAATGACTTTCCATTTGAGAGGATGCCAATTCTTAATTTATTATGCATATATATATACATATATATATATACTTTTTAATATTTATTTCGGAGAAGGGAGAAGGAGAGAGAGAAACATCAATGATGAAAGAAGATAATCAATCAGCCTGCCTCCTGCATGCCCCCCTACTGGGGATCAAGCCCAAAACCCTGGCATGTGTCATGACCAGGAATCAAACCGTGACTTTCTGGTTCATAGGTTAGCGCTCAACTACTGAGCAACACTGGCCAGGCTATTATGTTTTTAAACATTCACTTCATTCATTTATTAAATATATTTTTATTGATTTCAGAGAGGAAGATAGAAATAGAAACATCAATGGTGAGAGTGCATCATTGATCGGCTGCCTCTTGCATGCCCCCTACTGGGGATCGAGCCCACAATCTGGGCATGTGCCCTTGACCAGAATTAAACCCAGGACCCTTCAGTCCATAGGTCAACACTCTATCAACGGAGCCAAACTGGCTAGGGCCACTTTATTTATTGAAAGTATTGAAAATGAATTTCTCTGCCTTTTATTCTTTTTTTAAAAACTATATTTTATTGATTTTTTACAGAAAGAGAGGGAGAGGGACTTTTATTCTTATTAATCATTTTAGAAGTGATTGAGGGCCTTATTTATTTTTTTAGCATTTGATGCCTGAAATTGAGAAGCAAATTATTGCTCTTAGTTACCACTATCATTTTCTCCTATCCTAACTCTTGGATCACAGTAGATAGTTACTCCAAAAATGTTTAGGGCTCACCACATTGAGAACAACATGTTCTGTGTTTCCTGGCTGAGGAGGCAATTGGCAGGCAGGGTAGTAGCCCAGCAGCCTGTCCTTTTGGCTGAGTTGTTAGAGTTACATAGTTTATATAAACTGCATCAGAGGCCACATGTCAAAATATTGGAGCCAAAAAATTAAAGCTGATTAATCCCCAAGACTCACATGAAAAAAAGTCTCTTGATCTATACTGGACTTCTCAAGCCCAGACTTCAACCTTGTTGTGTTAAGCCAGGGGTCCTCAAACTTTTTAAACAGGGGGCCAGTTCACTGTCCCTCAGACTGTTGGAGGGCCGGACTATAGTTTAAAAAAAAACTATGAACAAATTCCTATGCACACTGCACATATCTTATTTTGAAGTAAAAAAACAAAACGGGAACAAATACAATATTTGTATTTGCATGTGGCCCGCGGGCCGTAGTTTGAGGACCCCTGTGTTAAGCCATGGAGATACAGCACATATTTGTTACTGCACTATACCGATATTAGTGTATACTGACTAATCACCAGACTATATCCTAAAAGTGAATTAAATATAAAGATTGAAAAAAAGACTCAAAGATTTTTAAATACTATCAAAAAGACCTTTGCCTCACTTTTTTTTGCTAGCCTAGACCTTGATATTTAGTCTTACTAAACTTCGATTTCATACTCTAGTATATTCACATAAGAGAGTGAAAGAAAAGAAATATGACACCAAAAAAGATAAAGCCACACACACAAAAAGAAAAACTGAGGCGGTCATGGTTATATAAAGTACAGCATAGATAACCAAATATTGTAATAATATGTATGGTCCATTTGGGTACTAGAAATATGAGGGGGAGCCCTAGTTGGTTTGGCTCAGTGGATGGAGTGTCAGCCTGCAGACTGAAGGGCCCCAGGTTCGATTCCAGTTAAGGGCACGTACCAGTGCAGCTTGATTCCCAGCTCTGGTCAGGGCGAATGCAGGAGGCAACCAATTAATGTGTCTCTCTCATTGATGTTTCTCTTTGTCTCTCCCCCTCCTTTTCACTATCTCTAAAAATCAATGGAGCCCTGACTGGTTTGGCTCAGTGGATAGAGCGTCGGCCTGGAGACTGAAGGGTCCCAGGTTCGATTCCAGTCAAGGGCATGTGCCTTGGTTGCGGGCACATCCCCAGTGGGGGGGTGGGGGGGTGTAGGAGGCAGCTGATCGATGTTTCTAACTCTCTATTCCTCTCCCTTCCTCTCTGTAAAGAATCAATAAAATATATTTTTAAAAAATCAATGGAAAAATATCCTTGGATGAGGATTAAGAAATATCAGGGGGAACGCTTTGTAAAGTATACTAATATCTAACCAGTATGCTAAACACCTGAAATTAATACAAAATAATATTGAATATAAACTGTAATTGAAAAAAATAAAAATAATTTTTAAAAAGAAAAATTATTTTTTTCAATTAGAGGCAGGAAGCATAAAAGGATAAAGCTAGGAGCACATGTTGACTTTGTAGTAGGTATGATGCACAAGTGAAGTCTTGCAAAGACCTTAGCAGTGGTTCTCAACCAGTGGGTCGCGGCCCCTTTGGCGGTCGAACGACCCTTTCACAGGGGTCGCCTAAGACCATCCTGCATATCAGATATTTACATTACGATTCATAACAGTAGCAAAGTTACAGTTATGAAATGGCAACGAAAATAATTTTATGGTTGGGGGCCACAACATGAGGAACTGTATTTAAAGGGCCAGAAGCTTGAGAACCACTGCCTTAGGTAATCTAATGTAACCCCCTGTTTAATGCATGATAATAGAATGATCACATTGATCACCTTCCTTCCCTAAACACACATACCCACAAATGCCCGAATGCCCACCGTCCCGCCAGATGAGGGTGAGTGTGGAGCGGGTGCCACAGAGTCAACAGATGGCAGTCTAAACGGAGTTGGAGGAGCTGTTGGCACACTGGTTTGGATGGTGCTGTCCAAAAAGTTTTGAGCTGTGCCAGGCCCGCCGAGTGGCTGTTTTTGTTTGTTGTTCTACCTTTCACTCTACAGTTCTGCAGGTGGCTTTTCGTTTTGTCTTTGGAGTCCAAAGATCAACTCAGTTTACGGGGTCAATAAGCTGGAACTCCTTTGTAGAAATAAAAGAGAATTGCTTTTCTCAGGGCAAATTTATAAAATGAATTAAACATTAGTGGGAAATTTGATTTATACTTGGTCCAGCTTTAACCATGGCTACTGATAACTACAGAGTTTCAACTTTCCGGATTACTTTTTCCCCAGCTCAAAACGAGGATCTGAAGCTTGAAGTCACCAACCTGCTTGAGAAACATAAGCAGGAGGTAGAGATCCTCCAAAATAAAGACACAATTTCCCAATCTACTGACAGGCCAGCTGAGCCAGCCACTCCCCCGCCTCTGTTCCTTGAGGCCACTCAGATAGAGGTATGTGCGTCTTTCATCCAGCAAGCTCCCTCTATAGAAAAGATGAAAGGATTACAACACTAATCCATACTTTTTTTCTTTCTACCCTTTACAGTTAAAAAAAAACTTAGCATCTTTTTCAGATGAGGGCTTGAAATGACCTGCTGAAGAGCAAGCAGCCAGTAGAGGCTGCATAGCTTCCTCACTGCGACTGCGCATGAGGGGCTAGGAGAGAGGGCACTTGTGAGCTTGCACCAGAACTCTCTGACATGTTGGAGTAGATTCTGCTGCTGGTATTTTACTGTTACCAACAACTGCTTTATGGAGAATAGTTTCTACCGGACCTGTCATATTTATACTCCCTTCTACCTATGCTTTTCCCTCTACAGCTCTGTGAACCAAAAAAACAAGAAGAAAAGAAACTGTCCCAGTTGTTAAGTGAGTTGCAAATATCATATGCAGAGACCACACTGGAACTAGAAAAGACCAGAGACATGCTTATTCTGCAGCGCAAGATCAACGTGTGTTATCAGGTGCAAGAGAAGAGGGTACAGGAAGGGGAGAGAGAAATAGGCACATGGGAACCACTTACAAGACTGGGAATGAAGCAAGGCCCGAGTTTCCAGGGCTGATGCAAGGTGACATGAGGTCCTGTGCAAACACAGAAAGTGCTGTCCTTTGAAAAATTTGAGAACTCACGCATGCCCACTGGCGACAGAAGCCAGTGAAGGGGCTGGGAATGGAAATGGCGGGTGTGAACCTGCTGAGTTTAAATTTTGCCAGTCCCAGGAAAACATTGCCCCAGGGCACTAATAGCACTACAGGTCCTGGAGGGGTCTGTGAGGAATCCAGATTTTTTCCTAGTGGCTGAATTGGCCCTGCAAAGGAGATAGCGGGGTGTCTTTTACCCCGCTAAATTTTAGATTTATTTTCTTGAGTTATATCTGGGCTCTTTAGTTCTGGGCCACTGAGGTAGAAAAATTCAGACATTATTTTGTTTCAGGAGGAACTGGATGCAATGATGACAAAAGCTGATAATGAGAATCAAGATCACAATGAAAAAATGGAGAGGCTGAATAGACTCTTAGACCTCAAGAACAATCGTATCAAGCAACTGGAAGGTATTTTAAGAAGCCATGGCCTCCCACTATCTGGCAAGTCTTAGTATTTTGTTCTCCTCTCCTTGGGACCCATCACAAAGCTACTGTCTGTGTCCTTGGCGTATGACTTTTCCCTCCTGTTCTTTACCCTACCATCTCTGTTGTTTTAATACATGGCCAGCAGCTTCTTTTGCTTCATCACATCAGCATCTTTCTCTGTTTTCTCTGGAGAGTTTCAACAGGGCCCAGCAATTGCTGGATCTATTTTGAGAATGAGAGCAGATCACCGTTGGCCCTCAGGCTGGTGTAAACACTCCCTCTCTTAAGATTGTTGCCTCAAGCCAGGCCTACATAGCAGTTTGTGTGAGATAATAGAATTTCATCACTCATTTCTCATCATCCTTTTATGTGATTTCTCTCTCAGCGTCTCTAAATTCTTTGTTGTAGTTTGAGGAGGTAGGCATAACAGGACATGTGGCTGGACACGTATGCAAATGTCATAGTGTGGTACTTCCTATATTTAGTACAATCCCTACTGACCAGGACCTGGTTTCAGCCATGCCTGTCAAGAAAATTGGCTTTGTTATTATACCCAGTGGTGAGAGACCTGACTTACACTAAGCGAAATTCATCAAAGACTGATATTTAAGCCAGCATGCTCATTTGTTATATCTGTGATAGCGGCTGCCACGAGAATATTTGAAACCACTGTTCAGGACAGCCCTCTCTCTGGAAGCAGAATCAGTAAGCAGGTTACTTAGTGAGCATGGAGCTAGAGTAAAGGGCGGTGGCCCACTCTGGGGCATGACTTATCCAAAGCAGGGTGAGTCTGTTAAAAGGTCACTGCCATATAACAAAGGAAACCCCTCCTTGGGCTGAAATTCTCATGTCTTCCAGTTTCACGGTCTTTCTCCTGGAAAAGTGCAGGATAAACACCCTTATCTACGTCTAAGGATTTATTTATTTATTTATTTATTTTATTTTATTTTTTAACAGATTCATTTATTTTAACTTAATAGGTCTGTCATTACTGGTAAGGCTAACGAGTTTTTCCTATGTTTACCAGTTATATGTATTATTTCTTTTGAGAATTGCCTGTTTCTGTTCTTTATCCATTTGAACTGTGCCAGTCAGGCAAGTGGCTCTGTATTTTATTGATTTGTAGAATTTCTTCATATGCTAAGATTGTTAACTCTGTGTCATGAAATGCAAAATTTTAGATTTATTTTCTTGAGTTATATTAATCTTATCAATTAAGAAACCCATGTCAATCTCTGTGTTCCATTTATTTGGGGCAGGACGAAATTCTAATGTGTGCAAAATATTTTTATTCTACTACTTTAACTCTTTAAATAGGACCTTCACCATCAACACACTGAAGACTCAAATACTCCCCGATATCAAGTTTCTGGTTGGTTGAATATGGGAGGTAATGCACAGATTTGTTGGACTGTCTTACATATCTTTGCATTCCATTGTCAATATTTTCAACCTCTTTCCAATAGGTGTCCTCCTCCACCTTTTTACTTCATTACTCTTTAACTTAAAGTGGATTTGCTTTGCCTTCTTATGATGAAATCAAATTCTTAACAGAATGAAGATTCTTGGCACTGATCTGGCTGGAGAAGGGGAATCATTTATTAGAAGGGGCCCAAGGTAACCTAATAGACTAGAGGCCCGATGCACGAAGATTCGTGCAATAATGGGCCTTCCTTCCCTTGGCACCGCCTTCGCTCTGGCCCAGAGCCACCTTTCCACCTTCCCATGCTGCCCAGAGGCCCAGAGTGGCTGGGGAAGTGCGGAATGCCTACCCCCAGCCACTCAGTGCCCATGCATGTAAATTAATCTGCCAGTTTTTATGGGTTAATTTCCACTCACTCCTGATTGGCTGGTGGGCATTGTGAAGGTATGGTCAATTTGCATCTTTCTCTTTTATTAGTGTAGATACCATGACTGTAACTTGCTATTTTTTCCATGGGTAATATCCCAACATTTTGGAAATATTCACATTTTCTGTTTCTAGCACTTCTCTGATGGAATTACCGATTTGCTGTAAGCCAAAATGTCATTTGTAGAATAAATTGTGCCTCCAGTGTTTTCCTGAGCTTAGTGTTTACTTTCCCATTACTCATTTTGAACCTTACTTCTAAAGGAGATATTGGATTGTTTAGCCACCGGAATTCAAAGCTCCTGGTTGTCATTCTGCTGCTTTTCCTTTTGAATCACATGGTTTCTTGAAATAATCCCAACTTGGACTTCCACCATGGTTTCTAGTCTCCTTTTGTCCACCTTCCTTTATTCTAAGAACGAGCTCCCTACCCTTTCATGGATAGGCAGTTTTCTTTCCCCTCTAGAACAGCTCAAAGATGTGGCTTATGGTACCCGACAGATGTCATTATATCTGGAAACACTGCCAGCCCATAGAGATGAGGATAAAGTGAACATTTCTCTGTTGCATCAAAGTGAGAATCTGTTTGAACTGCACATTCACCAGGCCTTCCTGACATCTGCTGCTCTAGCTCAGGCTGAAGACACTCAACCTACCACTTTCTGCACCTATTCCTTCTATGATTTTGAAACCCACTGTACCCCACTAGCTGTGGGGCCACACCCGCTTTATGACTTCACCTCCCAGTATGTGGTAGAGACAGATTCCCTTTTCTTGCACTACCTTCAAGGGGCTTCAGCCCAGCTTGAGCTTCACCAGGCTCTAGCCAGTGAGCACCACACCCTTGCAGCCGGATGGATTTGCTTTGACAGGGTGCTGGAGACTGTGGAGAGAGTCCATGGCTCTGCCACACTTACTGGTAAGTGCTATCAGCTTCCCACAGCTCCTGGGTCCAATGCAGAATTTCCCAACATCTATTGTTGCTCCTCTGCTGCTCTCCCATTTCCTTTCCCTTTATTCTTGATCCTCGCCACGCCATCTGTGTCCTCCATGCCTTTCATACTTTCTGCTGCCCAGGAGCTGGTGGAGAAGACTTTGGGGTGCTAGAATACTGGATGAGGCTGCACTTCCCCATAAGATCCAGCCTACAGGCATGCAATAAGCGAAAAAAAGCTCAGGCCTACCTGTCAGCCTGGAGGGCCCAGGAGGATGAGGTGAGAAAAAGGATGTGCCCATGCATCTCAAAGGAGCCTCATCCCAGCAGCTCATGATGTCAGCTCATCCTCCCGTTGAATGTGAATGGAAGAGAAAAACTGTCACACCACAAGTAGTTCAGATTTTTTCCTTGGCCAAGCCTGAGTTTGAAATGAAACCATGCCCTTGGAGCTAGTTACCTCTCCCTGCTGTGAACAAAATAGCTTTTCTGTTCCATTCTCTCAGACAAGGCCTGAGTGCCAGCATCTCCCTCTGATAGCCATCTGCCGGAGTCAGTGTGCAGGCAGGTGAAAGTTATTAGGTTTCTTTGTGACCCAGTTCGCTAGGTCAGAGCTCTTGCTCATTAAGGGTGCTGGGCTTCACCTACAACAACTCTCCTAGGTTGCCCTTTCTCTCCATCCAAGACCAACATCTCTCCAGTCCAGATCAGAGACTTGGAAGCATCAGAATGAGCTGCAGGTGGAAATCACCAGATGCTGTGGCCTCCAGAGTCGACGGCTGGGAACCCAACCCAGTCCGTATGCCATGTACCGTTTTTTCACCTTTCCTGACCACGACACGGCCATCATTCCAGCCAGTAACAATCCCTACTTTAGAGACCAGGCTCAATTCCCAGTGCTTGTGACTTCTGACCTGGATCAATATCTGAGACGGGAGGCCCTGTCTATATACGTTTTTGATGATGAAGACGCAGAATCTGGCTCCTACCTTGGCAAAGTCCAAGTGCCCTTGCTGCCTCTTGCACAAAACAAATCCATTAAAGGTGGGAGTTCAAGGTTACTGCATTGTTATGGTCTTTGCCCAGTGTTATCTTCCAGTCCTAATTCTACTTTTCTTTGATTACTTGCTTGGAACAGTCTCTCTTAAAAACCTGCTGAAAGGACTTTAGAATATTGTCAAAAGTGACAGTGCAGACTTAGAGTTTCACTGGTCAGTGGAAACATTGGCTTCTTCTGCTTCAACAATTAAAGCAAGATTCCCGAGTGGGTAGACCCCCCAACCTGAAGTCATGCCTTTATTTCTGAACAAACATTTTCCAATTCTATAATGCTTCCCAGTATTTGTCTTTACTTAAGAACTATTGTTTCTTAGCACATGACTACATACCTGATTATAAACTGTCCTTAACAGTCCCTCATAATTCTCTTCCTTTAAATATTAGACACAAGTTAGCAAGGGTTCTATGCTATACCACAACTAAGGGAAATTTCTTAAAAATATCCCTTCCCCCTCCCCCAAATGGAGCTTAACTTCATACTACCTTACTTTACTTTCATACCCAGGGTTGTGGGGTGCACCCAGGAAGGGTCAACTCTCTGGAAGGGTGAGGCAGGAATATCCACACTCTCATTTATAAGTGTGATGGAGCCCTAACCGGTTTGGCTCAGTGGATAGAGCGTTGGCCTGCAGACTCAAGGGTCCCAGGTTCGATTCCGGTCAAGGGCATGTACCTTGGTTGCGGGCACATCCCCAGTAGGGAGTGTGCAGGAGGCAGCTGATCGATGTCTCTTACTCTCTGTCCCTCTCCCTTCCTCTCTGTAAAAAAACCAATAAAATATATTTTTTTAAAAAGAAAATCTTGTGTATTTTAAATGAAAATGTGTAGAAAATGTTACTAATAAGATAGCATTTAAAAAAAAAATTTTAAAAAGAAGTGAAATGGATGCAGCCAGTAAACCAACCATATTTAACAAGCATCTGGATGTGCCAGGAAGTGTGTGAGGACTCTCTCCTCCCAATATCACAAGTGCTCTAAACAAACAAACAAAAAGGCTGACACTTCTGCTCACAAGCCATCCTTTGCCAAAGAGGAGATAAAATGTGAGTCATCTGTTAAATTAATCAGCATTACAGATCAGAAGTCTGGCCTTTGGGAAAAAGCTATTTTGCTTGAGTTTCCTTGGCTTTTGTTATTTTAGAAATAAGGACCACTTGAGTATAGATAATGGTTTCCTTGGTGTGCTTAAGGCATAGCAAGCATTTGGTAATAGCAATGATAAGGCGATCCTGTTTACTGACTGAGTGACTGATGACAAGCAAGCTCTACCTATCCATACATCCTTTGCCTATCCCTTCTTGAAACCTGGAGATACCCACCTTCCCCTCCAAATATTTTAAGGGAGTATTATAAGTAAATATTCTTAATGGGAACATAAATATTCAAGACCATTCTATGTCACTTCTGAGTATATTAGCATCATGATTATTTGATGAATGTTAATTGTAAACAATATGGTGAAATTTAAAAATGGAGGGAATAGACAAGGTGCTGATTAAGCTCACTTACCTATTTCATTTGATCAGATTTTATTAATGTCTGTGTGTGTCTCAGGTGATTTTAGCCTCACTGATCCTGCGAGAAAACCCAATGGATCTGTTCAGGTACAGCTGGATTGGAAGTCTTGCTATCTACCTCCCGAGAGCTTCCTGAAAGCAGAAGCTCAGACTGATGAGAACGGCGCCAACCGCAGTTCAGAGATCTCATCTGATGAGGACAAGGCTTCCTTTCCTTCTCAGGTAGCAGGCCTCCACCAATCCTGTGGAGCATATGTGAAGAAAATAGTATTAAAATTGAAGGGGGAAAAAGTTCCTTCTGTGAATGTCATGCGTTCTGCAGACCTAGTCAGCACCCTTCATAACGCCGCGAGGCGTTTCATGGAGCCAAACGCTGGGTTTTATTGTGGGGAGAAGAAAGAGATGGCATCTCTCAGCTCTGTGACAGGAGAGACATGAAGTCTAATGCTAGCCTTCAAATTCCTTTCTTGAGAATCAAGGCTGTCAACTATCATCTTATAAGGCTGTTTCTGCTCCTTTTATTCCGGACCAGGTGGTATCTGCTGAGATTCCCATCGCAGCTGACCAGCATGCAACTAAGAGAAAACCTCCTTATGTGGGAGAAAGAAAGGAAAGGGAACACCAGGTTGTAAGCTACTCAAGAAGAAAACACGGCAGAAGAACAGGTATCCAAGGAAAGAACAGAATGGAGTATCTTAGTCGTAACTTCTTAAGTGGAAATACACTACAGGTAAGGCCTTAGAAACCCGAAGAACTAACATGTGGGTTGTAGTATCCCCAAAGATATTGTTCTCAGAGGAAAAAGCAGAAGCAGACACACAGGATAAGCAATAATCATGGCTTTTTGTGGCTACTATGTGTTTCCACAAACAAGTAGTTTAATAAACCTCTGGACTGTTCAAGTCAATGTAACAGATTATGTAATCTGCAATTTATGCTTAGAACTTTAGTACCACAGTTTTAACCAGTCCACTTCAACTATAATGAAAACAAATTAAAAGGTAAGTATTGCCCTGGCTGGTGTGGCTCACATGGTTGGGCGTCATGCTGTACATTGAAAGGTTACCAGTTTCAGTCCCAGTCAGGGCACAGGCCTGGGTTTTGGGCTCAATCCTTGATAGATGGCATGGATTGGTGTCACTCTCTATGTTTCTCTATCTCCCTCCCTCTCCCTCTCTCTCTAAAAATCAATTAAAAAAAAAAAGAACAAGTATTTATTGAACACCTACTGTGTGCTTGATACTGCCTTTTCTTTATAGGAAAGTTACTATGTAACACCTAAAAATATGTTCATATAAGATTATAAGCCCTGACCGGTTTGGCTCAGTGGATAGAGCGTCAGCCTGTGGACTGAAGGGTCCCAGGTTCAGGTTCGATTCCAGTCAAGGGCATGTATCTTGGTTGCGGGCACATCCCCAGTAGTGGGTGTGCAGGAGGCAGCTGATTGATGTTTCTCTCTCATTGATGTTTCTAACTCTCTATCCCTCTCCCTTCCACTCTGTAAAAAATCAATAAAATACATTTTTTTAAAAAGATTATAAATATGTGTGATATGATTATATATTACATTATTATGTTATAACTAGAGGCCCCTCGGCCTGGCCTGCAGGGATCGGCCCGAAACTGGCTCTCTGACATTCTCCGAGGAGTCCCGGATAGCAAGAGGGCACAGGCCAGGCCAAGGGACCCCACCAGCGCACAATCAGGACAGGGGAGGGACCGCAGGAGGGCTCCAGGGTGTGTCCAGCCCATTTCGCCCAGTCCCAATTGGTCAGACCCCAGCAGCAAGCTAACCTACCGGTCAGAGCATCTGTCCCCTGGTGGTCAGTGTATGTCATAGTGACTGGGTAAACAGTTGAATGGTTGGACACTTAGCATATTAGGCTTTTATTTTATAGGATAATTTGCATTGCATTAATTATATATTAATGTGATTATTAATTTTATTAAATAATTATAATTATACAATATCATTATATGTAATTTTATTTATTGTGTTTATTCTGTAGCAGGTGAACTACACTGAATGGAAATTCTCAGGGTTTAACATCTCCATAGATGATTATTTAAAGAATCAGAAAAAGGAAGAGGAAATGACATCATTCCCTTCAGCACTGATACAAAATGAAGCTCTCCATCCTGTAATTGGTATTGTCTTTTTAAAATCTGATTTTCCTATTTAATCATTGAATTCTTTGATCAAGACAGTTACTTCTTCATCTTCATTGCTAAAGTTTTTATGGGAATGTAGTACTGAAGACCCTAGGCTCAGTTTTATGTTACAGTGGGCTGGTTAGGCCAATTAAGGTTAGAATTCTCAAAGAAAGTAGATTTCTGTGTATTTAAAGCTAGCTATAGCCAGTTTAGTTACCTAGCGATTTTAAGATGTTAATCAATCCAGGGTCTTATGAATTATGGTTACAAAGAAATAGAAGAAGGAGCATAATTGGCTCATTTGTGATGTTAATCCAAATTTTTTATTGTTGTTAATCCTCACCCAAGAATATTTTTTCCATTGCTTTTTTAGAGAGAGTGCGAGGAATGGAGGGATGGAGGGATGGTGGGAGGGAAGGAAAGAGAAACATCAATGTGAGAGAGACACATCAATTGGTTGCTGCCTTCTGCACATGCCCTGACCACAGACTGACAACTAGCCCCTGAGCCAAACCAACTAGTGCTCCAAATTTATTTTCTTTTTTTTTTGTTTTTTGTTTTTGTTTTTGTTTTTTTATTATTAGTTAAGGTATTACAAATGTGTCCTCATCCCCCCCATTAACCCCCAACCTCCCCCCCCAAATTTATTTTCTTTTCTATTTTATTCACCAGTTTATTTTGTTTTTAGATTTCTTGTTTGTTTATTTTGATTTTTAGATTCAATTGTTGATAGATATGTATTTGTTGCCATTTTGTTGTTCATATTTTTTATTTCTTCTTCTTTTTCTTCTTCTCCTTCTTCTTTGTTTTTTTCTTCTTCTTAAGGAATACCTTCAACATTTCATGTAATACTGGTTTGGTGGTTATAAACTCCTTTAGCTTTTTCTTGTCTGGGAAGCTCTTTATCGGACCTTCAATTCTAAATGATAGCTTTGCTGGGTAGAGTAATCTTGGTTGTAGGTCCTTGTTTTTCATCACTTTGGTTTTTTTTGTTGTTTTTTTAATATATTTTATTGATTTTTTACAGAGAGGAAGGGAGAGGGATAGAGAGTTAGAAACATCGATGAGAGAGAAACATCGATCAGCTGCCTCCTGCACACTCCCTACTGGGGATGTGCCCGCAACCAAGGTACATGCCCTTGGCCAGAATCGAACCCGGGACCCTTCAGTCCACAGGCTGATGCTCTGTCCACTGAGCTAAACTAGCCAGGGCAGGTAGTATTTTTTTTTTTTTTTATTCATCACTTTGAATAATTCTTGCCATTGTCTTCTGGCCTGCAAAGTTTCTGTTCAGAAATTAGATGACAGTAATATGGGCACTCCTTTGTAGGTAACTAACTGCTTTTCTCTTGCTGCCTTTAAGATTCTCTCTGTGTCTTTAACCTTTGGCATTTTAATTATAATGTGTCTTGGTGTGGGCCTCTGGGTTCATCTTGCTTTGGACTCTCTATGCTTCCTGGACATGTCAGTGGTTGAGTATTGACACAGGAAGGTTTTATTTTTTAATAACCTTTACCAACTTGGGCTATTTGGGAGAATACCACACTCTACAGTGGGCTGTATCACTAAGCAAATAGCTCACTACTATTTGTGGCCTACATTACATAGAAAATAGAAAAAGAAAAAAAAAAAGTTAAGCATATAGTTCACAACCTGGCAATTCTCTTCCTTAGCAGATAAAGAATCCTGTGAACGAGCTTCTGAGGTCAGTGAAGCACAAACTACAGACAGTGACGACATAGTGACAGCCATATCTCAGAAATGTCCGAAGGCAGTAAGTATGCTGGGTGATCATTGAGTGGGTGGCAAGACGGTAAATTATGACAGCTAGTATGTTTAATGACCAGGCATGTGAAGTTCAAGTCTAGTTGTTTGTTTTTTTTAAATATATTTTCTTGACTTTTTACAGAGAGGAAGGGAGAGGAATAGTCAGAAACTTCAATGAGAGAGAAGCATTGATCAGCTGCCTCCTGCACACCCCCACCGGGGATGTGCCTGCAACTAAGGTACATGCCCTTGACAGGAATCAAACCTGGGACCCTTCAGTCCCCAGGCTGACGCTCTATCCAGTGAGCCAAACGGGTCAGGGCTCAAGTCTAGTTTTAATGATGCTGGTAGGGAATTTAACTTATTCAGTTAAGTATACATTGAGAGTAAATAGAACTCTGTTGATGCAGTCAGATGAAAGGATCGTTTTTCTCGATATGATGTGAATGAGGAGTTGCTTCCACACTTCTCTCTCCTGTTTGAATCCCTTGCCTGCCTTCTTCATTGTGTGGGCCGAGCCAGCTCAGCCAAGGGTTCAAAAGCCTGAGTGCAAGAGGCAGCAAAAGGATGAAGAAATGACAGACAAAGAGAATAAGCTGGGTCTAGGTGGATCTTCCTGTGCCTGGCTGAGGCCACAGAGAGATCCAGAGGCAAGCTGAGCCTTTATGTTATAGCCAGAGGTAAACAAGGTAGTGCTCACCGTAGTTACAATGTTCTTGTGAGTTTCACTTGTTTTGGCAGCACTTGCACTTCCCACAGCCCATTAGCTACCTAGAAAGGATCTAGGGAGCGTCATAAGGTCAAGCCTAATTATCCTAAGAGGACTGTGCCCTCTAAGCTGGGACTTGTTTGTGGCTTTGCCAACAGGTCAGTCCGAGGCTTAACCCTATAGCTGCGCCCTACAATTGTGTAGTTGTGATTCACCCCTTCCTTTAACTCCACTGGAGGAGAGCAGGTTTACTTGGGGAGGTGGAGGCGGAGAGAGAGGGAGAGGTTCTTTCTGGGAGGGCTCAGAGGACTCATCCCGTTTTTGAAGTTTCCGACCCAACCTTTAAAACCTGTCATTACAATTAGTTATTCAACATTTCAGTCTCAAGTCTCTTCGGAACTCAGTGAGGATACACATGCGCAACAATCATTATGTTAGAGTCTTGTGGTTTATACATGAGGTAGAAAGCAATCACTCTCTTGAGCCACTAGAATGCTCCCTGGCAGGTTTGTAGGTGCTCAGTGAACAGTTGTTGAATGAGTAACTGAATGAAAGACGAAAATCTCATTGAGGATTAGGAACTTCATTAGAAACAGTAAAGTATAGGTGACTTAGAATCAAGGGAGTAGATTATGTGATATAAACTCTAAGGTTTTCAAGAATCTAGAAAAGGAAATTCTGTAGAGGTCAGAAAACTTACTTGAAAGTCAGACCTGTCCTGAGGATTTGCAGGAAAATGAAGGATACTGGAGTGGGGAGAAACAACTCGAAGTCTGTAGACTTAAACAGTGAATATGGCAAGTAGTTAAGTTTATCTGTTTATTGAACTTTTATCTGTCATATCTTTTTTAGACATTATGTAATTAATGTCTTGAGAAATGTTTATAAGACAGCTCAGAGCCCTTGAATGTTAGAGCTAGACAACAACATCTTAGAGATAATAAAACAGGTGAACACGATTAAAAGATGTGTCTGGGATTACAGAGCTCGCTAGTGAAGGAGCCAGAACTCCAGTCAAGGTTTCCAAACCATGCCACCTCAGATCAACACAACAAGCAGCCAGCTGGTCAGCACGTTTGTGAACTGCAAGGCAGACGGATTACATTGAAATATTACTCTAAATTAAAGGCTGCTAAATTAACCTCCTTTTTGAAAAATCTTTGTGTACCCAAAAATGTTACTTGAGAAACTAAATATAAAAACTGAGCCTACTTGGCAAGAAAAAAATTAGTGTTGTTATTGTCGAATTAAATTTGCAACATAGACATATATATGATTGTATATATGTCTACTCAATCATGATTATATTTCAAAATAGTTAGACATAAAAGATTGAAAGAGTTGAAGGCCCAGATTCAATACTTGAACTCTGCCACTCTTCTGCCTGGATCAGCCCAGGTAGCAGAGGAGGAAGAGTGTAGTTTAAGAGCATGGAGATTTGGTTCATGCAGAAGTGGTTTAGAGCCTGCTCTGCTGCTAAAATCTATGCAATGTTGGGGGAGTTATTTAACCTGGATTAGGCTTTGTTTCCTCACCTGTAACGCATTAATATTAAGTATGCCTCCTGTATAGTGATGAGGCAAGATTTATTTATTTATTTTTAAATATATTTTATTGATTTTTTACAGAGAGGAAGGGAGAGAGACAGAGAGTTAGAAACATCAATGAGAGAGAAACATCAATCAGCCGCCCCCTGCACATCTCCTACTGGGGATGTGCCCGCAACCCAGGTACATGCCCTTGACCGGAATCGAACCTGGGACCTTTCAGTCCGCAGGCCGACACTCTATCTACTGAGCCAAACCGGTTTCAGCAAGGCAAGATTTAAAGAAGGTGATGTGTAGTAAGAGTTCAGTACAATGCTTGAGACAAATTAAGCACTGAATGATAGGGATGATGATGTTGATGATGTCAGTAGTCTATTCTCTCTGAAATATCCTAGTTCTCAAGGGTAAGCTTTTATAATCCGAGGAGGTCCCTACAAAGAAGGTCCAGGTCCTGAGGGGAGGGGATTAAAATAGGAGTGTCATTTCTATTCTGCCTGACAGGTCAATCGAGGAGTAGGTTGAACAATACAACCTAAATAAGACCCTTTCAAAATGCCTTTCCCTTATACTTTCTTTTCCCAATATATTTTTATTGATTTTAGAGAGGAAAGGAGAGAGAGGGAGACAGAGAGATAGAAATATCAATGATGAGAGAGAATCACTGATCCGCTGCCTCCTGCACGTCCCACAGTGGGAATGAAGCTCACAACTAGGGCTTGTGCCCTGACCAGGAATAGGAATTGAATCATGACTCCTGGTTCATAGGTCAATGCTGAACCACTGAGCCATGTTGGCTGGGTCCCTTTTACACTTCTAAAGAAGTGAAACAATGACAATACATATGGATCTTTGAGAGCCTTTCTTAGAGTCCAGAATTAGGACAGTTCCTGTGTTCACAGGATTGGTGTGGTACCAGTATAACTGGACAATCAATGAGTCCATGCTGCCTGTCACTACTTGAGCCAATTAAGCAGAGACAGGGTTGAATCATATATGAGCGGTTATTCCAATACTGCTGGCAATCCCCCAATGCTTATATAGAGTAGGACAAAGATTACATGGGGAAGCAGGGATTATGGGCATGGGGAAGTAGGCTATGCAGGCTGGGGTGGGAATCCATTGTTCGGGCAACCAGGTTGTTAATCTTTCCATGATAACAGGCAGTTCTTGAATGAGAATGAACCACATTTAAAGGTTGACTCCCTGGTCCAAGGTTGACTCCCAGGTCCCAGGGGCACACAACTCCCAGCCAGGTCAGAATGTCCTTTCTTTAACCAACACAAGGCAATCCTGGTTAACAGAGCATGATTGATATTTCAAATAACCACAGCTAGTCCCCAATATTCTTTGTCCCTAACACCAGCACAATCTTCCTAAAGGCCCTCTGTACTTATCTTCTCCCTAAGACTCCCCAAGAAATGATCTCAATGCCCTAACCGGTTTGGCTCAGTGGATAGAGTGCCGGCCTGCGTACTGAAAGGTCCCAGGTTCGATTCTGGCCAAGGCATGTACCTTGGTTGTGGGCACATCCCCAGTAGGAGGTGTGCAGGAGGCAGCTGATCAATGTTTCTCTCTCATTGATGTTTCTAACTCTCTGTCATTCTCCCTTCCTCTTTGTAAAAAATCAATAAAAATAAAAAATAAAAAAAGGAAATGATCTCAATCCAAACGTGGTTTCCTCCAGATGAAGTCCCATTCCTGGTCCCAGGGTGCAGTCTCCCACGCTGAGTGGACCATAGAAAACATTTCCCTCCCCGTCCTCGCAGCTGCTAATGAAAAGGGAACAATCATTTACATTTGCTCCATGGCCCCGGGTTACTGTCTTTTAGCTGTAGTGTGTATCAAAACCTCCAAGTTTATTCTCTTTCCTTATACTCTTAATTTCAGGTGTGGAGGATGTCCTGACCCCTTATATATGCTAGCCAATTAATTTTAGTAACTCTGCCCCTCCCCCCCCCATTCCCAGCAATATTAGCTAGCACACCTGAACTAATAAACTGAGGGGAACTGCCTATCTGACACTAATGCTGGCTGCATAACTAACTGCTCTTAGGTTTCTGCCAGCAAATCAAATGTGTTAGTATATACAGTGGTTAGTGTGATTTAATATTACTAATTGAATATATTTTTCTTCTGTTCAGTCCCAATAAAATTATATAATGGAACTAGCTCATGTAAAGGATTCCGGGTCAAATTAAAATATGGAACCATATCTTAGTCAGTTTGGGCTGCTATAATGAAATAGCAGAGACTTGGGTGGCTTATAAACAACAGCAGTTTATTTCACAGAGTTCTCAAGGCTACAAGTCCAAGATCAGGATGCCAGCCTGGTAAGATTTTGGCGAGGATCCTCTTCCATGTTTCAGACTGTCAGCTTCTTATTGTATCTTCACAAGGCAGAAGGAGAATGAGCTGGCTCTGACCTCTTCCTATAAGGGCACTAATCCCATTCATGAGGGCTCTACCCTTGTGACCTAATTATCTCCCAAAGGCTCTATCTCCAAAAACCATCACATTGGGATTAGGGTTTTGTATGTTTTTTGTTAATCCTTACCCAAGGGTATTTTTTTCCATTGATTTTTTTTTTAGAGAGAGTGGAAGGGAGGGGAGGGAAGGGAGAGAGAAAGAGAGAGAAGGAAATGAGAGAGGGAGAAACACCAGTATAAGAGAGACACAATGACTGGTTGCCTCCTGCATGCACTCTGACCCAGGCTAGGGACTAGAACTTGAAACTCAGGATGTGCCCTTGATCAGAAATTGAACCCAAGACCCTTCCATGCATGGGCCAACACTCTAACCACTGAACTATGCCAGCCAGGGCAGGATTAGGGTTTTTATATATGACTTTAAAATATATATATATATTTATATTTCAGAGAGGAAGGGAGAGGGAGAGAGAGATGGGAGCATCAATGATGAGAGAGAACCATTGATTGGCTGCCTCCTGCAGGCCCCACACTGGGGATTGAGCCCACAACCAGGCATGTGCCCTGACCAGGAATCAAACTATGACCTTCTGGTTCTTAGGTTGATGCTCAATCACTGAACCACACAGGCTGGGCTTAATATATGACTTTTGAGGTGGTACATCCATAACAAACCATATAAAGTTATCATTTTTATAGATTAAAATGTTGTGTTTCATATGGTTCTATCTAATAGAAATGAATAAAGCCTTCATATGTAACTGGCTCAAATGTTAATCTTATTCATCCTCCTAATTCACCTTTGTTATCAGAATAAATTTGATGTAGTGTGCATAAATATAGGTTTCTGATCATCTGCTATAGGTTTATTTGCAAGTTAAAAATTTATTAAATTACACAAGGTAAGAATACATTTTTCCTTTAAAACTAGAATATTATAGATAAAGCTAAATCTCTTTTGACCACTACTTATAATCCCTGCTGCTTCTTCTGCCCCCCACCCCTGCAAAGAAAATTATTGTTTTGAACTTGGGGTGTATCTTTTCAGATCTTAAAGGACTTTAGCATTCATATTGCTTTGTGTTTGTCTTTATGCTTTCAAATAAATAACATTAAACTGTACATATTATTTTTTCTTAAACTATTTATTTGAAATAATTATAGATTTACAAACAGTTGCAAAAATATGTACAGGGAGGTGCCATATATTTTCACTCAGTTTCCCCCATTTTTTTAATGCATATTATTCTGAAACGTGCGTTTTCCAATCAGTAGTGTTTGGTAGTCTGTCCATGTCGATAGTCTGTCCATATTGAGTTTTTCTATTTAATTTATCTTAAATACTGATCAGTATGCCATTAAATTAATATGTGACCTTTTCCTTAGACCTCCATGTGTAATGCTGCTTGAGCTTTTATGCTATGTGCGTGCCTGTCTAAGTATTTGCCAGGCTCTCTTTTTTCCCTAGAAAATGTTTAGCAGCTTTAGTCATATAGCCCCAAAGTGGAAGCATCAATGTATTGATCAGTAAGAGTATGAATAAACAAACTGTGGTAGATTCCCACAATGTGGCCAGGCTCTCTTCACACAAAATGATGAATAAGACAGAACTGGTCCCTTCCCTCTTTTTTTTTTTTTTTACTCTACATTTTTTATTGATTTCAGAGAGGAAGGGAGAGGGAGAGACAGATAGAAATGTCAGTGATGAGAGAGAATCATTGATTGGCTGCCTCCAGCACGCCCCACACTGGGGATCAAGCCTGCAACTTGAGCGTGTGCCTTGACCAGGAATCGAACCATGACCTCCTGGTTCATAGGTCAATGCTTAACCACCGAGCCACACCGGCTGGAACCCCATGTTGTTCCTTATGGCTAGTTGAATAATTAAAATGACAGGAGAAAATCATGTTTTAATATGTACGCACAGGAAAAAATATATATATGCACAGGAAATTCACATAAGCATGAAAATTCTAAATCAGTAAGGCAGAATAAGGTGTGTATGTCATTCTGGATTGAGGAGGAGGTAACAGTCTGGGAGTTGAAAGGGAAATGGGGCAATTCACCGTGAGTTGAAAAGAGTTACTGTTTAGTAAACAAATGTTTGCTGGGCCATCTAGAGACAACGGATCAGAGAGAGGACTTTGACCCAAAGGGGCCTGCTAGGTTCCTCCCTATCTACCATGCTAGTTCATGTTGTACTATGGTCATCTATGGTGGCAGTTCTTCTTGGGACAGGCCTTCTATCTCAAATGCTTTTAGATATTTTTGGGGGGAATGTCAGTAATTCTTCCTGAGTCTTTTGTTGCTGTTTTTTAATTAAATGTATGGGGTGACATTGGTTAATAGGAGCATATAGGTTTCAGGTGTAGATTTCTATGATACAAAACCTGTGTATTGCACTGCCCGTCCACCACCCAAAGTAAATCTTCCGTCACCATATATCAGGCTCCCTTCACTCCCCACCCACCAACTTCCCTCTGCAACCACCACACTGTTGTTTGTGTGCACAAGTTTCAGTTATATTTCCCACATACTGTTACCGAAAGAGGCGCCTGGCCCTTAGTGGGTCGGCTTAGGACCAGTTGGTAGTGTGTGGGTTCTTGACTTCATGCAGAAAAATAGTTCAGGTGAATTTTAGAGCATGTTTATTAAAGCTGGGGACAGGGAGGGAAAGAGAGAGAGAGAGAAGAGGGAGATGAGAGAGATGAGAGAGAAAAGCATTGATAGGCTGCCTCCTGCACACACCCCAGCAAGGGATCAAACACGCAACCTGGCTATGTGCCCTGACGGGGAACCTAGCCCGCCACCTTCTGGTGTACTGGACAACACTTCAACCAACTGAGCCACACTGGCCAAGGCTGGTCCCTTCCCTCTTGAGTCTTACCTTCTGCTGAGGGAAAACAAATATCAAATCAGCGAAGAAATAAGCCAGATATTTTCTGATTCTAAATACTATGAAGAAAATACATAGGCCCAGCTGGCATGGCTCAGTGGTTGAGTATTGACCTATGTACCCAGAGATCAAGGTTCAATTCCCAGTCAGGGTACATGCCTGGGTTGCCGGCTCAACCCCACTTGTGGGGCAGCTGATCGGTGATTCTTTCCCATCATTGATGTTTCTATCTCTCCCCCTCCCTTCATCTCTAAAATTACTAAAAATGTATTTTCAAATATGTATATTTTTTTAAAAGAAAACAAATAAGGTGACAATAGTAGATTGCAATGAGTGGGGTTGAGTTAGGTAAGGCCACAGTGAGGAAAGACTGCTCAGAGGAGGAGACGTTTGGACTGAAGCCAGGCTTTGTAAACGAGCCTTGAGAGGAACAAATGACCATAACTGGCTTTTAAAGAATTTGCCTTCTGGTCTGTAACTGTACCGCACAACTGTACCGGGACCTTGTCACTCTCATTTCTGTGCCACCAGTTACCTACAGTAAAAGGGTGTGTGTGTGTGTGTGTGTGTGTGTGTGTGCTGTAGTAACAGCCTTATTCACATGTATCTCTGTGCACTTGCCAAATGCTTTAGTGAGGCAGATTCCTGGGAGTGGAACTGCTGGTTTTAAAAGGAATTGTGCAGCCCTGACCAGTTTGGCTCAGTGGATAGAGGGTCGGCCTGCAGACTGAAGGGTCAAGGGCATGTACCTTTGTTGCGGGCACATGCCCAGTAGGGGGGGTGCAGGAGGCAGCTGATCGATGTTTCTAACTCTCTATCCCTCTCCCTTCCTCTCTGTAAAAAATCAACAAAAAATATATTTTAAAAAAATAAAAGGAATTGTGCACTTGAAAATTTCATGCCTGCCACAAAATTATCACCCCCACCCCCACCCCCAGTTATACCAATTTGTACTCTCACACTATAGTGGCTTCTTTCTCACAGTGTTACCAACAATATTCCCCCACCATTCTCAGTTCCTAACTTTAATGAAATGAGAGTGTTTGCAAGGGAAGGAGTCAAAACTAATTTTGAAAATTACTTAGGTCTAAGTGCATGGAGAGGAAACAAATTAGGGGCATGCTAAATGCTGGGACTGGAGAGGTTAGAGAAACAGACTCGTGGTCCTAGACCTCGTGGAGCTTACAGTCCATGAAGTACTTTCCAACAGAATCACAACGTGAGCTACAAATGCAATTAAAATTTCTCTAGTGGCCACATTAAAAGTGTAAAAAGAAACAAGTAAAAATTTTGAAGAGATAAACTAAAAAATATATTTTATTTAACCTAAATATCCAAAGTATTATTATTTTAACACCAAGCCAAGAGAAAAAAAATATTGAGGTAGCTTACATTCATTTTTTTTTTTTAATGCAAAGTCTTCAAAGTCCCATGTGAATTTTACACTGATAGAAAATCCCAGTTCAAAAAATAACACATTTAGATGTCAACTTAAAAAAAAAATAAATCCCAATTCAGATTAGTCACATTTCAAGTGCGCAACAGGCACATGTGGCGAATGGCTATCGTGTTATAGGCCATAACTCTAATGCAATGCTTTTCAACTATGAGCTGGCATCCATTGTCGGGTAATGAAATCATGGGGGCGGGGGAGTGGGGTAGGGGCAGTCCCAGCCAGCACTATGACGACAACAACAACAAAAAGCCCAGTAGGCAGCTCCTTGCTATAGAGGCTGAAACAGCTATTAACTCTCCAATATCAGTCAGCAGGTCTCCTAGGAGCTAATCTCAGGAAAATGCTGGATTGGTTTTCATCTAGAAAGTTGAAGAAAAGCTATCTGCTCAGGAAGTTTCTTGATTCTTCCTGTATGTGGAGATGGCTGAGGAAGGCTGGTCTGAGAACAGGATTCACTGGACCAGGAGACAAAACGACTGGATTCTCGTTACCAATTTCCCCCACATTAGCTGGGACAACCCAGTCACGTAGTCTCAGTGCCAATATTACTGACACACTGATTCTCAAGGAGGAATACACGAGACGGAGTATGCCTGTGCTTGGCAGAGAGCAATGTGTTAATTAAGTGGAGTATAGACTCGGAGCATCTCTAACCGACAGGAAATAAATGTCTTTTTCTTATCAGGATTCAGAGAAGATGTGCATTGAAATTGTCAGCCTGGCCTTCTACTCAGAAGCTGAAGTGATGTCTGATGAGAACATAAAACAGGTGTATGTGGAGTACAAGTTCCACGATCTACCCTTGTCGGAGACCGAAACGCCTGTGTCCCTGAGGAAACCGAGGGCAGGAGAAGAGATCCACTTCCACTTTAGCAAGGGTGAGGCAGCCCCGCAGTCAGTGGGGAGAGCGGGCCGACAGACGTTAAGACTGAGGGGGCAGCACTACTCTGGACTTCCGATGGGGCGGATCCAACCCTTTCTCTTTTATTTATCAAAATAGTATATGCATGTGGTTTGAAAAGATCAGATAGCCTTAAAAGGTTTTGAAGTAAAAGTAAACAGTCCTTTGCCCCTCCCCTTCTCCCCAAATCACTCCCGTGCCCCTTCTGTCATCCCTCAGTCCACTGTACCACTTTTCCCCTTGTCTGTTATTTCCTCTGCTATTTAACTCCATATTTCTGAGTAATGTTTTATTGCAATTTCTTTCACACCACCCCCATGTTCACTTCCCCCTTTAGATGGATCACAATTTTTATTTAATCTAATCTTAATTGTATCTATTATTATAGATATGTAAATATTAATTCTTACAGAGCCAAGGAGATTAGTACACCATGATATTTCCTTTCTTGTTTACATTTTTTGCTTGCCTCAATTTAAAAAAAAAAATGTTTTTACTGAGTTCAGAGAAGAATAGAGAGGGAGAGAGAGATCGAAATATCAATGATGAGAGAGAATAATTAATTGCTGCCTCCTGCACACTCAACAATGGGGATGGAGCCCGCAACCTGGGCATGTGCCCTGACCGAGTCAAACCGTGACCTCCTAGATCCTAGGTCAACGCTCTATTCACTGAGCCATGCCGGCCTGTCTGAAAACTTTTTTTGGGGGGTGGGGGAGCGGGTGAAAACATTTTTAAAAAATGTTTTAAAATTCATTTTTAGAGAGAGAAGAAGGAAGAAGGGAGAGAGAGAAACATAGATGTGAGCGAAACATCCATTAGCTGCCTCCTGCATGCCCCCCAGTAAGGATCAAGGCCCATCCTGAACTGGCAACCTTTCAGCGCATGGGCTGATGCCCAACCCACTGAGCCACAATGGCCAGGGCTGAAAACATTCTTATTGAGAATTTCAAAGCGTTTGGTCCACGGTTCTCTAGATCCAGGCCAGGAGTGAAATCTGTTTATGAAAACTACCCCCTTCCTCCCCAGAAGTTTTTAACATTTTCTCTTTATTGCTAGTGTTCTTAAATTGCAGTAATGTGCATATTTTTTTCTTTAATTGTTCTGGCCATATTGTGGGCTATTTCAATCTGGAAGCTCATAACTTTTAGTCCTGGGAAATATTGCATTTCTTTGATAATTTTGTCTCTAACATTTTCTTATTTTTTTTTAGTAGAATTTTGATCTTCCACATTAATCCTCTAATTTTGTAATTTTCCTCCTAATCTTACCTCTGTTTTTTCTTTCTTTCAATTTTTGGGAGGTTTCCTTCATTTTATCTTCCAGTCATTGACTAAATACTTTAAATTTCTAAGTGCTATTTCTTGTTTTCTATACCATTAAAAAAATAAAAGCATATCCTCTCTTTATAACATACCAGATAGAAGTTTATTTCTCACTGCGTTAAATGATTTCAGAGGTGGGCAGTTCAGGGCTGAGGCTCCATGATACCATCAAGGTCCAAACTTCTATCTTGCCTTCCCACCATCCAAGTGTCTGTCTTGCATCCTTTTAGTTGCTCAGTTACACCATGGTCCTTAAGGGCCCAGGGGAAAGGAAGAATGCCTCCTGCTGAGCCTATTCCGCAGGTTTCCTGCGACATAATGGCTAGCACTTAAACATGTGGCCAACCCTAGCTACAGTAGAGGCTGGAAAACATAGGTCAGTTTATTGGAGACTGCAGCATTCTTATACGAAAATGAGGAGGAAGGGAGAAAGGGATGTTGAAACAAGCATTTTAAGTTGAACTGCCACAAAACCCACATCTCTAGGTCCCCCCCAAAAAAGTGCCTCCTAGAATTCTTCACCAGTGAAGTGGTAAGGGCACATCTATCTTGCCATGTGACAGAATAACTTTCATTGTAGATTGTAAGGCTTTCTTTATATCAGAGATTGGCAAACGTTTTCTTAACGGGCCAGATAGTAAATATTTTAGGCTTTGTGAGCCCAACTGTCTACTCAATTACAACAATTCAACTCTATCATTGTAGTTGGAAAGAAGCCACAGATAATCTATATATATAAAAGGCTAACATGCTAAGTGTCCCTCCCATCATCTGACCGTCTCTATGGTGCACACTGACCACCAGGGGGCAGATGCTCAATGCAGGAGCTGCAGTGACTTGGCAGCAGCGGTTCTTGGGTGACACACCCCAAAACCAGAGAGGAGGAAGACCGATTCCTCATGGGGCCATGCGATTCCACCTTTGGCCATGGGTTATGTTGTTGCTGGGGCACTGTCAGCCCCGAATCTGGTTTACTGCACACTTGCGTTTGTGTTCCACACCCTGTACGACACCAACTTTGCAGAGTGCCCTCTTGCACTCTGGGACCCCTTGGGGGATGTGGGAGAGCCGATTTCAGCCAGATCCCTGCAGGCCAGGCTGAGGGACCCCACCTGCCAGAGGGACTTCAAGCCACAGTGCCACTCCAGGTGCGGCTGGTCGGGGAGGGGCTGCAGGAGGTTGGCTCCAGGGCATGTCAGGCCCATTTCACCCAGTCCCGCCCCACCGGCCACCTTCTAATTAATTTCCTTTCAATGTGCATGAATCTGTGCATATTACATACCAGGTCACTAGTATGTAAATAATAGGTGAGGCTCAGCCAGTATAGTTCCGCAGTTGAGCAGAGACTCATGAACCAAGACTCGCTGGTTGATTCCAGGTCATGTTGCAGCAGGCTCAATCCCCAGGAGGGGGCGTGCAAGGAGGCAGCAGATTGATGATGTTTCTCTCTCAAGGATGTTTCTATCCCTCTTTCTTCCTTTCTCTCCAAAAAATCAACTAAAAAATATTTAAAATAAATAAATAAATAATAGGCATGGCTGGGTTCAATAAAACTTTATAAAACTGGGTGGCCAGCCCATGGGCCCTACTTTTCCAACCCCTGTTTTATATGTACCACTTATGAAAATCTTGGTGCCCAAATAGCAAAGGGTATGATTCTTTGTTCTTTTCCCTCGTACCCTAATATAGTGATAGACCTGGACCGTCTGGAGCAAAAAGGCCGGAGGCAGTTTCTGTTCGACATGCTGAATGGACAAGGTTCTGAGCAAGGACGGTAAGCATTTACTCTCCACTTTGAAATAAAGGAGATACTCACCCGAGAATCCAAGAGTTTTAGTTTGGTTTTGTGCTGATATTGAATATGTTAACTACTTCTTTTATATTGATTTACCCTTATTGAATTTCTCATCTACTTGCGTCTAATTTATGTTCATGGCTAACTATCTGATAAAATATATCATCTTGTAGATTTAGTTCATTTCTCATGCCATACCAGCTCCTATGTGTGTTTTTGTGTGTGTGTGTGTGTGTGTGTGTGTGTGTGTGTGTGTGTGTGTGTGTTTTAGGCAGCAATTTACTTAATACTGACAGTACTCTGGATGGAATGGACAAATGCTTCAATATTTTGAGATAATTAGATTCATTTTGCATAAACACAGTACCATTACTACCTTACCAAATATTATGGCGTTATAATATTAATTTTGTTTGATTTTAAATATTTATTAGCAGGAAATACTTTGATATAACTGAAGTAAATTCTAGATCTACTATAAGTTTTAGGAAAGCCAATCGTCATTATTCCTGTCATCTGAGGAGTTCTCCTTTTAGAGGTTCCAGATGAAACATACGGGATATACCTATACTTACAAAAATTATTCATTGTTTAGCTGAAATTTGAAATTCAAATTTAAGTAAGCATATGTTTGGGGTTTCTTTCTTTTCTTTTCTTTTGCAAAATCTGCCAACCCTAATTCCTTAATGTGTATGTGGGTAAGAAATAAGATAGGGCCAGTGTTTTATTACTTATCTAAAAGCCCAATACATTTATTTAATTTGCATTTACTTTGTCTCCAGTTAGTCATAGAGAGACCTGAGAAAGGAGACAGCTGAAATAAAGAGTGAATCTGACTTCAATATCACAATGGACTTTTAAAATAGATAAAAGCTTACTGATAACTTTTGGGAATGAAAAGTGATTTGGTTGTTTCTGCATTCGTGTTAAATTTAGCTTTTTCTTTTCTTCTTTCTCTCAGCATTCCTAGAGCTCTCTTTTCCTTTACTTCCTTATACTGGTCACACTTTTTTCTTTCCTTTTTGCAACCTTCTACTCAATTTCAGAGTTCAGTTTATTTTTACTTTCTTTTGCCAATATGGTACAAGGGACAGAACATTGTCTTTGTAATCAGACAGACCTGGTTTTGAATCCTGACTCTTCCACTTACTATGATCTCTAAGTTATTACTTAACTTGAAGGCTACTGTGAGCATAAAATTGAAATAACATCACTTACCTAAAGCACTTGGTATTGTGTCCAGCATGCAGTAATGACAGTTACCATCCTTTCCTGGGAAAATTGGGATGGGGGAGTTGGTATTATCCCTTGCAGTTTTGAAGTTCGCAGTAACCATACAGAAACATAACCACAAATGAATATTGCTTACTGTGCTAAAAATGTATCATTTTCAGAATTCTTCTTTCAGCTTAGTTATCTTTAGCTATAATTTTAAGAGCTTGAATTTTTAGTCCTATGCTTGTTCCCTTAGTACTATTAGCCACCAATGTTTGCTTTTTAAAAATACATATTTTTATTAATTTCAGAGAGGAAGAGAGAGGGAGATAGAAACATCAATGATGAGAAAGAACCATTGATCAGCTGCCTCCTGCACGCCCCACGCTGGGGACTGAGCCCGTAACCAGGGCATGTGCCCTGACTGGGAATCGAACCATGATCACCTGGCTCATAGGTCGATGCTCAACCACTGAACCACGCTGGCTGGGCCAATGTTTGCTTTTAAAAATATGTAGAATTATGCCCTGGCCAGGGTGGCTCAGTTGGGTTGAGTGTCGTTCCATGCACGGAAAGGTCATTGGTTCAAGTTAGGCCAGGGCACACACCCAGGTTTCAGGGTTTGATCCCTGGTGGGGAGGCAACTGATCAATGTTTCTCTCTCACATCAATGTTTCTCTTTCTCTCTCTCCTTCTCCCTCTCTGTCTCTCTAAAATCAATAAAAACATTCAAGAGAAGTACAGGATTATGAAGTGTCCAGAATAGGCAAATCGAGAGACAGAAAGTAGATTAGTAGTTGCCATGAGCCGAGGGAGAGGTCAATAGAGAATGCCTGCTTAATGGGTACAGGAGTTTTTGAGGGGCGATGAACATGACCTGGAATTAGATAGTGGTGATGGTTGCACAAGATTGTGATGACACTAAGAAATACTGAATTGCACACTTTAAAATGGTTAAAATAATGAATTTATGGTACTTGAGTTTTTCTCAAAAAATTTAGTAGGTACCAGTCTCTGGAACTCAGTTACCATTTTTTTTTGCTAGGCTAAGTCAAGGTAGTAATTGTTGACTGCTTATCCTGGCTGGGTGGCTCAGTTGGTTGGAGTATTGTTTCGTATACCAAAAGGTCACAGGTTTGATTCTGGGTCAAGGCACATACCTAGGATGCAGGTTTAGTCCCTGGTTGGGGTGTACAAGAGGCAATCTATCGATGTTTCTCTCCCCCTCTCTCTCCCTTCCTCTCTCTAATGTCTATACTAGTAAACATATCCTTGGGTGAGGATTAAGAAATAATAATTGTCGACTGCTCACTGCTTGTGAGGCACAGTGCTGTGTGCTTTATAGTGTCATCTTTCAAGACGTACAGCTCTAAGGAATACACATTTTATATTCATTTTGCAATTCTGTATTTCTTCTGTTTCCTTTACTATGCTCAGGCTTGGTACCCAACTTTTATTTAGAAATTGAAAACCTTTTCTTCTAACTGCTCCTGTTTATTGGTTTTTGTGCAACTCCTCCATATCAAATCTTTCATCAAAATTGTAAACCAGCCCTAGTCAGTTGGGCTCAGTGGATAGAGTGTTGGCTTGGGAACTGCAGAGTCACGGGTTCGATTCCGGTAGAGGGCACATGCCTGGGTTGCGGGCTCAATCCCTTGTGGGGGGTGTGCTGAAGGGAGCCGATCAATGATTCTCATCATTGATGTTTCTATCTCTTTCTATTCCTCTCCCTTCCTCTCTGAAATCAATAAAGATATGTTTTTTAAAAAATTGTAAACCATCTTTCAAGGAATTATATCTCAATGGTTTTGAGACAACTTGATCAATTACATTATCTTGAGTCTTATAGTTCCCTCTTCTCAAGACCAGCTGTTAAATTTTTTAATATACTTTTAAAAATCCTCACCTGCAGATATCTCTTTAATGATATTTTTTAGAGGGAGAGGAGAGAGAAAAACACACATACACATGATGCCAGAGAGAAACACTGATCAGTTTCCAACTGAATGGGGGATTGAAGCCGCAACCTAGGCTGGGAATTGAACCGGCAACCTTTTGGTGTACAGGATGATGCTCCAATCAACTGAGCAAGCTGACCAGGACCCAGTTGTTACTTTAAATTATACCAATTCCTCACTCTTTTGCTGTTGTAATTAGACATTGTCTAATTTATGATTACTTTTAGCCTTATTTTTTTTTAAGCCTTAGGGTATCAGCAGTGCTCAATTAAATGTACTTTCCCCCCTCTCAGTTTAAAGTTCACAGTGGTAAGTGATCCTATGGATGAGGAAAAGAATGAATGTCAAGAAGTAGGATATGCATACCTGAAACTGTGGCAGATCATGGAATCAGGAAGAGACATTATAGAGCAAAAGCTAGACAGTGAGTAATAAATTTTTGTGCTCCTCAGTTCCATTTATTTCAGAGCAAGTCATCGTAATAATGAATACTTTTCCTGTTTTACCTTCAATACACAATTACTGCTACAAAGTTTATGAGACAAATTGGATCAAAATCCCTATAGCTCTACTTACTTCTAGATCAAGCCTGAGCGTAGTCAGTTGTTGACTTTATTTTTTAAAATTTTTATACCTTTTTAGCTGTCAATTTTAGTTCATATACCTCTTATTTATTAGAATCTACTAGGATTCTCCAATGTTTGAGATAGGAAGTTTGAAAAGACAAGTTCTTTTAATTTTAATCAAATTTAAACGCCAGAATTTCTGACCTCTCTGAAGCATATAAAGTTTGTAAAGGCAGCTAATACCCCTTTTCTTTTAATGCCTGATCATGCACCCAGTTTCTTAGACACCAACTTTCTACTTCTCTCACCTCTCACAATATTGGTGACCAAGTCTTATCCATTCTGCTTCAGAAGTGTCTTGACTACATTACAACTGCTAAACTAGTTTTCTGAACTGGTCTCCCTGTCACTGGTTTCTTCAACCCATATCTATCTACTACAGTATTTCTATACATTTGCTAACCACATTCTTCTTAAATCTGTTTTTAAGACTCTTTGTGATAAGGCCAACACGTCTTAACAATATTTGCATTTGAATGCCTTTAGGTGGGCCTGTCCAGTCCTCTGTTCCCTGTTACCGTATACAGCTGGGACTTCACACATTTACCTTAGCTGCTAGGCTGTAGTAGGCATTTACTATTCACCAGACTAATGGTTTTTGAACTTCCTGTCATAACCCATTAGTGGATGGTGAAATTAAATTAGTAAGTCAGATTTTGAAGACAAAACGACACACCAGAAAACTGTAGAAAAGAAGGTATGAATACATTGCACAGAGTAAATATCTTGTGAAACTAGGCTTAATGTACATGTTTGAGTCATGATATAAATTTTTTACTAATTATAAGAAATTTTGAGCAGAACTCTTCAGACCAAGGGTTACAAAGTTCAAACTTTCACTGGTAGACAAGATTCTTCATTATATTCCACTAGTTAACTGTAATATTGGGCAAATTATTTAACCACTCTGTGCTTGTTTCAACTATTGGAAAAATAGTTCCTATTTCATAGTGTTGTCATGAGGATTAAGGGAGTTCTTAAGTGAAGGGTTAAGAGCTTAGGACATGGCAAGTGCCCTCTGTTAGCTGTTTTCCAACTGTCACTCACAATTTCTATTCCTGTCCCATTTCCTGCACGTGCCATACTCTTCCTGACCTCCTTGCCCTTTGCACATAAGGGAAATCCTCTAGAGCAGTGGTTCTCAACCTTCCTGCCGCGACCCTTTAATACAGTTCCTCTTGTTGTGGTGACCCCTCAACCAAAAAATTATTTTCGTTGCTACTTCATAACTGTAATTTTGCTACTGTTATGAATCGTAATGTAAATATCTGATATGCAGGATGTATTTTCATTGTTACAAATTGAACATAATTAAAGCATAGTGATTAATCACGAAAACAATATGTAATTATATATGTTTTCCGATGGTCTTAGGCGGCCCCTGTGAAAGGGTCGTTCAACCCCCAAAGGGATCGCTACTCACAGGTTGAGAACCGCTGATCTAGAGCCTTTTCTAGTGACTTCAAAATCCCTAAAGCCAAAGAATGTTTCTCAGTTTTTTTAACAATAAAACAATTTATAGTAATTTCCTTTTTATTGCCTTCCTTCCATTCAGGCTTCAAAACTCTGTAGCTACATATTCTATTACTTCAAAACTCAGCTCCTTGAAATATTTGCTGAATGGTCAGTCCACAATACTTTTTATTTTGGCACCTCCTATCTTCTTCAATTAAGATGAAGTTTCTATCCAAACACTTTGCACTTTGCTCTTACCAATTTTTCTTATTGCCAAGTCCAATGGTTTTCTTAGTCATTCTACTAGACCCCTGGTCGGCAACCTGTGGCTCACGAACCACATGCGGCTCTTTAGCCCCTTGAGTGTGGCTCTTCCACAAAATACCGACTACTGCGCATGGGCCACGAAGTTTCAATCGCACTGTATGTGGGCGCTCGCACATGGTATTTTGTGGAAGAGCCACACTCAAGGGGCCAAAGAGCCGCAGTTTGCTGACCATTGTACTAGACCTTTCTCATTCTCGTTTTTAAACTCTTCTCCCTTGGTTTTTAGGCCAGTTTGACTGTCCACATCACTCCCTAGGGGATCCTTGTTTATCTTGCAGGTTCTTCATCCTGAGTTTGAATGGTGGGTTCCCCTGGTTCAATTCTTGGCCTTTTTTCTGCATATACCCTTTTCCTGCATGTTTGTGTCCACTCTTAGGATTTTAATTAGAACCTAGAATTGATCTCAGATCTAGGTTTCTAGACCAGATTTTTAATACAATTTAGCATACAGCAAACTAAGTCACTGCTTGTATGTCCTTAGTACAGCCCCACCCCCACTACAAGCTTGTACCTTATGCTCCCTCTTACCCAAATAAGAACGGTCATCTTTGACTCCAACCTTCTTCTCACTCCCAACATTCAATCACAAAATTCTATTTTACCTCTTTAAATATTCTGAATGTCCCCATCCCCATCCCCTCATTGTTGTACTTCAGACCCCTTCATTTCTCCCCTGAATTAGTGCAACAGCCCAACTACCCTTCCTGATGTATTTGTATCCCCTTTGAATATATTACCCAATAATGGAGTTACTTTTCTAGAACCCAAATAAAAACTGTCACTAATAACTACAGCAAAAATCAAATTACTTTCAAGACAAATAAGACCTTTTATGATCTGGCCCCTGCTTATCTGCATAGCCTTCATTTCTGCCACTCCTTGCAATTTTCTAAACTTGTCATGTTCTCATGAATTGGCGTAAGCTTAGGTATCTTTTACTTTTTTAAAAAGACTCAGTTTAGGGATTGTCTCCGGAAAGCCTTTTCCAGTTTCTCCGTCCTGATTAGGTGCCGCTTCTGTGTGTTCCCAAAGCACCTTGTTTTCATCACAGCACTTACCACACTGTAACTGTTTTCCTTTGTCTTCCATTCAACTGAGTCCCCCGGAGAAATGAAGTAGCTTAGTATCCCTAGCACCCAGTGTTTGTTAACGGAATGCCGCTGCTGCCTGATGGACTTTCTTTTTCCTTTCCCAACAGTTGTTAGCCCTGCAGACCAGGCTACCCCAATAGGAAGTCTGAAGGTGTCCCTTCAAGCTGTTGCTGCCTTCCATGCTATTCACAAGGAGATGACCGAAGATTTGTTTTCGTGATAGAATAAGGGCTATTCCATTCTAAACTCTGTGAGGGAACCATAGTAAAAAAGTCTCTTATAAAGTAACTTGCTAATCCATAAGTTTGGTTTACTGTGATGTCTAGCTAGTATCTCTCAATCTGATCATAAAAGCTTAGAATATGAAAGTTTGTTTTTAGGATACTAGCTGGACAAAATCATTATTTTCTAACGCTTCAGCACTTTACCAAGCGAGCAGGCTTGCTTTTAGGAACTGCAAAAAAAACTATCACAGAAGTTGAATTTACAAAAAACAAAACAACAACAAAAAAACCCAGTTTATTTATCTTTTAGTTCTTCCAAAATTGAAAATATCAAGTCCTACTGCTAAAGAGAAAAAAACAAACAAAATCTGAGACCCCTCCCCCCTCCTCTCTTAAAGTCACAAAACACAGAATTAACTGCAGTGGAACAGGTGGGTGCAGAGAACCAGGAGGGGGAGTATGGCAAGATAAACTCCCCAAATACTTAAAAAAGCTGTTCAACAGAAACTGGGATAAATACAGGACAATGCAAGACAAGTAAAAATAAGGAGCAGCAGTGATGAGAGGCCATGTTGCAGAAGTGACCTCCCTTCTTCTCTTCTCTTCTCATCAGGGTATTCTAGGCCCAAGGCATGACTATTGCCCCTTCCAGATCTAAATGTTGATTCCTTAATAATGAGCCTCCTCCTGGATTTTACCAGAAGCAGTACATGAAGCACGGCTGTTCTTACTCAGGTATATCACAAAACAAACAATGGTAGTTTTGTTTCTGCCAATATACCACGTGTGAATTTGAAAGGATGAAACCACGCCTTGGAGCGTTGCTGCTGCTTACGTCTTCCAAGGCAGCAGATACCCCAGCATCTGCATGAGGCAAGAAAGCAGGAAAACTCAGACGGAGGTACCAGCCTGATCTGCCTTACTAGCTCAAGTTGTATGGTTTATCACAATCATTAGCAAATTCCAAGAACCTGTCTGTTCTTGAGTACTGCAAAGATGCAACTTAAAGAGATGTGAGGAAGGTCATGGCTGTAGGGTAGGATGCTGGATCAAATCTGCTGGTCAAGAACCATGGTGCAAGTAGTTATTCACCTTGTACTAACATCTTGGAAATATACTTTGAGACATCAAAGAATAAGATGTCAGAAGCCACTGACGTCCTGGCAGAAGGTGACAGGAAGAGAGGAATGAAATGGTATTAACAGCGGAAGCCTCTGCCCTTCTTCAAGAACACCTCCTGCCTTGCCATCTGGATGGGGCCATTGGCACGTGTCCTGGTGGGCCTGGAATTCCCCGAGTAGATTGGTCCACACAAATGGCCCCCTAAACCCATAAACACAAATGGCAAAACTTCAAAAGAAAAAAGGAAAAATACAGTTTCTGTCATGTAAAATTTTCAGGGGTTGGCTAGAGGAAGAATGGAGCTGAGGGCCAAAGTTCAGGAGTTACTTCCTCTTTTTCTTGGGGGGCGCAGAGCTGTGTCTGGAACCACGGTTAGAGCCACGGCCTGAACTGTGCACAGATGCCTTCCTCTTCCGGCTCATACTTCGACTCTGTTCTTCCTCTTCCTCATAACGACTTTCACGGTCCGCTAAACAGAAGAGGTATTACTAGTTGGATATAGGTTGGCTTTAGTACCTAATACTACTGGATAGCATGGAATAGTACTGAGAATATAGTTTGGAGTTAGACCTTTTATTTATTTATTTACTTTTATTTTTTATTTTATTGATTTTTTTACAGAGAGGAAGGGAGAGGGATAGAGAATTAGAAACACTGATCAGCTGCCTCCTGCACACCCCCTACTGCGGATGTACCCGTAAACAAGGTATATGCTCTTGACTGGAATTGAACCTGGGACCCTTCAGTCTGCAGGCCGATGCTCTATCCACTGAGCCAAACCGGTTAGGGCTGGAGTTAGATCTTTTAATCTGGACTCAGTCACTTACCAGTTATGTGATCTTGACCAAGTACTTAACATTTTTGAGTCTTGGTTTATTTATAAACAAAGAAGGATTAAATAGGGTAATTTATGCAAAGTTCTATCATAACTTTGGATATCATAATTTAGGATACAGTAGATATTTCCTTTCATCTATTTTTTCTTTTTAAGTTTTATTTATTGATTTTATAAAGAGAGGGAGGGAAGGAGAGAGAAACATCGATTTGTTGTTCTACATATTTATGAAGTCATTCGTTGCTTCTTGTATGTGCCTGGCCAGGGATTGAACCCACAACCTTGGTGTGTCAGGAGGATGCTCTAACCTATCTGAGCTACCCGGCCAGGCCACTATAAAAATATTCCTAACCTGGGAGAGGCCTAAAAACTTAGACTATTATATAACTTAGATTTGGAAACTGAATAACCTAATTCTAGAGCCTTATAAGACTATGTGGCTATCATGACTATGGGTCCATTGGGGACTTGACAGATGAAAAAAGTATCCAATTAGGCAGTCATACCTCTTGGAGAATACAAATTACAGACCTTGTTTTCTCCACTAGTTAAGGACTGAAATCTGTTAGAAATTTGTGTCTCAAAAAATAAAACAAACAAAAAAATTTACCTTTTCGGGCTTCTTCCTCTAGTTCATCCCAATCTTTTCCACTCTCTTCTTCACTGCCCAATGATTCCTTGGAATAGTCTGAAGAAAAAAAAAAATGATTAGTAAGCATTAGTCATTATACTGGAATGGAATGATAGAACTTTTCCCTTTTGCAAAAGTGGCTTCCAGAAATGGCATTAGATTAGAAAGCCACAGAAACTTTTCCTTGTAAAGACTAACCTGATTCTTCAGCTTCTGATGAGTAATCTTCATCACTGTCCTCTTCTTCTTCTTCATAGTCATCCTCTGAAGGATTAAATGTCTCATCTTCGATTTCAGATTCTGAATCCCCTTCCTCAGCATCACTACCCTGATGAATTAGAGAAAAAAACCCAACACTATATACTGTTTTAATGGATACCCTAAATATATAATTCATATTTCTTAAAGTTTCACTTCATCTTTCCTTGCCCAGGAATATTAACTGCAGAAATACTCTTGGTAATAATGCATTATGCTGAGGTGGGAGGACCATTTTTTAGAGAACAATTTTTGAAAAATTTCCAACAGTTTTGATAATTTCAAGGAAATCTTGTCAGTGACTACAAATACTTAATTTATTGTTTACCTGTAAAACTAATTTGGAGAAATAACATCAGATGTGTTCAGAGATTTTCCCACTTAGTCTGGTCGTTTATGTGCTACTTCTCCTAATTGCCCAAATAACGGACAACTATTATATAACAGAAAAGAAACCCCACACTCACGCACCTCACCCTCAGGCTCCAGGAAAGACCAGCCACCTTGTTCAAAGAAGCCCTCAGGGTCATCAACAATAGTCTTCATGATTTTAGTCCAGTTGAGGGACTGTACTCCTTCTGTATACTTTAGGTCACAGGAACTGAGAGAAATAATATTACAAAGTCAAAATCAATCCTCTATATTTTCTGAGAATATCCAGTTGTCAAACTGGTGATTATAACCTGAAGAGCAGTTAACCTTTTCTTAAATGAATGGGGAACAGGTATGCTCTGCACTGTGCCACCAGAACATGCCCAGACAGCTGATATTTGGTCTCCCAAAGCACGAACCCTCACATCAAAGCAGCATTCCAACTGCAGCAATCTCTGTCCCTCAACTGAACTAATCTAAGTTCACTTTCTTCTTTTCTATTTTCTTTAGGAAGGCAGAACCCATATAGAACTTGGAAGGCTGTTGGAGTTGAGAGTGAGAAAGAGAAAGAGAGAGAGGAGGATTTGGGGAGGCAGACAGCTAGAATGTGTGGGACAGAGTACTAGAGGACAGAGTGATGGGAAAGCTCTGAAGATTAGCTGAGGATGGATCCCCTCAAATTCTATGGCTGAGGATCGATCTGCACAAACATGAGAGGAAACTAATTAGAACTGGGCAAAGAATCACAGAATTCCCAGATCGCACACAGAGGTGGAAATAATTCTCGTTCCCATCAGCTTTAGTGCAAAGACCTCAAAACACTCAGGGAATCGGGTAGAATCCTCAGAGGAGTTCTACCTCAGCAATGGGGCCAATTAGCCCCAGACTCAAGGCTGTTCTGATCCAGCATTCATGACACTTTGTAAAATGTCCAAGCCTTGACAGATCAAATGGAATCTAAATAACTTAACTGTAGCTTAGAATAGAATCTAAAAAATTTGAAATAACAGAACAGAGCACCCAAAAATGTGGAGTCACAATGTATGGCAACCAATCACAAATTACCAGGCATGCAAAACAGGAGAAAAATCAACCAATGAAAACAGACCCAGAAAATACAAAGGTGATGAAGTAGCAAATAAAGATGTTAAAAAAGCATTGATACATGTTCCATATAAAGTTTAAGAAGAGGGAACCTTAAAGACAATGAGATGAAAAAATGAAATTTGTGTAATTACTCTCAGAAAAAAAGGCAGACTGAGGAAAGAGCAAAAATATTTAAAGATTCATGGTCAGAACATATCCAAATATGATGAAAACGACAAAGCCCAAAGATCTAAGAAGCTCAATGCACACCAAACATTTGAATAATTATAATAAAGAAAACCATACCAAAACACCTGGTTATCAAAATGCTAAAAACCAACCAGAAAAAAACCCCCAAAAACAACAACTTAAAGAAGCTCGAGAAAAAAAGACAGAGGAAAGAAGAATGATAGATATCTCATCAGAAACCCTTGAAAGCTAAAAGACAAGAAATAACATCTTAAATAGTAAAAGAAAAGACCGTCAAGTTAGAATTCTATATGCAGCAAAAACACCTTCTGAAAGTGAAGTACTTTCAATAAGTTGATGCAATTTACACAAAAAACCTGCACCTCAAATACTAAGTTTATGAGGCAAAGGAAAATTATAGCAGAAGGCTACAGGTAGAAGGTTGGAACCACACGATGGCATGAAGAGCACTAGGTATGGAAGATACGAGTTATACAAAAGACTTTCCCCTCATTTTGTAAACTGAAAAGTAACCTTTTTAAAGCTAAAATAATGATAACAAATTGTGGAATTCATAACAGAAGTACAATATATGGCAATAGCAGAAAGGACAGAAGAGAAATTGAAGCATAAAAACCTTCCAACAGTAAGGATGTATTATCTGAAAGCAGATGGTGATAAGATGTATATGTAAACTTTAGAGTGATTATTATAAAAGTAAAACAAAGAGGCCCAGCCAGTGTGGCTTAGTGGTTGAGCGTTGACTTATGAACCAGGAGGTCACAGTTCAGTTCCTGGTCAGGGAACATGCCTAGGTTACGGGCTCAACCACGGGTGGTGGTGTGTGCAGGAGGCAGCTGATCAATGATTCTCATAATTGATGTTTCTATCTCTCTCTCCCTCTCGCTTCCTCTCTGAAATCAAGAAAAATATATTAAAAAACAAAAAAAGCATAGGACAGATGAAAAACAAATAGCAAGATGGCAGATTTAAACCCAACCATATTGATAACTACATTAAATGTAAATGGTCTGTTTTCAACAATCCAATGAAAACGTAGACATTCTCAGAATGGATTTTAAAAAGTGAGACTGGCTAGTGTGGCTCAGTGGTAAAGGATCAACCCATGAACCAAGAGGTCCCCAGGTTCGATCCCTGGTCAGGGCTCGATCCTCATAGGGGGCATGTTGGAGGCAGCCAATGGATGTTTCTCCCTCATCGAAGTTTCTATCTATCCTTCTCCCTTGCTCGCGCTCGCTCTCTCTCTCTCTCTAAAAAAAAAAAAAAAAAAAAAGTGAGCCCTACATGTAAGCTATATGTTATCTATAAGTAAGTTACTTTCATATAAAGTAATATAAGTTAAAAGTAAAAAGATAAGCCATATTAACCAAAGCCAGAAGTCTATAGTAATATTGCACCAAGCAGATTTCAAAATGAGGACTATTACTAGAAATGATGAACATTTTATAATCATGAAAAAAACCCTCCCAATAAAATTGATAATCCTTTAGTCAGATTAACCAACAAAAAACAAATTATCAATATTAGGGATAGAAGGGGACATCATTATAAACAGACACTAAAGCTGGTAACTTAGATGAAACAGACCAGTTTTTTGAAACACACAGTTAATTCTAAAATTTATATAGAATAGCTAAATTAATAATAGCCAACTTTGAAAAGGAACACAATTGGAGGACTACCCTACCTGATTTTAAGACTTACTATAAAGCCACAATAAATAACATGTATAAGAAAACACATATACCAGTGGAAAAGAATGTAATTCAGAAATAGACACTCCCCAGAAAATATTTGGCAATGATATATCTGATAAAGGGTTAATATCCAAAATATATAAAAAGCTCATATAACTTAACAGAAGGAAGACAATCCAATTTAAAAACGGGCAAAGGACCTAAATAGACACTTCTCCAAAGAGGACATACAGAAGGCCACGAGACATATAAAAACATGTTCAAAGTCACTAATCATCCGAGAGATGCAAATCAAAACAACAATGAGGTATCATCTCACACCTGTCAGAATGGCTATCATCAACAAATCAACAAACAAGTGCTGGAGAGGATGTGGAGAAAAAGGAACCCTCGTGCACTGCTGGTGGGAATGCAGACTGGTGTAGCCACTGCGGAAAACAGTATGGCGTTTCCTCAAAATACTAAAAATGGAACTTCCATTTGACGCAGTAATTCTACTTCTAGGAATATATCCCAAGAAAACAAACACCAATCAGAAAGGATATGTACACCCCTACGTTCATAGCAGCACAATTTACAATAGCTAAGATTTGGAAACAGCCTAAGTGCCCATCAGCAGATGAGTGGATTAGAAAACTGTGGTACATCCACACGATGGAATACTACGCTGCGGTAAAAAAGAAGGCATTCTTACCATTTGCAACAGCATAGCTGGAACTGGAGAGCATTATGCTAAGCAAAATAAGCCAGTCAGAGAAAGATAAATACCACATGATCTCACTCATTTGTGGAATATAATGAACAACATAAACTGATGAACAAAAATAGAACCAGAGTCATAGAAGCATTGAACAGACTATCCAACCTATGAGGGAAGGTGGGGGGTGAGGGGTAAGACATCAATCAAAGGACTTGTATGCATGCATTATGAGCATAACCAATGAACACAGACCGGGGTGGGGGGTGAGAGCATGTGCTGGGGGGTGGGGAGGGCCGGGGAGTGGTCAATGGGAGAAAAAGGACACTTATATAATACTTTAAACAATACAGAGAGATGCAAATTAAAACAACAATGAGGTTATCATCTCATACTTGTCAGAATGGCTATTATCAACAAATGACAAGTGCTGGCGAGGATGTGGAGAAGAGGAAACCCTAGTACACTGCTGGTGGCAATGCATACTGGAAAACAGTATAGAGTTTCCTCAAAAAATTAAATATGGAACTGCCATTTGGACCCAGTGATCCTACTTCTAGGAATATATCCCAAGAAACCTGAAACACCAATGAAAAAGAATGTATGCACCCCAATGTTCATAACAGCACAATTTACAATAGCTAAGATCTGGGAACAACCCAATGCCCATCAGTAGATGAGTGGATAAAAAAGCTGTGGTACATTTACACCATGAAATACTATGCAGAAGTAAAGGGTGAGACTCTCTCACCCTTTGAGACAGCATGGTGGGACATGGTGAAATAAGTCAATCAGAGAAAGACAAATAACACATGATCTCACGCATATGTGGAATCTAAGTAACAAAACAAACTGATGAATGGAGTGGATCCAGAGACATGGAAGCATGGAACAGAGTGCAGAATCTTGGAGGGAAGGTAGGGGAGTGGGAGGTAATCAACCAAGGTACTCGTATGCATATATGCATGGCCCATGGACACAGATAATAGGGCAGTGAGGGCCTGGGGCAGTGGCGAGGGCAGGCTGGAGGGGGTCAATTTGGGACATATGTAATACTTTCAACAATAAATAATTATTAAAAAAAGAATAGACCCTCCCCTACATGGTGAAAAAAATTTTTTTTTACAGAAATGCCAAGGTAATTTCATGGGTAGGAGATGATCTTTTCAGCAAATCATGCTAGAATTGGAGATATTCCCGCCCCCCACATCTATAATAATAAAAGCATAATATGCAAATCAAATGAACAGCAGAATAACCATCTGGACAGTTGTCTGGAGGACCTTCCAGACGACCTTCCGGATGACCACGCTATGACACCAACTGGCTCCAGGCCAGCCAAGGCGGGTGCTATGCGATAGGTCCAGACATTGCCCCATGATCACCTTGCAGAGGGAGGCCCAGGCCACCGACTGGTGGGCGGGCAAGGCCTCCCTCTCTGGGGCTATCAATCATGGGGTTCCCAGACTGTGAGAAGGCACAGGCCCAGCTGAGGGATTCCCCCTCCCATGTGCACAAATCTCACGCACTGGGCCTCCAGTATATCCTATATAATGAAGAGGTAATATGCAAATTGACCCCCACACTATAACACCACACAAGATGGTGGTGCGCACAGCAGGGGTGGGGCCAGCGGCCGCTTGAAGCAACTTCTGCTGGGTTTTTGTAGCCCTGCATGCACTCCATTGGGATGGGGCCCAGCGGCCGCTGCACACAGCCCGGAGGCAGGGCATCAGGGCAGCACTCCAGAACTCAGGGCCGTCCCGCGGTGTGCCAGCCACGCGGGGAAGAACTTCAGGACTTGGGGGGGGTTCCATGGCACCGGGGAGGGTGGGAAAGGGATCCCGGGTCTTGCGCGATGGGTCACTAGTATATATCTATCTCCAAAGCATGAACTTTGACCCTTTTACCACAGTAAAAAATTAACTCAAAAGGAATCACAGACCTGAATGTAACACCTAAATCTATAAAACTCTAGAAGAGAACATTTTTTATGACCTTGGGTGAGGCAAAATTTATCAGATAAGCTCTGGTCAGTGTCACTCAGTGGTTAGAGTGTTGGCCTGTGCACTGTAGGGTCAAAGGATCGTTCCCTGGTTAAGGGCATGTACCTATGTTGCAGGTTCAATCCCCAACCTGGGTCAGGGTTTGTTTGGGAGGCAACCAATCAATGTATCCCTCTCACATCGATGTTTTTCTGTTTATTTTTCCTTCCCTCCGTCCCTCTCTTCCTCCCTCCCACTCTCTAAAAACTAATGGAAAAGCCCTAGGCAGTTTGGCTCAGTGGATGGAGTGTTGGCTTCTGGACCAAAGGGTCCCAGGTTTGATTCCGGTAAAGGGCACATGCCTAACGTTACAGGCTCCTTCCCAACCCGGCCCTGGTTGGGACTCGTGCAGGAGGCAACCAATTGATGTGTTTCTCCCTCAATGATATTTCTGTGTCTTGCCTTCTCTCTCTTCCACTCTCTCTAAAAATCAACGGAAAGCCCTAACTGGTTTGGCTCAGTGGATAGAGAGTCGGCCTGTGGACTGAAGGGTCCCGGGTTCAATTCCGGTCAAGGGCATGTACCTTGGCACATCCCCATTGAGGGGTGTGCAGGAGGCAGCTGATTGATGTTTCTCTCTCATTGATGTTTCTAACTCTCTGTCCCTCTCCCTTCCTCTCTGTAAAAAAAATCAATAAAATATATATATATTTAAATAAATAAATAAAAATCAACGGAAAAATATCCTCAGGTGAGAATAAAAAAAATAAGAACCAATGGAAAAAATACCCTTGGAGAGGATTAACAACAACAAAAATTAGGTAAGACTTAAGAGCAACATTACAAAAGAAAAAGTTGACCAAAAATTTCATGAACATTTTACACTTCTGGTTTGTAAAAGACACTTAAGAAAATGTAAAGGCAAAGAAACTATTGGAAGGAAATATATGCAAAATCTGTATTTGTTGAAAGACTTGTATATAGCCTAAAGAATTCTTCAACTCAGTAACAAATTTTCAATATGGGCAAAAAATATGAAGATATTTTTTATCAAAGGTACAGAATGATACATAGCATATGAAAAGGTGCTCAACACCATTAGTCATCATGGAAATGCAAACTGAAAGCATAATGAGATAGCACTACACACCCACCATAATGGCTAATATTAAAAAGACTGACAATAACAAGTGCTGGTGAGGATGTGGAGCAACTACAATTCTCACACACTGCAGGTTTTCTAGCACCCTGGACAACGATGTTATAGTTTCTTATAAAACTAAACATAAATTTAACCATATGGCCAGCACTTCCAATATTATAGGTAGTTTACCCAAGAGAAATGAAAACATGTTTATACAAAGAGTTGTATATAATGTTTATAAGAGCTATTCATAATAATCCCCAAATAAAAACAACCCAAATGCCTATTAACTGGTAAATGGGTCAAGTACAGACTATTCACACAGTATAATATTCCTTAGAAATAAAAAGGAATGTAGTACTGATGCACAACTTGGATAAATTTCAAAAGCATTATACTAAGTAAAGGATGCAAGGAAAAAAAAAGTTATATCCTGTATATTTCCATTTATGTAGCAGTCTAGATTCTTCTGCAAAGTGTATAGTGACAGAAATCAGGGACAGAGTTAAGGGGATTGACTGTAAAGGGGTATGACACTTTTAGGAGTGAAGGAAATGTTCTAAATCCTGATTATGATGATAGATATGAGATTGTATATGTTTGTTAGAACTCATCAAATCATATATTTTAATTGGTAAATATTATTACATGGAACTTGTACCTCAATAAAGCTGATTTGAAAAAGTCATAGGCATCTTACACATAACATTTTGATCCTGTATCACTTACCTGCACATACTTCTTAGGAAAATCCTCATGGAAACCATAAATTTCTATTTTTTCTGTTTATTTCTAAGCTCTTGAAATATTTCTTATGAAGAGACTACATTTATAGCACCTTCCTTTTCCAGATAATGAAGGGGGAAGGAGAGAGGGCAGAGCAAATTATACTCATGGCTATTATACTCACACATTACCTAGGGAGTAACGGACATCCCCCTGTTTATTTGGGTTCTGGTACTTCCACGAGAAATTCTTTTAGCTAAAGTGTGAGCATATGGTGTTAATGGCTAAAAAACCCCCCCCAAAAAACCTGGCTAGCATGCTCAGTGGTTAGAGCATCAGCCCACACACCAAAGGGTCTCTGGTTTGATCCCTAGCCCTGGTTGGGGTGCATGCAGGAGGCAACAAATTGATGTGTCTCTTTCACATCAATGTTTCTGTCTCTCTACTCACCCTCCCATGCTCTGAAAATCAATGAAAAAATTATCCTTGGGTGAGGATTAAAAAATAAAGTAGCCGAACCGGTTTGGCTCAGTGGATAGAGCGTCGGCCTGCGGATTCAAGGGTCCCGGGTTCGATTCCGGTCAAGGGCATGTACCTTGGTTGCAGGCACGTCCCCACTGTGGGGCGTGCAGGAGGCAGCTGATTGATCTCTCTCATCGATGTTTCTGACTTTCTATCCCTCTCCCTTCTTCTCTGTAAAAAATCAATAAAAAAATATATTAAAAAAAAAATAAATAAAGTAAAATAAAATAAAACTTTATCTCTCTCATCTCAGTAATAAAAGAGAACAAGTAAGAAACACTCCCCACTTTTTGTAAATATTATTATAAACGAGTATAGATCTTTTTATACATATATCAAATAGAGTTAGAAAAGATCTGACTTTGATTTTCCTTGTATAAGTATCCATAAATTATTGCTGGGTATTCAGAAAAAAGTGAATAGCTCTAATGGATCTTGAATTTTCAAATCCCAGTCTATAACTCAAACCAAAGACAGGTTCATCTTAAGTATATCAATTTTTATGTATAACATACCATACTTATATTTTACTAGAGGCCTAGTGCATGGATTCGTGCACCGGCCGCAGCTGCGCTTCAGTGTTGAGCCCAGTGTCTGACACCAGCCCATGGATCAGCTGATTGACGCTCCCGCTGTGGGAGCACACTGACCACCAGGGGGCAGCTGCTGCATTGAGTGTCTGCCCCCAGTGGTCAGTGCACATCATAGCAACCAGTCGCTTAGGCTTTTATATCTTTACTAGAGGCCCGGTGCACAAAAATTTATGCACTGGGGGGGGGGGGGTCCCCTCAGCCCGGCCTGTGCCCTCTCGCAGTCTGGGACCCCTCGGGAGATAATGACCTGCTGGCTTAGGCCTGCTCCCAGGTGGCAGAGGGCAGGCCCAATCCCTAGGTGCAGCCCCTGGTCGGGCTCAGAGCAGGGCTGATTGGGGAGTTGGGGCACCGCCCCCTGTCACGCACAGAGCAGGGCCAAACAGGGGGTTGGGATGCTGCCCCGTCACTCACAGAGCAGGGCCCATCAGGGGGATTGGGGCTCCGTCACGCACAGAGCAGGGCCGATAGGGGAGTTGGGGCACCGCCCCCTGTCACACACACAGCAGGGCGGATCAAGGGGTTGGGGCGCCCCACCCTGTCACACTCAGGGTAGGGCCGATGGGGAGGTTATGGCTCTACCCCGTCACATACAGAGCAGGGCCCGTGGGGGGCAGTTGGGGCATCGCCCTCTATCACCCACAGAGCAGGGCCAATAAGGGGGTTGGGGCACCGCCACTGTCACACTCAGGGCAGGGCCGATGGGGAGGTTATGGCTCTACCCCGTCACACACAGAGCAGGGCCTGTGGGGGGGAGGGGTGTTGGGGCACCGCACCCTGTCACACACAGAGCCGCAGGGCGATCAGGGGGTTGGGGAGCTCCCCCCTATCAGGCACAGAGCAGGGCTGATCAGGGGGTTGGGGCGCCTTCCCCTGTCACGAACAAAGCAGGGCGGATAGGGAGGTTGTGGCCCCACTCCGTCACACACAGAGCAGGGCCAATCAGGGGGCTGTGGCCCCCCCCCCCCCCCCCCCCGTCACACACAGAGCCGCAGGGTGATCAGGGGGTTTGGGCGCTGCCCTGTCATGCTGATCCCGGTGCCGGGAGGCCTCGCGGCTCTGCCGATCCCAGTGCTGGGAGGCATATTACCCTTTTACTATATAGGATAGAGGCCTGGTGCACGGGTGGGGGCCGGCTGGTTTGCCCTGAAGGGTATCCTGGATCAGGGTGGGGGTCCCCACTGGGGTGCCTGGCCAGCCTGGATGAGGGGATGATGGCTGTTTGCAGCTGGTCACACACCCTTCAGGGTGGGGGTCCCCACTGGGATGCCTGGCCAGTCTGGGTGAGGGGCTGAGGGCTGTTTTCAGGCTGGCGGGTGACTGAAGCTCCCAACCGCTCCTTTTTTTCTTTTCTTTTTTATTCTGGGCCAGCTTTACCTCTGAGGCTTGGCTCCAGCTCTTAGGCTTCTGTTGCTGAAAGCAGGTATCTGGTTTGTTTGGGTTCTATAATCGATATATAAAAGCCTAAGTGACCATTATGACCGAACAACCGGATCCAGTCAACCAGTTACTACAGTCACTATGACGCACAATGATCACGGGGGGTGGGGGGCGCAGACGCTCAATGCAGGAGATGCCACTCACTGGGCAACCTCCCGTGTCACCCCCCCCCCCCCATTGGCCTTGATTGCCAGCCAGGCTGAGGGACCCCACCCATGCATGAATTCATGCACCAGGCCTCTAGTATATAGATAATATAGGATTCATGGGGTAAATGGGAGATTGCTGGCACATTTACTTACTTCAACCATTCCTTGATGGGGTCAAGAGAGGCTACAGGAATGGCATTTATCATCGTCACTTTCTTGCTGTAGTCCTTGTAGACAATTACCATATCAAAGTTCTTCAGGTGAAACTGAACCCGCTCAAAGTGAATCAGCTCAACTTCATCCAATGTCACCACAAAAGGTGGCTGTCAAGAAGGAACTGGATATTATCATATAAATACTTTGCCAACTATTATATATTAGCAATTTCAAATACTTTCAGAATCCATTACTTAAAGGATAACTAAACAATTTTTGGGTTTTTTTTTGGAAAGACTAATAGCAGTACAACATATTAAGGAGCCCCAGTAAAAGAATCTGCAAAATTAAATTATTCTCAAGAATAAATTTAAGGAAACCATATGAACTATCAACAAAACTAAAGAGGCTTATAATCATTTGTTCAATATGTTTTATGTCTAAGATAAGTGAATATCAAAAGAAATAACAAGGATCTACTTTTCAAAACACCTATCCTCTGTTTTCTCTAAGAATTTTCTTACTAAAAGGGGGTTTAGAAATACTCACCCATTCTGTAGCATTTACCAGCGCACTACTAGTGGGCTGAAGGAGGCAGGTACTCCTATAGGGAGCTCCATTAAATCTGAAAGAGAATAAGAAAAGAAACCACATTAAGACTAAACTTGTTGTAAGAGAAACTGTTATTGCCACAATAAACTTCTGTTTCCCATTCCCAACAACTCCAGCATATTCAATACAGTCATTCCCAACGGAAGCCACTCATCCCAGCCCTTAAAGTTTCAAGAGGAAATGGATATCTCAAAGGATATCAGTTATATGAAAAAGGAGAAGGTATGTTAAATTATTATTAAAGGAAGAATAACCAATTTTTGTAAAAGGTAGATCCGTGAAACTTCAGGCTAGAAAATAGAGATATGCCCGACCAGCGTGGCTCATTGGTTGAGCGTTGACCTAGGAACCAGGAAGTCACAGTTCCATTCCCAGTCAGGACACATGCCCGGGTGGCAGGCTCAGTCCACAGTGTGGGATGTGCAGGAGGCAGCCAATCAATGATTCTCTCTCATCATTGATGTTTCTCTCTCTCTCCCCCTCTCCCTTCCTCTCTAAAGTCAATAAAAAACAAACAAAAAAAAGACGAGATAGTCTGATTGGTGTGGCTCGGTGGTTAAATGTCCACCTATGGGCCAGGAGGTTGAGGTTTGATTCCCGGTCAGAGTAAATGTTTGGGTTGTGGGCTCACTCCCCAATGGGGGGGGGGAGGGGGGGGTGTATGCAGGAGGCAGCCGATTGTGATTCTCTCTCATCAGTGATGTTTCTATCTCTCTTTCCCTCTCCCTTCCTCTGAAATCAATAAAAATATGTTTTAAAAAATAAAGAAAGATATGTTACCCCAAGTCCCTAAAAGGCACTTCGAATTCCAGTTCCTCCTTAGTTAGAGCCTCTACTTTCTCAATGAAATTTTTAAAGGCAGTTTTCAGTTTGTGCCTCATTTCTCGTTCCATCTGTGGAAAAAAAAAAAAAAATACTAATTAACTATAGCTATTACTTTACTTGTTAACAGTGAAGTGCTTTTGCAGTCATAACTATGATACTAATGGGTATACCCAATTAAAGGTCACCATACCATTAACTGTAGAGCTGAGTCTGCAACTTAAATCTAATCCATAAGCCACTGTAGCACACGAACTCAGCAGATACCTAAGTTATTCTCTAGATAGATTCAGGGGTTCTTTATAAAATATAACAATTACTGAACTCAGATTTGGATTACATCCTACCTTACTACCCTGCAAATAAAATACTAAATTTCAGACCTGCTCAGCATAGAGGTCATCTCGGTCATGCATATGCTGATGTTTTCCCAAGTCTGTGGTGATCTCTCCCACTTCTGTGTAAAACTGTACATCTGTGTGCCGCTTTTTTCCAAACATGATGGCATTCTGAGGGCAAAAAGCAAAAAGTCAGAAAACTTAGTCTATACAACAGATAAGAAAGCAAGATAACAACAAAATGTGAAAATATAAAAATATCATTACTAAAAATGACAGCATTTATATAAAAACTAGAGGCCTGGTGCACAAAATTGTGCACGTGTGTGTGTATGTGTGTGTGTGTGTGTGTGTGTGTGTGTCCCTCAGCCTGGCCTGCGCCCTCTCACAGTCCGGGAGCCCTCGGAGGATGTCTTGCGGGGAGCGGGCCTGACATCCTTAGTGCTGCCGCAGACATGGGAGAGGATCTGGCCACCGCCGGCTGTGGGAGTGCACTGACCACCACGAGGCAGCTCCTGCGTTGAACATCTGCCCCCTGGTGGTTAGTGCACGTCACAGTGACTGGTCGTCCCGCCATTTGGTCAATTTGCATTTTACCCTTTTATTATATAGGATAAACTATTCCTGAAGTCACCATAAACTAATGACATTTGGGAATGTAAAAGGGGATAAACTTTAAAAATTACTCCTACTTATTACAATGGACTTTGGAGAGATTATGTTGGTAATAAATTGTGTCTAAAGCAAAGATTTTCTATTTCAGAAAGAGGAATGTGGAGACCTAATACGCTTTGGTGATCATTATGTATCATCACCAAAGGGACAAAGACACTTAGCACCTTCTAGATGTTAGGCACTGTGGATTTATAAACATTATTATTATAACTATTTATTTATTCTTAATCCCCAAAAGAGGATATTTTTTGCATTGATTTTTAGAGAGTGGAAGAGAAGGAGAAGGGAGAGAAGATAGAGGAGAGAGAAACAACAATGTGAGAGAGATACACTGATTGGTTGCCTCCCACATGTGACCTGACCAGGGCCAGGAATTGAACCAGCAACCCAGGTACATGCCCTTGACCGGGATTTGAACCCATGGGCCTTTGGTGTGTGGGCCGATGCTCCAACCACTAAGCTATGCTGGCCAGGGCTTTATAAACATTTATTTTATTCAATCTTCTTAAAGACCATATGTGATCGGTAACGTTTTCATCAATATCTTAAAGGACAGAGGGTGACAGAGAGATCTTGCCCAAGATCACATAGCTAGTAAGTAGAAAGGTATACCTTGAGGTGAAAGTGCAAGACAATAATCATTTCTCCATCACAGGGCTGGAACAATGCATGCTTGATGTTATTGTACAGAATATCCACTTTGTCTCCTCGAACAGATGTGAAGCGGAAACCTGGGGGAAGAGTGGAGGAAGTAGCTAATTACCAAGCAGCACCCTGAGCTTGGCCAAGAGGCACTGCATCTTTCTTTATTGATTTGAACAGGGTCAGAGGAAATGCTGACAACTGTACAGAGTTTTCCTTTTGTTCTGTCCATACAGCAATATAAGCAGATTCCTTCCAGCATTTCCTTGTCGTACTACATTATCTGATGTGTCATTCTTACAAACGTGTCCCTGATGACAAAGCCCAGGCACATGAGAGATGGTCCATACCATTGACATGGGCCTCCAGTGAACCTTGCATCCTCTTTTGGGCAATGTTTGGCCGAATGTATAGATCTTTTAGTTTGGGGTTACTCCGGTTTAGATTGATCACCAGGGAGTCTTGTTTCACAATGCCCTAAGCAGAATGAAAATTAATGTGAATCTTCATGTATCTTTACACATCCCCCAAACCCACGTGTCCTTTTGCAGAAAGTTTCTTTGTCTGTGGTGTTCAGGCTTACCTCCTTCTCCTTCTCTTCTGCTTCCCGAGTCTTATAACGCTTCTGTACCTCTTTTATAATCCGGAAAGCATTCTGAAGGTTCAAGGCTGGTACTGTCTGTTCTCCGGGTGCCTTCATATTTGAAGCTCGGTATGTACTGTAGAAGGGGGGAAGCATTTATATGAGTTTCTTCATCAGGCTAGGTGACCTGCATTTTTCACTATATTTTATAACTGGCTTAATATTTATACTAGCTGGTTTGGCTCAATGGATAGAGCGTCAGTCTGTGGACTGAAGGGTCCCAGGTTCGATTCCGGCCAAGGGCACATGCCTGGGTTGCGGGCTCAATCCCCAGTAGGGGGCGTGCAGGAGGCAGCCAATCAATGATTCTCATCATTGATGTTTCTATCTCTCTCTCCCTCTCCCTTCCTCTCTAAAATCAATAAAATATATTAAAAAAAAATATTTTTAGAAGAAAACAGCACCACTGAATGGAGAAACAACGTTTGAACATTTGGAAAGCTAAACAAACAAACAAACCACCTCTTTTCTTCTCTTTTGAATAGAGAATGTTGGCTAATCCACTGGGTGGGGCAATCACACTTATTTTTCAAATCTGTCATAACCTCCCAAATGATCCCATTCCAAACCATGAAAGAATAGACTCCAATGCGGCACACCTTTCTTGAGATTCTATTGCAAAATATGTGTAGCAAGTATAAAATATTTTCATGAGGATTCTAAATTATGTTTCATCCTCAAAGTGATACAAAGCCTGAAAGGTGATTCTAAACAAGTGTCACTGAGGGAGACTTTGCCATTCACTAACTAGATGGGAGAGGACAGCACAGAGAATGAAATGCTTCTGAGAGTGCCATTCCAGCTAGCAAGGAATTGGGGATGGTTATTTTCTTGGGAACTCACATTTCCTTGACAAAAGTGGCTTCTGGGTTAGGAAAAATGTTGCCTTCATTCCTGCCCAGAGCACTGCCTGGGCAATAGAAGTTAATTCGCAAATAAGTATAATCTCCTTCCACCGACATACTTATATTCTGTTAAAAAAGAAACAGCATTAAAATAAACAAGATTCTTTCCTTGATAAAAATTAGGAGTTATAATAGAAATGCTAAAATTAAGTTAGAAGTTACAAGCTGATTGCTAAACCTACATATTTAGCATCTTTTTATATGGCCAAATATGTTTCAAAAAGAATCATGAGCTTTCCAACTACTTACGCTACGTGTACAACTACAGGCTAAAAAATGCTAAAAAAAAAAAAAGATTCAAGGAAAGAGGACAATTATGCTTCTAAACTACACCAATAAACCCTCTACAAAGTGCAAACTGAAAGGAAGGAAAATGATAGCAGAAGATAAGTGAGAAGGGTAGAGTCTGAAGAAGAGTTAGAGAAATGATTTAGATAAAACAATAATCTATGGTAAGCCCAATTACTATTTTAAGAAGAAGTTTGAGGGGAACCTAATTCAATGTTAGTACCTTGATCGTGGCAATGTGAAAAGGCGTCGCTATGCCAAACACAGGCATTATTACAGTCTCATATTTCTTATCAATATAGATCTTCATTTCCCGAATATGTGGTTCCTTAGGCATCAAAGATGGGTTTTTATAGGACACATTAGATTTCCGAGCTCTGGAGTGGGGATAAAATATTTTATGAGAAATTTCTGCAAATTACATATAATTCTGAGACAATGCTCAATGCAAACTCAGTTACTTCTGAATCTGCTGTTCTCCTTTCTGTTCAGTCAGTCGCCTCTTTGCTTCCTCATTGAGTTGAGCTGCCAGTTCTTTTTGATGTGCTCTTCGCTTCTCTTCTGCAGTCATCTCATTCTAGAGAAGAAAAAACCCCAAGCTATCAAAACATGTGAACCATGACCAATACGAGATCAATGTAGTTAAAAACAGTAAACTCACTCGTGTTCTTTCTGTAAGTAATGCTGCCCGTGAACCTCTTCCCAACAGGTCCTCAGCCTCATCTTTCTCTTCCTCCTCTTCTTCTTCATCCTCATTCTATGGGGAAAAAAGTCATAATCAGAAATTCGAGTTTTTACTTTTTAGCCAATATTTTATATCTTCTTCACTGTACCCAAAATTCCCATACCACACATTCATCCTCTTCCTACCTTTAGAAAAATCCCCACATTCTTTACTTTCTTCTTCACGGAAGTGAGAACAGTGGCTGGACCATCCTAGAATAAAACGGAGAAGTCAGATACCTATAAGAACATTGAAATGAAAACACTTTCACCTTCTAACCTAGTATGTACCTGGGAAATGCTTTGAACCTTTGGATGCTAGACTTTTTGATAATGAATAAGTACAGTTCTTAGGTCCCAATCTCTCAGTAGGAACTAGAATTTGGAAGGTAACACTGGGATAATAGTTAAAAATACAGGCTTGAGCCTGGCCGGCGTGGCTCAGTATCGACCTACAAACCAGGAGGTCATGGTTCAATTCCTGGTCAGGGCACATGCCCGGGTTGCAGGCTCAATCCCCAGGGTAGGGCTCATCATCATTGATTCTCACTCATCATTGATGTTTCTATTTTTCCCATTGATGTTTCTATCTCTCTCCCTTCCTTTCTGAAGTCAATAAAAATATATTAAAAAAAAAAATATCCCTCTCTCTCCCCTCCACTGTGTAACCTGCTCCAGTGCCTGCAGCCTATGGGCAGAGGCCAGGCTATGGTTCAAGGTCACAGCTTGCTCTGGCATGGGACACTATGAGACCCAGGGGGATGGGCCTGCCACAAATCCAAACCAACGCACACAGATTTGATTTGAAATCTAGCTCAATCCCTGTCTAGTTGTGTAATATTTGATTTGGCAAGTTACTTAAACTTCTCTGTGCCTCGGTTTCTTTTTCTGTATATGAGGATAAGAGTATCTACTTAATAGGATTATTGTAAGGACTCAATTAATTCATGAAAGTGCTTAGCTTATAGTAAGAATACTGAAATATTTGCTATCATCATCATAATCAAGAATCAGTTCCTGCTAAGTGGAAAAACAAAAAACAAAACAGTCACAGAAAACCCCAAATGTACAGAACTACCTTAGAGACAGAAGGTAGTTTAGTCATTGTGTAGACCTAGGAGACTTGGGGGTGGGGTGGGGGGTGGAATGGGAATGACTGCTAATGGGTACAGGTTTTCTTTCTGAGGTGATGAAAATGTTCTACAATTACATTGTGGTGACGGTTGAACAAATGAATATACTGAGAAGTCACTAAACTGTACACTTTAAATGGTTGAATTATAAATCAGTTTCATTAGAATCGGCTCCTGATATTATCATTGTTGAAGCCATAATATGGTAACAGTGTGGTTTACATTATTCCCTGTGCGTGGACTACAATCTCTATTCCTAGCTATATTAGGACAGGCTGTCACATGAATTTCTCCCCTTGGCTAGCACTTAACAAAGACTTTTAAGAAGTACAAAATGCTCCTCAAAAGTCAATTCATGAGCACTCAAAAGTTTAAGCAATACAGACCTCATCCACAAGAACTGTGTCACCAATGAATAGGGCATAGGTTTTCTCTTCTGGTTTCTTCCCTTCTTTGTTAGTTAGGTCTGAGAACCCTAAATTGATGCTGAAAACCATCCCTAAAATAGCAAAACAAGAATCAGACTAAGACTGTGAAAGGATGGAAAAATGTACATTTTATACAGAAAAGAGGAAGATAAAGGAAATTATTCAAAACAGTATTTTCCTACTGTATGCATGTAAAACTCACCTTTCTTCAGTTTATACTGATTTTTACTATTAATTACTAAAGAGCCTTCACGGAATTCAATTCCCATTCCAAACCTGAAAAAAGAAACAAGAAACTTTAGCAATAGGCTAATAGATCTCATACATGGGACGAGTATAATATATTCTATTTTTTTTTTTGAGTTTAAAATGAAAGAGTGTATTCGTGAATAAGTAGGACAGAGATAAGGCTACTCCACAGGCAGAGCAGCCCCCCTCCCCCGCCCACCACCCCCAATTAGAGTTCAGTTGAGCCAAACTAGTGACATATGATGGGGAGCAAGATCTCAAATGTTCCCACAATTTATTCTATCTTAATTTTTTTAAAAATATATTTTATTGATTTTTTATAGAGAGGAAGGGAGAGGGATAGAGTCAGAAACATCGACAAGAGAGAAACATCGATCAGCTGCCTCCTGCACACCCCCCACTGGGGATGTGCCCACAACCAAGGTACATGCCCTTGACCGGAATCGAACCTGGGACCCTTCAGTCTGCAGGCCGACGCTCTATCCACTGAGCCAAACCAGCTACGGCCTATTTTAATTTTCAAGATAAGGCAGGCAAACATGTTGAGTGATTTGCTGCTGCTGATCAGTATTAAGGAAGAGGATTAGAGAGAATAGTCTTTGCACTTTTAATAAGCTAAGAATATCCTAATAAAGTACCCCAAATAACATTTATTATATCAAGTGTTCTTTATTTTAGCTTATTTACCCACATTTAAATTTTAACCTCTACCATGAAATCAAGTTAGGAGTTTTCCTATATGCTTAGCAGAGACCATTAAGAGACACATTATTAAGACAGTAATAACTGGATTAAGAGAGGCAATTTTCAGTGGAATGTTGATAAGTAGACTCATTACGTCACCTGGGCCAAGACTTGCCATTTAGATCAATATATTTCCTCTTATCCATCAGAGAAGCCCAGAAAGTAACTATATACTCCAGACTACTTTTCTTTTTCTTTTTTTTGCTTTTTTATCTTTAAATTCTTTATTAGTTAAGGAATTACAAATGTGTCCTCATCCCCCCCCCCCATTAACCCCCATCCTCCGCCCCCCCCCCCCCCCCCATCCAGACTACTTTTCATCTAAGGAGACTGCCTACAGCTTTTGTTTCCCAAAATGTCTTGGATTCTATAAGATGTTATCAGTTATTTCCAGGTATTCAATGGTCAAATACATTTGTGAAACACTGGATTAAATAAAAATTCAAATATTTTTTTCTAAAACAATCGGACTTCTCAGAGTATTTAATTTTCGTATTTTTAAAAAAATTATTTATTTTATTTTTCAAAGTTTACATTCAATACTGTTTTGTAGTAGTTTCAGGATCACAGTATACTGGTTAGACCCCTGGTGGGCAAACTGCGGCTCACGAGCCACATGTGGCTCTTTGGCCCCTTGAGTGTGGCTCTTCCACAAAATACTGACTTCTGCGCATGGGCCACGATGTTTCAATTGCGCTGTATGTGGCGCCCGCACGTGGCATTTTGAGGAAGATCCACACTCAAGGGGCCAAAGAACCGCATGTGGCTCATGAGCCACAGTTTGCCGACCACTGGGTTAGACAATCATACATTTTACAAAGTGTTTCCCCTGATATGTCCAGTACCTAACTGGCATCTACATAGTTATTATAATATTAATAACTGTATTTCCTATGCAGCACTTTATATCCCCATGACAATTTTATAACTACCAGTCTGTACTTCTCAATCCCTTCACTCCCTCGCCTCTGGCAACCATTATTCTGTTCTCTGTATGTATGAGTCTGTTTCTGTTTTGTTTCTTCATTTATATTGTTCTTTAGAGTCCACATGTCAGTGATATCACGTATTTGTCGTTCTCTGACCGGCTTATTTCAGTTAGCATAATACCTTCTAGGTCAGGGGTGGGCAACCCTTTTGTGAGTGAGTGCCAAAACCAGCAAAATCTCTGACTCAAAATTCTTCTGCTGCCAACCCTAATTTTTTGAGAACATGTTACGCCTACTTGATATCTCTTAAGGTGTACGTATGTGAAGAACCTGAAGAAATAATAAAATTCATTCAAGAGACAAAAACAGTATATGATGATGAAAAATACATTTATTTTTTAATGTATACATGTACACTGATAGTCCGACAGAAAACTTTATGACTCCATTTGATATTATCAGTGGGACTTTTGCTGCTGCATCACTGATGACAGACACTTCCATCAGGTTTATATTTCGTGACCTTCAGAGATATGCACGAGCTACTACTTTCATCTGTCAGGCTACTCCTATTACTAGACTTAACAAAATTCATCACTGAGAACAAAGATTCAAAAGTGTATGTGAATGAAAACATGGAGAGTAACGCTGTTGCAAAGTTTTTTAAACAGAAAAAATTTTCTAGAATGGCATTCCAAATCCTCAATAGTTTGTTTTCGACACTTCTCTCTGGTACTCCTGTCTCTAATCGCTTTTTTTCAATGTTTTCCAAGTCAACTTTAAGATCATTAAATTTCTGCTTCCAAATTGAGCTACTCTGAAATTCAATCAACTGCATTTCAAAGTCAGCCATGCCTATCCATGAAAACATTTGTAAGTTTAGTTCCTCCAGTTTCATGCTGTCTGGAAACCTCATGAATTTTGTTGTCTCTTCCAGTTCTCTGAATTTCGCAAATCTTGAGAAGAACTGCTCAATAGTTGACTCGATGATGTTTAAAAACAGTTTTTGAAGGCTTTGACAGTCTGTTCTGTCATCTTTTGGGAGGTCTTTGATGTGCCTCTTGAGGTTTGGGAAATATCTAAAATCTCTCACCATCCACATCCCTCTTAAAGACTTTCAGTTTCTTTTCAAAAGCCTTTATGTAACCAAACATAACATCAAGTGTCTTGCCAGTTCCTTGTAATTTAACATTTAAGTCATTCAAATGTTCACAAAAATTGTAAATGGAAGATTATGAGAGGTTTTCGAGTGCCAGCAAAAGTTACTGGCGTGCCATGTTTGGCATGCGTGCCAGGGGTTGCCCACCCCTGTTCTAGGTCCAACCATGCTATCGCAAATGGTAAGATTTCCATTTATATATGTACCACAGTTACTTCATAGCTTGGCTATTGTAAATAATGCTGCAATGAACATGAGGGTGCAAATATTCTTTCGAATTAGCGTTCTGGGTTTCTGCAGATATACACCCAGAAGTGGAATTGCTGGGTCACAAGGCTCACAGTATTTAATTTTCAAATGTGAGCTGAGGTGCTCTAAGAAAATACAGCATGTGATGTTTCCTAACATTTGTAGTTTAAGCCTGGAACCTTTCTTGATTTCAGTCTAGAAAAATCTCCACCCCATTTCTCGGAGAAGAATTTAAATTTCTCACATTCTCTGATAACACGATGCGTCTGGCACACAGTTAAGTACAACGGTCCATAAATGTTGGCTGAATCAATCTCAAAATAGTTTGCCTGAAGACAGCCAGTCATAAAAATTTACTCAGAGTGACAACTTACATTCATAGCATCTTACCCTAGGTTTTTGGTAATTTTGTTCAGCAGTTCCGGCTTCTGCTTTTTAACCATGTCAATGACAGCATTATACACATCACATATCTTCACACCTAATGACAAGACAGAAAGAGAACATTAAGTATCTTCCAGAAAATAAAACCCCCCACCATATTTAAAAATCAACTTTTCCTAAAGCAGTGTTTCTCGAAGTGTGAAATACGGAATATAGTTTCTTTCAGGAATGGTAGGGCTTAGAAATTTGTATTTTTTAAAACAATCCATCCTGTCATTTTAAATTACACTATTTGAGAATCACTGACCTGGGAGGCTGTGGAACACCAGGTGGTCTCAGAGAAATCGCTTCTTAAGTGTTGATAAATGGCAATACACTAAATTATAAATTTTGAAAAACAGGGCTACAGAAGGAGTGAGTTACTGTTAGAAGGACTCTGGCCTTAATTTTTCAGGGTTTAGGATAGAAAAAGATATTTCAAACCAGAGTAGTCCACGTATGATAGCCTTAGAGGGATCTTTATCCTCATTAAACCACCTGTGACTATGATTTCCAATAGGATTTCTCAAAATTGACTTGAAATATCATGGGAAATGATGTCTGGAAGCTCTGGGCAACACAGATGGGCTTACAAAGTGGCTTAAAGGTGGTAAATATAAAGTCCCACTTAGCCATTTGGGGGTGACGGTCTTAAAAGAGGTTGTACCTTGCTGATTAGCAGGATTACTATTAGTTCTGCTCTTACACTAAGATTAGTCTATCCATTCAATGTAGAATTAACATGACACATTCTGTTGATAGAGATACTAGTTCTTTAACTTTCTAAGGTGCTTCTAATTTCATACACTAAGAGGATCATACACTATGATCAAGAGGGATTTAGACCAGGAATACACGGATGGTCCCACACTCATAATTCAATCAACACGATACACCACATTAACAATACAAAGGTAAAAATCATATAATTACCTCAATAGATGCAGAAAGAGCATTTGACAAAATTCAATGTCCATTAAAAAACTCAAGAAAGTGGGTATAGAAGGAATGTACCGCAACATAATAAAGGCAATATAGGACGAACCCACACCTAACATCATACTTAATGTTTATTAATACTGAATTGCATATTTGAAAGTTGCTAAGAGAGTAAATCTTAAAAGTTGTCACTCATCACAAGAAAAATAAATCTTTATGTATGCTGACAATCACTAACTAGACTTGCTGTGGAGGGCATTTTGCAATATACTAGTATACAAATACTAAATCATTATGTTGTACACCTGAAACTAACATAATTTTGTATGTCAATTATACCTCAATTAAAAAAAAAGAACTTTCTAAAATTCTAAAGAAGAGTAATAAGGCCATAATATTTCATGAAGATTTGGACACAGTGGTGTATCCAGTCAGAGAGGTTTTTGTAAAAATCAATGTAAAACCACAATAACCACACATGCCTAAAAGTAGATTCAAGAACTAAAATGCTAGGATAATTAGAAGTTAGTAAAATCTAATTCTATTTTTAGTATGAGAGTCCCAGGGACATAAAATCACATGAACATTAATAACACTTTTGTTACTTGATTTCCAAACCTTCTTTTCTAAGGCACCTCACCGTGTCTTAATTCCTTTAGCAGCTCCTCTTGAAGCTGGAGCAAAAAGTTGTAATTTTCTTGAACTTCCTGAGAGGGGTCAACCATCAAAGTGCGAACAAGGTTGGAGCAGTAAGATTTGAAACGAATACCCATGGCGCAAGTGATGGCCCCAAAATGCATGTGATTCTTATCACTAGAAACCAAAGGAAGAAAGCATTTCATTGATTACCCAAACTAGGAAAGGCCTTACTATCTCTGACATACAACATCTGTAACATTGGTTAACTTTCACTGCTATATCCCAAAGCTGAACCAGAAGGACCTAAATTTTTTTTAAATAAACCAGTTTATAAAAGACCTGGAATAAAATTAGTGATCAAAACTTTGAGGATGAAAATTCAGTGAGAAGTTGAGTTGTTTCCTAATTATGCAAAGGATATACTACATTCTATTCTAACTAGAGGCCTGATTCACAAAATTTATGCAAGGGGCTCAGCCCTCACCGCCAAGGCAGCTTGCCTTGGCCCTCGCAGCCCTGGCTTCGTCCAGAAGGCCATCTGGCTGTCTGGTCTAATTAGCATATAATGCTTTTATTATTATAGATAGTACAATGGTAAGGAGTCACTTATCCACTGGTCCAGCATGAACTGCAGTATTCACTCTGAAATAATTCCTTCAGGTTTGACCAGGGAAAAAAAGCATTCTTTATAGTATTTTTTTAAAATTAAAGAGGTTACATTATACAACACCTAATAAGGTTTTTATGTTGTTTTTTTTTTTTGTGTGTGTGTGTGTGTGATGTTTTTGCATTTTTTTGCCAGGCATTTTTAATCATTTGGAAAAATGCTTACAATCAAATGCTCAAGTAAGAAATGAGTAACTGTGAAATAAAAGAGAAATATGCATGGAATAAGACAAGAAGACAATATAGAAGGCAGAGTAATAGTTATTCTGTCTCCCACTTTTTTGAATTCCAGAATGAGTCAAAAGAAAAATAGGCTAAAGGTTGAAATGTTCTAGCTGTTTTATTTTGAAATTCTCAAACTTACCTCACCACACTGAACTTGAGATTATAGTTGCCACCACTCTGAATGATAGGAGGATAACACATTTCCACAGTAGAGGGGTCTGCCCCAGCTAGGTATTTTTTCTCTTCAATGGCCTTTTCCACAGATTCAGCCAGTTTGCTGTGTCGAACTTTCTGTAAGTGTACCCAGAAATGAAACAATACTTACTAGAGGGTGGCAAAAAGGGGTGCTGCAATTTTGGATGTTATCAATGGAAGACAACATATATCGTGGTATCCCTTAGTATGCTATAAAAATCTTATGATTTATGCATCAGATAACATACTGGTATTTGTCCAAAGCAAATTTAGATGATAATAATATGTGTAAATCACAAGTATTAAAGAAATTCTCAAGTAAAATATTGGGTAAACACAGAAACTATAGTGCAGGCCTTTAGTTATTTTGAAAGAGAGCTGGCACAATGATATACCACCAACTTAATTATCAAAGTCTTCATTTCAAAGGAACCTGAACAGACCAAAACACTGCATGGTAGGGTACTTCTGGTTTATTAAAACAGTAAAAAGACTTTCCCCTCTCCATTTACCTCATCTGCATCAACTATTTCCATGACTCTTTCTTTGAAGAATTTGTTGAAGACCTCAGAGGTGATGCTGGCCGCTTTCTTCATTAAATTGAGCTCCCCATCCTCCTTTACAGCAATGGTATAGGCCACAACTGCACTGATATCTATCTGTAGTCAAAGTGGTAACAGTTTTTAACATGCAGATATAGAACTGCTAAATAAATTCCTCTCTCCAAATGTGCATATTATAAGTGACAATATTAGGTTATTTAGCAAACGATTCATCAGTAGTTTACAGAATATCTAAATATTCCTTTCTTGGATTGAATAAACATCTGAAGTAACTCTTTAACAGGTCATTGTGTACATTTAAGAGGCATTAAACTACCATTTTAAATGTAAATGCCCCTCTCCAGACATTTTTGTAAAGGTTGAAGAAAGATAGGCAAGAGATCAGGAGACAAAAAACCAAAATTTTTCTGGACAAGAGACTTACTCTAAACTAGTGACCCAGCGTGTGAAATCGCAGGAGACCCAGGACCCCTGAGTCCCGCCAGCGCCACAGGACTCCTCCGAGTCCCAGCGTGCCGCGGGACCGAGTCAAGTCCCCATCCACCGCACACGCCTCGCCGTGCACGCAGCCTCCTGGTGACCGGTTTTTGGTCATTACGGCATTATGACCACTAGGTTTTTATTATATAGAAGATAGCTCAACTATCTCCTGAATGCCTCACACCTGAGTGAAAAGTAAAATGGCTTACTGGCTTGGCTGGTGTGGGTCAGTGGTTGAGCGTCGACCTATGAACCAGGTCAGGTTTCAATTCCCAGTCAGGGCACATGCCCAGGTTGTGAGCTCTATCCCCAGTGTGGGGCCTGCAGAAGGTAACTGAACAATGATTTTCTCTCATCATTGATGTTTCTATCTCCCTCTCCTTCTCCCTTCCTCTCTGAAATCAACAGAAATATATTTCCAAAAAAAGGCTTACTGGTCAGCCAAATGGAACGTAAAATGGAAATGTAAAATCATGTACAGTTTTCCCACATTCTCTGCACTATCTGTTATGGAGGTCCGTCACACTTTTGCCTTCTCAACTCTCAATTTGCTTCTTTCCAGGAGTATTCTTACTTTGTCAAAGCCCTCTTTGTTGAGGCAGTCATTCCAACTCTTCATGAACTCTCCAGGGAATTTGTCTTTGCTGAACACTCCAATCTTCTTGCCATTCTTGCTTTCTTTAATGGCTTCAATCATTTTGTCAAAGCTGCTTTTATTACTTTCATTCTATTGGTGTCACAGGGAAGAAGAGGGGTTTGTCAATTGGTTTTAGAATTAGACATCTATGTACTACTAGTAAAAAATAGCAGAGACAAATACTCTAAACACTGGAAAGAAAGAATTCTATCCCCAGGCCCTACCCACTTCTTTAGGGTAAACAGTAACAAACCAAAAGTTAATATATTTCTTTGTATATTTTTATATGCTTAGGTGAAGTGCCATAAAAGTTGATCATTTCCCCCCAGGAACAGCTGAGAAACTCAAACACATAGGTGAACAATATTCTGAGAAAAAAATCTGTCAGGTGAGCAGTATGAAAAAAACAAACAAACTACATTTAATAAAAACTAGAACTAAGATATATCTAAATTTCCTTAAGGATATTTGAAGCCATTTGTTCCGATTAAGGTACTCAGATGAAAACAAGCATAAGATGACAGTATCCTCGAGAATGGAAAGATTATTTAGCCAAAGAACTGACAGGGTTGTTCAATTCTTTTCTTCTTAACAATGAAGATGCGACAAAACTTTGAAATTATAACCACCCTCAGTTACAACCTTTCCCTCATATTCTACTAAATTCCTAGAAGGCATTTCTGTTTATCACTTTTACAAACATTCTTTCACATTTATGACACACATTCTTTATTAGTTCTGACCTTTTCTCGTATCAGCAGTGTGATGGCAGGGGCTCCATTAGCATTCTCATTGCCCTTAGTATTGGCAATCTGTTTCAAGAACTCCACTTTTTTTTTGCTGGCCATAAAAATGATTTTGTCATCACAGAAGACCATGATAGTATCAGTTAGTTCATAACCAAAGAGCCATGTCTATTGGAAAAGATAACGACAACAGTTTTTATAGATAAAAAAATTAATGTACTTGTATAGAAATACTTATAAAATAAGATTATGTGAAATTAACTTCAGAATAATCTGAGGTAGGAGGGGGCCTGGATGTGGACAAATGAAATAAAATTGGCCAGGAGTTGACAATTTACTGAAACTAAACAACGGGTATACAGGAGTTCAATATTATTATTTTACCTAGTTTTATATGTTTGAAATATTCTGTAACAAAGACCATCAAATCTTGGGACAATTTGTGTTTATTGAAACTATCTTATTTTTAGGGCAGCAGTGCATAAAATGGGACCCAATAAAGCTCTAGGGAACAGTGCATTCTACCTCCCCCAAAGATTGCTAGTTGTGTACCAACTATTAATTTTTTCTCTCCAAAAAAGATGGGATTTTGCCCAGCTGGCATGGCTCAGTGGTTGAGCGTCAACCTATGAACCCAGAGGTCAGGGTTCGATTCCCAGTTAGGGCACATGCTTGGATTGCGGGCTCAATCTCCAGTAGGGGGCGTGCAGGAGGCAGCTGATCAATGATTCTCATCATTGATGTTTCTCTCCTTCTCCCTTCCTCTATACAATCAATAAAATATATTAAAAAAGATGGGATTTTGAGCTGGGCAGACTGCTCAGCATGAAGACTTATTTCCATTCATTTCTTGCAACTAAGTATGGCCAACAGATTAAATTTTGGCCAATAAATTATAAGTAGAAGTATTCCATAGGACTTTAAGCAAGTCTCCTTAAAAAGGGAAGGAGATAGCCAATTTTCTTCCCTTTCTCCATTCTTTTTGCTTGGAATGCAAATGTACTGACTGAAGCTCTAGCAATTTGTGTATCATGAGCACAGGGCTAAACTCTATAAATGGTTGAGATGTGGAAAAAAAACTGGATCCCTGAAGACTATCCAAGAGAAAAATAAATACTGTGTAATCCACTGTTCAGATTTTTTTGATATATAAATTTGTCCCAATTTATATACCTCTCTTTTTTCCTTATTTTCTGATCAGTGCTGTCTACTGAACTTTATGTGAAGATGAAAATATTCTCATCTGCTCTAATATGGCAGTCAGTATAGCATACTTGAGATTTGGGACTGAGGAATTAAATTTTTACGTGGCAACTATACTGAACAGTGCAGTAGATGATTCAATGATAGTCAGGGCTAAGAACTGCTCACCTGTAAGGCAGTTGACTTGGCATAAACAATTTCTTCATCAACACCCACTGATACAACAATGGCATCAATGTTAGCATATTCATCTTCTCCTTTCTGAAAAGTAAAGAGTTGGTAATTTGGTCATTTTCTTCTTACACCAGGCAAAATAGGAATAGTGACTTCAGTATTTACTTAAAATGTATATAATTTTTCCCTAAGAGAACTTGCAAGTTTAAGAAATTCCATGTTTACTTGACAACTTCACAGTCATTGCTCTATGCAACTGTCACCACAATTTAGAACATTTTCACCTCCCCCAAACAAACCCACTAGCAATTATTATCCATCTCCCTCTAACTCATCTAATTTGTCTATTCTGGACATTTCATATAAATGCAATAATAAAACATGTGGCCTTTATGTCTGGCTTCTTTTACTTAACATGCTCTCAAGGTTCATCCATGTTGTAGCAAGTTTCAGTACCTCCTCCTTTTTATTGCTCAATAACAGTATTCTATTGTATATATGTATCATATTATATCCATTCATCAACTGCTACACATTTGGGTTATTCCTATTTTTTGGAGATTATAAATAATGCTGCTATGAACATTCATGTAAGTTTTAATGTGGAGCTATTTCTCCTGAGTATATGCTTAGGTGAGGAATTGCTGGGTCTTATGGTAACTGTTTAACTTTTTAAGGAACCACCAGCCTATTTTCCAAAGTGATTATACCATTTTACATTCCCAACAAGCAATGTATGGGATTTCCAATTTCTTCACATACTGACTAATATTGTTGTCTTTTTTACTACAGCCTTCCAATAGATGTGATGTACTATTTCATTGTAGTTTTGAGTTGCATTTCCCTAATGGCAAATGAGTTGGGCATCTTTTCATGTGATTACTGACCATTTGTATACCTTTTTTGGAGAGGTGCCTATTCACATCCTTTGCCCGTTCTGTAAGTGGGTTATTACTGTATTATTAAATTGTAAGAGTTCTTTTTATATGCTAGAGATGTCTCTTATTAGATTATTTGCAAATTTTTAACACAGTGGGTTCTTTTCACTTTCGTAATGATGCCCTTTGAAGCATAAATTTTTTAATTTTGGAGAAATCCAAATTATTTTCTTGTGCTTTTTAAAAAAATCCTTACCTGAGGATACATTTTAGAAAGAGGGAGAGGAGGAGGGAGGGGGGGAGAGAGAGAAAGGAGGAGGAGGTAGAGGGAAAGAGAGAAGGGGAGAAACATTGATCGGTTGCCTCCCATTAGTACTCGACTGGGAATCAAAACCACAACCTAAGGGAGAACTAAGATGGCGGCATAGATAAAAACCGGGAAATTGCTGCCTCCCACAACAATTGAAAAATACGTCAAAAACACAAAACAGACATCATCCAGAACTACAGGAAGGATGGCTGAGTGTAAATTCTACAACTAGAAGGAAAGAAAAGCACACTGAGAGCCAGAGGAGCTGCGGAAGTAAAGTGCAGAGGTAGGGGGCTCGCGCGTGGAAAAGGGCTGGCACCTGACGACGCGGCTGTCTTTTTGAATCCAGAGGGAGTCACAAGCTCCCGACGGCTCTGAACTCCGGTTCCGGGAAGTCTCTGGGGACCCAGGACTCATACGGGGAGAAACTGGACTGTTTGGCAGCGGGCGAACTTGAGGGCGGCTTTCCCTCAGAGGTGCTTACAGCCGTTACGGGGACACTGAGACTCGCGACTCCTTAGGGCAGGGCTGAGGCTCCACCATAGCTGCTTGCTCCGCCCTTTGATTCCTTGAGCCCCCGCCCCACCCAGGCTGCAGCAGAGGCTTTTGCATATGAATGCCCTGGCCCTTTGTAACCTATAAATACCTAACTGCAGCCTGGCCAGACAGACCCAGAACTTCCAAGAGAAGGCCCAAGGCCCCACAGCGCTTGCATTGCTTCACAGCTGAGCCTCATCAGGGCCAAAAAAAGGAAGGGGAATCTGCAGTTCTCTTCGTAGATCCTGCTGTGTAACCTCAGGCAGAGGCTAAATTAGCACCTCCTTAGACCCAAGAGCCACTGTACCCAGTGTTCAGAGGGGGACCATCCAGATCACAACTCCTCAGATCCATAAGGGACACACTCAGGGTGCAGTCTCAGTGAGCACCAAAGCCCCACTGAAGCAAGTCTTGCCCCAGAAGGGTGTCTCCAGCACAGAAGTTCTCCCACTGCAGACACAGCTGATTCTCACTGCCAATTGGCCTGGAGGTCAATTCCTCCCAGTGACCCTACAACAACCAAGGCATAGCTACCTCAGGTAACTGGGGAGGCTGAGACACTGGGCCCTACAAGACACCTAGCACACAAAGCCACTCTATCAACACAGGGAAGCAGCCAAAATGCAGAGACAAAGAAACAGGTCACAAATGGCAGAAATGGAGGGAAGCAAACGACTGGATATAGAGTTCAAGGCCACGTTTATAAGGTTTTTCAAGGATTTTATGGAAACCGCAGATAAATTTAATGAGTCCCTCAATAAGTATAGTGAGACCCTGGAGGACATGAAAAAGGACCAACTAGAAATTAAGCATACACTGACCGAAATAAAGAATAATTTACAGAGATCCAACAGCAGACAAGAGGATCCCAAGAATCAAGTCAAAGATTTGAAATACAAAGAAACAAAAAATACCCAACCGAAAAAGAAAAAAGAAAAGAGATTCCAAAAATATGAAGATAGTGTAAGGAGCCTCTGAGACAATTTCAAGCGTACCAACATCAGAATTATAGGGGTACCAGAAGGAGAGAGGGCAAGATATTGAAAACCTATTTGAAGAAATAATGACAGAAAACTTCCCCTACCTGGTGAAAGAAACAGACTTACAAGTCCAGGAAGCGCAGAGAACCCCAAACAAAAGGAATCCAAAGAGGACCACACTAAGACACATCATAATTAAAATGCCAAGAGCAAAAGACGAAGAGAGAATCTTAAAAGTAGCAAGAGAAAGACAGTCAGTTACCTACAAGGGAGTACCCATACGACTGTCAGCTGATTTCTCAACAGAAACCATGCAGGCCAGAAGAGAGTGGCAAGAAATATTCAAAGTGATGAATGCCAAGAACCTACAACCAAGATTACTTTATCCAGCAAAGCTATCATTCAGAATAGAAGGTCAGAGAAAGAGCTTCACGGATAAGAAAAAGCTAAAGGAGCTCATCACCACCAAACCAGCATTATATGAAATGCTGAAAGGTATTCTTTAAGAAGAGGAAGAAGAAAAAGGAACTCTTACCATTTGCCACAGCATGGATGGAACTGGAGAGCGGATAAATACCAGATGATCTCACTCATTTGTGGAATATAATGAACAACATAAACTGATGAACAAGGACTGATCCAGAGAAGGAGAGGCATTGATTGGACTGTCGGGCTTTGGAGGGAGGGTAGGGGAGGGTGGGGGTAAGGGGGAAAGATCAACCAAAGGACTTACATGCAGGCATATAGGCCTAACCAATGGACACGGACAACGGGGGGGGGGGGGGGGGGGGGGGGAGGGCATGAGCGGGGGGGGGGGTAGAGGGTAACGTGGGGACAAGGACACATATGTAATATCTTAATCAATAAAAAAATATATTAAAAAAAAAAACAAAAACAAAAAAACCCACAACCTAAGTATGTGTGCCCTGATCAGGTGTATGGCACGATGCTCTAACAACTGAGCAACCCAGCCAGGGCATTTTCTTATGCTTTTAAAAAAATATATTTTTATTGATTTCAGAGAGGAAGGGAGAGGGAGGGAGATAGAAACATCATAGATGAGAATCATGGATCGGCCGCCTCCTGGATGTCCCCTAGTGGGGATCCAGCCTGCGACCCAGGCATGTGCCCTTGACCGGAATTGAACCTGGGACCCTTCGGTCCACACGTTGACGCTCTAACCACTGAGCCAAAACAGGCCAGGGCTTCTTAGGCTTTTGATATCATATCTAAGAAGGCTTTACCTAACTCAAGGGCATACCTATACTTTTCTTCTATAGTAGTTTTATAGTTTAGCTCTTATATTCAGATCTATGATTCATTTTCAGTTGATTTTGTATATGGTGTGAGGAAGGAGCTTAACTTCATTCTGTTGCATGTGGATATGCAGTTGTTTAGCACCGTAAGTTGAAAAAACTATTCTTTCCCCATTGAACTGTCTTGGCACCACTGTCAAATATCAAATGATGTAAACGTGAAGGTTTATTTCTGGATTCTCAATTCTATTCCATTGATCTACATGTCTGTCCTTACACTAGTACCACATTGTTTTGGCTACTGCAGCTTTGTAGTAAGTTTTGAAGTTAGAGTTTACATGTGAGTCCTCTAACTATTAACCACTTCTGGACAGCAATATGAGCCCAAAGGACTGGTAATTGTTTGTGGGTTATAAGGTTAAACCTTCTTGACTTGGTAAAGTCAAGAAAAACATCTACTAAGACTCTTTTCCACATTTTAAGGGTTATAGCTGCCAAATAATACAACAAAACATATAACTAAAAGAAGTTACCAGAAACTGTATTCATTCACCCATTGATTTGCAGTGAGAAAATGTTTTTCTTTAGGTTGCTCAAATTTTTGCTATGTACACTCCAATCTATCTATATAAAATCCTAACATGCAAATAGACCAAATGGCAGAACAACGAACAACCGGTCACTATGACATGCGCTGACCACCAGGGGGCATGCACGCAGAAAATGGTAGGTGTTGCCCTTGTTGGGATGGTGGAGTAGGTGAGCGAGGGGTGCCAGACCAAGGAGGGTCACTGGTTGCTGTCACTGGGGCGAGACTCTGGTGGTTACTGAAAATTCTTTACTCCCATGCACTGTGGTCCTGCCCGGTGCTCGCACCTGCTGCTGGAACCAGCCCCTGATACCCGCTGCCGGCCCTGATCACCCCTTAGGGCTTCTTCACCTCCTCATGCTCCTAAAGGGCGTTTGGAGCCAGCAGCCGCCTCTCACACCCACTGCTGGTGCTGGCCCCAATCGCTGTGCCATCAGTGGGGTCAGCAGGTGCAAGCGGGGCCAGTGCCGTCAGTGCGTGGGAGCGGGGCTGCCAGCAGACAGACCAGGGGCCATGGCATGGGCATGGAGGATGGGCCGAGACCTGCCTCTGTGCCCACCACAACCTCGCAGCCCACAGTTCCTTTCATCGTGCATGAGTTCGTGCACAGGGCCCCTAGTTTGTTAATAAACATGGATTTTGTGTAATATTACTGCTACCTTGATAACCTCCCAAAATTAGTAACAGGCAGTCCTCTATATTTAATGCTCATGTGTTTTAGATATAAAAAAGCACCACTGAAATTAAACAAAGTCCCTTTTAGTATTTTTTGATATTTAGTTGAGTCAAAAATTTCAACAAAGAAAAAGGCATCAACATGTACAAAAATTCAAAAGACACAGTGATTCATTTTTTAAAGTGTACAGAGTATAATCATGTGACTTAATCATTAATAATATGGGAAAATCATCCAAAGGAACCTAAGTACAATTAAAAGTAGGCAGAGAAAAAAAAAAAAAAGACCCACACATTCAGCTTTTTTTTGATAGAGAAAACAAACCCCAAAATCTCAAGGATTTCAACTCATATACTAGTAAAATGTGCAGTTTTCCACTGCTGATCAAAAAAGGTAAGGGGATGGTCTGGATGGTATGATTCAGTGGTTGAGTGTCAACCTATAAACCAGGAGGTCATGGTTCAATTCCCAGTTAGGGCTTTTGCCTGGGTTGTGGGCTTGATCCCCAGTGGGGGGGGTGCAGGAGGCAGCTGATCAATGACTCTCTCTCATCACTGATGTTTCTATCTCTCTCCCCCTCCTCCTTCCTCTCTGAAATCAATAAAAAGAAACACACACACACACACACACACACACACACACACACATCCTATATAATAAAAGCCTAACATGCAAACTGTCCCTTTGACCCCTCGCAATGAAATGCGCTGACCACCAAGGGCAGCATGGAACATGGCAGGCGTCGGCGACACAGCACTGGCAGTGGGTGGCAGTGGAGGCACTGCTGGTCCCAATGGGCCCTGACAAGAGCGGGACCATGGCGGGATGGTGGAGCAGGTGAGTGGGCGGTGCCAGGCCAAGGTGGGTGCAAGCAGGGCCCGATCGCCCGGTAGATGGCGACGAACGGTGGGCTCCCAGGAACTGAGGGAGCCCAGCAGGGGCCCAATGACTCAGCAGAGGGGGGCGTTCAGGGGCCTGGGAGCCCAGGGCCCAGAGGTCAGCTGGGACCTGCCCTTCCATGCCAGACGCTTGTGCTTCGATCTCTGGCCAGGCCTAGGGACTACACCCGTGCATGAATTTCATGCACTGGGCCGTGTGTGTGTGTGTGTGTGTGTGTGTGTGTGTGTGTGTATATAAATTTTTTTTTTTAAAAAAGGTAAGAGGATGAATCCTAATTTCTCTTGGAACCAGTTGCTCTGACCATATATTCTTGGTTGAGTCCTTATAAAAATGAATGAGCTCTAACCCCAGAAGAAATATAATAACACCAGAATTTAAGATATCAAAAATAATACTAGCAAATTTGGATAAATTTTTTCTTAAAATGTGACTCAATGAAAAAGATTACAATCAAACCAAATATTTTTACAGCAAAATCCAGAAGAGTACTTTTTATTTTCAAACTCTTTGAAGAGTACAAATGCCTTATATAGATTACATTTAAAAAGTCTAAAATTGGTCCCAACCAGTTTTCTCAGTGGATAGCATGTCAGCCCATGGACTGAAGGGTCCCAGGTTCGATTCTGGTCAAGGCATGCGCAGGTGGCAACCAATTGATGTTTCTGTCTCTCCCTCTTCCCTTCTACTCTAAAAATCAATGGAAAAACATCCTTGGGTGAGGATTAACAACAATAACAACAAAAAACAAGAAAAGTCTGAAATTGTGGGAGATTTTAAATAATCTTCTTGTGAAACTCACAGGATAAGCTATATACAATACTAAAATATTTTGATTTAGTAATATCTGGAATTCGTTTTGAAATACTGGAGTGGAGGGGACTAGTTTTTTTTGTGTGTGTTTTTAAAGTGCCAGGCTAGCTTAGCAGCCCCTTGCCCCTGGACCGGCCCCACAGCCAGCTACAAATGCCAGCCTGGCTATTTGAGGGGGTTGGGGCTCAATTCTGTGCTGCTTACAAGGTCCCCAATTCCTAACCTGTTCTCTCCTGCTTAGGCTGGTCTTCAGGACTTAGACTGGAGCCCTTGTTAAATCTGGACTTGCAACCCCTATGCTCTTCTTTATAGATGAATTATCTTGCAGCAGTGACCCCCTGGTATGCATAGCTTCTCAACATCTACCAAATCTTTTCTGTCTCCAAATTCTGACACCTTCCAATCTGTCTGTTCCATTTCACATTCAAGTCAGACTGTTTTGGAAGAGGAAATGGACAGAGTGGTTAAGTGACTAAGCAGAGCCCGGATAGCAACACCCTAAGTGGTTGACAAGTATTCTCACTGGGTCGATACTGATGATAAATATGCATATCTCATAGAGCCCCAAGGGGCTTAGATTCAGGAGGCACCAAGTATCAAGGAAGGGAGATAGGGTATATTGTACATGGATGAGCTCAAGGCTAAAAACAGGTCTGGTCAGAGAAGGACCCCTCCAGTTCTTGGAAATCCTGACACAATCCCTAATCTCTCCACAAAGAGACTTACTTTATTCTCTGAAGAAATGAACTCAGAAAGCTCTAGACTCAGATAGTAGGCCCAGCAGAAGGAAAGTGCAAAATGTTGGGGAATTAAACAAAAGTCTGCATTTTAATGACAATTGGGAAAAAATGCCCAAGGAAAAGAATTAGAAGATTTTCTCTCTGTGCATCTTCACTGAATTTAGAGAAAACACTTCAGACACTGACATTTGTGGGTCCTCCATTGACTGAGCCAGCCTATTCACTCTAGAATAACCCCAAGTCGAGAGGCTCCATTCATGCAGAGCTTCCAGTTTCGTATTGCCTTTTTCTTTATATGGATGAATATAGCCAAGCCTCATTTTGATTTTTGTGACAGGGAATAGCATCAGATCAGCCTTCCCAAAATACTGTAAGCTTGAAGACTGACAATAATAGCTTCAATGCTGACAATCCTGAGTGATTTTCAACCTCAAATTTTATACCCACTGAACTGTATTATTAACAAAAAGTAGAGACAAAACCTTTTAAGACATACAAGGGCTCAAGAAATACGTATTTTCTGTATCCTTTCTTAAGAACCTCTTAGAGAAAATGCTCTTAACAAAATAGAGAAAACTCAAGACATGGGCTATAGAATATAGGTCACTCAACATTGGGAAGTCCCAAGGTTCAATAGGCCTGGAGAGCAACCTATCCATATAGAACAGTATAATGTAAGGTTGAAGGGTGGGGTAGGTGGTGGTGGTAGTACTTAAAAAACAAACAGAGAATTAATAAAATGTCTGAAGAGTGCAAGAATTTCAGAATGATTGATGAGATTATAACAGACCCACAGGAATATTAGGGCTGAGGACACTTAAAAAGGGAGAAAAATTGAGGCAATCATGAACGCCAGAAAAAATAAAAACCATAGCAGAAAAGGGAAGGTAACTGTTCTGTTACTTCACCCACCAGTGAAACTATTTATATGAGCACTAACTATGTAAACTGACTACTAATTTTATTAAAAACTATGAAAAAAAAAAGTATAGAGGGGTGAATGTGAGATAAAGCAAGTGTAATAAAATGCTAATTGTATAATCTAGTCAGCCGTGGGCAAACTACGGCCCGTTTGAAATGAATAAAACTAAAAAAAAAAAAAAAAAGACTGGACCCTTTTATGTAATGATGTTTACTTTGAATTTATATTAGTTCACACAAACACTCCATCCATGCTTTTGTTCCGGCCCTCCGGTCCAGTTTAAGAACCCATTGTGGCCCTCGAGTCAAAAAGTTTGCCCACCCCTGATGGTGGTTCGTATATGGGTACAGGCAGTCCTTGGGTTACTTTGGACTCGATGTACGTCGTCTCATGGTTTCATGGTTACGTCGCCATCTCCCATTTATTTATAAAAAAAAAAAAAGTTCCACCATTTTGATGTATGTACATATGTGCTTTATGTTTTTTATTATTTATTTACCACAAGTAAAGGTCAGGAATTGTTATCTTTCAAGTTTTTTTTACTGTTTCACTTCATTACTGCTGTGTATGTGCTCCATGTGAGTGACGTAAGTGCTATATAGGTGGGTGAAGATCACGTTACCTCGTGCAGTGGGAATAGGTCTCCGACTTGGACTTACTGTATTTAGTGTAGAATTCGTTTACCTTTCTGAATGTTTAAAATCTTTAATAACAATGTATTAAGAAGAAATTTTAAGTGTCAGGAGGTAGAGGAAAGTTAAAATAGGTGTGATGGCATAAAAAATTAAATTTAAATCCTAATTTACCAAAACAGTTAACATGAAAAAGAGACAAACCAAGAACTAATAGTATATAGATATTAGTTCAAAATATGAAAGAGAACTAAAAGTGGTTGTTGCTGGGGCAGGTAACTTTTTTTGTTGTTGTTAATCCTCACTGAAGGATATTTATCTATTGATTTTCAGAGAGTAGGAAGAAGGGAGGGAGGGAGGAAGGGAGGAGAGAGAAACATTAATGAAAGACACTGACTGATTGCCTCCTGAATGTGCTCCCACTAGGGCAGGAGGGGTTGGGGGGGTGTCGAACCTGCAACCTGGGTATGTGCCCTTGACTGGGAATCGAACCCAAGACCTGCGGGATGATGCTCTAACTGCTGAGAATGGCAAGGGTGGGTTACTTTCTAAAAAGGCTTTTAAAACTATTTGCTGCTGAGGCTGGTTTGGCTCAGTGGATGGAGCATCGGCCTGTGGACTGGGAGGTCCCGGGTTCGATTCCGGTCAAGGGCATGTACCTGGGTTGCAGGCATATCCCCAGTGGGAGATGTGCAGGAGGCAGCTGATCGATGTTTCTCTCTCATCGATGTTTCTAACTCTCTATCTCTCTCCCTTCCTCTCTGTAAAATATCAATAAAATATATTAAAAAAAAAAAACCAAAACAAAACAAAAAAAACTATTTGCTTTTTTCAAGCCTATGTATTACTTGATTAAAATAATTTTTAGAATGCAAGTTAATAATATAGGTGGTTAGGAACCAGCAAAAATTGTGCAGTATCTGAATGATAAAAGTTGGGGAAATATTGCAGGGCACAGGAACAACTACCTTCCTTTGAACCAATTAGGTATTGCATTAAAAGAGGAAACACTTTGAAGTTTCTGGTGATAGCTGGGATACCCACATAATTTATCATCCAAACGGAGACAATTTTGAGAATAAAAAAAACCAACAGTATACCATTAATAATTACAGAGGGGCTCAGCTGGCGTGGCTCAGTGGTTGAGCATCGACCTGTGAGCCATGAGGTCATGGTTCAACTCCCGGCTATGGCACATCCCCAGGGAGGGGTGTGCAGGGGGCAGCCGATCAATCATTCTCTCTCATCTTTGATATTTCTATGTCTTTCTACCTCTCCCTTTCTCTCTGAAATCAATAAAAATATATTTTTAAAAATAATTACACAGGGGCAGAAGGTGGATAGCTTCAGGAAAGGTAGGAGGACTTCTGGTCATCCTAAGTATAGCCTGGGAAAAATCTTTTCAAACCAAGAAAGGGAGGCATGTAAGCTCAGAAATAATCATCATCGTTCACTGGATGCCTACGCTACGCCAGGCACTAATTATACTTGGTAATAGGGATAAAAAAATAAACATAAAAAAGTAGATAACAGAGTAGACTATAAAAGCTGAGTAAGCAAGAATAAACGAATCCCAACCTGTCCAGGCATTTACTTCCTTCTTTATCCCTCTTTATGAGACCAAAGCATTATTTAAACCTTTCCCTATTTCCCTCCAGAGAGAAAGGAACCATAAGAACTGAGATGAACATTATCTGGGAGAAAGCAGTATGGGGCCCTGACCGGTTTGGCTCAGTGGATAGAGTGTCGGCCTGCAGAATCAAGGGTCCCAGGTTCGATTCCAGTCAAGGGCATGTACCTTGGTTGTGTGCACATATCCAGTCGGGAGTGTGCAGAAGGCAGCTGATTGATGTTTCTAACTCTCTAACCCTCTCCCTTCCTCTCTGTAAAAAAATCAATAAAATATATTTTTTAAAAAAGTAGTATGGGAATTGCCTATATTTCTTAAGTCACAGGAGATAACTGCCTAGTCTTGGAAAGCAATCTGGAGCAAAAAAAATTTATCCATGACAAAAAATCAGCAGAGCCAGGGAGCAGTACTCAGGAGAAGCACTGATACTACAGGTTAGTTTTCTCCAAGGGCAAAAATTTTCTTTTTAAGGTTGGAGCCTCAATCTTGATAGGTTGAGTCACATAAATTAATGCATTGGATCAGCATTCCTTTTGAAAACAGCTGGTGTTTTCCCAGCAGGAGTGGTTCAGTTGGTTAAGCGTCCCTAATCCCATAAACCAAAAGGTCACCTGTTTGATTCCTGGTCAGGGCACATGCCTAGGTTGTAGGCTTGATCCCAGTAGGCAGCTGATTGATTTTTCTCACATCAATGTTTCTTTCTCCCTCTCTCTCCCTCTCAAATAAATATATATTCAAAATAGAAAACAGCTGCTATTTTGACATTTTACAGAATTCTTTTGGGATAAAAGGAAGATGACTAACGTCCAGTTTCACTTATAACAGGATGTCCTAACAGGCAGGTCTCAAATGAATTATAGTTGTAACTGAATATTGTATCCCTCAGTTCTCAAAGGGGCCAAGATCGCAAAATGATGGGAACCTCTACCCTTGTATCACATGCAGTACTAATCCCATTACTTGCTTAAAAATAATTACAATCATGAAATGGTTGGGAAGCCCTGAATAAGGACCTAGTAAGTATAAGAGGACAGAGGAGAAGACCATCGCCCCTCTCATGACCTACCACTAGCATCCAGAGTTTCCTATTGCAAAAATACAATGGTGCTGCAAACCTTTTCTGTTTGTAGCAGGCCTAATTGATATATATAAAAGCCTAAGCAACCGGACTACCGGCCAGTAGCTATGATGTGCACCGTCCTGGTGGTCCACCAGCCCGGTGGCAGCCACTCACTCCCTCAGTAGTCCTGCAGGTCCAATCTCTGAACAGGCCAGGCACCGATGGACCAGTGCCACCGGCACAATCCTTACAGCACCGCCGGCCTCCAGGCACCATGGCTGCTTCCCCTCCCTAGATGCTCCATAAGAAATGATATGAAAGCGGCCACCAGGTGGCTCCCAACAACCGGTGCGAAGGTCAGCGGGACAGATCTGGATCCTGGGCTGGCATGGGCATCCCAATGCCCGCCCAGAGGGCTGATTGCTTTCCAGCCCCCCACCCCCCTTGGGACAGGCGCCAGGCGCAGGGCTCATGGCTGGTGAGTGCCACTGCGGAGGTGCAAGCCTCTCCCCATCAGGACTGACTGGGCGCGAGCCCACAGCTGGCACAGCAGGGCCGGGATGAGTGGGAGCAGCAGGTGGTGTTGGACATGCACAATCCCCGCAGGCCACGCTAAGGGACCCCACCAGTGCACAAATTCATGCACTGGCCTCTAGTTTTAAAATAAGAGGCAGGACTGGACTAGACTCAAACATCCCAGAGTCATAAAACAAGTTCTAGTCACTATGAAGGTCTCCTGTTTGATTTTTGGCAGAGCCTATTTTCTCAGGTATGAGATTTAATGTTTTAAAAATTTCTACTCAATTAAAAGTGTGTAACACTGCAATTGTTTTTAGGACATAAGTTATGAAATCTGTTAAGTAAGAAATATATCTTATTTGCAGTAGCTTCACAATATATATATATATATATATATATATCTAACCCAAACTCAACTTGCAGATAGGTGAAATTAGGACCCAGGTTAGGTCCCACTTTTATTTTTTTTTAAAAAGGAGAGGGGGCAGTTGTAGCTTTCTGGTTTTCTACAATTCTATGTAGTTGAAGAGAGTTTGATCTACTTTGTGTTAGCTTGTGCAACCACATAGTTCTGAAAGGCTTATGCTTAAAGGTATCTAAGACTAAAAAGTGGATGTAGAACACAAGCTAACTTCTCAGTTATCTATATATATAAAAGCCTAAGCGATGGTTACAACCAAACAACCGGTCACTATAACACACATTAACCACCAGGGGGCAGACGCTCAATGCAGGAGCTGCCCCCTGGTGGTCAGTGCACTCCCATAGCCAACCTCCCCCAGCCAGCCAACCTCCTGTGGTCCCTCCCCCCAGCCAGCAGGCCCCAATCGCCTGACTGGGGCTGAGCCCTGGGCTGGAACGGAAAACTGGGGATGGGTGGCTGCAGATGCGGCCCCTTTCCCAGGGGGGCCAAGGACCAGCTCCCTCCTGAGGGCCAGCGGCCAACTTCCCATGCCCTGTTCCTTCCCCTGGCCGGCAGGCCCTGATCAGCCCGCCACCCACCTGCCACAATGGCGGCGAGGGAAGGAGTGGGGGAGGCGGGAAACTGCACGGTACCGGATTAGCGTTGGGAGTCCATTCCTTCTGTGCCTGGCCCGGCGACCACTGCCTCCTCTCCCGACCCTATAGGAACCTTTGGGCCCCGATAGGCCCTGATTGCCGGCCAGGCCTAGGGACCCACCCGTGCACAATTTCGTGAACTGGGCCTCTGGTTTTTGTCATAATAGAGGTTTGAAGATGAGAGCTGACAACACAGGTTTGGGAGTTACATAGTTAACTTCAAGTTCTTCTCTTATTTCAATGCCAGTTTTCTTAAAGGAAAAAGTGCAAACAAACCAAATATAGCATGCACCTACATATTTCACTCTTTCTGGACAGCTAAGAGAATAAACAATCAGAAATTATCCCAAAAACTATCTCTGCTTAAGCAGAGCAGAATGAAAGCACTCTACTAGAAAGACTGTGCATAGAGAAATTCTACAGGTAGGTTCTTAGCATAGTTATTAAAATGTAATTATAAAAAAGAAAGTAAATTTGAGTAAGATTTTATAATAAGCCATAAATTTTGCTATTAATTTTTATGACTTGGCTCAACTGTATAATGCCAGGGTCTTATCAACATCTAACAATCCCCCTTTCAAATGATGTCATTAGCTAAATAGGAGGGCCAACATAAATTTTAATTATTTTTGAGAAATAAAAAATGGGGGCCAACAAGTGAACTTTCATGGGTTTAAAGACTATCACTTGAGATTAAGTTTTTCCTAGTTTCATGCTTTGCATTTAATTATCACATAGGGGAATGGTGAAGTCTAAATTAATCTGTTTTCATGAATGGCTTCGAGAGGATGAATAATTTGATAAAGTCTGAATTACCCAGACTAGAAACAACCTCCACATCAAAGGTATATGATTGTAGGGTCTAGGGGGGAAAAGAAGGGCTTTTGATTATTACCAGCACATTAACACGTATTAATCTTTAAAAGATATCGGGACCCTTACAGTTTTTCTAACATGCATCCTGCTCAAATTTTAAAAGTTGACATTTGTTAAAAACCAACAAAAAATTTTAAAAATAAATTTTATGTTCAAGACTTGTCTAGCATAGAGTCCTTATTTTTGCTTTTCATAAAATGTAACTTTTATGAAAATTATCTAATTTTATTTTATTTTCAATTATCTAGTGCATTTTATTTTCAGTTACTTAATGCATTTCTCCTCAAAAGAAGAAACATGCACAGGAACCTTTAATGTGAATGGCAGGGAAATGATCAATTTTAATAGTTTGGTTTTTAGTAGAGGATCAATTTGGAAGGCAACTTACAATGCTGAAATCAGAACTGAACATTTTTTTACCAGGACGTTTTTCAGGTTTTTAAAAGTCTTTATTAGCTTATCTTCCCTGGTTGACAGAGTTCAGAGGCCAGACTTAATCTAGACAGCTCAGGCTGCACCACAGGATGCAACCAAATGTTTGAATTGACAAATTACTTTCATAAGAATAAATTTTAACAGTGAAGGTTTTTCAAGCAACAAAACTGCCCAATCTTTAAAAGACTGGGAATTGCAACAGCTCTTTTCTGTAAACGTGCCCTGGACACTCTACCAAGGGGGAAAACTAATCAGGTTTCATGCATCACATCGTTTTTTGTATTACTAATGCCTGCAGGTTTTCTGTTACCCACGGCAGGGCCTAGAACATGAGGCGGTTGCAGGTAAACAGCATTTGTTGAACTGTAGCAAAAGGCCCGCAAAGAATAAACGCGAAGTGCCCGATTCACATCCTCCTCGCCCCTCTGTCCATCCTTTACGAAGACCGTTGAGATTCTGGCGGGACCTGGGCAGAATACTCTGGTTCGGGAAGGACAGAGCGAGTGCGTGGGTGTGTGTGAACACTGCAGGAGGGGGCGGCCAGACGTGGTCACGGAGTGGGAGGGAATGATGATGCAAGCCTCTTCTAGGGCGGGAAGAAACTACGAGAGGTGGCTGTTATGCATGACCCGGGCCGGCACGCGGAGAAGATGGTGGTGGCCGCAGGGTGACTGCGGGGGATTCCCTGTTACGGGGCAGCGCTCGGGGCCGCCTCAGGTGAATGCTCCTGGAGCAACTAAAGGGGCGCGACACTGAAACCGGGATTTCTCGAAGGAAAGGGAAAAAAGGGCGCCGAGAAACGGGGTTATTATGGGATGTAATAGAGGGGCTCCCTAGGGAAAATTACGGGATCTAGCTCACCCGCCAATTGCTGTACAGTCTCTTCACTCGCCGGTAATAAGCATCTTTATCCAGAGTCACAGCCATAGCCACAGACGCCGCTCCTCCTCGGGTCCCGAGATTCACGCGAGGTCCCGGCTCCACCACCCGCTCTCGGCCCCGGAATCCCGCACTCTCCCAGTGACCCGGAAGTGTCGACCTCAAAGATGCCCTTTCCGCTTCCGGGTCCCGACAGCACTGGGTTTTGCTTTTTTTTAAAAAAAATCCTCCCCTAGGAGGTTAATAGGAAGAAGGAAGTGTGGGGAAACCAACAAAATGTGCAAAGTCTAGATTTTCGCGGGATTTTGTTAACTTAGTAACCGCACGCTAGTCGACGTCATCACGTGACGCTCTGCCTCCGCCCTTACTCCCCGCCGGGCCGCAGTTCCCAGGAGCTCCGAGCTTTCGCCGAGGCGCCGGCTGGGGAAAGCTAAGGGGGCGGGAGGCCTGACGCGCTGGCCCCGCCCCTCGCAAGCTGCCGCGCGCGGGTGGAACGGCCCCACCCATCGGCAAAGGAAGGGGAAGCAGAAAGAGCGGGATCTGGCGTGGGAGTGGTACGTTCCACTCCTGGAAATGGTGGGGAAGCAAACGTCTCTGCTGCTCCGGGGCTGGAAAACTCTTCGCTGTCAGGACGCTGGGTCAGGGCCTCCAGGAAGAGGAGAGCTCAAATCAGGGAGAGGGAGCCCATCCTCCCAAACTACCACACCAGTTATGGGTAAGGACAGAGGGGGGGAAATGCCCAGGCTTCATCTGAGCGCTGGAATGGCAGGGGAAAGGTTGTAGGAAACAAATGGCTTAAGAGGATTCAACCCATACCCTGCCCAGAGTCCTGACAAACTCTTGCAGCAGTTCAGTGACACCACTCAGGCTTCCCTAAAGCAGTTACTTAATTTGAAACAAAAGTTTCGTGATTCTTGCCAAAATTCTTCCATCTCTTCTCAGAACTTAGAGTTTGAATCTGGAACATTTTGCCTACTATTTAGCTTAATCCCCTTGCCTTTAGCAAACTGGACAGCCTACACTTATCTATAACCTTTAATGCAGTACAAATGACTGCCCTATCCAACTTAACTTCGCATGAACAGTAATGGACTTTCGGAAAGTGGTGTTGAAATTACCCATCATGAACAGCAATACTTAAAATTAATATTTATATTGGATTTGAGCAGATGTAGAACAAGGGAAGAGTGGGAAAGGATTAACTTAAATTTATTAATGCCAAGGGAAGGAAGGTAACAGTTCCTGACCCTCCCGCTGTATCCACAGTTCAGCCAGGAACAGGCTCTGCCAGAGGCTAGGGCCAGCGCTACATAGTCTGTGGTTAATGGAGGTTTCTAGGGAGGGGTGAGCACCTCAGCTGCTCTAGTCTCCTTTCCTTCCCCCGAAATGAGGAAGTGGTCGTGTATTATTTAAGGAGTTCCCCTGCCCACCCAATCCGCTCAAATTTGGAAGCAATTAGGTATAAGTTTTCTTTTTCCTTTCACCTCCTCGAGTGGGAGTCTTGGGTTTCCCCACATCTCCCCTGCCCCTCCCATTTTTCCATAGTCCAAGGGCCAGAGTAAATGAAAATACAGCAGCCACCCAAGCAATGGGGCCAAGCTGAGGCTTCAGTCATCCGCATCTTCGCTGGAGTCTGAGTTGGCTGGCATCATAGGATCATCAATGAGTGAGAAGTCCCTTTCTGAGCTATCATAGCCCTGAGATAAATCATCATCATCATCTTCATCCTCATCGTCCTCATTGTCCTCAGGTTGCAGTGATGGCAACCTCAAGGCAGTACCAGAGGTGGTAGAGGCTGGTGAAGAAGGATAACCAGTGGCTCTCAGGCCTGGATGGTGATGGTGATGATGGTGGGGGTGGGGGTGGGGGTGGTGGTGGTGGTGATGAAGCATGGTGCTGGAGTCTACATGAGGGGATGATGTTGCACCACCCATCACAAACGGCATAAAAGGCAAAGATGCAGAAGCAGCACTGCTATGGCCCAGAGATGACACAGACTGCAGACCACTACTGCTGTGCTGGAAGGTATTGTGCAGAGGCAGGGAGCCAGTGCCTCCACCCTGCATCAGGGCCATCATCTTAGAAAGGTCTGGTCGCATCCTACGGGCTCGCTTCTTACTGTTGTCTGGTGCAATAGGCCCTGGCAAAACTCGATTGAATACAGTTTCAGCATGGTGACTCTGTGAGGAAGAACAAAAAAAGACAGTAAAAAGAAGGGGAAAAAATGAAACAAAAGTAAACAGTTATAGGAGCAAATGCTGGAAGTAGTTGGTTGAAGCATTCTGATGCTAAGATCAAAGATTTCATACTGACACTCATGCCCAGAGTTTTGCTTTTTTCCCCAGGAGTACATTGTACTTTTACTCTGGCCAACCACTTCACAAATGCTTACTTTGGTTAATGAGGTGTCTGAGTAAGACACTGAATCAATACTTGTACAGTATACTTTACTGACAGCAGTTTGTTCACACAATCTTACCATGTGAAGTGCTCACAACTGTACTGATATTTACGATACTATCCTTCATCAGATCAGAGTGGGTAAACCAAAGAGAAGGTCAGGTTACACTTTTGGATGTCTAGAACACCAAAAAGATTCTGGCTAGCTCCTCACCAAATGTAATACATTTCTCACAATGATAAAAACTTACGTATCTGCTGAATTTTAAATTGCTTCTTTCAAATGTTCTGACTAAATTTTGGTTAAGTTCACTGGTGCTGGAAATTATTTCTTTTAATGCCTCTGCTTTGCTAGACATATGTATAATACTGGGTAAAAACAGTCACTGAATTCAGACAATGGGTATCTGTGTCTTTGGACATTGCCCAATCTAAGCCTACCATCTCACATGAGAATATACCTTTCTATCTTACAAACATCTCAAAACTCTATTTGTAAAGACTTTTAAAATATTATAACAGCACCTAAACTTCAATAATAAAGTATGTAGTGCTAGACACAGTGATCAATTCTATATAAGAATTCTGTACTAGTCATAATTTTCTATGATTCTTTTTTAGAGTTATCAATAGACTATAAAGAATTAGCAAAAGTAGTTGAGGTAACACTAGTTTTAGAATTAAAGGAAGGAAAGTCTTTTTTTTGACAGGCTGCTCTACAATGATAAATTCAAGACAGAGAAGGTACCAGCCTTCTAGCCATCAGCCTCTCATATCAACTATTCTGCCTATTACCCACTTGGTCCCATGGAGACTAAGAGGAAAAATGAAAACATTCTTTATTTTATATGAAACAAAATATTTATATGAAACTATTTATATGCAACACTTTCACCAAAATAAAATAAGCCTCATAAATAAATATATATTATATGCAAAATGATGTTATAAGAATTTGTTAAATACAAAAGATATTGTTCATTTAGAAATCAATTTTAAGAGAAATTATGTAAAAAGATGTAAAATGATCAAATGAGTAATGATTAAATAAAGTGAGTATGCAAAAGTGCTACTCCATTATAAATGCTTACCAAACCAAACCATGATTTTTATCTGTTTAAAAAATACAACTATTGCGTGGCCAGCATGGCTCAGTGGTTATCAACCTATGAAATGGAAGGTCATGGTTCGATTCCCAGTCAGGCTCAGCATGTGGAAGGCAGCCAATCGATGACTCTCTCTCATCAATGATGTTTCTGTCCCTCTCTCCCTCCTTGAAATCAATAATATATTTAAAAAAATACAACTATTACTCAAAGTAAGAAAAACACAGCCAAGAGAAACTTTTGCAGTTTTATGTTGGTGGAAAGGATAGGAGGTACTTAATCCAGAAGGTCTGTAACCATGATAAAACACATAATAATTATTAAATAATAACCTACTGAATTACTGGCATATTATTAGTGATTCTCAACCCAAACCCCATGACTGTTTTCCTTAGTAGGTCCCAAATCACTTCTAAAAATATATAGAATCATAAAACTTTTAGAAATTATGTGGTCCAAACCTCTCTTTTCAGGCAGGCTGTGCAAAAAGAAAAGGTTAAAGGATTTGCCGAAAACCCCTTAGTAGAAGAGTAGGATAAGGCTTTAAATGCGCTAACACATCTTACTAATTCTTATATTTTAATATGCTTAAAGTGCTGAAATTAGTTTTTAGAATTTTATGCTTTTCTAGAGATAACGATGCCATCAGGACTATAAAAATACCAATAAAATTACTCTGGCTTCTTTATTGGTGAAGACACATTTTCTCTGACACACATTGGAAAAAAGATAAATAGCATTAAATTTCTCCAGTCATATTTAGTGGGAATAGAGCGGTAATGCCTCAGTCTCACTTACCTTTTTTCCATTCCTAGAGTTGGGGGTCTGTACTGGTTCCATTCCCAAACAGTTCAATTCTACCTTATTATTTTTTTTACATCTCTGCCACTTTTGTTTTCTGCGATCCTCCATATACTGCAATAGAAAAGCATCAGTTATCCTAGAGGAGTAAAAATCTGCTCTAGAGTAATTACTAAGGTATTAGTGTCTAGTTTGACAGTAAGTGCTTATTGCATGGATAAACAGATTAGTCCTAGTGGAAAACTGCAATGAAGTAGATCTCTCCAGAAATTTTAGGTGGTTATATAATAATTTGATAGCAAATATTTGCCTAGCAATTTAACAGGTGCTTTAACATTATTTTATTTTTGATCCTTACAACTCTGTAAGGTAGGATGACTGGTAGGTACTACACCTATTTTAAAGATGCAGAAACAATGACATAATATGGCATGCTTCCTCCGTCTCGCACATCTTAAAAATCAAGGGAATGACTTTAAATCTTGCTGGATGGAACTGCCACTCACCGCTAGAAATCGGGGATCGACAGCGAACTCTGGATGACCCTGTAACCACATCTCCAGTTCAGCCCGGCGAGGGGCATCCTCACCCACCAGCAAAGTACCATCCACCTTATTGATGACAGGGATCCGAGTCTCCAGGTCCACATCAAGGTGATTAGGCTCTTCCATGCACTCCACCTCCAGCTGCAAACCCAGAATCCACCCCCATGAGCACATACTCTTCTTTGGGGCAGGAAGGGAGGGGGAGCAGAGCCAATGGTAGCCATAAAATAACTCTAACATCTTCTAGTCCCTCAATCCCAAGTGCCTTCACCATTACTGAGAATAAAAAGCTCTTATCTAATCAACTTGTTAAAGACTTTCTCTACCACTCACCTCAACTAGCTTCTTTCTGTTCCCCTTCTTCTTATGAAACAGAGGATGTCCATCTCCCATTACTCCATTAGCCATCAACTTGTGCTTCTGGAATGTTAGCTTCAATCCTTCCTCCTAGTAAGACAACCCACCAACCCAACATGTCATATGGCACATGTTTTTAAAATAAGGGTTAAGCTTTGGGGGACTTGGGGTAGAGCAGGGGTCCTCAAACTTTTTAAACAGGGGGCCAGTTCACTGTCCCTCAGACCATTGGAGGGCCGGACTATAGTTTTAAAAAAAACTATGAACAAATTCCTATGCACACTGCACATATCTTATTTTGAAGTGAAAAAACAAAACCGGAACAAATACAATATTTGTATTTGCATGTGGCCCGCGGGCCGTAGTTTGAGGACCCCTGGGGTAGAGTCATCTTCTGACTCAATGATAGTGAAAAGGCCATTGCACCAAAGGGTAGAAACTAGAAATATAACAAAATGTATAGGCTTTTGCTTGATCTCAGAGAGGAAGAAGGAGAGAGGGATAGAAATATCAATGATGAGAGAGAATCACTGATCGGCTGCCTCCTGTATACCCTCTACTGGGGATCGAGCTTGCAATCCTGAGCATGTGCCCTGACCAGGAATCAAACTGGAGACCTCTTGGTTCATGGATCAATGATCAACCACTGAGCAACACCAGCTGGGCTAGCTAAAATTTCTTTTCCTCCTCTCATTTTTAAAGTTAGCTAACCAAATGAATTTAGTGAAAGGAGTTAGCAAGAACTGTAACCTCCTTCCCCACTTCCCAATACCTAAATGATAAGCTTACATCTTTGATCTGAACTGTAAACTCCTTCTCATCCATGCCTCGGCGAAGTTTGGTGAACTGAGCTGCTGCTGTGGTGACTGCGGACACTTCCTCCTCTGCCATGGAAGCTGCACTGCTACTTCGTGGTGTGGGGACTGGAGAGTCACCATATTCTCCTGGAGTCAATGAAGGACTGTCTAGCAAGTGGTTGCCTGGCCCCAAAATTCCTCCTGTTAGCATTTCCTGACTTCGGCGGCTAGAAGGCCACTTCCCTGAGAGTACAGCCTGGCAGACGAGGTCAATACGGTTGATCAGGACACGATCCTGAGTGGGGGAAAAAGAAGTCAACACTGGTTTTAGGGCCTGAGTATTAGCTATGTGATCTTGTGATAATCACAATGCCATCATTATCAAGATGGGTACAATCATAAGGCAGAAAGGAGGGAGGTAATAGTATCAGAATACTTAGTCAACTGAGAAGAGTTTTATAAAAAACATGTAGCACTAAACACAATCAAAGAAAATCAGAACGATCTGTTCCTTTTTTCTTGTATGTTACACTGTATTTCTAGACTCTACATGTCCAGGAATGAGGCTATTACCTTGGGCCACTCAGAGGCTCTTTGTCTTTCTTGTAGCAGCAGAAGCTCAGGGGTCATCTGTTCTCCATCATCATTTGGGAATCCATCTTGAGACATAGTGAGGGACAGGAGGCTCTCTTCATCATAGAGCTTTGAGTGGGACCTGTCAGCAGCTAGAGATCATACAGAATGTGTGAGCAAAGATGAAAGAATAAGATTATATAGGAATGGCATTATATAGACTTTTAAATAAAGACTCAGAGAATAACAGATCTCTGGATATTCTATCAAATCAAAATCTGAATCTCTTTCAGAAGATGCATTTAGAAAAGAAGGGGAAGAGCAGAGATGGGGGTAATAAGGAAGAAGGTTAACAGCCTGTCACATGCACTCACTTAGCTTCTCTTCCTTCTCGTCCTCACTCTCATCAGTGCTGGAGCTGGAGCTGGATGAGGATGAGGAAGAAGAGGATGATGGTGACAGCTTGCTCAAGTCCAGCTCAGAGTCTGAATCATCCTCATCTTCCAGTTTGACTGGTAGGACACTCCGGGAAACCAGAGGGGTAGTATCAGAGGAGGCTACTCGCATCTCATAGACTTGAGGGGTTGGTCGGCTCCTGGCTACCATGTCATGCTCTAGCTTTAAAGTTAGACTGTCCAGACTGGGGGCCTGGGCAGCTGTCTCCTCAGGTGGCTTTTCAACAGGAGCATCTGGGCGCAGGGGCAACGGTGAGGCAGTGCGCGAGGTATACTGCTGGTGTAGCAGTGGAGTAGAGCAGCGTGACAGGGATGGAGCTGGTGCTCCTGCTTGATGGTTCTGCATATAATTCATTCGGGCAGCCAGAAAAGAGAAGTCTGGGTCCTGCATGATATTGCAATCTGTTTGGCTCACCCCATGACGGGCTGCCCCTCGTAGAAGCTCCCCATCATGTCGAACAGGTTCCCACCATTTGGGCAATTCAGGACCTGGAGGCTGACATAATGCCAGTCGATCTTCTAAAAGGGGGTGGCATAAAACTTGTTCCCGTAAGCGCCGAAGCAATTCGATACGGTAGAGAGTTCGTGAGGCCCTCTCCTCAGTGATGGGCTCAATAAACAGATTAGGGTCTGGAGGCTCTGCAAGAGATAAATGTGGAAGGAGAAATGAGCCATGATTGCTTCTGTCACCATCCATCCCTAGACTCATCCAAAAATCTCTAGTTTCGCATACCATCTCCAGCTGCTGGGGGAAGACGGCACACTTGGCGGCACATGGCCACAAAGCCATGGAAATACTTGGTAAGGCTTTCGTCTGTTTTTTTGTCTAGTCGAGCAAAAGTGCGGAAGCGATCCCAATGGAATTGCATGGTGTCAGGGTCATACTCCACACCAAAGGTAGACACTACTCGATAGAAATCAGTTTGTTCACGCCTTGTCCATCTACAAAGGGAAGAGGAATCAGACAACAGTGATCAGAAGAATATAGGGAAACTGGTTACTTCTTAGTGTGGCTTAGAGAATCTGAATACACAAAAATTGAAATTAGTGGGAAAATAAAGGTCCAGAAGATAGCAGAAGAGGTAGTTAAGAGGTACTCTGTAACATGTAAGAATTTAATAATTAGCAAGCTAAAGGGAAAAATGATGTGGGCAAATAATGAGAATGTCTACACAGGAGATCTTCCTGGGAGTTATAATTATGCAGAAAGTGAAGTTTATGTCAAAGAAGTGTAACAATTAAGGGCAAAGAAGATGGTCCCTCTTTAGAGAATTTCAAATAATTTCTTAAGATGCTTTTCAATATAGGGCCTATAGTAAAGACAAGGTTACAGTTTAGCCCAAATTCCCAGCCATATCTTACCGTTGTTGTTTTTCCCGCCGTGCAATTTCTTTTAGCTTGAAGGCTGCCTCACAACGTCGCCGTCTCCGGTCCCCACGTTCTGCAGCCTCTATCTTCATCTGCTCTCTCTTGTAGCTACGCTGATAGGCTGTGACTAGGCGCCGAAGCCTAGCTGTCAGGGCAGAGCCTGGAGGCCAGAATAGATGGCCTGGCTGTTGGGTTACCTGGGCTGTGGGAACCAAAGTAGAATGAAAAAGAAGTACAGGGAAGACCGTACAGATAATACTGGTAATTCAACCCACCCAAAGGCAAAGCTCTTAGAAATCCCAGGATAGGATAGAATCAGTTGATAATTCCCCAAACGCACCATCCCACACAAATTGTACTAGGTGACCTAGACATTTACCTTCTTCTCCATCAATTACTGAGATCTCCTCATCCATCATCATCAAAGGATCACCCTAGAGAAGGAGATCCACCCCACAGGATGGAGGGAAGAGGGAAAGGGGAAGAAGTTGATACTCTGAAATCACTTTCTCATGTGTGTCCTTCTATAGTACCAAGGGATCAAGAAAATTTTCTATTGAAAGGAACCCTACGAAACACTTGAAGTAACTAAGTGAATAAGAAAGAAGAACCTGAAAAGTCAGTTCTTATTAATGGCTTGAAGATAACAGGATTCAGGAATTTATTAAAAATAGTATTTTCCAATGTCCAGTTTAGGTCTTCCACAGAGTCATCCCTGATCTCCCCCAGAAGCATTACAATCCTTTCTATAATAATTTATATTCTCAAATGGTAATTACTTTTCATTTTGTATTATAAATTAGTCAATATACTTCAGGATTAAAGGAATGGGAGAATACTTAACTATTAATAAGAGAGAAAATAGACTTAAATGAGAATTCTCACCTCATCATCTTGGTCCTTTGGGGGACCCTGGAGTGGTTTATATTCAGGATCTTCACAATCCTTATCAAAGTCAACCCTAAAATTACACAGAGGCATGAGAAAATGCTATTAGCAACATATCTTTTTTCACTAAGAGGAACCTAGGATGAAGAGCTGGCCAAACATACAATCCAGCATGGAATAGTCTTTTTTTTCATGCTGGAAGGAAAGGCAGGCCAGGTGCTAAGCTCTGAGTAAGTTAGGCACAGCATCCAAAAGAACAAAGAACAGGGAAAAATTGACAAAGAGCACTGTTACGTTGCTTTAATTTAAAATGAAACACCAGCAAGCACACTTGTTGTCTCTTGATAGCCCTGTTTATTGTTTAACCCATTACCTACCCGCTTCCCAACTATATACTTTTATTTCATTCAAATGACCCATGCTTGTTTATTTTTACAACTTTGCTCTACTGAGCAGAAGAGTGACATAATAATTAAATAATTTATTATTGCAATGAATAAACGGCCCGATTTCCTTTGAGGGTCCTTCACTAAGCAACCTGAGGTTTTGATCATCAAAGAGAAACCTCTCAATCATGAAGATGAATGGGTATTCATGAACTAAGCCAACTCTCTCACATGCCCCTCAGGTCTCCACATGAGAAGTTTTGTTCAACTCACTGGCACCCAAGTAGGGCAACACTGCCCCACCTGATGGCTCAGTATTAGCATGGCAATTCATCATCGAGGCATGTATCCAGACAGAGTAATGCTTTTATGTGTCAACCACCACTAAGAGATGATAAACCAGAGCTAAAATTTCCTGAGGCTCTACCACGTAAGTGGTATGGAAGAGCTACATGGCTATTATTTTTTAAGAAGACTAGTTATCCTTTCAGCTACTGTGGCTGTACAGAAAAGTATTGCAAAGAAAATGGAACAGAACATCAAATAAGCCAATTGGGAGTAATATTAATTTTCACCCTTAGTTGTATCTTATGGCAATGCATGGTTTTAAGCCAGTTTATGGAGTCCTTTCTGCTGGTCTCACTCTTTGTTAAGAATTTATCATTCACAAGTATAACCATCATTGTGGTTAATCCCAATGTGTTCAGTTAAGGCTAAAGTTATCTCTTAGCACAAGTTATCTAATAGCCTTTAGAGGGTTGCCTCAGAACTTTAAGAGAATTAAACACCAATGCTTACCCTTCTACTATGTCAGAGAAATTATCCAACACTCGGTGTTCTGCTGCAATAGCTTTGTCATCTGGTCGACCAGCCTTTTCCAAGAAACATAAAGCTGGGTCTGCTCTCATAGTATTGTATTTTTCATAGCCTAGAAGAAAAAGGGCCATAAATTGAAGAAAATCATGGATTCATTTTGTTTTTATGCTTATTTCATATGCTTATTTTGTATATTATATGGATTCCTTTGTTCACAATGCAAAATATAGTTTAAATGTTAACCTGGACAGCTGTTGAGTTATCCTATATAATAAAAGCCTAATATGCTAAGTGTCCGGTCAACCAATCAAAGCATAATATGCTAAGGCCGTTCAACTGCTCTCACTATGACATGCACTGACCACCAGGGGGCAGACAATCAACTGGTCAACTGGTCAACCAGTCACTATGATGTGCACTGACCACCAGGGGGCAGATGCTCCGACCAGTACGTTAGCTTGCTACTGGGGTCCGGACTGAGCTAGACAGGCCAGACACACCCTGGAGCCCTCCTGCAGTCCCTCTCCCGCTGGCCAATCTCCCACATCCCTCCCCAGCCCTGATCGTGCACCAGTGGGGTCCCTCAGCCTGGCCTGTGCCTTCTCGAAATCTGGGACCCCTCGGGGATGTCAGAGAGCCGGTTTCAGCCTGATCCCACAGGCCAGGCCAAGGGACCCCACTTGTGCATGAGTTCGTGCACTGGGCCTCTAGTATTACTATATTTAATATTTCTATAGCAATTTAGAGTTATAAAGAGCTTTAATACTAGTTATTAAAAACAGTAATTTAATCAATTTTTATACATGTAACTTAGATGGCACAACATACAGATTGGTAACAATTATTAGAGAACAGATGGAAGACTCCCTACATTGGGATTTAACTATCCATCTGGTCTTTCTTGCACATCTATTTATAGGGACAGCCATTTAATTGGTAGTCTTCCTATTATTTTTACTACATAGATGGGGAAACTAAAAAAGTAAAAAAATTTAGGGAAAAGTCACACATTTTCAAATGAAGGATTAAAAACTTGTACCGCAAACAGACTGAACTTTTCATGAATGGTAAATGAATGAATGCTCACACTTTAGGATGTTTATACTTTTCTAAACCTATGTATCTCACAAGTAAGCCCAAAATTACAAAGGCTCACACTTTTTCTTATCCCATTAAACTTCTCAAAAACATGTGGATCAGTGCCATTACTTTTATTAAATAAAAGTAAACAGAAGTTTTTTATTATTAAAAATGGATTTTTAGAGAGGAAGGTGGGGGTGGGGGGGAGGGAAGGAGGGAGGGGAGGGGAGGAGAGAGAGAGAGAGAGAGAGAGAGAGAGAGAGAGAGGAGAGAAACATTGTTCAGCTACTCCTGCATGCCTCCTACTGGGGATTGATCCCACAACCAGGGCACATGTCCTGACAGGGAATCAAACCAACAATCTTTAGGTGCACGGGGAGATGCCCAACCAACTGAGCCACAACAGCCAGGGCAGGAAAAATATTTTAAAAAAAGAAATACTATTCCAATTCACCAAGTCAGTGGGCTGGAATTTAGCGCTCAATGCTTTTAATGCCTAGGATTTGTCATTAGGCAAACATGAAGAGAAAGTATTTTCTCTCACACCCCTCCTTTTTATTTCACTCAAACACTATTGTTTACACACACATCAGAAGTAGAAAGTATTCTACTTCTATAACATCCTATTTCAATAAAGGTTCGGAGTGACTGCTGAACATTTAGAAAAATGGATGTTATAGAACACTTTCAGCAAGCCACAGTAAAGTCATACAAATTAAGTACATTTAATGATAGTGAGCATATACTACCTCCCCTGATTTGTGGAACCTTAACTTAGACACCACAACATACAGATTGGTAACAATTATTAGAGAACTGATTGAAGACTCCCTACATTGGGATTTAACTATCCATCTGGTCTTTCTTAAAAATCTATTTATAGGGATAGCTACTCAGCTCTGAATATTTAAGAACTAGTTTCCCACTCAAACGTAAGTTTATTGAAGATCAATCACAGAAGTCAGTTATTAGTCATGAGCATTTTGCTAAATGTTCAATCTGTGGATATAAATCTACAACAGGAAAGGAACAGACTAAAAGAAGGTACCTACCATGTTTAAACACGCCAATGAGCAGGGACTTGTCAGCCTCACTGTCCCACCATGTTGTCGGAACCTCCAGCTGATCCACTACTGGGAACCATATGTCAATCTCACTAAAGGTATAAGAGGACAACACCAAAAATCAACAGAAAACTGAAAAATAAAATGCCACATGTCTTTCCAAGAACATGGACAACTAAAAGTATACTTGGGAATGAAGGTAAAGGAAGATTTCAAATATAACCTAGATGTTGGTAAAGTTAAAGTGTGTATTAAAATTTGTAATGATAATCCTAACTTGTGAAGGAGGGAATCTACCAATGTAACCACAGACAGGAAAAGGTGCGGGAGGACTAGAAAAAAAGATGGCAGGATTAAATAGGAAAAAAAAAAAAAGTAAAAGCTGAACTCTTATAAAGAGGATATTTCATTTACCATTTATCATAATGTGAATCTTGAATTTTTATAGTAAACATTTTCCTTTGGGGGAAAAAAGGTGTAAGAGGGCAGAGTCAGTACGGCAATGCAAGAAATTAAAATAATAAACCTTGGAGAGAGTACTACAAGAATCTTCTTTTATCCATTAATTTAAATGCTTATGCAGCCGTCTACTTCCTTCTGCTGGTATCAGATACAGAACTAAAGACCTACTAGATAAATTTTAATTATCCAGTATAAATATAAAATTAAATAAATAAAACAATCTTTTCTTCAATAAGGCATGACAAGAAAACTACAGAAGAACTTTACCTGGCAATGGCACCCCCTAACACCTTCTCTGCCTGGTCTCCAATCACCTCCTGCCTCAGATAGTATAGCATTCGTACCCGTAACAGCACCCTACAAAGAAGAGAGGAAGAAATGGCTCAATAATAGTGTAGAGAAAGTCTGAAGTGGAAACATTTTAGTCTTCGTCAAATTCCATCCTTACTTGTTACACTGATGTTTCAAGTGTTTCTTATAACTTTCATCTTGGAACAGAGTGTCAGGGTTGTATTTCCGGATCCAATCTGCCTTATGAATATCAAAAGTGCTTTGTGACTTTACCTTTTTTCCCTTGCGACCACGAGGCACAGGGATAGATAGACCTGGAGAAGGGGAAACATTGAAGACTTGGATTGAGAAAACTCCTTGGACCTGAAAAGGATTAGATAACCTAAAGAAAGATGAAAAGTAAAGAGTTGGTAATTACCAGAATGATTCTGCAATTCTTTTGTCTTGCCATTTTCAGCAGGGCTAATCAAGTCCCAAATGAAGCCTTTAATATTTTCATCCCCACGATAGTGTAAAAGACAGTACACGAGGATGGCCCGGCAAATTGTCTCCACATCTCGCTCAGTCATACGTCGCTTAAAGCGTCCGTGAGATAAGATATCTCGCCACCGTCCCCAACTAGAAGAACAAAAAGGAAATTATATTAATATACTAGTAGCCCTGCGCACGAATCCGTGCGCCAGTAGGTCGCTGCCGCCCTCCTGTAGCTCTCCACCCGCTGCCCCACCCTCCTGAAGCTCTCTGCCCACTGCCCCGCTCTCCTGTAGCTCCCCTTAGCCTCCTCCCCACCATAGCTTGCTGCCCTGCCCCTTCCTGTAGCTCTCCGAAGCCTGCTTGTATCTCGCTGGCCCACCCTCCTGCTGATCCGTGAGTGATCTCCTGATCTCATGAGTGAGTGATCTCCTGATCTTGCTGTGATGCGCTTGGGTCATAATGGCTAATTAGCATATTCCCGGGGACTCTAATTCAATAACATTCCCCAGTCCCCAGATCACATATCCCAAAAAGGCGTGAGACAATAAGATCTTGGGAAAACATGGTAACAGAATAAAGTTTGTCCTATTGTCCCATTTGAAATCTCCAACTTGAATGACAAACAGGGTGCCAATCAAGATGGAAATGCACATACTCTGATGGGAAGGTGGGTTCTTACCCATATACCAATAGGTGCTTTTCCACCCGAAAGCAGTCAGTGCGTCCATAGGTGTGGTGACGGTCATGCCGGCGAGAGCGTGGCCGCTCGTCATCTTCACTTTCCAAATCAGAGAATTCTACCAGGTCGTCATCCTTCAGAGTGCTGAAGTGGCGGGTCTGTTTTCGTACTCTAGGTGTGTCAATCACCAAGTTATTCTATGCAAAGAATAGAAAGAGATGTAACTCTTCATGATATGATCATGAGAAAGGCATTAAGACAATTATGGGTTGAAATAACCTTGGATGTAACGTTTGTAGATACTCACAGAGATTTTTTAGGACATGCTAAATAATCTACAGGGATTCAGGAAATAAATGAAGTGGTAGATATCTAAGAAGTTTTCTGGGGCCTACTATGTAGAAAGTTTTTTCAACAGCCTTTGTATATAATACACTATTATAAACCAAGGTCAGCATCTAAGAAACTGAGCAGCTATAAAGATTCTCGAGAGTACTGTGTCTTCTGTAATATTTCCTCCCTAAAGGAAAAGGCAGCTCACCTTGCTATTGAGTAGATCCATGTCTAGGTCAGCCTTTTTGGCCCACTTTTGCCAAAAGTTGGGGTCATCCAAAGAAATATCTGTTCTATTTTCAGAAGCAACAAAGCTTGCCTGGTGAGGAACAAAAGAACAGAGTAAAGTTGACTATACTACTTTTCTGAGCAATGGGAAACCAGTTAACTGTTTTTACAACACACAGTTAGCTTATCCTAAAAGCAGCCTGAGGTGACTTCTGAAAATGGTTCGCTATTCACTTGTCCCAGAAAACCCCACAAAATCATGCAAACCAAGAGGTTCAAATCTTCACGTTCATTTTAAGAACACTTGTGAAACTGTCCAGGCCATCAAGGGTACACATATCCTAAAAGCTACCAAGTATCTGAAGGATGCCACTTTACAGAAGCAATGTGTGCCCCTTTGTCGTTACAAATACTGGAGTTGGTAGGTGTGTCCAGGCCAAATAGTGGGGTTGAACACAGGGTCAGTGGCCAAAAAAGAGTACTGAATTTTGCTGCACATGCTTAAAAATGCAGAGTAATGTTGAACTTAAGGGTTTAGATGTAGATTTTCTGGTCATTGAGCACCTCCAGGTGAACAAAACTCCCTAGGTGCAGCACAGAATTTACAGACCTCATGGGTGGATTAACCCACACATGAGCTCCCCTTGCCACACTGAGGTGATCCTCACTGAAAAAGAGAAGGCTGTTCCTAAACCAGAAGAGGAGGTTGCACAGAAGAAAAAGATATTCCAGAAGAAACTGAAGAAACAAAAACTTTTGGCCCAGGAGTAAAATCAGCATAAAATAAATGCTAATAAAAGTTAAATATATACCTCCCCTGCCTAGAGATTCTTGTGTCTATCTCTGCTTGTCTAGCCTCTGGCACAGATAGAACATACCTTGGCAAAGGTAGAACCCTTTCCTTCAGACTCAATGGTGATGGTTGTGGTTCGTCTTAACAAGATCTGGTCAATGTCCTCTTCACAAAACTTAGAGCCTTCATCATCTTCCTCCATTATGGCTGCATATGCTCCTTTTCGTAAAAGGTCTTCAATTTCCTTCTTGGAGAATTGCTGGATCTACAAAATCCAATAGAAAGATGAAAAGACTACCAAGATAACATTATCTAATGATATCATATTTTAGTTTGTTATATTTTAAGAATTATAAAGGTTGCTGGTTCGATTCCTGGTAGGGGCATACAAGAGGCAGCCAATGTTTTGCTCACACATCAATGTTTCTCCCTCCCTTCCTCTCTCTCTAAAAATTAAAAAAATTAAAAAAGAAATAAAAATTGAAAATCCAAATAAGGTGGTCAGATTCCAATGCAAAAATAGTTTTTTGTCTCTCTCTCTCTCTCTATCTCTATGACCTGGTACAAACATTATCAATAGACCAAGAGAACTCACGCCAGTAATGTTGCCATCCCGACCACTCATTGACTGCAGCACAGCCTTATCCAATCCCAACTTGAGGCTAGCTTTATCAAACATTTCTCTCTCATAAGAATTCCGAGTGATCAGACGGTACACCTTCACAGCTTTGCTCTGGCCAATTCGATGACATCGTGCCTGGGCCTGGATATAAAAAATGGAAGAAAAGGGAAAGATAACTTAAAATGGGAGATGGGGATGCTGATTAAAAATACCAATTCACATCTATAAAGCAGCCATGAGATCAACTCAAAATCAAAAGTATATTTCAAGATGAAATTATTGCCCCATCATGTAGACCAGGGGTCAGCAAACTATGGTCTGTATAGACACCGTGTTTCTATAAATAAAGTTTTACTGGAATATACCCCTACCCATCCATTTACATATTGTCTATGTCTGCTTTTGTGTTATAAGAGTAGAAGCTATGTGTTCTGGCCTGGCTGGTGTGGCTTAGTGGTTGAATGTCAACCCAGGAACCAAGAATTCACTGGTTTGATTCCTGGTCAGGACATATGCATGGGTTGTGGGCTCAATCCCCAGCAGGGGGTGTGCAGGAGGCAGCCAATCAATGATGTCTCTCTCTCATTGATGTTTCTATCTCTCTATCCCTCCCCCTTTCTAAAAATCAATAAAAACACATTAAAACAAAAAGTAACTATATGTTCCGCAAAGCCTAAAACATTTACTATCTGGTCCTTGCAAGAAAGAGTTTGCTGACCTCTGATCTAGACTGCCACCCTTACTAAGTAAACAATTCCATATTCTCCAAAGTACAAGTTTCTAAGAGACCCTGATCCCACTGAAAAACTTCCCAGGTTAGGTAGTTAGTCCCTAAAACAATGATTTCTTTTACCTGCAGGTCATTTTGTGGATTCCAGTCTGAATCAAAGATGATGCAGGTATCAGCGGCTGTGAGATTAATACCAAGTCCACCAGCCCGGGTGCATAGCAAGAAGACAAAGCGGTCTGAGTCAGGCTTGCTGAAGCGGTCAATAGCAGCCTGTCGAAGGTTCCCTCTAACTCGCCCATCAATACGCTCATATAAGTACCTGTTTGGGAGTCACAGGGAAAAAAAATTTAATTGAATAAGGAGAAAAAATAGATTAAAAAAAGCAGAGTAGGGTCAATACCAGTACTTCCATGTCTCTAGTTGACTAAAAGCTGAAGAGAAAGTTGAGAATCAGAGTCTTAAATACTTCTCCTATCCCAGTCTTGATCAAATTAAACTCAGATCCTACTACTTTTTTTGCAGCTTTATGATGATACAGTAAACATAAGGCAAGGAATGACTCTCTGCTCACCTCCTCTGGATTAGATAATCCTCTAGGATATCTAGGCAGCGTACCATCTGGGAGAAGATCAGAACCTTATGGCCACCAGCTTTAAGTTTTGGAAGTAATTTGTCAATAAGAACCAATTTGCCAGCTGAACGGACCATGGCCTGCAAGTGGAAGTCATGAGGTATAATATGGCAAGCTTCTCGAAATTCTGTTAGGATTTTTTCTTCTGCACCTGTCAAAAGAAAAATCAAACTTGATGGCAAGGTCCAGAAAAACATACTAAGGCTATAGTTTATTTAACTGAGATAAAGGAGAAAAGAGTAATCTGACTTGAGATCAACACATCACACAGAATTTCAGCACTCCTGAAATTCTAATCATCTTCAACTGTATTAAAATATTCCAAGTAAGGCTTAAAATTATTAATTGGGTAAAAAATATGTTAATGTGTGGACAAAAACATTCGATGCTACTTGCATCAAAAACAAAAACAGCAAAATGGAGTAGCAATAATGACATTAACCAGAGAAGAGAATGACTTGAATGATTATTCATGAAATTCAAAACAGCAAATCCTAATTAATTTGAGAGGTTTAGGATCAAGCAGGCAGAAAAAATAGAGAAAGATATTTCACATAATGGGAATGGAGTGAAGGGGATTAATGGGGGAAAAACAGGGTACATCTGTAATACTGTCAACAATAAAGATTAAAAAAAAGATATTTCACATAAGAATTGTTTCAAAAGGAAAACTCCCTCCCCTCCACTCCCAAATTAGGCTGAATCAGTCAATGCACCAATTGTTCCTAGGGAATATAATTTAGAAAGTAAAACATGAAATATAGAAATGGAAGGTACTGACCAGCTGGTGGTGTGGCTCAGGTACTGAGCGTCAACCCAACAAGAGGTCGATAGTTTGAGCCCTGACTGGTTTGGCTCAGCGGATAGAGCGTCGGTCTGCGGACTGAAGGGTCCCGGGTTCGATTCTGATCAAGGGCATGTGCCTTGGTTGCGGGCACATCCCCAGTGGGGGGTGTGCAGGAGGCAGCTGATTGATGTTTCTCTCTCATCAATGTTTCTAGCTCTCCATCCCTCTCCCTTCCTCTCTGTAAAAAAATCAATAAAATAAAAAAATAAATAAAAAACAAAAAAAGAGGTCGATAGTTCGATTCCCTGTCCGGGCACATGCCTGGGTTGTGGACTGGATCCCTGGTAAGAGGCATACAGGAGGCAGCCAATTGATGTTCTCTCTCATCGATGTTTCTATCTCTCTCCCTTTTCCTTCCTCTCTCTCTAAAAACAAAAAATACACACAATAAAAATGTTTTTAAAAAAGTGAAATCCAGACTGTTTGGCTCTAAAACCCACACTCTTTTTTAAATATATTTTTATTGATTTCAGAGAGTGAGAGGGAGAGAGAGATAGAAACAACGATGAGAGAGAACCATTTATCGGCCGCCTCCTGCACGCCCCCCACTGGGGATCGAGCCCGCAACCCAGACATGTGCCCTTAATTGAACCTGGGACCCATCAGTCCACAGGCTGACACTCTATCCACTGAGCCAAACCAGCCAGAGCTAAAACCCACACTATTAAGTACTATGCTAAACTCAGTCTTGTCTTGCTCTCCATTTGAAGGGTATATCAGTTTTTCTTTAAAAAAAAAAAAAAAAAAAAGAATGGCAGGTATTTTCCAGAAATTTCCTCACCATTGATGAGATAGGGATGGTTGCAGCATTTGCGCAACTCCATCATTGTGTTGAGTAGATTAGGCATGTTAGTGTGACCTGCCCCTTTGGAAAGAAAGGAGAAATTTTTCTCCAAAATAGCCCGGTAGTATTTCTTCTGGATGTTGGTCAGCTCTACTTCAATAATAGTTTCCTGTTTGGGTGCCAGGTTTTTTTCAACATCCTCTTTCAGTCTTCTCAGCATCATTGGCTTGAGAATGGCCTGTAGCTTTTGAACCTGAAACAGAGAGAAATGAAATCACTAACATGAGGACATTCTCACAGTATGTGGAAACATTAAGAAATACAATGAGAGCTTTCCAGTATCTGAAAAATGTAGATTTTGGACAACGCTACACATGATTTAGGCACAAGTTTATATGAAGTTCGGAAAGACCCTTGATGCCTATGGAAATAGATGCCTGTTTAGTACAAACTTTATCTTTCTTGTCTGAGGTTAGCACCTCATCAGATACAGTCATTCTACCTGTTCCTCTGTCTTGAGATCCCCAAAATCCTTGAGGAATTCTGATTCCGAGGGGAACTGTGATGGTTCCAAGAAATGAAGCAAGCTAAACAGCTCCTCCACAGTATTTTGCAGTGGTGTTCCTGTGAGTAGTACTTTGTGTTCCTAGAAATGGAGAAAACAGAAGATTGAGAAGACTCAAAAATACAAAGGTCTTTTGGGATTTTCTCTCAAGCATATAACTTTAGCTTTACTTTCTTTATCTGTAAAATTATGGGAATGGAACAGATTACTCTCTTAACTTTTTTTCACTTGCTCCCTCTTTTGATAAACACAAAACATTTAAGAAAACCTTTGATATTATTCAACATTTTTTAATTAACTTAATTATTATGATTATAAACAGAGAAATATTCAGAATGGCCTTTTTTGCAATTACATATACTTCTCCACACTCAACTCCTATATACTAATATGTCCTCTTTTAGGGAAGGTGTCGGATTAAATATAGCCATTAGTTCTTTGTAGTTCCTCCTATCAAGGTTCACCCCTTGAATCTGGGCTTGCCTGTGACTTGCTCTGAAAAAGAGAATGTAGCAGAGTAATATCGTGTTGAGTTTCAGAGTCTATACCTCAAAGGCATTGCAGCTTCTGCCTTTGCCCTCTTGGAATACTGCCCGGATGCTACCATTTAAAGAAGCAAAGTCTGGCCAACTGGAGGATAACAGGCCATGTGGAAGATGACCCAGGCACCCCACCCAATAACCAGCACTGACTGCTAGCTGCGGCTGCATTACTGACTCCAGGTAAGACCACCAAAAGAAATGGCCCAGCTGAGCCCAGCCCAACTTGCTGAGCCAGAGAATCATGAAAAATATAGTTACTGTTTTAAGCCAGTAAGTTTTGGGGTATTTTGTTGTACAGTATTAGGTATCTAATAATAGTATTCCACCTCTCCACTGGTTGAGAACCACGAACCCACAGTTGCCTTCCAATTCTAAAATTTCTATGACTTTAAGGTTACCATTCCCATAGACTATAGACACCACCCAATATCAAGATCCTGTTCTTTTCTCTATTAAGTTAGGAGTTTATTAATTCTACAGGAATTAAGGCTTATTTTAATTCCAGGTGTCTCTGCCCACAAGTCAGTGTGAGGAACTCACCAGGTCCATGTGCTTGAGACTATCAAGCAGCTTGCAATTACGGTTCTTTAGTCGATGGGCCTCATCAATGATAACACAGCGCCATTCAATTTCACGAAGCTCAGGACAGTCTGACAATATCATCTCAAAAGTGGTGATAAGAGCATCAAACTTGTATGCACCTGGGATGAGGCGCCCCTAAGCATGAAGGTTGTAAATCAGAAAAGTACCTAAGTAAGGAGCTCTTTTGAAGTATACCTTTTCTTTTCTATATTCAGGTAGGCTTAATAGGCAATAAAATTGCACCACCAGCCTCTTCAGCTGCTGTTTATCTTCCTGATAAATAGTGCCAAATCACCCAATGTGCCAATCATTCAACATATTCAGCTCCTTAGAAAAATAATAGGCCTTATGAATAAAGCTGGACATTTTCAACTCTGTAGTATACCTAGCTCATGTATCTCAGCCCCTAGATCTTTTGGTGGTTAACACTGAAATCCACACATGTTGAGTATTGCTAAAACATACAAGATAAAACTAAAAATGAAAGTCACTAATATAGTATGTGATAATACTGGCTACTGTCTAAAAATGAACAGAAGAATAGAATCATCTCAATAAAATTAAGAGCAGAAAAATGTAACTTGAATAAATTTGGATTGGTAGAACTAAAAATCACAGTAATGATTTTTCTATAAAACAATTTGTAAAATCTGATGTTAAGACTAGATTATTCAAATTTTTATTTTCAGAGTTACATAGAAGAAACTAATCTTAATGTAAATTTTAATAGATGTAAAAGAAAAAGAAAATGGCTTCTTAAGTTCACCAATATATGGATCAAGGAATTAAAGTGGCTAAATGAATTTCATTCTGGAAAATAATTTCTTGATGAAAACTCATCAATTCTGATAAAATTCTATTTAAAATATATGTATTCATAAATAGAGTCAGGACTTCCTCTGGTTCAAAATGTCCACTGGGTTAAAATAGCAAAGTCAAAATCATGCCCTGCACAATCTAGATTCAAATGCCTTAAATTAGAGCCTCAGCAAAAGTCTCTTATTAATACAAAAAGCCTCTAAAGCCCTAGCTGGTTTGGCTCAGTGGATAGAGCGTCAGCCTGTGGACTCAAGGGTCCCAGGTTCGATTCCGGTCAAGGGCATGTACCTGGGTTGCAGGCACATCCCCAGTGGGGGGCGTGTAAGAGGCAGCTGAATCGATGTTTCTCTCTTTCTCATTGATGTTTCTAACTCGCTATCCCTCTCCCTTCCTCTCTGTAAAAAAATCAATAAAAAAAATTAAAAAAAAGCCAAGACCTGCTTGGCTCAGTGGATAGAGCATCAGCCTGCGGACTGAAAGGTCCCAGGTTCGATTCTGGTCAAGGGCATGTACCTTGGTTGCGGGCACATCCCCAATGGGAAGTGTGCAGGAGGCAGCTGGTCGATGTTTCTCTCTCATCGATGTTTCTGACTCTCTATCTCTCTCCCTTCCTCTCTGTAAAAAATCAATAAAATATATTTAAAAAAAAAAAAAAGCCTCTAAAATACCAGGCACCTTGGCCTACTCTCTAAAGTGTAACATCCCATGAACTACAACTCACCCGTGAATCTTTGCAGTACATTTCATATTGCTGAATCATCTGCCGGCTGGCCAGACTGCCATGGTACACAATAGTGTTCATCTCCGTCCATGTATTGAATTCCCGCTCCCAGTTAGTAATTGTGGACAGTGGGGCAATGACCAGGAAGGGACCATGGATGCCTACATTATATACCTCCTGCAAGAAGGCAATGGACTGAATAGTTTTGCCCAATCCCATCTCATCAGCCAGGATGCAATTCTGCCTGCAGAGTCATCATGGAAAATGAAAAGCATGTCAAAAGCTATCATCTTTTTAAAAGTATGTAAAAAAACCTGTTTACACAGAAAAAAAACAACACCCAAACTAAACCTCCATCTATAGGCCCATTCTTTTCTTTACCTGTTATACCAATTAAAGAGCAGCCAATTGACCCCTTCCAACTGATATTCCCGTAACTGGTTTCTGTTTTTATACTCATGTGACAGCTCCAACTTCTTCCAGGCACTTGCCTGCGGACGATTCTTAAAAATAGAAAATTTGAATAAATGGGATGGAGACATTAACAAAATTACGCAAACTTACTAGGTAGTTCTAGTAGTTGAAGTCCATTAAAAGTCACAATTCTTGCCCTAGCCGGTTTGGCTCACTGGATAGAGCGTTGGCCTGGGGACTGAAGAGTCCCGGGTTCGATTCTGGTCAAGGGCATGTACCTTGGTTGCAGGCACATCCCCAGTAGGGGGTGTGCAGGAGGCAGCTGATCTATGCTTCTCTCTCATCGATGTTTCTAACTCTCTATCCCTCTCCCTTCCCTGTAAAAAAATCAATAAAATATATTTTTTTTTAAAAAAATCACAATTCTTTGGATTAAAACATGTTAAATATATTCAAATTCATGAGTTCATAATGACACTTTTTAAAGAAGGAAAATCCCACTGGTTATCTTTGGAGGATGCTGATGAGAGGAAACTACTTCATTATTTTGAAAAGAATAAAGTATTTATCCTCCTTTCCTATACCATCTGTACCTCAAGATAACCAAACAGTAAGTGAAACATATTTCTTTGTATAGAAGATTCTGGCTAATAAAATGAAGAATGATAAAATTAAAATATCATCATTTAAAAACCCTTAAAGAATGGATCTAGGCAATGATGCTAAATGGCTGATAATATCACAAAAGACAACCTAAAAGAACCACCTATAAAGTAGATTTAGTGGCCTGCCTCCCCATTTGATCAAGCCTCTAGAATAGTGACATCAAATGGAACTACTGACAATGGTAAATGTTTTATTATTAGCCACATGTAACTATTGATTATTTGAAATGTGCCAAGTGGCTACGACAGCAGACAGCAGAGCTCTAAAATGTACTAATGCACAGTGCTGCCCTACATGCAACCATTATGTGAAATACAAGGGACGGAGAACATGTTAAAAGGTTCCAAGGGGAATTGGCAAACTTCAAACTATGGAAAATCCTAGAGAACAAATCGCCTGGTTTCTTCCAGAGAAAATGGCAAAGGAGGGAAAGGAAATCAAGAGAGACATATTAACTAATAATAATATATGGACCTTATTTATAATTGAACTCAAACAACTTAACAAAAATTAGGAGAGAAGCAGGGAAATATATATACATATATATATATATATATATATATATAGTGATTGGTTATTTGATGATATTTAGGAATGGTTAAATTTTTTCAGGGATAATAATGGTATTACTTATCTTTAGGTATAAACACTGAAATATTTGCAAATGAAATATAGAAATCTGGGATTTGCTTTAAAACAATCTGGAAAACAGGGAAGTGAGTGGGTAGAGATATAAATGAAACAAGATTGGCTATGTGTAATTATTAAAGTTGGGTGATGGGTATATTATTTTTTCAACTCTTGTATATGTTTGAAATTTTTCATAAGCTAAAACAATATAAACTTCTATAGGAGAAAAATTAAGCCATTGCCTATATGGACTTTATACTCTAGTCTAAATGCAAATGTACTTACCACCCTTTTGAGTTCTGGGTGCCTTGACTGGATGCGTTTAAATTCTCGAATCTTGCCCTCATCAACATCTTCTTTCAGCTCCCATGTACTATCCTCATAGGGCAGAGAGCACCATTTCACCAGGTAGTAAATTACGGGCTAGAAGAGAAGAAGCCAAAGCCTTTATATACTGACTCTCTGTTATCTGCTGTTGTAAAAGGGTAAGTATTTGACTATAGAAGCAGATCACAAACTGTCAATACCTTAAAAAGATGCTGTAAAAGTCAGGCAGAACATACATTCTCACCTGCTGATGGCTTTAATCATTCTTCCATACAATTTATTAGAATCTGTTTCTAAAACAGGTAAGTAGTTTCTAAAACAATAAGCACTGAAACATTACGCTGATCAACCAAGACAGGAGAAAAAATCTATTTTCCTATATATTGTGTTGAAATTAGGTTGAAATTAAAAGATATGGCTCTATTCCATACTATTCTCCTGGCACTAAATTTGACACAGTAGTAGCCAAGTTACTTTTAGAAGTAGGAACAGCCTAAACCCATAGGAGCAAAGCAGGGTGAAATCAGTGGGCTTCTGAGCTCTTGCACCTCTCTGAGTGCAGATGCTACTTCAAAGAGCAGTCATACGATAGAAAAGAGATTTCCTTGAGAACTTCAGAAAGCTAGGACATAACTAGAGAGCTTTCACGGAAGAGAGATAATAGTGAAGAGGAAGAAAAAATGCTGAAGCTCCAACTACAGTATTATACTTTATGTATGCATTCCACTGCAAGAGAAGGGGCAGTGACCAATGGTAAGCGGCTCGTATCCTTCTGACTCACAATGATCACTTCATAAATTGCATTTCCATTTTTGGCTTATATGAAGCAAGAAGGGCCTAGCATAATCAACAGAGGCCTCTAATTACCAATTTATGAAACAGGCAGAAAGATATTTCCAGTTACAGAACAAGGATCCCTAGAGTTAATCTAGTTGCTCTTATACCTTTTTCTTTATTGTACTGACTCACAGGTCATTTTCTTTTTTTTTTTTTTTAAATCCTCACCTGAGGATATTTTCCCATTGGTTTTGAGAGAGAATGGAAGGGAGAGAGAGAAAGAGAGAGAAACATTGATGTAAGAGAGACATATCGATTGTTTGTCTTCACACATGCCTTAACCAGGACTGGGGATCAAGCCTGCAACCTAGGTACATGCTCTTGACTACAATCGAACCCAGAACCCTTCAGTCCCCAGTTGACACTCTTTCCGCTGAGCCAAACTGGCTAAAGCTCACAGGTCATTTTCTATGTAAAGCCACTTGTCCAGGTCACATATTTCCAACATCATGCCTTACTTATCCATGGACTTTAATATTTATTGTAATACTAGAGGCCTGGTGCATGAAATTCGTGCATGGGTATGGTCCCTAGGCCTGGCCGGTGATCAGGGCTGATCTGTTGGGCGACTGGCAGTGATTGGGGATACCGCTCGCACTCGCCTTGGCTGGCCTGGTGCCGCCCGCTTGCTGGCCCCACGAGGCAACCGGCAGGGCAACTGGGGGGGAGGGGGCCCTGCTCACTCCCACCTTGGCTGGCCTGGCGCCACCCCCTGCCGCCGTCAGTTGGGGCCTATGGGCTGGGGACAGCTTTGTGTTGAGCGTCTGCCCCCTGGTGGTCAGTGCACATCATAGCGACAAGTTGTTCTGTCGTTTAGTTGATTTGCATATTAGGGTTTTATTATAGATAGATTTATTTCTACTATGAGGTAATGTAAAAAGGATGATAAATTAAACTGACTTTGGAGAGGGGAATAATGGGTACAAAGAATGCTATTATTCAATATTGGGAGCATAAATTACAGTACCAGCATACTAAAACATTTTCATCTGTCATGCTCATCGCAACACATTACAAAGGGATCTAATCAAAAGCCAATTACTTTGGAAGGGTAAGTGTAGTGGCAGAGAACAAGGCGGAGAAGGTCAACCTCCTGAAAAGCCTACATAATCAAGAGGTAATATGGAAATTGCCCTCACACCATAAAACCGTCACAAGATGGTGGCACGCACAGCAGGGACAAGGCCGGCAGCAGCTTCCACTGGGGTTTCTGTGGCCCCACGGGGGCACCGGGGTTCCGGTGGCTGCTTCATGTGGCTTCTGCCGGGGTTTCCGCGGTCCCACATGCATGCCACGGGGGCGGGACCTGGTGGCTGCTGCACACAGCTCGGATGCAGCTCATCGGGGTGGCACTCCAGGACTCGGGGCCGTCCCGTGGTGGAGGAGGAAGGGGGGAGAAGGGGAGGAGTCCCGGGTCTCACACAAAACCAGTCACTAGGATAATAATAACTAACCTGTTTTGATAATTGGTCTGTTCCCACTCACCTCCCACAAATAAAAAACAATAACTCCCACTCCAACCCAAAAAAGCAGAATATATGTGATCCCAGAAATGCTTGTTATGATTTAAAGACATATGGAATTGTAATAGGCCTTAGATATCTAAGGTCTACCTAAGTGACCCTGAAGGCTTATAAAATAAACTTAGTATTTTATAGTGGGAAGACTCTGACTTTTAGGTTCTATAAGGATGAGCCCAGTTCACCACTCAGTACTGATAGCTTAACAAGATCCTGTTGTTTTCTACTCATCTTGGTGTAACTAATAAATGTCAGATGTGATAAAAATTTTATGAAATATGGACCTACAAAGCCAAACCAACAACTACTACTTAAAGTGAAAAGAAAATGAAGTTATAAGGAAGTGGTCAGTCACAGCCTAAATAAGTTTAAAATAAATTTAAATGAGAGAATGCTGAATTCAATGGTGGCTTAGATCTCTATGACTCTTATTTGGAAAAACGAAAAAGGTGATTTATAAATCTATATTAGCAAGTGTTTTAGCGTATTTAAAATCTGCTCCCCAGCTGAAACCGGTTTGACTCAGTGGATAGAGCGTCGGCCTGCGGACTGAAAGGTTCCAGGTTCGATTCCGGTCAAGGGCATATACCTTGGTTGCGGCCACATCCCCAGTGGGGAGTGTGCAGGAGGCAGCTGGTCGATGTTTCTCTCTCATCGATGTTTCTAACTCTCTATCTCTCTCCTTTCCTCTCTGTAGAAACTCAATAAAATATATTTAAAAAAAAAGAAAAATCTGCTCCCCAATCTAAAAAAGCTTTAGTGCAGTGATTCCCAAATCGAGCTATACATGAGAACACATTGGAGAACCAACTTAAAAATACAGATCACTGTATCCCATCTTAGACCTACCAAATATGAATCTGTGGAAGTGGGACTCCACCATCATTTTAAAGGGACAGATTCAAATTCAGTAGATCTGTTTTAATAACAAATGAAAATGCATTTAACTGATGGTAAGCTCAGGAAATAAATAGCTCTCTCAACAACACAGAGAAAGCTATTAGCCTGTATAAGTATTTTTAATTCATAAATTTAGATCTCTGTGAAGTATCCTCCCCCTGACCTCTCACCCCCAAGTGAATGTTGAGGATCTCCCATATAAAATCTGAGAAAATGAGAACAAGGTTAATGAATACTTGTAAACATAGCTCCTAGTACTTATAATGTATGTATACTAGTAACTTTATGGAAATCTTTCCTTTTAGTCTCTCTCTTTACTCCCTTTCCTTCCCAATATCATTCTAAGAATCCCTCTGAAAAAAATGTGAAATACCTTTTCCATCTAAGGGATTTTTCTGAAAAATAAACAAAGGACAAGCAGACCAGCAGAAATCTTTAAGAGGCCTTTCATGTTCCTCTATGACCCAACTCACCTCCCCATTGTCCTTGTCAATACTGTGAGATTCATCCAATATCCTGTCTACCTCTACGTAGTCAGGATTGAAGGGCTCTTCATCCTAGAGAAGTTAGGAAACCCAATAATAAGATCAAAAGGAAGTTCCACATTTTCATATCAAATCTTATAAACCTACCTGTGTCTGCATACACCTTCTTGCCTATTTATTACCAATAGTGTCTCTTCTCCCTAACACAGGCCATTCTCTCCATATACGCTTTGGTTTAATCCCTTCTCAACTTTTCAGGAATCTCTCTCTACTGTATCATTCCCATAAACACACAAATATGTTCCATTTGACAGCTTAAAAAGACTTCTTTTGACTCCACATCCCCCTGCACCTATTTTTCTGTTCTCCTTCCTACTTGAACTTTCTAAGAATTCTAAATACATGGTATCTCCAATTCATCACCTCCTTCTTTATTTCCTAGCACTTACCACATCTTGAGTTATTTTTTAATCTCCCTCCCCAGACAGTGAGGTGCATGCAAACACAGACCTTGCCTGGTTTGTCTACCATAGTGACTAGCACATAATAAATGATGAATAAATGAATGACTAATCTGATTAAACGCCTACCTATAAAAGGCAGATTTAAATGGCATCTGAGTTAGTAGAGCTCGGTTCAATGGTCACAAACTGTACATCTAACACCAGCTGGAATGGGATTAGCTCCATTGTACATTTCACAAATTAGGCTTTAAAAGAACATGGATGAAAAACGCAACCCAATTATTATTATTTTCATGTAAAAAGAAATTATAAAGCCTGCATGGTCCTACTTGCCCTAGGTAATGTGGAAAATAATCCATTTATGGGCAAACCTGGAGGTATAAAGTTAACTTCATCAGACATATTCAGTCAGAACTGTTATTTAGCTAAAGCTACACATTATTCCGTCTCTCAATCTTTTTTTTACTGAACCTTATCCCGTTTATTTCTAAGAAGCTTTGGGAAAAATAATCCTTTCTCTCAAGGCACTTAGTACTCTATATAAATATATAAAGATGAAAAATCCCAGTTTGGCAAAGGGATATGTACCAAAACTTTCAAAACAAAACGGAGAGCTAAATATGGCTAAAGAGACCGTTACACATGCTCCAGTGTTTAGTAGTAACACTATATATGGGAAATTAAAGTTCCTTTATCACTATTTCTAGTTATACTGGATTAGAAATTTGAGAAAATAAATGCAGTCTCTTAATGATATGGTTGCTTACGGCTACCGATACCATCAACTGCTGAAGACCAGCATTATAGATATAAGAATGCCTCAAGTAGACCAGGGGCTGGTTTATCATCCGTGTTGAAAATACTTCATGACTACTAAGCAAGTCAATATTAAAATACCCTATAATTAGACGACCATATTTAGACCTGGCCAAACTCTGCATGGGAAAATTAAGGAAAGTTCAAAATCCAATGCATATACTCATGTATACAAAGCAACTGTAAGTCTTTTAAAGAACCAGTCAAGGCTGATAACCCCAGTAATTTATGTTTCTATAAAATAAGTAGGCAATACCTATTCCTAATTACCTCATGGAAGAAGTGTCTCATCTGAGCCATTTTGGTTTTGAAGCGCTTTAGTTTTTGATGGATCCTCTTATCTTTCTCTAGTTGGGAGATGGTAGCCCATTCACAGTGCAGATAGGAACTGAAGGGGATGGAAAGAGTCAATCGTCGTGCAAAAAAGGGGAGTTGACAGGCTGTTATTTGAGATTTGGAGATTAGCAAGAAGCCGACATAATGACTACAAGCTTAAATCAGAGACATGCTCTTAAACTTGCATTTGCAGAACACAAACAACCTGGTCTGAAGCGGGCTTAAAAGTTCCCATTTCTAACAAGCACCCAAATGATGCTAATTCTGCTGATCCATGGATTACACTTTGAGTATCAAGGGGGATCAGAAACCACCCTCATCCCACCTTCCTGCCGGGAAACCATAACAGTCATGTCAATTCCTAAACTTCTCTCTGAATACCCACTTTTCCTCACTAAAAATAATTTGGGCTAGGAGACTATAAAAAAGAGACACATTCCCACCCAGGATAGACTATACAGGAGAACTTTTTACAACCCTGTGGAGTTTGGGGTAAAAAGATTTTTGCACAGATCACATACTAGTTCTTGTACTTGACAAAGAATTCTTCAGCTTCAGTATATTGTCCAGAAGGAAGCTGAGAAGAAAAAATTTACAGTTATTAATATTTGGTTAAAGAAAGAACCTTTAATTTTAACCATACATGGTAGAACTTCCTATCAATGCTCCCAGAATATATTATTGACTGAGGGATTAAAAAACTAACCTGGTACTTCAATACTAAAGTCGTGATAGGAAAAAAATAAGCCTTTACCCATTATAAACAGAGAAGCAAAAGAAGAGGCAATAAGACAGTTCCTATTTTCGAACTAACATTCCTCGATCATTTCTTATAACAACACTGTAGCAATTATCCTGACATCCAAAGGTGCTCATTAAATAAAGCCTGTGAATGTAATACTGGTTGACAGATAAGAGGCTTCCATATGGGATAACATAGATTTGGAGAGTATCATGCAAAGCGAAATAAGTCAGACAGAAAAGGGCAAGATCCTCATATGTGGGATATGAAACAGAAAGCAACAAATAAAGTCATAGACACAGACAACAGTATGGTAGTTACCAGAAGAGAAGGGCATAGGGAGAGGTTGAAGAGGGTGAAGTGGGTCAAGTATATAGCGATAGAAGGAGACTAGACTTTGGGTGTTGAGCATACAATACAATGTATGGATGATGCAATATACAGATTATAGAACGGTACACCTGAAATTTATACATTGTTATAACCCAATAAATTTAATTACAAAAAAAAAGAAGATAGAGGCCTCACCTCCTTCTTCACAATCCGCATAGAAAGCACTTTGTCCACAATGGCTGCATCTTCTTCACTGGGATTCTCCTGTAGCAGAAGGTGCAGTCAATAGAGAGTGTGAGCAAGCAGCTAGACAAACCTGACACACTGCTTAAGTAGACAGCTTACCACAAAGAACTGCATGGAAGGCAAAGTCTCGCCATCTGGTTCCTGCACTGGTTCAGGAAGGATAGGCTCAGTTTTTATTGGACCGGTTACATCCACTTCTTCTTCTTCTTCATCATCTGTGATCTTTATATCCAGATCTTCTGTATATTTTTTTCGCTTAACTTGACGGTTTGAGCGTCTCTTCTATAAAGGCCAAAATTATTAAATTACCTTTAAAATTATTTGCTCATTGTCATACTTAAATTTGACTTCAAAATCCCATGAAAAAAATCAAACCAAAGGAAGATAAAAAGCTTATTTGTCAAACCATGAATTTTGTTCTATGTACTGAATATAGTATAATATTTTGCTGAATTGCTTTATCAAAGAACCAGAATCAAACTGAAAGAAACCTGGGAATTACTGGCAAAATGCTTTGGGAAATGAAACAGGCCTCTTAGTCTGCAGGATATAATGTACTTCATGCCAGGAACAACCCTGATGTGCAACGATACAAAAGGAATATTTTGTTTCTTAGTTTTAATTTTAAAGTGTTTTTGTTTTATTAAATAGAATCATATGTATTGTTCTCCTGTTTATTTTTCTAGTTAACAATATTTCTTACATGTGTTCTCCATATCAATATATTTTAGATTGACTATATTCTTTCAAGTGGTTGATAAAAAATTTTTTAAATATATTTTTTATTGATTTCAGAGAGAAAGGGAGAGGGAGAGAGAGATAGAAACATCAATGATTAGGAAGAATCATTGATCAGCTGCCTCCTGCATGCTCCCCACTGGGGATCGAGCCCACAAACCAGGTATGTGCCCTGACCGGAAATTGAACTGTGGCCTCCTGGTTCATAGGTTGATGTTCAACCACTGAGCCACGCCAGCCAGGAGATAAAAAAAATTTTAAATTAAATAATTTAAGCAATACTTGAAAGATCATGATAAAAAAAAAAAAAAAAACTGGGAAAAATTGCTCTGGCTGGTTTTCTCAGTGGTTAGAGCATCAGCCCATGCAGAGGAGAGTTGCGGGTTTGATTCCCAGTGAAGGGCATGTACCTGGGTTGCAGACCTGATCCTCCCCTTAGTGAGGCACGTGTGGGAGGCAATCAATGTGCCTCTCTCACAGAGATAGATGTGTGTGTCTCTTTCCCCTCCTTCCTTCTTCCACTGTACTCTAAAAATCAATGAAAAAAATACCCTCACTCCTTGGGTGAGAATTAAAGAAAGAAGAAGAGCCCTGACCGGTTAGGCTCAGTGGATAGAGTGTCGGCCTGCAGACTCAAGGGTTCTGGGTTCAATTCCAGTCAAGGGCACATACCTCGGGCAGGCTTGATCCACTGCCCTGATCCAGGCATGTGCGGAAGGCAACCAATTGATGTCTCTCTCACATCGAAGTTTTTCTCTCTGTCTCTCCCCCTCCCTTCCACTCTCTCTAAAAACCAATGGAAAAATATCCTGGGGTGAGGATTAACAACAAACAATTAAATAAATGTGGAGAAATAAAAGTATTATTTTTAAATCATAACTCTATCACTTGAAAACACAAATGAATCAAATGAGTTACTATAAGCAGAACTTCTGAAATTGAGCAAACTTGCTTGGCATAAAATCAGTTTTTTTTGTTGTTGTTTTTTTACTTTGGAGTTTTGGGATTTTATTTAACTGGGAAATAATAGGATCCAAAACTTTAAGATATAAGTAAGACTGAACTTCCCCCCCCTTTATTGATTAAGGTATTACAAATGTGTCCTTATCCTTCCATTGCCCCCCATCCCCCAAATCCTGCCCTCAACCTCACCCCCTATTGTCTGCGTCCATTAATAGCATTCCTACATAGACACAACCAGAAAATATAATGAATCTATGAAAGAAAGATTATCTACAGGATACAATTTAGTAAAAATACATAAAATCTATACGATTAAAACTTTAAAACATTATAGGAAGACGCAGAGAAGACTTGAATAAATAATACATACTATTCTGGAAAAAGAACACTTAATTCTCCCTAATAACATAAATTTGACAAAATAAGATTAATAAAATTTTTAATGAGACAAGTTGATTCTGAAATTCAAATGGAGAAATAAACATTTAAGAGTAAGCAGGAAAAATATGAAAAAGTACTAAGGGGCCTTAGCAGATATTAAGGACAATATAAAGCTATACTAATAACAAAGCTTGCTACCTTTCCAAGGAGAGATAAACAAGTCAGAAACCAAGATGGCGGCATAGGTTAACGCCGGAGATTGCTGCCTCGAACAACCACTTCAGAGATATAACTAAAGGACAGGACAGGCATCATCCAGGACCACAGGAAGGCTGGCTGAGTGGAAATTCTACAACTAGGAGGAAAGAGAATATCATACCCAGACTCAGAGGAGGCACAGTGCTGAAGTGAAATACTCAGGTGCGGAGTGCGCGCACGGAGCGGGCTGGCGGCGGAGGGCGCGGTTGTTGTTTTCAATTGGGAGGGAGTTTCAGACTCTGAGCTCCAGATCCCGGCAAGTCTCTAGGGACCCAGACTCAAACGGGAGAAGCGGGACTATCTGGCTTCGGTCAGAACTCGAAGGCAGCTTTCTCTCCGAGGTTTGCAGCAGTTGCCGGGACTCTGAGAGGCAGAGCCCCTAGGGACGGAACTGAGAGCAGCCATAACTGCTCGCTCCACCCGCCCTGTAGATCCCCGGGGACCCGCCCCGCCCAAGCCCGGCGCAGAACCATTTGCTGGATAGCCTCAGGCAAAGGCTAGATTAGCACCGCCCTAGAGATCCAGCACAGAAGCTCTCCCACTGCAGACACAGCTGACTCTCATAGCCAGTTAGCCTGGAGGTCAAATCACCCCTGGTATCACCGACAACAATCAAGGCTTAACTACAAGACTGCACACGAAGACCACAAGGGGGTGAACCAAGAAAAGATAAAAAAATGCGGAGACAAAGAAACAGGACACAAATGTCAGAAATGTAAGATATAGAGCTCAAAACCACACTTTTAAGGTCTCTCAAGAACTGTCTAGAAGCTGCCGATAAACTTAGTAAGGCCCTCGAAAAGACTGGTGAGACCGCCGATAAATGTAGTGAGATCCTCAAGAAATCTAATGAGACCCTTGATGTTGTGATAAAGAACCAACTAGAAATTAAGCATACACTGACTGAAATAAAGAATATTATACAGACACCCAACAGCAGACCAGAGGAGCGCAAGAATCAAGTAAAAGATTCAAAACGCGAAGAAGCAAAAAACACCCAACTGGAAAAGCAAAATGAAAAAAGAATCCGAAAATACGAAGATAGTGTAAGGAGCCTCTGGGACAGCTTCAAGCGTACCAACATCAGAATTATAGGGGTGCCAGAAGATGAGAGAGAGCAAGATATTGAAAACCTATTTGAAGAAATAATGACAGAAAACTTCCCCCACCTGGTGAAAGAAATAGACTTACAGGTCCAGGAAGCGCAGAGAACCCCAAACAAAAGGAATCCAAAGAGGACCACACCAAGACACATCATCATTAAAATGCCAAGAGCAAAAGACAAAGAGAGAATCTTAAAAGCAGCAAGAAAAAGAAACCGAGTTACCTACAAGGGAATACCCATACGACTGTCAGCGGATTTCTCAACAGAAACTTTGCAGGCCAGAAGGGAATGGCAAGAAATATTCAAAGTGATGAATGCCAAGAACCTACAACCAAGATTACTTTATCCAGCAAAGCTATCATTCAGAACGGAAGGTCAGATAAAGAGCTTCACAGATAAGGAAAAGCTAAAGGAGTTCATCACCACCAAACCAGTATTATATGAAATGCTGAAAGGTATCCTTTAAGAAGAGGAAGAAGAAGAAAAAGGTAAAGATACAAATTATGAACAACAAATATGCATCTATCAACAAGCGAATCTAAGAATCAAGTGAATAAATAATCTGGTGATCATAATAGAATCAGGGACATAGAAAGGGAATGGACTGACTATTCTTGGGGGGAAAAGGGGTGTGGGAGATGCGGAAAGACTCTGGACAAAAATCGTGCACCTATGGAAGAGGACAGTGGGTGGGGAGTGAGGGCGGAGGGTGGGGCGGGAACTGGGAGGAGGGGAGTTATGGGGGGGGAAAAAGAGGAACAAATGTAATAATCTGAACAATAAAGATTTAATTAAAAAAAAAAAGTCAATTAAATAGTGCCCAAATTAGACTAAAATATTTATGGGGATTAAGAACATGGTAAAAATAACACTTCTAATCAGTGAGGCAAAAGTAGATATTTATTTTATAAATGGTATTGAAAACAAATGGCTAGCATCTAGGATGGAAGAAAAAAATTACAAAAGGATCGAAGATTTAATAGTAAAACAGAGACACATTTCTATATAATCCATTATAAACAAAGTTGAGACAAATAATAAAACTGATGCAGCCCAGCCAGTGTGGCTTGGTGGTTGACTGTCAACCTATGAACTGGAGGTCACAGTTCCCATTCCCAGTCAGGGGACATACCCAGGTTGCAGGCTCCATCCCCAGTAAGGGGCATGTAGGAGGCAGCCAGTCAATGATCCTCTAGCATCATTGATGTTTCTATCTCTCCCTTTCCCTCCCTTTCTAAAATAAAAAAATATATATTCAAAGAAAAAAACTAATGCAGAAAATACTATATGATACGTTTCCTAAGAATAAAGAATTTTTTATAGGGATCTCATTTTATTTTTTAAAGATTTTTAAGTTGATTCTTAGAGAGGAAGGGAGAGAGAGAGAAACATTGATGTGGGAGTGCAACATCGATTGGCTGCCTCCTGAATGCCCCATATGGGGGATTGAGCCCACAACGAGGGCATGTGCCCTGACTGGGAATCAAACCAGCAACCCAGAGGTGCACAGGAATTCATACACTGTTAGTGAGAGTATACATGGGCATGGCCTCTATAGAAGAAAATTTGACAATATCCTTTGATCCAGCAATTCCACTTCAAAAATATTACCCTACAGATGAATTTGTACATGTGTACAAATTTTGTAACATTACTTATAGAAAACTAGAGAATTGGTTAAACAAATTATGGCATAGTCAAAAAATGGAATACTGTCAACAAGACACAACTACAACTGGGGGTGCACATAACCCACAAGCAACATTCCTGGAGCACAGACCTCAGATGATCTGGACTCAAAATGGATAAAAGACTTAAATGTAAGTTAAAAAAAACAACACATAAAAATCCTAGAAGACACAGGCAGTAAAATCTGACATCTCTCGTAGCAATATTTTTGCCAATACGTCTCCTAGCGTAAGGGAAATGAGGGCAAAAAAATAAACACACAGGCCTACATCAAAGAAAAAGCTTTTGCAGAGTAAAATGAAAAGAGAACATATATGGGAGGACATATTCGCCAATGATACATATGATACAACCTATAAAACTCAACACCCAGAAGACAAATAATCCAATTAGAAAATAGGCAAAGAACTTGAATAGACACTTCTCTAAAGAGGACATACAAATGGCCAGTAGACATAAAAAAAGTGCCCAAAGTCACAAATTATCAGAGAGATGCAAATTAAAGCTACAAAGGCATATCACCTCACACCTGTAAGAATGGCGATCATCAAGAAATCAACAAACAAGACACAGCTGATTCTCACAGCCAATTGGCCTGGAGGTCAATTCCTCTCAGTGATACCTACAACAATCAAGGCTTAAGTACAACAAAACTGTGCACAAAGACCACAAGGGGGTGCACCAAGAGTGTCCTCCTCAGGTAATTGGGGAGGCTGAACCACTGGGCCCTAGAGGACACTTAGCACAGAAAACCACTTTATCAACACAGGGAAGCATAAAAAATGCAGAGACAAAGAAAAAGGACACAAATGACAGAAATGGAGGAAAGCAAACTACTTGATATAGAGTTCAAAACCACACTTTTAAGGTTTTTCAAGAATTTTCTAGAAACTGCCGATAAACTTAATGAGACCTACAAGAAATCTAATGAGACCTTCGAGGTTATGATAAAGGACCAACTAGAAATTAAGCATACACTGACTGAAATAAAGAATATTATACAGACTCCCAACAGCAGACTAGAGGATAGCAAGAATCAAGTCAAAGATTTGAAATACGAAGAAGCAAAACACACCCAACTGGAAAAGCAAAATGAAAAAAGATTCCAAAAATACGAAGATAGTGTAAGGAGCCTCTGGGATAGCATCAAGTGTACCAACATCTGAATTTTAGGGGTGCCAGAAGAAGAGTGAGAGCAAGATACTGAAAACCTCTTTGAAGAAATAATGACAGAAAACTTCCCATACCTGGTGAAAGAAATAGACTTACAGGTCCAGGAAGCGCAGAGAATCCCAAACAAAAGGAATCCAAAGAGGACCACACCAAGACACATCATCATTAAAATGCCAAGAGCAAAAGACAAAGAGAGAATCTTAAAAGCAGCAAGAGAAAGAAAGTCAGTTACATACAAGGGAGAACCCATACGACTGTCAGCTGATTTCTCAACAGAAACTTTGCAGGCCAGAAGGGAGTGGCAAGAAATATTCAAAGTGATGAATGCCAAGAACCTACAACCAAGATTACTTTATCCAGCAAAGCTATCATTCAGAATTGAAGGTCAGATAAAGAGCTTCACAGATAAGAAAAAGCTAAAGGAGTTCATCACCACCAAACCAGTATTATATGAAATGCTGAAAGGTATCCTTTAAGAAGAGGAAGAAGAAGAAAAAGGTAAAGATACAAATTATGAACAACAAATACACATCTATCAACAAGTGAATCTGAAAATCAAGTGAATAATCTGATGAACAGAATGAACTGGTGATTATAATAGAATCAGGGGCATAGAAAGGGAGTAGACTGACTATTCTTGGGGGGTAAAGGGGTGTGGGGGTGAGGGAAGAGACTGGACAAAAATTGTGCACCTATGGATGAGGACAGTGGGTGGGGAGCGAGGGAGGAGGGTGGGGTGGGAGCTGGGTGGAGGGGAGTTATGGGGGGAAAAAAGAGGAACAAATGTAATAATCTGAACAATAAAGATTTAATTAATCAAAAATAAAATAATAATAATAAAAAAAGAAATCAATAAACAAGTGTGGATGTGGAGAAAAGAAGCCTTAGTGCGCTGTGGTGGGAATGCAGACTGATGCAGCCATTGTGGAAAACAATATGGAGTTTCTCAAAAAATTAAAAAGGGAACTGCCTTTTGACTCAGCGATCCCACTTCTGGGAATACATCCTAAGAATCCCAAAACACTAATCAGAAAGAATATATGCACTCCTGTGTTCATAGCAGCATTATTTACAAAAGCCAAGATTGGAAACAGCCCAAGTGCCCATCAACACAAGAATGGATAGAAAAGATGTGGTACATATACACAATGGAATACTATATGGCTACAAAAAGAACTCTTATCCGTTGCGACAATATGGATTGACCTGGAGATTATTATGCTAAGCAAAATAAGCCAGTCAGAGAAAGACAAATATCATTTGATCTCACTTATATGTGGAATTTAATTTAATGAACAAAATAAAATGAGGAACAAAATAGAACCAGAAGCATGGGTACATGGAACAGACCGACAGATTTGAGAGAGGAAATGGGTGGGGCATACTGAATGAAAAAAAGGTAAAGACAAGAGTCAATAATATATATGCATAACTCATGGACACAGACAACTGTGTTGTGAGGGCCAGAGGGAGGAGTGTGGGGTCTGGGAGGAGGTGGGGACATCTGTAATAGCATTAACAATAAAAGTAAAATAATAAACAAATGGAACACTATTAAACTATTTAAAAAGAATGGGGTACATTTACAATACCAAATGTTGAAGATGTGGAAGTGGAACTCTCATTACTAGTGAAAGTGTAAAATGACACAATCACTTTGGAAGCTGGTAAATTCTTATAAAGTTACTAGAGGACCAGTGCACAAATTCATGCACGGGTGGGGTCCTTCTGGGTGGCCTGCAGGGATCAGGCTGAAACGCACGGCCCAATGCCGCCTGCAGCTCCTACCTGCTGGTCCCACTCATCCTGGCCCCACTGTGCCGGCCGCAGTGGCTCGTGCCCAATCAGTCCCGATTGGGAGAGGCTTGTGTGCTGCTGCAGCAGCACTCACCAGCCATGAGCCCTGCATCCAGCGCCCTCCCAAGGGGAGTGACCTGTGGGATCAGGCTGAAACAGCTTTCTGACATCCCCCAAGGGGTCCCAGGTTGCGAGAGGGTGCAGGCCAGGCTGAGGGACCCCACCAGTGCACGACTGGGCCGGGGAGGGGCTGCGGGAGGGCTCCAGGGAGTGTCCCGCCCATCTTGCTCAGTCCCGATCGGCCAGACCCCAGCAGCAAGCTAACCTACCAGTTGGAGCATCTGCTCCCTGGTGGTCAGTGCATGTTATAGCGACTAGCAGATCCATCGACTGTCTGACCCCTGATGGTCAGTGTACATCACAGCAGTGGTTGAGCAGCCTTACCATATCATGAGCATATTACGCTTTGATTGGTTGTTTGGTTGTTCTGTCATTCGGTCTATTTGCATATTACCCTTTTATTATATAGGATTATATAGGATATGATCATATGTTTACCCTACAGTCTATTCCATTCCCAGGTGTTTAGCTATGAGATATGCAAACCTGTATCCACAAAATACTTAGACTAAGACTTCATGGAAGCTTTATTCATAATAGCTCCAGGGGTGCCATCTGTCATTGAGGGACATGGCACATAATAGCACCAAACTGGAAACAACCCAAATGTCCATCAAGAGGATGGACAGAAACTAAAATATTTCTCAAGAAAAAAATAGAATGAACTACTAATATATTCAACAACATTAACAAATCTCAAAAATATGCTGAAATTAGTGAGACTCAGAAGTACATATTATGAAGTTCAAGAACAGGCTAAGCTAGTCTATGATACTAGAAATCAGAACAATGGTTGCCTATGGGGGAGGGGTGGACTGACTGCAAGAGGGTTTAAGGAAACTCTGAGGTGATGGAACATGGAACTTCATTAAATAATCTATGTTTTAAAATAAAATGAGGGTGGAGAGAAGAATGGGCTAAGTCTATCTTTTCAGATAAAGGGCAATTTCTGAGAAGTATTGGGGGAATAAAAGCAAAGTACAGAAGAGTAGGTATGGAATACTAATATTAAGTGGATGTAGAAATAGAGTGCTCATGAAAAGAAAGAATATTTCGGGAAAAACACATGAAAAAAATGGTAACAGCAATTACCTCTGGGGAAAAGAATTGGGGTACTGTGAGGCTGGGATCTAGACTGGAAGACTTTTTTTTTTTTTTTAAATATATTTTATTGATTTCTTACAGAGAGAAAGGGAGAGAGATAGAGAGTTAGAAACACCAATGAGAGAGAAACATCGATCAGCTGCCGCCTGCACACCCCCTGGGGATGTGCCCGCAACCCAGGTACATCCCCCTGACCGGAATCGAACCTGGGATCTTTCAGTCTGCAGGCCGACGCTCTATCCACTGAGCCAAACCGGTTTCGGCTGGAAGACTTTGATAGTGTCCACTCTTTTGCACTACTGTCATTTTTCTCACAGTTGTGAGTAGGTGAAACAGTTTATTCTTATATTATTATTTATTACTAGAGGCCCGATGCATGAAATTCATGCACGGGAGGGGAGTTCACCCTCAGCCCGGCCTGCACCCTCTCTAATCAGGGACCCCTCGGGGGATGTCCGACTGCCTCTCGCAATCTGGGACCGTTGGCTCCTAACCACTCACCTGTGTGCCTGCTTGCCTGATCCCTGCTCAGCCCCTCTGCCTGCCTGCCCCACCCTGTGTACGTTTTTAACCTAAATAACAAAATAATAAATGGTCAAAAAATTAAAAAAAACACCACTCACACCCACCTCATGATTCCAAAGAACAAATTTGAAACTATGTAACCATGACCCACTTAGCCTTCAACGCGTTTCCTCAAAGATTATCTCTATATATAACTAAAGGCCCTGTGCACGAATTCATGCACCAGTAGGGTCCCTCAGCCTGGCCTGCAAGATCGAGCTGAAACTGGCTCTCTGGCATCCCCCAAGGGGTCCTGGATTGCAAGAGGGCGCAGGCCAGGCTGAGGGACCCCACCATTGCACAATTGGGGCCAGGGAGGGATGTAGGAGGTTGGCCAGCAAGGGAGGGATGGCGTGAGGGCTCCAGGGCGTGTTCAGCCATCTTGTTCAGTCCCAATCAGCTGGACCTCAGCAGAAAGCTAACCTACTGGTTGGAGTATCTGCCCCCTGGTGGTCAGTGCATGTCACAGCGAGTGGTTGAGCAGCCTTAGCATATCAATAGAATATTATGCTTTGATTGGTTGAACAGCTGACTGGACAACTTAGCATATTAGGCTTTTATTATATACGATATCCTAATATGCAAATAGACCGAACAGTGGAACAACCGAACAACCAGTCGCTATGACGTGCACTGACCACCAGGGGGCGTGTGCGGAACATGGTGGGCATTGGCTGCGGCAGGATGGTGAAGCAGGTGAGCGGGGGCACTAGACCAAGGCTGGGTGCCAGTTGCTGTCATTGGGGAGAGCCTTTGGTAGTTACTAAAAATTCTTTGCCCCCGCGCACCGGGGTCCCACTGGGTGCTCACACCTGCTGCCAGCACCAGCCCTGCTCACACCCACTCCCAGCACCGGAACCGCTGCTCGCTCCAGCTGCCGGTCCTGATCGTCCCTCAGGGCTTTTCCACCTCCCCTTCTGCACCTCCCCCTGCTCCTGAGGGGCAATCGGGGCCGGCAGCTACCTCTCGCACACACTACCAGTGCCAGAGCCACCGCTCACACCCACTGCTGGTGCCAGCCCTGCTCGCATCCACTTCCAGCACCTGGTGCAGATCCTGATTGCTCAGAGGGTATAAGCGGCTGCTGCTGGCCTCCATTGCCCCTGAGGGCTTCTCCACCTCCCCCTGCTCCTGAGGGGCAATTGGGGCAGCAGCCACTGCTCGCACCCACTGACGGCGCCGGCCCCAATCACTCCGCGCTGTCAGCAGGTGCAAGCGGGCCCGGCACCGTCAGTGCATGGGAGTGGCAGTGGTGGGAGTGGGGCTGCCAGCAAATGGGACCTGGGGCTGTGGCAGGAGGGGCCAGGTGAGGGCGCGGAGGATGGGCCAAGACCCACCCACCCCTGTGCCCAAAGCAGCCTCGCAGCCCACAGTTTCTTTCAAAGTGCATAAATTCGTGCATTGGCCCCTTAGTATATTATATACTCTTAAAAATGTGTGTATCCTTCAGAAAAAAAAAGAATGCATATACATGTATACAGTCTCTCTCTCTCTTAGTGTACTATAGCATTATCTCAAAAAAAAAGTAGATATTTTAATTAAAACTACTATATTGCTAAAAAAATTGCTAACCATCACCTGAGTTCTTTCAGCAAGTCAAAACCTTTTTGCTGATGGAGGGTCTTTTCTCCAATTTGTAAAAAATGCAATATGTGAAGAACAATGAAAGGAGACATACCTACGTTATATACACTATTCTACATCTAGCTTTTCCTTTTAATGTGGAGAGTTTTCCAGATTAGCATACCCTACTCTACTTCATTGTTTTTAATTGCCATGCAGTAGTCTATTACAAAAGTTTTCATAATTTTATTTAACTTTTTCTACACCAATGGACATTTAATATTTGTAACTATTTATTTGAGCCAAACTAACGACATGCTAGGAAGCAAGATCTCAGATGCTCCCTTGGCTATTCTTAATTTCCCCCAGAAGAGCTCAAACATCAGTTTGTCAATGTATTGAATGTATATTAAGAAAGAGGGGAGGCACTGATAAATATTAATAGCTACAGAGGCACTTAAGATTTGTTTAGTCCAAATCTCCATTTACAGAAGAGGAATACAGATACAGCTAAGTTAAGTAAATGGGCCAGGCCCAAAGAGCTACTTAGAATTACCATGAGTGTCCTGAATCTTAATACCAGGTTCTATCTATGGTTGGAAACGAGTCAAAGATGGTATCTCAAGGCAACAATCAGAGATAGAGAACCAAAGTTCTGCTGGTCTGGCTTCTTTTATTCCCTTCCAATGCCCCTCATCATCAAAAGGTAGAAGAAAACATTGCGCCTAAGCACCCTAGTTCAGAGTCAGAACCCTTGAGTATAGAGAAGGTAAGGTAAAAGGGATACTTCTAACAGAAACCAAAGTACGGACATATCCATGATAACAATCATGCAACATAATTTCACTTTTGTTTAGTGTTTGAAACACTAGAATTTAAGGAAATGAATATTGCTATTTTTACAGTAATATGCTTTTTGCCTAAAAAGGGAACATTTAAAAAGACATGATCATGACCAGGTCCCATCTCTTTTACCTTTTAGGCCTAGCTCTGGATTAGAAAAACTGTTGAAATATACATAGGCTTATAGTCTTTTAGTAACTACGTCTCTCAGAATTAAACATGATTTTTCTATAAGTTCTTTAGGGATTCTTTTACCTGAATGCTGCTTTCTTCATCTTCCCGGGGTGATTGGGCCGGCATGACTTCTACATCTGAATTATCAGATGAGGTATTACGTTTTCTCTTTTTACCCACCACAGGAGTGATGGTGCTAAAATGGAAAAAACAAAATAACTTTCAATGAGGGCAAGGAAAATTAAGGAGTAAGAAAATATAATTAATCTAAACCATTACAGATAAAGCTTCCAGACAGACAGAAGGATCTAGATCTTTAGTCTGTGGGGTGTCTGGAAAAGATTTTGGGGTTTCTAAACCACTGGCTGACCTTTATACCAGATTTGTCAAATCCTTACTACCACTGTATTTACAAATATCTGAGGCAAAGTAGCATAACAGAGCAGAATGAATACTAGACTAAGAATTATAAGGCCTTATTTTAGTTCCAGTTCTGTCACTAGCTGAGCATGTTTCCTCTTTTGTAAGCATTGATGATACCTGGTCTGATAGTTGTTGAGGATCAACTAAAATAATAGACATGAAATTTGTTTTTTAAAAGCTAAAATATTAGATACAAATATAAAGCATTATTATAATTTCACCATAAATGCTGAAAAATCCTAGGGAATAGAAGCTGAGGAGAAAGGAGAAAAGCCAGAAGACATGAAAGAGAGAACACTAGGTGTGACAAGAATGCATGGCAAGCATGGTGCTGTCAACACTGCTTAAGACTATCAGCAACAGGTTCTATCTAGTTCACAGATGAGATGAAGAACAGGGCAGCTATGTCTTCAGCAGCTCTTTTCCTAATGTAGGGGGTAGGGGGATAGTGAGGAATTCTTCGCACTACAGTGATGCCAAATCAGGACAAATATATAAAAACATAGTCACAGCTTTTAAATGTAACCCCAAACACAAGGATCTTTTCCTGTGCCTTAGTGATTCTCTTTCAAAATATGCAAATTTCTGTTTAACAAATCATGTAAGCATTACGACAGAAAAGGCCTTATTATCTTCTCTGACAGACACCAGCAGACAGATCACTTTGAACTATGTTGCTGCTAAACACAAGTATTTCCTCAGCATTAATGTAAAAATGAGTGCCGTGCCCTCAAATGTCCCCAGTGCCAAAGGGTAGTACTTACTTCAGCTTACTCTTGCCCTTGGTTTTGGAGGTACCAGATGTTTTGCTCTTCTTTGGCTTTTCTTCCTTGAGCCTCTCCCCACTGCTCTTTTTCCTGCGTTTCTTTTCACCTTCCTCCTCAGGCCGAACACTGGGCAACTCATCCTCATTCAGGACTCGAGGTATATTCTGCTCACCTCGAGCCCGGGCCCTAGCAATGGCCTCTGCTACAATCCGATTTGCTTTCTCTTGTTTTTTCTGGTGCTCCAGCCTGCGGTTTTCCTCCATTCCTGTTTTGCCCCCCATGTGAGGAGCAGAGCTAGCTGGTGAGGACAGAGCTGCCACTTCACTGGCACTCAGGACTTTAACTACAGAAAGTCCAGAAGAGGCCCCTTGGGAAGAGCTAGCCTAGAGAAATGAAAACACTGAAATGTTAACATGCTTGTAGCTAAATAAAACAACTCTGAAGCAGATGGGCCAGAAACTTTAGTTCTCTAATTCCTCAAGAATCAGGTTCAGACCCAAATCCCACTAAATCTGGACACTTTTTTTTAATTTTTTTTTTTTTTTTTTTGTGGGAAGAGGATAATAAAAAACAACAACCAGAATTGTGCCAAGTTAGCCCTGTCTGGCATGATTCGGTGGTTAGAGTGTCAGCCTCGGCACTGAAGGGTCTTGGGTTTGTTTCTTGGTCAAGGGAAGTATCTGGGTTGCAGGTTCGATTCCTGGCCTCATCCCTGGCCCCAGGTGTGTCCCTTTCAGGTCAGGTCCAGGTCAGGGCACACGCAGGAGGCAACCAATCAATGTGTCTCTCTCACATCAATGTTTCTCTCTCTTTTCTCCTCCATCACTCCTTTCCACTATCTCTAAAAATCAATGGAAAAAATATCATCTGGTGAAGATTAACAAAAAATAAAAAAATTGTGCCAAATTAAACATCAATATCCTTTAGCCCTGCTCCTAATGTCAATACCCATCTCCATTACTCTAGAAAATGTTCATACAATATAGCCAATTCTGGTCTCTGGACTTAAAAGTAAAAAAACTCAAATTCTACTCTTAGCCTACCTTTTATCTCCCTGGGGGGTGGGAGGAGTGATAATCTCTTGGCCTCATTAAGACTATTTCTTTATCTTTCAAATGAAGATATTTAAAACCATCTTTATTTCACAAAAGTAGGAAAAGATTGTAAATGAAATACTTCAAAGACAAATGAGATAAATCACCCCTTATCCCAAAGCCAACAATAACCTTCAAATCTTTCCATAATATAATTAAAACAAGGTTTCCATGGGTGAAAGAAATAAAATTCTACATCTCAGTTCAGAGGTATGAATCTAGACTGGCCCCCACCCTCACCAAGGAGTGGTTACTGAGGGTACTAGCAAGACTGAGGTCTATTTTCCTCCCTAACCATGTAAGTCTCACCTGTGGCTGAAGTACCACCTTGAGTGGTACTGAAAGTCTTTGTCCTGGGCTCTGTCCCGGTCCCATTATCTGAGCCTGCTGCACAGAGGAGAGCGTTACCGGCTGGGATGAGGGTGGCTGCTGGGGCTGCGGCTGTGATGATGGAGGCTGTGGTACGATCTGGATTTTCTGCTGTGGCTGTTGCACCTGCAGCTGGATAGTTACTACTTTGGCGGGCTGCCCCTGGGCATTCTTGGCTTGAGTCAGGGCTGCTAGTTGGTTGCCCTGTAACACTATCTTCCCTGGTAGACTCCCTAGCACGACATGCCGATGTCCTTGGGGACCTCCAGACTGTGGCTGCTGGAGGACCAGGGTGATGCGTTTCGATTCACCCTAGAGTGAAGAAAGGAAATTGCAAGAAGTACATTAAAGAATAATATACACCTAAATATTTACAGCAGTTTTCCTCATCCTAAAAACATAAAAACTGAGAGGTAGAACACAGTATAATTCATTTTGTTCATCCTCCTGTCTTGACAGAATCTTTTCTGTAGCACAGGTATCAAGCCTATTTTTGAAAAACCCGATAGGAGGGTTATCTTCCAAGGTAGTCACTCCACTTTCTGGAACTCTCTTAGAACAAAAGTCTATATTGAACTGAAATCCACCTTCTTAATAGTTTCTTTCTACAGGTCCTACTTAAATTAATACTACTGCCCCCCGCCCCCAAAACTCTTTGGCCCTTTTTTCAGAGGCAAGAGCCTCGATTTTCTTAGAATAGAAACTAGCCTTTTCAATAGGCAAAGCAGGAGGAAGACCATCAGTAATAAGAACAGGGGAAAGATACACATAGCTTGTCTGTCTTACAAATATTTTCCCCCAAAATGATTCTTTGTTCCCATAGCATCCTATATTCCTCATAAAACTTTCTATCATACATTATCGTGAATTCTTGTCTAGCCATTTGTCTGGCCTGGCAGACCATGAGCTCTGTTAAGTAGAGGGACTGTAGCTGTCCTGTTCAGTATCAGCTAGGTAGTGTAAATAGGTAGTAAGGGTTCAAAAAAATGTTAACACTAACTGCTTCTACCTGATAGGCAGTAAGTACATGGATGTTAACACTAACTGATAAAAAACAAAGATGGGCCCTGACCGGTTTGGCTCAGTGGATAGAGCGTCGGCCTACGAACTCAAGGGTCCCAGGATCGATTCCAGTCAAGGCATGTACCTTGGTTGCAGGTACATCCCCAGTAGGGGGTGTGCAGGAGGCAGCTGATCGATGTTTCTCTCTTATCGATGTTCCTAACTCTCTATCCCTCTCCCTTCCTCTCTGTAAAAAAAAAAAAAAAAAAAATCAATAAAATTTATATTTTTAAAAAGCAAAGATGGAATTTATTCAGGATTTCCTAGAGCTAGCTCTGTGTGCTCTCTCTCACACAGTTGCTGGGCCCTCTACTAAACCAAAATTCACCTCCCCCTTTCACTCAAGTCACCTGAGTAGGTGTAGAGGTCAGTGTAACTGCAGGCTTCAGTGGGGGCCCTGTGGCCCCAGGGTTTCCAGCAGGAGCTGAACCCTTAACTGGCTGTAGGACCAGCTGCTTTACTGGTCGGCTGGGCTGGACAATGCGCTGAACAGTAGCCTGGTTCCCAGGGACCTTGGCGGCCAACACTGTATTACCAGAGACAATGGAAACACCTGGTCGAAGGGGAGTGCCGGTTAGCACTTTGGTAAAAGTGACTTTTCCACCATTGGCTGTGCCAGCCACTAGGGGCTGAGCTGTGCTGGTGATACCTTGGGCCTGAATTTGTGCCACATGGGCACCAGTGACTGAGGAGCTCGGTGGGGCTTTAAGGATAACAATCTTAGGGGCTGACTGAGGTGGTTGCCCTCCAGGACTACTAGAGGACACAGCTGTGGCAGAGACACCCATGAAAGGATTCCCTTGGCTCAGGATCTCCTGGTTCTTGGAGACCTGCAAAAGTCCTGCTGTTGGCGCTGGTGTCTGTAAGACAGGTTGAGCTGGCTGCTCCTGGCTGATGGGCTGAGTGGTATAATCATGCAAGGTTAAAGATTCTGGAGCTGGAGCTGTTGATTCCTTGGGAAGTTCTGTGGGGGCTGTTTCCTCTGGTGGGGGGACCAGGTCACTTGCTGATGGATTCCCCACATCACCACCTCCACCATCCTGGTTCATTTGATCCAAGGAGTCCAGAGAGCTTGGTAGTCCAAGGGCTTCCTCAATGGGGTCTTGTGTGACCTGGTTGAAGCTGTCATCAGTCAGAGAGTCCAGGCCAAATAAATTTGGGTCATCAAACAGATCCATGATGGGGTCTGCCATCTTGGGAAAGCAATGGAGGGTACTTCCCCCAAGATATAGGGAGGGAAGGGGAGGGGGGGTATTGGCTCTCCCCTCCCCTCCCCTATTAAGAAAAAAATGTACACAATGGAAGACTACTCTTCAGGTAAAGAGGCAAGAAACAAGTGCATGTCAGATTGTCCTGACCTTCATGGAGCAAGATGGCTAGGTCTTCAGAGGAAGATGGTAGAACTCCTGTTGTGGGAAGACAAATGAAAAATAAGCAAAGTAGGTAACCCCAGGAAAAATTTCTCCTTCTTAGGTACCATCCTTAATATCAAATCACATCAAAATAATAAGAGGGAAATATGGGTAATCTGAGGCAGAGATAAAGGTTTCTTAAGTTGACAGGCCTTAATGATATACTAGCAGCATTTCAGAGACTGCAGATAGAGGTTTTTGAATACATTGTATTTTATAAATTTCCCTTGTGTTTTAGATACTTTTACTTACTACTGGCAATAATCATACCTTTAACCAAGCTCATAGTACAGTCTTGCTAATAAGCTTATAGTATAATTTTACCCAGGAAGTTTTGTAAAGTTTATTCTAATTAACATATGAATTAACCTATACATAGTATTTCTGTTCTGAATCCCCTCCCCCCTTTCTCATATTTAAGATAAAATACTTGGAACACCCCTAATCTCTCTCCCAGCTGAAATCTTTCCCACCCTCAAAGTCTTCTTCTCCATAAGGCGAGCCCCTTTACCAACAGAGCAATTTGTGATGACCTGGTCCCACCTTTAAATACCACAGCACTGTTTACACCTTCTTGAAAGTATTTATAGCCCTGGCCGGTTTGGCTCAGTGGATAGAGCGTCGGCCTGTGGACTGAGGGGTCCCAGGTTCGATTCCAGTCAAGGGCATGTACCTTGGTTGCGGGCACATCCCCAGTGGGGGGGGTGCAGGAGGCAGCTGATCGATGTTTCTCTCTATCCCTCTCCTTTCTCTGTAAAAAAATCAATAAAACATTTAAAAAAAAAAAAAAAAAGAAAGTATTTATATCTAATATTATACTAAAATGATAAGTCTCTTGTTCATATCCTCTGAAGGCCCAAATGATTCCCTCGTGCAAATTATAAAACGCTGCCTGCTCCTGAAGATGCTTGTCTGCCATCTGCTGGAAAACTGTCATATTATCATTTTTGATAATGAACATGTACAGTGTACACCCTGCACAATCCTGCATGGTGGCCTAGCTCCTCCTTCGCAGAGACAAAAAAGTTCCTGATAATGGGGACCATGTCTTATTTATCTGTGGATCCCTCAAGAACCAGCAGGATATCATATATACAGTAAATACTAAAAAATATTTAATGAATTAATATATTAGCTTGCTGTATCTGGTATGAACCATTCAGGCCTTACAGACACTAAATGGTATTCCCTAATTTTAAGATGAGACAGTAGATAGCTTTCCATCTTGAAAAACTGTTCTACAAATAACTGAAAGTATGTTTACTAAACCCACATCTGGGGCTTCAAGTTCATGAGAATACTGGAAAAAGCAAAAACTAAGAAAAGAGATTATAAGTACATCAGCAATAACTAAACTATATAAAAAGTAGTATCTGTTCTTTGTCATATGATGTCAATATTTGACAATCTTGGAAAGCCTTGATTGATAAAACCATTTCTCCTAAGTTTTAGAGGCAGTAGAGAGGAAATCTGTCAGTGATACAGTAGACTTTACCGAAGAAGGCTTTTCCACACAACCCCAAAACTTTTCCTCTTCCTTAACACATTCCAGTTATCCTTACAAAACAATATAGTAATATGGGTAAATATATCCTGGACACAGATAAAAAGAACAGACATATCAGTAGCTGGTACATCAGTCAAAATTACGAAGTATACATGGCATCTCCACCAATGTTAAACAAAATCTTCCTTGCTTCAGCAATTATGTACCCTCGTATCTCACCCAGAATCCCTATCATTTCCCATCCCTGACTAACATATTCCACCAGCATATTCCAGCCTCTCCTAATGCCTGCCCCAAACTTACTCAAAATGGTGATCACATCTGGCCAGTGTGGTTCAATGGTTGACCACAGATCCATGAACCAAGAGGTCCCCGGCTTGATTCCCAGTCAGGGCACATGCCTGGATTGCAGGCTCAATCCCCAGTGGGGGAGGAGGGCATGAGAGGTTACGCAGGAGGCAGCCAATCAATGTATCTCTCGCGTGGATGTTTTTATCTATCTCCCTCCCTCTTTCTCTCTCTCTAAAAAAATCAATAAAAATATTTTTTTTAAATGATGATCAGAAAAGTAACTGTTTCTTGATTTAATGAAAATCTACTCTTACCATTTTATAAACTTCCTCAACACTATTATCAACTTTTTTCTAGCTATGCCCTCACTTTGGTACCTATTATCTTTCACCTCCTATTTACTATCAGAGAAGTTACACTAAATAAGAGATGCCATATAAAAACTACAATGAAAGTCTCCACTAATTAGTTTATGCTGGTAATAGTTTATAACTTGCCTTTTCTTCCATGGGGTATTTTGTCCTTTCCACGACTTCTTGCTAAGTCTCTACAGGTCAATGCACTTACCATTTATCTCCCTTCCCAGTTTTTAGGTCAAATTTCTGCTTCTCTTGGTTCAGTCTGGGCCCAATAATTTAAAAAACTCCATCATTGACTTAAAGACACACCACCAAGCTTCACTGCTTCTTAGTCCCATCCCATCAACTCACTTCTACTAATCTAATTCATCTTGTACATGTGTTGTTGTTTTTTTTTTAATATATTTTTATTGATTTCAGAGAGGGAGGGGGAAAGAAAGGGAAAGGGAAAGGGGGAGGGGGAGGGGGAGGGAGAGGGAGAGAGAAACATCAATGATGAGAGAGAATCATTGATTGGCTGCCTCCTGCACACCCCCTACTGGGGATTGAACCTGCAACCCAGGCATGTACCCTTGACTGGACTCAAACCTGGGACCCTTGAGTTCACAGGCCAATGCTCTATCCACTAAGCAAAACTAGCCAGGGCTCTTGTACGTGTTTTTAATCCTCACCCGAGGATATTTTTCCACTGATTTTTAGAGAGAGTGGAAGAGAGAGGGAAAAAGAGAAATACTGATGTAAGAGAAACACGATTGGTTGCCTCCTACACGAGCCCCAACCAGGACCTGGGCCAGGGAGGAGCCTGCAACTGAGGTACATGCCCTTGATCGGAATCGAGCCCGGGACCCTTCGGTCCACAGGCCCACCCTCTATCCACTGAGCCAAACCGGTTAGGGCTTGTACATGTTTTTAAATCCTAGTCTCCTGCTCCTTTTCTAACTCCTACCTTTAAGATGTCCTTTCCCCTCAAAAGATTAAACATCTCCCAGCACATCTCCAACTTTCTTCACCCCTCCTTCTATTCCTACTTGTGGATCATCCTGGCTGTATCCACAGCTGGCCTATCCTACAAAGCTCATCTATCCCATGGTTCAAACCTGGGAGTAAAAATAGGTGTTAAGCACAGAAATATATGAAGCATTTAGATGCCCCAAGTAAAGCAAGTACCTACATAAGGAAGTCATACCTGCCCAAAACACATAAACACATGTATATGCTCCAAAGGAAAGACAGAATTTAATGGTTACAATCCATCACTTTCACTAATTCCAAACTAACGACAGAAACCTTGAGGAATGAGTTGGGGAAAAGTGGAACAAACTAGTCAGTTAAGGTTAAAATCCAAGACCACCACCTATATTCTCCAAATAACAAGCCAGTTAACACTAAGAAATATTTTATATAATAGTCCGGCATCTCACCTCCTCCTCCTCTTTTTTTTTTTTTTTAAATATATTTTTATTGATTTCAGAGAGGGAGAGATAGAAACATCGATGAGAGAGACTCATCGATCAGCTGCCTCCTGCACGCCCCCTACTGGGGATCAAGCTCACAACTGGGGCATGTGCCCTTGACAGCATTAGAACCCAGGACCCTTCAGTCTGCAGGCTGATGCTCTATCCACTGAACAAAACCAGCTAGGATTCACCTCCTTCTTAAAGAGCTAACTACGTTTTTCCTTCAGTGTAATTCTAAACTTGTTCTTCTGCAGTTTTATCACCTTTAATATAGTTCTTGAGGTGTTCTTTTTTTTTTTTTTTTTTAGAGTTCTAACTCTCCTTTTCTTATTTTACAGGTCTTCTTCCCCTTGCCCATTTCAATTGTCCAATCATAAAGGACTTTAATTCTACTCTACTTTTCCATCTCAATCTCCCCATACTGTATTTTACAATAAAGCAGTGACTCTCAACTGGGAGATGGAAGGTACAGTAGTTTGAAAATGTGTATTCAATGTCCTTATTTTATATTTAGCAAATGGAAAGAGAAAACACACCTCAGTGTTTAGGTTATTTATATTCAGTAAAACAGGACAAAATTTTCTTGGCTAGTAAGGATGTATAAAAGATGGGGGGCGGGGAGTGCTGGAGCAGAGAAAAAAGAAGCATCCCTGCTCAGGGGTTATCGACACCCGTAGTGGGGTAAGGTTTCTTATGGTCTCTCAAAAGGGAGTTTATCATAGTTATTGCTTATGATGGATGAGAAACACTGCAACAGTTGTCTAACAGATAACATCCATTCTCTGTTTACAGATTTCTCTGTACTGACCATCCTCTTAGAGATAATGAATGTATGCCATATTGACAAATGCTGACTTCTTCTTTTTTTCTTTTTTGGTAATAAGTACTTTTACAAAGTACCACTGATGCCCATTTAACCTCTAACTGCTCAAACATTCAGAAAATAAACTATTTTATTTCAAAGTATAAATCTTGTTATTGGAAACTGTATCCTTTGAAGAGAATCAGCTGCAGACAGATATAAACACATGCTACTGAAACAAGATGCTCAGAAGCAGCTTAATTTGAAATGAGAAATCCCTTGAAAATAAAATAATCAGAAGGCCTAAAATGAAAAATCACCAATATAATTTTAAAAGAGAAGGCTTTAAAAACTGTACCATGAAGACATCTGTGAGACCCAAAGGGTCTCAAATCTTATAAAGAAATGGGAAACAAACACCCAAGGTGAATTTAATCACAATTTAGGGTCAGCAAGGGATCTACAGCAAAGGATGGAAGGGTACAGACGATAAGAACTGGAGCTTTTAACTTGGAGCCACTCAGATTTCCTCAAGAAGACTGAGATCCTAGGCCATTTCCTCTATCTTCGCTATTCTCATTGCTAAATGTGACTACCCTGTTTTCGTTTTCCCAATTACTAAGGAAAAAGCACTCACACCTCAATCAGATATTTGGGGGCAAAGGTGTAAAGTGAGCCCTCCTGAATAAACAAGAAAAGCAAAATAGACAACTATGAAAGCTAAAAGAATGTACGTATGTCCAGGGGGTAAAGGAGGAACTACAGAAATCATATACTCACATGAAAGGAGGGAAGGGGCAAGGTAAGGAAGTCAGAGGTTTATGAACAGGGAAACGCGACTGGGGGTGGGGGTGGCGGGGACCCGGGTAGATTACCTGCTCATACTGCCGGGGTTGGTGCCAGTAAGGCCCATACAGCAGAAGCGGGAGATTTCTGGCAACTGGCGCCCCCAAAATGGAGATGAGGTACATGCACTTGAAGGAGGGAGCTAGCGGGGTGCCCTCCAGAGTGGGGATGGCCAAGACGGGAAGATGCGGGGGGGGGGGGGGGGCGGAAGGGGGGATGTGGATGCCCGGGTGGGAGCAATGTTAGGGCGGAAGCTACAGGCTGGAAGGCCCAACAAGCCCAGAGGAGAAAAGGAGCTGTGCCTCACCCTCGTGTAGGAATAGAGGTGCCTTTACCTGCAGCGGCGTGGGGGGCCGGTTCGCCCCTCTCGCTGTCTCTCCAGCACCAGTTCCCCCTCCTCCTGCGCAACCTACCCTCATGCTCCAGCCCGCCCCGCGTCCTCATTGGCTAAACTGGACTGCCACTCACAGAGAAGCAAGGACGCAAAACAGCGTAAAGGGTGGGACTTGGGAGAGTTTCCCCTCCCCCGCCACCGCGGGTTAGGTTGAGAGCGCACGGAGAGGCCTATCCGGTTTCTAGGGCCCAGGCGAAGCCTGCAGCTTGCTTGGAAAAAAAGGGGCCTGGCCAGAGGAACTGTCTCATGCTGCGGGGAAACTAGTCCTAGGGATTAAATTCCCTACCACCAGCACTGTGTTCTGTACACCAAAGAGCATAAACTCAGGAGGGAGGGTTCCACGCCAGGCAAACTCTGCCTCCTGAACTCCCTGCCTTCTAGCAGCCCTGTCAACTCTTGGGCTGTAGTGACTACACCTTATCCCCATCCCCATTAAGAGGCCAAATCTCTCCATCATGGGAGCGAGGCAGTCCAGTGCTGGGTATGGAGGCCTTTCACTCTTAAAGGATAAAGCACTCTTTCTGCCACAATTCCCAGTGCTGGTTTGCATTTCTGACACTGGAACCCGTGGCCAGCAGTACCTCTTTCCAGGAGCCCTCCGATAATTCCCAGCCCCTCCCCTCCAAAACAGCCCCTCAGCTCACCACAAAACCTGGTCTCCTGCCCCCATCTCATTTCTGCTAAAACTCAGCTGCTCTGGCGTACTGGCCAGTGTCCACTTTGCTATGGCACTCAAGATCACTCTAATCCCCAGTGAGACTAATCGACTCCAGAGTGATGGTATGCAAGCTTAAATCCCCCAAAGTAAACTGTTATTAAAAAGAGTTGCTGATGATCTGACCACATTTCCTCTGAAATGTAACCATTGAAATTCTACTTTCTGTACTCTAGGACACAAACGAGGAAGCAGGTTAACTTGGCTGTAGAGCTCCTATTTTTAAACATTCTAGCATTACCGCTACTGCTAGGAACATCCAATTACCACTTCTGTAAACAGCAATACTGTTGTTTTCCCATTCACTCAGGCTCAAAACCTCATCTTTATTTCATTTCTTTGCCTTATCAAAATCTTATTTATCCTCTAAGATGTACATCAAATGCCTCTTCATTTTCTTTACATTTGAGTATATGATATACCAAGTAATGTGGTAGTATTAGAGAACCAAAGATAAATAGATATGACCTCTACCTTCAAAATATAGGAGTATATTTGAGTATAAATGTGGGGAGAGGGTAAAGAGTAGGGAATTATGACAGTAGTGACAAATGTAAACAATTATAATACAGGGTGATATGTGCAATGAAATAAGCAGGGGGCTATTACAGAAACAGATGAAAGAGACTTAACTCAGTACTTTCTTAATGAAGAGTTAACTAGGGAAGGTAAGTGGGCTACAAAAAGAGGTATTCAGGTAGCAGGAACAGTAAAGAGGAAAACAAAACAAAGCACAGCAATGAGAAACAACATGAGGCATGTAGTGGAAACTCTAAGTAGTTCTGTAGTTCAGTCTTGCCAAAGTGTAAATCACAAAAAAAACAAATTAGAGGGAGATGAGATGGAAAGGATAGGTAAGGGCCAGACCCTGCAAGGAGGACCTTGAACACGATGCTAAAGCATTTTAAGAAAATTTTGTTAATCCTTACCCCAGGATATTTTTTTCATTGATTTTTAGAGAACGGAAGGGGGAGAGACAGAGAAACATCAATATGACAGACACATCGATTGGTTGCCTCCTGCATGTGCCCTGACCTGAGCTGGGGATGGAGCCTGCAACCGAGGTATGTGCCCTTGACCAGAATCAAAACCAAGACTCTCCAGTCCGTGGGCTAATGCTCTAACCACTGAGCAACCGGCTAATGCTAAAGCCTTTTCTTTTTCTTTTTTTTAAAAATATATTTTATTGATTTTTTACAGAGAAAAAGGGAGAGGGATAGAGAGTTAGAAACATCGATGAGAGAGATCAACCAGCTGCCTCCTGCACACCCCCCAGTGGGGATGTGCGCGCAACCAAGGTACATGCCCTTGACCGGAATCCAACCTGGGACCTTTCAGTCCGCAGGCCGACGCTCTATCCACTGAGCCAAACCGGTTTGGCTAAAGCCTTTTCTTATAGGTGGATGAGGAACCACTGAATCAGGGAATGGCATGGCCAGAACTGCATTTTGGTTAGCTAGCTCTGGCTGTTAGAGAACTGATTTGGGGGATGAGGGTAAAGAGTTCACAGAAGCAGTTAGGAGGTTACTATGGTAGTCTAGAAAAGAGTTGTAGAGTGGTATTTGCTGATTTTTCTTTCTGCCCAATAACCAAAAGCCCCCTTCCTACATTGGGGTAATAGCTCAGATAGGAGTCTTCAATGGAAGGCTAGATATTAATTTCCACTACAGGGCCAGGGAGCAGGGGGATGCAGGAGGATGCTGGAGGCAGAGGTCCCACCTTCACTTCCTGGCAGAGACAAAGTACACACATGGCCTAGACCAGTGATGGCGAACCTTTTGAGCTCGGGTGTCAGCATTTTGAAAAACCCTAACTTAACTCTGGTGCCGTGTCACATATAGAAATTTTTTGATATTTGTAACCATAGTAAAACAAAGATTTATATTTTGATATTTATTGTATATATTTAAATGCCATTTAACAAAGAAAAATTAACCAAAAAAATGAGTTCGCGTGTCATCTCTGACACACGTGTCATAGGTTCGCCATCACTGACCTAGACTAATTTACCTGGACAGTCCTTAGGGCAGTGGTTCTCAACCTTCCTAATGCCGCGACCCTTTAATACAGTTCCTCATGTGGTGGTGACCTCCAACCGTAAAATTATTTTCGTTGCTACTTCATAACTGTAATTTTGCTACTGTTATGAGTCGTAATGTAAATATCTGATATGCAGGATGTATTTTCATTGTTACAAATTGAACATAATTAAAGCATAGTGATTAATCACAAAAACAACATGTAATTATGTATGTTTTCCGATGGTCTTAGGCGACCCGTGAAGGGTCGTTTGACCCCCACAGGGGTCGTGACCCATAGGTTGGGAACCGCTGCCTTAGGGGAACTTTGACTTTGAAGAGGTAATGCAAAGGCCCAAAACAAGCAGTTAGACAGCATTCAGCAGTAGCAGACAGCAGAGTATTACTGCATCATCTTAAACAGACTGTTCAGTGGTGTGACCTTGGCTATGTTTTCCACATCTCTCACTTCCCTTGGTTTTAGATCTTTTTAAACCAGATTCTCTAGCATTTCCATTGATTTCGTAAGCCATACAATATCCTTCCCATAAATTCCCTTTCTTCTTCAGTTAGCCAACATGATTTTTGTTGTTTGCAAACAAGATGATTAGAGCCTAAATCATAGCAATGTGGTGGTTTAAAAGGTAATGATGGGAAGGAAGGGAAAGAGCTGATTAATGCTTATGAGATAAAAAATGGTAGAACCTGGAGTTTAGAGGCAAAGATGAGTTCAACTACGTTGAGTTTGTGGCCTATAGTATGTTGAGTAGTGATATTCAATAGGAGGTTGGATGTATAAATCTAGCAGTTGGCTTGGTGATACATGTAGAGTTATCAGTATCTAAATAGCAGTTTCAAGAGTGAGGATTACACAGGGAGTGTGAAGAGCAAAGCAAGAATATAAAAAACTGCACCAATACTGTTGGGGAGACAGTAGAGAATATTGGGGTCTGTGAAGAATTGGAGAACCATGTCCATTCCAGAGAGTGGCTGCTATTTAGCTCTAGTTAAGTGTTGCCCATATGTACATCCAATGTTGAGAGAGAACTTCAGATTTTTCTCAAGCCAGAAATAGTTTATGTAAATCTTCTAGGTTTTAAATGTACACTGCATAAATAAATAAAAAAGATAACTAATTTTTAAAAATATGTTTTTACTGATTTTAGAGAGGAAGGGAGAAAGAGAGAGAGTTAGAAATATCAATGAGGCAGAACCACTGATCAGCTGCCTCCTACACCCCCCAACCCCCCTGCAGACTCCCTACTGGGGATGGAGCCTACAACCCCGGCACCTGCCCTGACCAAGAGAACCAGTGACCTCCTGGTTCATAGGTCGATGCTCAACCACTGAGTCACACTGGCCAGGCATTTTTAAAAAGTGTTTAAAACTGTATAGAGGCTAAACAAAATGCTTAGCTGGAAATCCAATTAATGAGCTTTTTGGTGAGAAAAGCTAAGGAGGAACTCAGGAAAACAACAGGATTTAAGAATCAGAATAAGTTATACCTACCAAGCAGGTAAAGAAGGAAAAGCTAGAGAATCAGAGTGGGCAATGTCACAGAAGCAAAGAGAGTAGAGTATTACAGGGGAGAAAGAGAGAGCGATTACACTGAACAAGCAAAAATGTCCAATAATAAATGTCCATTGGATTTAATTGAAAATCTTCTTGATCCCTACTTTTCATTGTCAAGCCAAAAGTAATCAGTCCGATACGAACTTACACAGCATATTAAGTACTTTTTAAAAATAATTATCTTCTATTTTGTATTTCATTATATTTGTACATGGAGGTATTAATGAGCTTTCAAGTCAGAGGGATGAGGGTTCAAATCTTTGTCCCACAAAGTAAATTAACCTTTTTGAGTCTAGTTCATTTCTCTCTACAAAGAGGGATCAAGGCACAGGACCAGTAATGAGGATTAATAAAACACCTAGCACAATATTTGGCATATACCACTATGTCCTAGTAGGTACTCAACAAACATTGTTGGATAGACAGTTGGAAAAAAATTTTGTTTCTGCCAATGTTCTCCACCTAATCAGTTTTAGTGGGATCATCACCCCAATTAATGGCCTCTAAAATAATTAATTTCAGCAAGTTAATTCCTATGAGCTTGAATGTGCACTCTAGCTCTCTTCCTCTATATTAAATCTAATTTAAGGCAAATGGGAATAACTACACTCTGAAGACCATGTTCAACTAACTGGCTTTGTTCAGCCTAAACCTACGATCAAGATGTTCTAAATCACTAGTATCCAACTTTGAGTGGTGAGAGACCTAAGTTAAGACTCTCAGGGATCCAAAGAAGGGCCATAAAGATTTTTAGAAAAGTCAGTCACACTCTGAAACACTTTTCTTAATTGACTTCCAATATACCACACTTTTCTGGTTTTCCTCCTACCTCTAGCTAGTTCTCCTTTGCCATTCTCCTCTACCAGCCTTTAATTGTTGAAGTTCACCAAGCTTTGGTCTTAGAACCCTTTTATTTATCATTCTATACTTCCTTTTCAAGAATATCTAATTCACATGCATGGCCTCAATTATTATTCACTTTTTCCAACCAAATTATCTATATGCTTATAACTTACTTACTCAATAGCTCTTCTTGGTAGTCTCTCCATTCTCCTTGGTTGATCCACTTGTCCAACTCTTCCTATAAGAGGCTTATTGACTTTAAGGAGACTGATTCCTTGGTCATCTCTCTAGTTTCCTCCATCCCCACCGCCATGCACGCACACACACAAAGATGGTCACCAACCTCCAGTATCTCCTATTCAGTCATAGCTGCGGAGACCAGAAACCCTCTTCCTTACCAAATACATCCAATATTCGTAAATCCTACTATTACCTCCTAAATATCCCTCCAATCCATCCACTTCTGTCTCTACTGCCATTCTGGATCAATTTACTCTCCTCACTTCCCTGAACTAGTGCAACTGCCTTCTAACTGGTTCCCCTCCATTCTGCCTGTTTAGTTTTTATTTATCCTTCAGAGCTTATTTAAACATCATCATTTCAAAAAAAGCTTTCCCTGACCTTCAGACAAAAAGCCAAATTTATGCAGTATATGTTACATGACAGGCACTCTTCTAAAACAATGCAAATATAGAACCCATTTCATTTTCTTAAGACTAAAATAACTATCTTTATTTTATAGATGAGAAAACTGAGGCACAGAATGATAATTTTCCCAACATCCACAGCTAGCAAAAGCAGTGCCAGATTAAAATTCAGGCAGTGTGGCTTCAGAAGTCACAATTTTGCCCTAGCCGATTTGGCTCAGTGGATAGAGCGTCGGCCTGCAGGTTGAAGGGTCCCAGGTTTGATTTCGGCCAAGGGCACATGCTTGGGTTGCGGGCTCGAACATGCCTGGGTTGGGGGGGTGCAGGAGGTAGCTGATCAATGATTCTCATCATTGATGTTTCTATCTCTCTAGCCCTCTCCTTTCCTCTCTAAAATCAATAAAAATATTTTTTTTAAAAAGAAGTCACAATCTTAACCACCTGACTACATTATGCTGTAGGTTACATGCCCTGTTATAAATTTTTGTAGTACATATTGAACTGATTATAGTATAATTAATAGCTTGATGCCCACCCCCCATATTAGAATGCAAGTTCCACAAGGTCAAGGACTGTGTGTGACTTTTCATTACAATATTCCCTTTGCCTATTGGGTGGCAATGGACATTCAATATACATTTGTTGAAGGAATGCATGTTCAACTTCCAGCCAAAGGTTTGTGGGAGTGAGAGGTAATGGGGAGGTTTCTGGCAAAAGCAAGGGCTTCTCTCAGAATACAGAGATAGTAACAAATTAATGAGCAGTGGCACATTTTCCTACCAGAAGCATTCAGAAGAGGCATCATAAAATCATATGCATCTTCACTTTTTAGGACCTGCAGCGGACACAGCTTTTACATATAGCAAAAGGGGCAACAGGCAATACCCATAAAAACACTGTTTTTCTATAGTGCGACAGTATTGAGGGTAATGAAATTTTAGTCATCCTCTTTAGGCTTGGGACCATAAACACTCAGTGGTGGCCAATTTAAAGCTGTGGCAAGCGGCAACTAGATGACACTATACCCATATGACTCGAAAATAGGGCATGGATTCATTTTTAAGTGAGCCTCATTATGTGTTGTTTTTCTTTTTCCAGTAAAACCTCCGAGTATTGCTCTCTTTGAAACAGAAAATAAGAGCCTAATCTTTAGGTCCTTTGGTGAAGTTAGACTGGATCTTTCTCTTCACTGGCACATGGTCACCAAGGTGAAAGTAACATTCTGGATTACAGATGAGGAATATATAACTGGATCAATACGTCCACCTTGTATAAGGCCACTTTTGGTTATTCAGCACAGTAACAATATATATGTAATTTAGGTAACAGAATCCTGGTCCTCTTTATGCCCCCCTCACCACCCCCCCCCCCCCCCGCACAACACACACACCGCTCTTACATGCTCTACTTTTACTGAGGCAATATACATAAATTTGTTCAGCCTAACAGAAAAATATAAACATTTACTTTATTTATGAGGGATTGTTTTCACTGCAACATTTGTGTTAAAAAGGTGTGTGTGGCAGGGGGAGGAGAAACATTATAAAGCACTGTTATCACACTTGTGCCTCTAGGCACAAAAAATGACCCCAGTGACATGTGACTAATGAAAACTTAGTGTGCTACTTGGACGTGCATTGGCTAAAAATATGGAGTTATTTGCAAGACTGACCAAGTGATTTCCCCCTGTGGAGCTTAAAGTATTTCACATACTCTTATCTTCAAAATAACCAACTTAAATAAAAGAAACAAACTATTATTTTTTTTGCCTTTTAACAGACATGTTAAAAAAGAAATGTTACATTCTCAAGGTTCTACAACTGCTAAAGGTACAGCTTTAACAGGCTACCAGATGCCTACTTGTCTCATGTTGTGGTCAAACAGAGTTGTCCCACAGGGGTCAACACTGAACCTTTCAGTGGGGAGGCTAGATAATGAATGGGGCTTTGAAGTCCAACAGACTAAAGTCCTACTCCTAGTTAAGTTACCTAACTTCACTCTTTTATTCTTTTCTCCTCTGTAGAATGAAGCTAACATCACATACATTTCAGGATTATTCTGAAGATTAAAAGATAATGTACAGCCTGACCAGTGTGGCTCAGTGGTTGAGCATCGACCCATACACCAAGAGGTCGCTGATTCAATTCTTGGTTGAGGCACAAGCCTGGGTTGTGGGTTTGTCCCCGGTGGGGGCGTGCAGGCGGCAGCCAATTAATGTTTCTCTCTCTCCCTTCCTTCCTTCCTCTCTTTACAAATATCAATAAAAACATATCTAAAAAGAAAAAGGTAATGTACAATGTTTGGCACACAATAGGAAAGAGAAGTTTATTATTCCCTGTCCAATAATTTAAAAGAGTACCACCAAAGATTTCTCTCAAAGCAAAATTACTCCTTTGAGACTTGGCTGAGCTGATCTACTGAGCATAACGGTGGAATACAGAAATAGATGTAAAAGTTTCACAATTACAATAGCAGGAGTGCTGGGCAGGATGAAAAGACTCTGCTGAGAAAGCAGTAAAACCCTTTAACCTCAAGCCCATGGAAAAGACTTCAACCAGCACTGGCGTCTAGGGCAACATCCAGGTAATTCAATTAATCATTTTTCATCTTTGTAGGAATGGTGCCAGTGTCTCCTACTGCTCCATTTACTTCACAATGCCTGCTCATGGAGCTTACAGTTCTCCAACTAACCACGCTGTCCCTTGGTAGTTCATATGCCCAGATCCAGCTGCCTCAACTTCTGACTCCCATGATCTTTGGGAGAGGAGTAAATGTGAGTGATCGCTCCCTGTATATAAGACCTTATGAAAAAGATTGCTCCAACAGGAGGCATACCTGAGAAATAAGCAAAAGCACTACATTTTACAGGAGAATTGATGTGTTACTAATGTGCTCCACTCCACAGACAAGAGGTAAAAAAAAGAGAATGACTGGGCACTGATTAGAAGCAATGAAGAAACCACCGAGTAAAGGTTCAGTATCCATGCAACTTGGCAGCCCCTATTAAAAAAATCCAAAGTTTTTCCCATTCTGTTTATTTAGGCAGATGTATATCTGATAAAATCATGTTCTGTTACAAAATCCTGCTATGGCCCTGGCCAGTGCTCAGTGGTTAGAGCATTGGCCACAGGCCCAAAGGGTCGTGGTTTCAATTCCTGGTCAAAGGCATGCATGTTTTCTCTCTTTCTCTCTCCCCCCCCCCCCGCTCCTTTCCTTCCGTCCACTCTCTCTAAAAATCAATGGAAAAAATATCCTCAGGTGAGGATTTAAAAAAAAAAATCCTGCTATGATTTGGACTTTAAAAAGGTGGCCCAACTACTGAAATCACCATTTCCTCAAGAACTTAATGAAAAAGAAAATGCCATATCATTAATGGGACAATGTACAAATTATTCCATGTCCCAAAGGAGTAATTCCCAAAGATGTAGTGGACCCCAAAGTATGTAGTGAAAGAAAAAAAAATGAAAGTATATAGTGGGGGCCCAGCCAGTGTGGTTCAATGGTTGAGCATCGACCTATGAAACGGGAGGTCACAGTTTGATTCCAGGTCGGGGCATATGCCCAGCTTGCAGGATTTATCTCCAGTGTGGGGCATGCAGGAGGCAGCCTATCAATTATTCTCTCATTTGATGTTGCTATCTCTCTCTCCCTCTCTGAAATCAATAAAAATATATTTTAAAAAAAGAAGAAGAAGAAAGTACGTAGTGGGGAAAAAGAAAACACAAAAGCTTTGGATATTCCAAGGATTTCTGTAATGACAATGAAAGACAATTGGGGAAATCTGAAAGAGTTTACAGCGCTTGAAGTCCTTTCTCTCAGGTGAAATTAAGAATTAAGTTAATATACTTCCTTTCTCAGAGAAGTACTGACATTGTTTTAGAAAAATTACAGACTCTCAAAACCAAAAAGTCTTATTATAAAATTAGTAATTACTGGAGTATTGGGGCATTACCAAAAGAATTAGAACTATCACATTTAATGTGCTGATATACAGTGGAGAAAAGAAGCACCGTCCTATTATTGCCTAGTAATCTGAGTAGCATGCCATTTAATTGCCTTTTTAAAATGAAGTAAAGTCTGAAAATGCCAAATAAAATGAAGCCATACACAATAAACTTCTCTGGAAGTGTACAGAGGAAAGGGATGTTTCATTCTTTCAATGACAAACCCAATATTTTCTTAATAATTATGCTTAAGAGTAAGTTTCTTGTTAAAATCCTTGATTTGTCTTCGACTTTTTTTGGCATTTTTATTTGAGCAGGAGCCTGATGTTCTGGGAAGTCCTCACAAACACACTAACAAGAATATATTTAGACAGTCCGAAACTGAAGAGGCCAGAGCACTGTCGAGGTCCCTACACTGTTTAGAATACATTCCTGGATCCGTCCCTGCTGAAGGTGAACGTAAAGCAGTTATCCATGCCGGTCTAGTTTCTGTTTAAGCCTGCTGGACTTTATGATTATCATGTAACACACATTAGTGGGTAGAAATTAAGTGTTTTATTTTTAAAAGTCTCCTGCTGCAATCTGAAGGCAAGAATTAAGATATTTTTTAATTGATCATTTTGCTTCATTAAACAACCAAGAACCTGGTGAAGGACAGAAAATAATGGATAAGTGAAAAGTAAAAAAAAAAAAAAATTACAGATACTTATAGAAGAGCGTAATGAGAAATTTGTAGTTTAAATTTAAAACAACCAGTAACTACAAAAAGATGGACTTATTTTGCAATACAAATACAATGAAAATCTTAAAGGCACTATGAGAGAGTTAGAACACACACAAAAAGAGCTAAATTACAACTTCATACATGTACACACATAAGACAAAACTGAGAGGATAAAAGAGGGAAAAATCATTCAGGATAAAATTTAGAATGTAATAAGTGCTTAAAAAAACTTTCAGGCAACAGTGAACAGTTTCATATAGAAATATGACTATCCCTTGGGTACTAGAAACCATTTATTGTTTCTCTACATTCCTTAAAAGGCCTCAGCAAGACAGAAGCAAAAAGGTGCAGTGTCAGTGAGTAAAAAAACATGAAATGAACAAAATCGTAATGGAGGATGAAAGGAAGACCACTAACTTTGTAAAGAAAAGAATAAAAAATTTATTAAAGAGGAGCTCTATAAAGTTAAACTGAATAAAATACGAAATGACTGCCTGTGAGAGAATCAAATGTTAAAGGTAAGATAGTAAACACAGTACTAGGTTGGTCCCGGTAGTGTAAGGGTAGTTCATGCAAAGGCCTGCAGATTAGGAGACTTGCTCAAATGCAAGCCCAGAAGTGGACTGACTTCTAGGGGTGAGGCTGAGGTCCACAAAAATATTTGTCTCTGTTTATCCTCGAGCTATTAGGCTCAATGTAAGCTCAGAAGCTAGCTTAACTCTTGCAGGGCTGTGGACACAGTATCTCTAAAGCATTTGGTATCTCTCTGAATGTTCTGAAAATGTTACAGTATTTGAGCAGATGGGAATAGCAAATCTCATTTTTTCAGTAAGCAAGCACCGTTCTTGGCACCCACCAATTACTCTTAAGTGGTAGTTTTGCTTGGAAAGATGTGTGCAATGGTGTGTGTTTGTTTTTTAAGACAGATCCCCCTCACCATCCTACCTTACCTATCAGAAACTCGACCCTTCACGTAAAATGTCAAGTTTTTCATTTTACAACCAAAACTCTGCAGTGGTGGTGATTATAATGCCAGGATTCTTCCACTCCAGCACCCAGCGACGCTGCAGACAAGGCTGTCCTAGGAAATACAAGATCTGTGTTTCCTGGTGATTCACAGCCAGCTCAGCAGATTTGTATCATTTTCTATCCACGTCTAAGTGGATTTTGTCAACTTGGGAACTGACAAAATCAAAAGGCCAGATGCAGAAGAAAGATCAAACCACCTGGGGAAAGTGTGAATTGTGCAAGTGTCCGCACACTGCTTCATCAGATGCCTTATCAACATCCATCACGTCTTTGCTACTTCAGCTGTAAACCTCCCACCTGAGCCTGTACACACACACACACACACACACACACGCCCGCCTGCCCTGTCTTTGGCCAGTGTACTTCATCCTGCCTCGCACACCCACCCACTGGTGTGCCACTCTTGCAACTCAGGCCTTCTTAAACGAAAAATGTTTTCCTTCTCATAACTCTTGTTAAGGGGGCAGGATTAATTCCAAAATACTTGGAATGGGAAGCCTCTCACATTCTGGCCCGAAAGAGGTTGACAGTCTGTCCCGAAATCTATTTGGTGACCAACTCCAGAGAAATTCTGCCGCGGAAGACAGGATCTCATTAAACTAGAGGAGGTCAGTCTTCACATCGCAGACTCAGCATCTAGTGCCGAAGGCGCCCCACGCCAGGTGGGCCCGGGCCGGTGGCAGGATGACCCCGGCGGAGAACCCCTGGCGGCACCGACAGGCTCAGGACGGCGGGGGAGTAAGTAAATGATGTAAAGGATCTGGGGCCGCGGGGTGCGGGGAGGCAGGAGGCAGGAGTCACCCATTCACTCTGCAGCTCCTCTGGCTGGTGCCTGGGACGTTCTTTAAAAGAAAAGGACCTCGAATGCTCGGTCTTTGGCTTGCGGCTCGCCGTGCTCAGTCGCTGCAAAGAGTGGGTTCACTGAACGTCTGCCCCCCCCCCCCCCCATGTCGCTACACCGGGCACCTCCTCCTCGAGGGCCTTCCCCACGCCAGGACCGCCCCGACAGGGCAGGCAGGCGCTGCTGCATTGGCCCAGCCGCTGCCAGGGCAGGGAAGTTTCCGGCGACACCAGAGGCAGGTAAATAAAGAAGCTGCCCTCGCCCCGAGGCAGGGGGAGGGGGCTGCCGCCCGAGGAGAGTTTACATAATGCCACGGAAACCCCGTCCGCGCTGCGGACCTGTCAATGGCCGGGCCAGGCTGGGGCGCCCTCCACCCCCACGCCCGCCCCCACCTCCAACCACTCTCCCAACGCCTGCTCTTCTCCCCCGAAGACCCACCGGCATTACACGCAATAACATCTAACAACCTGCACACGCTTACCCCATGCGTTCCTACCCACTTTTACTGTTAAAACACAAGAGCACAAGCCAAAAAAAAGCAAAAAAAACCCCACAAACCCTAATCTCCCACTTCTGAGTCCAAAGTATGGAGTAACCAAACGGAGCCGGGGAGGTCTCCCTCCTCCGAAGGGGCAAGGAGAACAAGGAGCTGCCGTGAAGTCTGCACCACGCCCAGGAACGCAACGACAAGCCCCCAAACTCCACGGCGGCCGGGGCAGCTCCCTCCGCGGCGCGCGCGGCTCGGGCCCCGCGGCCGGCGGCCGGCCGCTCCCCCGGCCTCTCACAAAGGAGAATGGTTCAGTCCAGAGCATCACCCAGCACCTGATCCCTCAACAACTGGCGGGCGGGCAAGGGGCGGTGGATCGAGGAAGGGGATGAGTTACTGGAAGCAATTCTAAGAGCCTTCGCCTTTGCAAAGACCCCTGGACCAGCACTGAGGAGCGGGCACGAACGGGGAGCCTACCTGAACCAGTCCCGGCACTTCCTTTCCAGCCAGCGTTTCAACTCACCCTTTCGGAGAACAAGGCGCCTTCCGGCGGAGCATGGCCAGCCCTCGCCTCAATCTAGCTTGCTAGTAGTCCATTCTCGCCCGGCTCCGCCCACCTACGCTTCCTCCGACCAATGGCAGAGCCGACGCCCGGCCTCTTTCCAGCAGGGTTGTGTGAGTCCCATCCCGGAAGTCTCCCGAGGGTGGGAGGTCCTAAAAGGCTCCGGAGTGTACGTAGGCAACCACAGATGTGCCTGATTGAAAATAAAATCTGGCGGTAGCTCCTGTCGGCAGGCTCAGTCCACAGGCGTCCAGGCCTCTTGGCATTTCTCCTGCCCCCGCCGTTGGGGGCGCTCTGAACGAATACATTTAGTTACCTATTCCTGGGAAGCCATCTTGGGTCCGGCTGGTGCCCTGGGGCAGGAGGAGGGAGTGCGTGGAGAAAGTGGAGCGCTTTTCGGCCTTGTGTCGGGCTGCTGAGGTCCAGCCCCAGCTCCTTATATAATAAGAATGTCCCTTGCTCACGATGGGGAGAAGCTGGGATGTTGCTGGATGTGGTGAGAGCAACGCCACCCCTCTCATAGGAGTGAGGCGATCTTAGCAAATCAAAGCAGCAGAAATGAGTTCTTAGAAAGACTGGTTTTCCCAGTTCCTGGAGTAATCCCAAATGGTCCCCTCGCTCCCCGGGACATCAGGGTAAGACCAACATAAGTGATGTCTCTATTCTAGGTGCTTCTAATCCTCTCTTGCAAGTTTTCCAGTGTTCTGTTCATTGGACTGGGAGTCCATTGGAAATGAGAAAACAGGTTTTAGGGAAGAACTTTTTTTTTTAAAGGACTAAATTCATCAGTAGACCCAAACTACCTGTGAATACAGACAGAGCAAATGATAGAAGTCTTAAGAGAGAAATTATATGTAAGGAAGAGAGCCATGAAGGGACAGCCTTAAAAACAGGCTGCAGCGAGTAATTTCCTAATAACTGCATTTAAATAGGAAAGGAGCCCTGACCGGTTTAGCTCAGTGGATAGAGCGTCGGCCTGCAGACTGAGGGTCCCAGGTTCGATTCCAGCCAAGGGCATGTACCTGGGTTGTGGGCACATCCCCAGTAGGAGATGTGCGGGAGGCAGCTGATAGATGTTTCTCTCTCATCGATGTTTCTAACTCTCTATGCCTCTCCCTTCCTCTCTGTGGAAAATCAATAAAATATATTTAAAAAATAGGAAAGGAAATAATTTTATCTTTTTATTGAACTTATTGGGGTGACACTGCTTAACCAAATTCTATAGGTTTCAGGTGCACAATTCCACAACACACAGGAAATAATTTAATGGCGGCTTAAATTCTCTTGTGGTCAATGAGATTTCCCTGTGTCCTGGTCTAAATCTCTCCGTTACCGGAAGTTTTTGTTTTTGAACTGAGGAGTGGAGCCTTTCCAGATCATGACAGGAGTTTCTAAATGAATGACATGTTTGCATGGTCACACATGGTAGGAGTTCAGAGGCCTTAAGGAGTCATATGAGTAATACTTTATCACAGAAGTGATAAGACTTGGCCACATACATTTCCCTGTATGTTGTAGTCTGTTGACCAAATTCCCTCCTATCATTCTATCAAACGAGGTATTAGTATTTATCAGAACAATGTGTTTGTTTGTAACTGCATATGCAGATATTATCTTAATAGTTTCTAGAATGAGAACCTATTATCCTGCTTGATATGAAATAAACTTGTTATCAAAGGAACCAGTTATAGACATTACATTATAGAAGGGAGAAAGGGTGTGCCTGGTCTAATTACTGCTGTCTGCAATGATCTACAATAGTAAGATCTAGACTGCTATAAATAATATGGTTTCCAATGGTGCTGGCCTTCAAAAACCAATCAACACCCATATTATCACATAGCTACCATTCTTCATCAGGGGTGGAAGATCCATTTTCTTTTTTTTAATATGTATTTTTATTGATTTCAGAAAGGGAGAGGAAGAGATAGAAACATCAATGATTGATTGGCTGCCTCCTGCATGCCCCCCACTGGGGATCGAGCCTGCAACTTGGGCATGTGTCGTTGACTGGAAATGACCCTGAGGCCCTTTAGTCCGCAGGCTGATGCTCTATTCACTGAGCCAAACCGGCTAGGGCATGGATGGGAGAACCATTTTCTATGGTAATTCATGACCATTCCACTCAGAGCATTGGCAATGATCAACACAAGTCATGAATTTGTCCAGAAATGTTTCTCCTGTTTATCTTACAATTGGTGAAATACCCAAGTATAGAAGGTTATGAATGATTTGGATAACAGAACTGGATATAGGATTTTTGGGTTAAAAAGATATGCTCCAAAACATCCAAATGGTACGCTTTAATGGCTCTGAAAGCAGCTGCTCCAGGCAGAATGCTCTTTGATCAATGCCTACAAACACTAAATATTTTTTGGTTGATAAAGAAAAACTGTACCAAAACAATAGTTATATTTACTTTAGTTTTGTCCCTCGTGTGAAGGTGCAGGCTAACCCCAAATTCAACAGCCTCAAATCCTTTTTGGAATGAGGTCATATTTAAAAAAACAAAAGCATAACCAAAGCAATATCCCAAATGTCTCTCAACTTCCTGTGGTGCAGTGTTAACTGGGGGCAGAACCCTCTATGGCATGAATGTATCTCAAGAAGTACCTCCTCCAATATCTTTGATAGAATTTCCTAGGAGAGTATCTACTTATGCTTGAGATAAATCAGAAATGACACATGAAATATGAGCAGCTTGGATACATGCATATATATTTAATAATGAAGCAGTTCACCACCAACAACAAAAAAATTAGAAAAATTCACGAGACTCAGTGCTGTGGAATAGAATGGGACAGCAAGGCAAAAAGATACAGCAACTGACCCGGAAAGCTGAATGAAGAGGGAAGCAAGGCAAATTTGGCTAAGATAGTAGTATATGCTCTTGAAAAGGAGAATGGAAAAAAGAAAAGAAGAATGGCTGCTGCAATACCCACTTATTTGACTGCTTAGGAGCAGGCAACTTTACGCTGCATGGAAGGGAAGCAAAGAGCTAAGAAGGGAAAGAGAGGAGAGGGAGAAGAGCAATACAGAATCCAGGGTAAGCAGATGGAAGAGATTGAGATAGAGTTACAAGGAGATGACTCTAAGGCCTTTTGTTTCCTCTGAGCCTGTAAGTATGTCAGTTAAATTCAATGATCACATAAATAGCACTAGGCACTGTGAAGGAATGGTGGAGGGAGTGCTTCACAAAGTACAGGGATAACGTGGTCCCTGCTCTCAAGGAGCTTACATCCTATGTGGGGAGACAGATTCCACACACAAAACAACTATAAAACATATTTATAAAGCAACATAAATACAAATAAATATACATATGAATAAACAACATATGAAAGCTAAGGGGTACTGTGTCAATAATTGCTTAGAATCCCTAGGTCAGTCAAAGAAGACTTTCTGAAGGAAAAAGTTTTGGACTTTGACTATATAGGGCATGTGCAAAGGCATAGAAGTGGAATATGTCATGTCCAGTAAGTAAGCAGAATAGCTTGATTAGAGTAAAAAGTCTCAATAGGTCTCATTAAGTATGATGAAACAGTAGGGGTCTATTTGGTGAAAGATACTGCAATGTTAGTTCTGGTCCCTAAAACAAACAAACAGGGAAAGATGTTTTCTTTAGGTAATAAGTGGCCACAGGTCCAGGAGCAATTCCACTGCTCTCAAAAGTTTTGTAGTTACTCTAAGACTAGCAATAAGGTGGTAGAGAAGTATTCAGCATTCTTCAGCAGCTCAAGAACTCTTGCAGCCTTCTGCAAGAACTCTTATGAAGTGACAGGTGGAAAAACAATGAAATTCAAAGACTGAGGATCTATCATCCAAAGGCTAGCCAGATCCCAGTAATCTCAAGTGCTCAAGCAGAATGTCCCAGACCCATGTTACTGATTCCTGGTGGGGAGTAGATTATGTATACTTCTAAAATAATTTATTTTTTAATTGCCATGACAATCAACTTTGATACTAACATTTTAGAAATAAAATTAGGGTATAAGAAGAGCCCTAATCTATAAGGAATGCTCACGTCCCCGAAGAAGGGACAGGTCAGTAAGGGCTCAAATTCTCCCCGGTCTTTAAGTGGAAAGGCAAAACATCACACCTTGAAAAGAGGCTTTTCTCAGCCAAAGTTATGAAGACCTCTGTAAACCTATTGATCTGAAGCTGTTCCAGGAAGGAGAAAAAAGAGTCCAGGCCAGACATTCAGCAGCAGCCAGAGTTAGACTCTATGTCACCAGAGTTCCGCTGGGAGGCGATAGGTGCCACTGATGTTGAAATACATTGTTGAGGACCGATCTTGATGCCATTTGCCTGCAAAAGAAAAGAAGCAGTAGTGCCCACCTCAAATGCTCAAGTAAACGGGAGAAAGGAAGGGGATAAAAGGAGAAATTATTAATTACACTTTCTAGAAGCAGATATCACCTTGGCAAGTAGCCATGTGCCCTAACCAGACTGTTGTAGAACAACAATCTGAGACAGTGAAGATGAGATGGCCATCTGTGTTACAAATATTAGATGACTAGATGTGGCTAGTTATACTATTAGATGACTAGAAATGGCTTTTGTGCCCCTTTTTAAGATGACTGTTATACTTAAGATTCACAGCTATGTGCAGAATCAGGATGTGATTAGGAAAGAGTAGGAGCAGGCAAAAGAGTAGAAGTAGTATATAAGCATATAATTCTTTTATGTTTTGCCCCAAAACTTGCTTTATATAATAGTCCTGCTGAGCAATTAAGTATTACACCTCTCTCAAGCACTGAAATAGTGAAGAAATGAGGTTGAGAAGAAAACCTCTCATACTGTATAAGCTTTTTAGATCACCAACTAATAAAATCACTTGAAGCATTCTAGGGTCTCAGATTTGAGAAAAAACAAAAACAAAAACAGAAAATAATGACAGGTCTTCGTGCACCTACATAAAAAATAAGTATGAGTTGGCATAGCTTCAACTAGTATAATGTTAGTGGATGCTTACATTCTAAGGAGCTTATTGTAGCATTTAAGACAAAGCAAATTTAATTGTCAGCCCCACCCTTGCTCACCTCATTGTGGACATCAAATAAACCCTGCTGGATCTTCCTATATATTTCTTTGGCTGTGTTAATGAAGGCCTAAAGGAGACATAAATTATATTATTAGGCTCCAGATTAGGTAGAGAAATAAGGAAAAGAGAATACAAAGAGTATTCCTATTTGAATTTCTAAAGTGAATTAGAGCCCTAGCAGTTTGGCTCAGTGGATAGAGCATCGGCTTGTGGACTGAAGAGTCCTGGGTTCGATTCCGATCAAGGGCACCTAACTCAGTTGTAGGCTCCCAGCCCTGGTCAGGGGCATGCAGGAGGCAACCAATCAGTGTTTCTCCCTCTCCCTTCCACTCTCTCTAAAAATCAATGGAAAAAATATCCTCGGATGAGGATTAAAAAATAAAGTGGATTAGGAACCATTAGAAGAACAGAGTAAAAATGTAGAAGGTCCCTCACAGACCCTGTAAAAGCCATTGTGAGTAGTTTTAAAAAGAAAAAAAGAATTATATGGTATTTTGGTACTGATCCAAGATGTTCCTAGGTTGGCAAACAGGCTCTCTTAATTGATACAGTCAACACCAGGCTGAGGAATGACTACAGTAGAACCCATGAGACCTTCCAACTAAAGTAATTTACAAGTAACAGTGCTGACTAATCCAAGCTTACAATTAATGTTACCCAAAGCAAAAGTAAAACCTTAGAAATCAAGGTAAAGAAATGGGGTGATTCCCTTAAGAAGACACTTTCACTACATAACATTCTTTACCCATGTCTCTGAATAAAAGGACAAAGATACGATGTAATCTCTGAAATGCTTTCCCTACTTTTTTCCAAATAGTACCTCTTCAACATTGCAGGCTGTTTTGGCTGAAGTTTCCATGAATATAAGTCCATGCTCCCGAGCAAAGGCCTCCCCTTCTTCTCTCTTCACATCCCTGCGGGACTCTAAGTCACTACAAGAGATTAATTGGGGAGAAAACGAAAATGAGATCCAAATGAAAGAAGAAACCCTCGTTCTAAAAGAATCCCGTAACTGTTTCAATGGTTAGTTAACCCATAAGGAATACAGATCCTATGTGATGTTTACAGGGTTACTCATTTCTGTGGTATCTTGGAAAATATTCTTCAGATCCAGGTCGGCTGCTGCATGGTTGAGAATATCTTACTCTATTAGAGAATAGTGTTTATAAATGGTTAGACAAGCTCATAGTTGCTCGAGGCTTATACCCCGTGTTTTTTTTTCAGATAAGATCCAGTGAATGCAAAGCAAAGAAGATGAATGGGAAATTCCAGTTGTCAGAAAGGAGGAAAGTCATAGATGTCCCATCCCATTGTAATGAGTGTCTTCCTCCTTCACTGGAAGCAATTCATAAGAGAGAAAACCAGGAATAAGAACACAGGTGCCTTAACTCTCACTAGTTTCATTATTAACATGTACAATAGCAGCTTGCCATCAGGTAAATGAAGGATTCAGAAAAAATTACAAAATTGGGTAATATGGGGCAGAGGAATAGAGCAAAAGACTTAGAAAGGGAATGGAGAGTCACACGGAAAAACTTTAGGAAAGACAGAATAAAAGGCTGTAAAATAAGGTAAGGATAGGCTGTTTTTTTACTTTTCAAATTAGAAATTTACATTTGGGAGGCTTCTAGTATTTCAACCATGAAAAAAAAAAAAATCAAGGAGTAAGTCCATTAAAGAACAACAAATGTACAAAATGTATATTTATTGTTCATCAGCTGTATACAGACCAGGGAGAACTATCCATCTAAATGTCAACACTCAGAAGCTGTTGTTCTAGTCCAGATGCTCCTCTAAGCTCCAGATCTGTTTGTCCGTTTGCCTGTTCTTCATTTCCACTCTGATGTGTAAAAGGAACTTCAAACTTACATCAAAATGGAACTTGATATTTTCCTCCCAACCTGCTTCTGTGGCAGGCTTCCACATTTCAGTAAATGGCACAAGGCAAAAACCAAGATACCTTTATTAACACCTTTCCCTCCTTCACTCCAAATACCCAATCCACCCCACAGTGAGGTGCTCCCAAAACATACCTTAAAATTCTTTTCTCTTTCTCTCCATCATTATCACCCTACTCCAGTGATGGCGAACCTGTGACACGTGAACTCATTTTTTTGGTTGATTTTTCTTTGTTAAATGGCATTTAAATATATAAAATAAATATCAAAAATATAAGTCTTTGTTTTACTATGGTTGCAAATATCAAAAAATTTCTATATGTGACACGGCACCAGAGTTAAGTTAGGGTTTTCAAAATGCTGACACGCTGAGCTCAACAGGTTCGCCATCGCTGCCCTACTCCAACCCACCATTCTCTCTCACTCAGAGTACTGCAACTGGGATCCCACTTCAACCCTTGCTCCCCTCCAGAGAGACCTTTTAAAATTTGATCAAGTCACTTCTCTGCTTAAATGCTTCCCATTGTGTTTATAATAAAATCAAAACTCCTTACTAAGGCCTGTAAATGCTACTAGATCTGGTCCCTGAACCTCATCTGATACCATTCCCCCTTGATTCAGTCCAACCACACCAGGTTTCTTTCAATACCATAATTTGCACAGCTTGTTCCAGTTGAGGCTTTCATACACTTTGTTCTCCCTCTCTAATATCTTGGGGCGGGGGGGAGGTGTTTTTAAGTTTTGAAAATGTTCTTATTGGTTTCAGAGAGAGGAAGGGAGAGGGAGAGAGATAGAAACAACGATGAAAAACATCTATCAGCTGCCTCCTGCACACCTCCTACTAGGGATCAAGCCTGCAACCTGAGCATATGCCCTGATGGGGAATCAAACTGTGACCTCCTGGTTCATGGACCAACGCGCAACCACTGAGCAACACTGGCTGGGCTTGGGTTGTTTTTTTCAAATCCTCAACCGAGGATATGTTTGTGGTGTGTGTGTGTTTTAATTGATTAGAGAGAGAGGAAGTGGAGAGAGACAGAGAGAGAAAGAGAAATATCAATGTGAGAAAGAAATGTAGATTGCTTGCATCCTGTATAAACCCAGGGGATTGAACCTGAAACCCAGGTATGTGACCTGACCAGGATTGGAACCTGCAATCTTTTGGTATACAGGATGATGATCCAAACAACTGAGCTACCCGGCCAGGGCTGTTTTATTGCTGTTGTTTTTAAGTCTTTGCCCACTGAACTCTTACCCATCCTTCATATTCCAACTTAAATATTACTCTTAATAAAAAAAAACCAGCTCGTTACTCTTTTATAGCAGTCCTTTTTTCCCTTCATTGCATTTGTCATAATTTGTAATTAGACACAGATAATTTATATTTAATATCTGTGTCCCCTCTAAACTCCATAGGAGCAGGGGCATGAGTTTTGTTGTTTTTGGGGTTTTTTTTAACCTTGTACATTCAAGGTCTGGAACAGTGTTTAGGACATAGTAGGTTTTCCATAAAACTGAATGACCCAATAAATGAGTACAATTAGTCTGTGGCCAATTCTCAAATGGTGCAACCTCGGGACTACTACAAACTCAGAAGGGTGCCACAGGATACTTCAAACGTTTGTGGGAAATACAGCAACATTCAATATAAGAACACTGTGTGAATTACAAGCTAAAGATAGTTCACAGAGTCAACATTAGATCAGAATAGATGCCGTTTAATATCTTCATCTCTTCGTAAAAAGGTTTTGACAGCTGCTGTAATAAAAAGCAAGTACTGTGCAAAAATCAATTTGGAACAAGAAGTGGGAGTGAGTGTCCATCTTGATCCCAAGGTTTGAGAAGCTAGGCAGTGCCCAGCAAGGCCCTACAGGTCATTAATAAGTAATTATGGTTACTTAAAAATGGCTTTCTTTTAATTTATGTTTTTCATTTCTTTCTTTTTTTTTTTTCCTTTCCCAGCTGTGACTCCAGACAGATTCCAAAGAGGAGTTTTACCATCTCTTCTCTGGGTTTTATCAAGACTTACTTTTTACCCTTCTGTGTTAGCACCTTAAGGCACTGCGTATGTTTTCTCAGTTATTAAGTTGTCATAACAAAAATACTTGTTATTTTGTTTAGATCTAACCATTTAATAACAAAACTGCTAGGTATTTCTTTTGGTTTATGGGTGTCATAGAAAATTTACTGAGAATAATAAGTGTTGAGGAAGATGCAAAGAAACTCAAACCCTTATATACTGCTGGTAGAAATGTCAAATGGTATAGCCATTATAGAAAACAGTATGGCAGTACCTCAAAAATGTAAATGCAGAATTACCATGAGATCAGCAATTCCATTTCTGGGTATACACCCAAAATAATAAAAACCAGGGACCCAAACAGATATTTATAAACCCATGTTGACTGTAGCATTATTTACAAAAGCCAAAAGGTATAAGCAACCCAAGTATCTATCAATGGATGAATAGATAAACAAAATGTGGTAAATACTTTCGATGGAATACTATTCAGCCTTAAAAACGGAAGGAGGGGTGGTGGAGGTAGAAGAGGGCAGAGAGGGGATAAACAGTGATGGAAAAAGTAAATAAACGTTTTTTTAAAAAAGAAAGGAAAAATAGATGCATCTAGAGGACACTATGCTAAATGAAATAAGCCACAGTCAGCCCTGGCTGAGTAGCTCAGTTGATGGGAGCATCTTCCCGATACACCAAGGTTGGGGGTTTGATTCCTGGTCAGGGCACATACAAGAAACAACAAATGAATGTATAAATGGATAGACCAACAAATCAATGTTTCTCTCTCTCTCTTCCCCTGCCTCTCTCTCTAAAACTCAATAAAAATAAATAAATAAGCCACAGTTACAAAAGGACAAATACTATAAGATTCAATTCTGCTTATATTAGATGCCCAGAGTAGTCAAACTCATAAAGACAGAAAGTAGAATGGTATTTGCTGGGGCTAGTCGGATGAAGAATGTGGAGTTAGTGTTTTATGGGAACAGAGTTTCAGTTTGAGATGATAAAAAAGTTTGGAGATGCATGCATGGTAGTGATGGTTATAGGACAACATGTACAAACTTAATGCCACAGAACTGTATACTTAAAAATGAGTAAAACTGTAAATTTTATGTTATATATATTTTACCACAATAATTTTTCTTTACTGAGATACTAAGAGCATCATAAACTAAAAAAGTTTGGGGACCAAGTGATTCAATGTCCATAGAGTACCCAGATGACTGTTGGTATTTATTATTTATTCAAATTAAAACTTACCACTTATTCCCAATCAGCATGATAACCATGTTGGAACTAGAGTGCTGCCGGGCATCCTCTAACCATGAGGTCAGGTGGTTGAAGGTTTCACGCCTATAGTAGAAAAGTTTAGAAAGTGGGTCTAAGGCCCATTTCAAAATGCCAAAGAAATTCCAATGTATGAGAAGGAGAAAAGATAGATGTGTAAAGAAAAATATTAAGATGCCATTCCTCTTTAGCATTCCAATTTTGAGAACAAAGAGATCTGACTCACCTTGTAATGTCGTACACAAGCAGTGCTCCAGCTGCTCCCCTGTAGTAGGAACGGGTGATAGAACGGAAGGATTCTTGCCCAGCCTTTCCCACCAACATGCCAACAAAAAAAATCCCAACAAAGCAAGGTTATTTCCAGAGAACTGACTTGATCACATGCTTAATAGTTTAAAAAATTCCTATAAGAAAAGGGAATTAGTGAAAGGAAACATGACTGCCCACGGAGAAAACCAATATTTTTCAAAGGGAATGCAATTGATATTTCAAATGGGTCAATTATTCCTGTGAGACCACCTATCAAATTGTTGACTAACATTCTGGTTTCTAGGCACTAAATGCCAGTTACACCCCACAGTCAATGTGACAACCAAAGACATTTACCAATATCCACTAGAATAACTAGAACTAGGACTAGAAACTCAGTACATGTACTGTCAATCCAAACATGATATTGAACACATCACATTAACCTTTCTTTTCTGTTTCTGTTCCTTTACCTATAAAAAGAAAAATTATCGCCGAAACCGGTTTGGCTCGGTGGATAGAGCGTCGGCCTGCGGACTGAGAGGTCCCAGGTTCGATTCCGGTCAAGGGCGTGTACCTGGGTTGCGGGCACATGCCCAGTGGGAGATGTGCGGGAGGCAGCTGATCGATGATTCTCTCTCATCGATGTTTCTAACTCTCTATCTCTCTCCCTTCCTCTCTGTAAAAAATCAATAAAATATATTTTAAAAAAAAATTATCTTAAAATGCTAATACCCTGTCAAATGAAAGTTTCATTTCAATGAATCAATACAGAAAATTAGTCAGATACAAAGCACTTGAACAGGGAAAGAAGCCCAGGGCCCAGAACAGAGTTTTCCTTAAAAAAAAAAAAAAAAAAAAAAATTCAACTGTTCACACTCTAATTTCCAGTTAGAGTCAAGATACTAAGTTTTATTTATAAATGAGTAATTTGTTAATGCCTCCACATAATGGGTACTTTTGTTTTCCTGATGGGATTTCCCCCCCTCCTTATAGGAAACAAAAGCATCTTTTAAATAATAGTATGAATAAAAAAATAATTGAATCTATAATATTAGTAGAGTTTTCACATTCTTGAAATCAATTAATCTCATATTCCTACATGAAGATTGGGTGCCCTGACAAGATAGCTGTTGATCAGAGCGTCATCTTGATACTCCAAGGTTGCGGGTTCCATCTCTGGTCAGGGTACATACAAGAGTCAAACAATGATTGCATAAATAAGTGGAACAACAAATCGATGTTTCTCTCTCTCTCAAATCAATAAATAAATTTTAAAAAATTAAAGCTTGGGACGGAAGGCTACTATTCATATTTTAAAGATGAAAAAACTAAAATTGGACATGGGAAAAGAAATGACTTTCTCATAGTAGAATGACAATATGATGCCAGTAATACCACAAATGGAAAAAATAAGGTTCAAAGCGATAAGTTCAGTAGCTGGCCAAAATTTATAAAGTTTATAAATGCTGAATCTATAGCTTAAACTTAGTATCATAATACTTCCTAGCACAAAAGTTTGTTCTCTTGGTCATGACATCATATAATCTAAACCCGGGTTTGAAGATGAGAAGAGAATTCCAGTACACTAATTGTAAGGTTACTTTTCCAACAACACTAAATCTCTTTCCAATAAGAATCATTCAAATGTTTTGTTGAGTTGCATACCTGTTAGAACATTAGAATCCAAAAATAATTCTAAAGAATTTGTTGGTAATATTAGTAATAATTTAAGATTTAAAACACATGTTTTCCTTCCAAGAACTCAACGCTTTATTCTCTAACAGTTTTTTAAAATATGTTTGTATTGATTTTTTAGAAAGAGGAAGGGGGAGAGAGACAGAGAGAGATAGGTAAAGAGAGAGAGAAAGAGAGAGAAAGAGAAAGAAAGAAAGGGAGAAAGAAAGAAAGAAAGAAAGAAAGAAAGAAAGAAAGAAAGAAAGAAAGAAAGAGAGAAAGAAAGTCAGTCAGACCCCAACTGGGAAACAAACCCGCAACCTGGGCATGTGCCCTGACTGGGAATCAAACCGGCAACCTTTCAGTGCATAGGATGATGCTCAACCATCTAAGCCCACTCTGGCCTGGGGCCCTAATAGTTTTGTCTTAAATTTATTCCTGTTTTGCTTTTATCTCTTACTGACTTTTTCTCCTCTATTGTTGAAAGGCCCTCCTATCCTGTGGCCTAGTAGGAACTAACAGGGAAAGTTTGAGGGAGACCCACATGATGGTTGAATTATATGGTAGCATTTAACTTTAGCAGCTGAAAATACTTACAGTGGGTCATCAGAATATGTCTTTTAAAATCAAATCACACCCTAGCCACTTTGGCTCAGTGGATAGAGCTTTGGCCTGCAGACTGAAGGGCCCTAGGTATGATTCCAGTCAAGGGCACATGCCCAGGTTGTGGGCTCAATCCCCAGTAGAGGATGTGCAGGAGGCAGCTAATCAATGATTCTCTCTCATCATTGACGTTTCTATCTCTCTTTCCCTCTCCCTTCCTCTCTGAAATCAATAAAAATATGTTTAAATAAATAAATGAAATAAAATCACTTCGTCTCAGCCCAGTTTATGAATCAAAGTTTGTGAGCTAATAAGCTAGAAAGACTGGTTCAAGTTGGGCTGGTCTGCATCAGTCTGAGGTATTTGCCCATCCAAGTAAAAAATCTGAAACAGCAAAGGCTAAGATGGAGGTCTGATAAAGAGAATTAAGTTTTCTAATTTCTTCCAAGTGGAAGCATATTGTACTTTCAAGACATATACTTGGAAGCATAAATTCCTACAAAGTCAGATACGCTCATTTCCTAAGAACCAAAGTGCATTCCAAAATAAAATACAAATTAATTTGGGATTATTTAATTAATATTTTATATTAGCTATAGTACAATGCCTCTTCAGTTAGCATGGTTATTTGGGCAAATATAGATAAAGGATGAAGAAAGATAAAAAGTAATATGGCCCTAGCTGGTTTGGCTCAGCTAATATGCTAATTAGACCGGACATCTTCTGGACAAAGCCATGGTGACGGGGGCGAAGCAGGCAATTAGGGGCGATCAGGCCAGCAGAGGAGAGTCAGCAGGGGAGCACTTAGGGGTATCAGGCCAGCAGGCAGAGGCAGTTAGAGGAGATCAGGCAGGCACGCAGGTGAGCAGTTAGGAGCCAGCAGTCCTGGACTGTGAGAGGAATGCCGCCTAAACTGGCAGTCGGGCCTAAACTGGCAGTCAGACATCTCCCGAGGGGTCCTAGATTGGAGATGCTGCAGGCCGGGCTGAGGAACCCCACTGTGCACTGGGCCTCTAGTTAAGTAAATAAAAATAGAGATTTTAGCTAAATATTAGGAACTATGTGCTAGCTCCCTTTAACTTAAAATAGAGACTAGAATATTATTTTTCTTAGGGAAAATAAAAGTACAAACCAAATGAGATAATGTATATGAAAGCAATTTACCTGGATAAAATTACACGAAGTCAACTAAATTTTGGCAGGATAACATTTGTCAAATTTTAAAATATGCATAACCCTTACCCAGAATTTCCATTTCTGGGCAGGTATACCACAGAAATCCTCAAATATCTGAATATAGATGTAGTAAATAAGAATAAACAATGAAACGTTGCAATTTTGGTAACCACCTAAATTTCCATCATGGGCAATGGTTAAATTAATGATGGTACAGACATTCTATGATTGTATGTAGTGATTATAAGAAGTGAGGTAGATCTATATGTATCAACATGGAAAAATCTGCACAACTTAGAGATTGTTTATAAAACAAAAACCCAAGTCACAAAGCAAGTCTACTTTGTCACAATTCTAAAAACAAAATAAAACCACTACCATATATTTGTTTATGTTTCTATTTCTGTATTTAAATACAGAGGAAAAGTGTGAATCATTAATAATGGTTTACTCTGGCAAAGTAAAAAACCAACATTGGGAAGGAGAGAGCTTTATGTGACATTTACTTCTGATTCTGTACCCTTATATGGTTGGCTTTTATTTTTACTAGAACAAACATATATATTACTTGGGTAATTTAAAACAAAAAATTAAAAATATGGCATTCAGGACTTGTAACTGTAACAGAGGGAAGTGAAAGCTTCCCTAGCTCTTTGATTTCATTCTTCCCCATTAGCCCCACCCACAAAGCCCATCCCATGCTCATCGGCCTTCAGTGTTATTTTGTCCTCTCTCACCGTATCCCAGATTTGCAGTTTGATTTGTTTTCCATCAATGTTGACCATACGGGCCCCAAACTCCACACCTGTCAGTGAAGACCAAGAGAAAGAATGTGATTCTCATGAACAGCCATGGTAAGTGAGAAGTTCCTCTTTTCTTCAATATGCTAATGACTTTGCCCTCCGTGCCACTAAACCCATTATCACAGCCTGTTTGCTCCAATTAATTTGTGTTTCTTGAAGTTTCATTTCTAAAATTAAAAACTGTTCTAGGTGATAATAACCTCAGAAATGTAACCAAAGAACAGATATGAGGACAAAACAAAGTAGAAAAGGTGAATACATTTTTAGCAATATTACTTCATGTTTAAGATTGATTAGGTAATGTTTAATTTTGTAATTTTTTAAAAATATATATTTTATTGATATTTTACAGAGAGGAAGGTAGAGGGAGAGTTAGAAACATCGATGAGAGAGAAACATCGATCAGCTGCCTCCTGCACACACCCTACTGGGGATGTGCCCGCAATCAAGGTACATGCCCTTGACCGGAATCGAACCTGGGACCCTTCAGTCCACAGGCCGACGCTCTATCCACTGAGCCAAACCGGTTTGGGCTAATTTTGTAACTTTTTAAAAAAAACTTCTAAAAATTCTGAAATATTTCCTAGCATTTTTCTCAAAGTCATTCTTTAGTCCTCTATATAAAACAATTATTTCTATTTTTGCAATTCCAGAATTTTTTGTTTGACAAAAGAGCCTACCTAAGAAATAGGTTCTTAAGAATGATACATTTCAGACCTCCAAAAATTCTCAAGAGTTCAATAGAAAACAGCTTTCCTCATAGGAGTATGGAAACTGACAGTCTGAATAAAGGTTCTGGTTTTCCTGGCATCTATCTTCTTTCAAGGTAACGTCAAGACAAAACTTAAAAACAGCCCAGCCAGTGTTGCTCAGTGGTTGAGTGTCAATCTATGAACAAAGAGGTCAGAGCACATGCCTAGGTGGTGGGCTCCATCCCCAGTGGGAGGCTTGCAGGAGGCTGATCAATGATTCTCTCTCATCACAGATATTTCTATCTCTCTCTCCCTCTCCTTTCCCCTCTGAAATAAAACTTTAAAAATAATAATAATTTTAAAAATAAAGAATAGTGATAGCTACTGAAAAATGTCCCTATTTTTTCCCCCCCTTTCTGGAAAATAGGAATGGAATTTCAATGGGGAAGGTTAAAAAACAAACACAAAACTTCATCTCCTTTTATGCAACTTTCTCTATTTAGAAACTCAGAGATGCTTGTATTTTGCCTATGTTTTCTATCCAACTGTCTTGTTTATCTTGGTACGGAAGACTGAATTCATCTTGGTACTGAGGAAAGAAACAGAGCCTGTAATGGACTCTGGGGAAAACATGATTGATCACATCATTCTTCAGATTTAAAACTTGTCATTTCCGCCCTAACCAGTTTGGCTCAATGGATAGAGCGTAGGCCTGTGGACTCAAGGGTCCCAGGTTGGATTCCGGTCAAGGGCATGTACCTTGGTTGCAGGCACATCCCCAGTAGGGAGTGTGTAGGAGGCAGCTGATCAATGTTTCTAACTCTCTATCCCTCTCCCTTCCTCTCTGTAAAAAAAAATCAATAAAGTATATTTTTAAAAAAACCAAAAAACTTGTCATTTCCTCCTATTACTCGGGGTATTTCAAAACTTGGTCCCTAATTTATTCTTTGCCTTTCATTTTTACCACTCTTCACTGCAAACTCTATGCTCCAACCATGTTAAACTACTTTCACTTTTCCAAAGGTAGCCAGGTCTCCATCATTCCTGAGCCTTTGCACGTTATTATTCCCTCTTGCCCTGATCACTTTTCAACCTCATCTCTACAAGCCCTTTGCCTAGCTAACTCTTGCTCATTCTTCAATTCCCAGCCTTTCCTGAGAGAGGTGACAGTCTCTCCTTCCCCTTTGCAATAGGAATTTACATGTCACTAGACGGTATCTACTCCCAGCTCCACCTCCTACACTGGAAGATTGTAAGCTACTTAAGGGCAAAGTTTGCCTTGGTAGGCACTGCATCATTAGCACCTATCATGGTGTGAGTGTCCACTTAATATTCATTTCCGAAAATATTTTCCTGTTTTTGCTAATTCTCTAAGTCCTTTTGTAACCACATTAGGTATTTGGCTCTGGGTAAGCTCTTTGGAAGCAGTAGTAGCTACAGATTTCCATAACCTGGGGCTTGGAGGTGGCAATATGGTAAGAATGGGAGTCAGGGATTTGATTCAGAAACTGCATTTGCATGGCAGGAAGGCTAGTTTTATACATTTCTTTGTCTGGGGTGAAGTTAGGGAGATTATGGGGACGGGAATACTAAGGCCCCAGCAGGCCATGCCTTATCCCAAATGTGTGGAAGATGTTTATACCTTCCAGGATCACCAGTGCGTTTTTTTGGAAACCTACCATACTCCTTTCTTTATAAATTATTAGTGTCAGCTGCCTTTTAAGTCTGGGATGGCTCTTCCCTTTGCTTCTTCCTCTCCAACACACAAAAAGACTACACATTGGTAATTACTTTACAAAACCTACGTGAAGCTACCCGTAATTTCCGGCAGAGCGAGTTTGTAAATTATGCTTTCGGGCGATTTTCCATAAATATTCAGATTGCGTTTAGGGAAGAAAAAATCAAATCCTACAGCAACTAATTCATACCTCACGCTCACTTCTAAAGTTACCTTTCAATGATGTACCCCCCCATTCCACTATTCCCCATTTACGGCGTTTGATCGGTCACTCTTCATGTAATATAACTTTGGACTAATTTAAAAGGAGGGAAAGCTAACGTTTTACTTCCCACCCTGACGGCGGCTCACTTTCCTCTTTAGCTCGTCGGGTTTCACTCTCTGCTCCGGGACAGGCACAGGCACTTACCTATGGTGAGGTCGTGGACAGGCTGGAACCGTTTGTCTGTGAACTGCAGGAGGAGACATGACTTCCCCACACCTAAGGGAGGAGGACGCACAGCCTAGCCTTCGCGCGGCCGGGGAGCAGCCCCGAGTCCGGGTGCCGGGGCCTGGGGACTGGGAACCGGGAAAGGAGACCCCGAGCCCCGCCCCGCCCCGCCGCCCTGCCCCGCCCCGCCCCCGCCCGCTCTCACCTTAACCGCCCAGCCCACTGAGCCCCGCCCCCACGACCTGATTTGGGAGCTGGGGATCCCCGCCCCAGCCAGGAGGGCAGTCGCCCGCCGGTTACCTGTGTCCCCGATGATTATGTATTTGAAGAGATAAGCATAAGTCATGGTCCTGTTTCCTCTGGATTCCGGGTCCGCCCGATTTCAACAGCCACTTGCCTCCGGCCTCTCTAGCCACTCAATCCGCCCATCTCCGGCCCCTCTAGTCCCGATCGCGTCTCTATGGCTCTCCCCAGAAATCCTCTCTGGGTGGGAGCCACGGTCGTCCTCAGGCGCCGCCTCCCGGGACGCCTCTAACACACCTCCTGCCATAATTCCTCCAAGCGCCAGGGGGCGGTAGCAAGTCTCTCCGTCCGCGGGGCCTTCCCGGCGGGAGTCGCAGCAGCCGGCGCGCCTGCCAATCGGCGGAGAGCGACGCGCGTCCTTGCGGAAGTGACGGCGGTCGCGGGTCCGGCGGGGGCGGCGGGGACGATGTGAGGGGACCGAGACGGTGGTAACCGTTGTGTGAAGATGGAGGTAGGAACGAGCGCTGCGAAGGCTGGCGAGAGAGAGCGCGGCTGGCCGGGTTGGAGCGGAGGCGGGAAGCCGGGCGGAGAGACAGTTGACGGGACCGCAGAGAGCGCGGGGTTGGGGGAGTGTTGGTCTGAACGTCGGGGTCGGAACCCGTCACTCCGAGCGAACTCCCTTCCTCCCTAACTTATCCCCGCGGCTTTCTTTTGGTTTCCAGTTTCCCGGAGGAAATGACAATTACCTGACGATCACAGGGCCCTCGCACCCCTTCCTGTCAGGGGCCGAGGTGAGCACGAGCGGCCGGCGCTGGGGGGAGGGCTGGGGCGGGAGGAAGCGGCGGGGAGGCGAGGACCCCGGGGCCGGGGGCTGGCAACCGAGGCCGCTGCTGGTGTTTCGGCTCCTCTGGACCCCGAGGACGAAGGGGAGGCCCGGGAGCTGCTCTCATCAGGAAAGCGGGGCGGAGGGAAGAGCTAACCTATTTCCGAGTGATTCTTGGGGGGAAGACAGCGTGAAAGTGTCTCCTTCGGTTGGGGAGAAGTAACTGACCATCTCGAGGGAATCGCAGAGGGAAGAGAATATATCAGCTAGAGAATCTGGGGGGAGGGAAGGAGCTTGCCTTAAAAGGGGCTAGCCGTGGGCATGTGTTCCTTCCATATATATATATATATATATATATATATATATATATATATATGATTTTTGATAGAGAGGAAGGGCGAGGGATAGAGAATTAGAAACATCGATCAGCTGCCTCCTGCACACCCCCGACTGGGGATGTGCCCACAACCCAGGTACATGCCCTTGACCAGAACCGAACCTGGGACCCTTGAGTCCCCAGGCCGACGCTCTATCCACCGAGCCAAACCGGTCAGGGCTGTGTTCCTTCTTGAAACAACTCTGTTGAGAGGGGAAGGGGGTCTTTGTTTCATTCAAATTTCCTACTCAGCGATGAAAACAGAAAAGTTAGCTTGTTTTGCTAGTGACAGGATGAAAGGAAGTCGTTACCAGAAAACATGAAAGAAGTTAAGTGAGACAGGGGCTTCTGTTCGCCGGTGACTCGGGTTGCGTCACCTCTGTGTGTCCCAGTTTCTCCAGCTGTCAGACGGCTTCAGTGGCCGCTCCTTGTGGTGTTGAGGCGTGGCTCCGTGGCCGAGCGTGGAGCTATCGGCACCGGGAGGTCACGGTTCCATTCCGGTCAAGGGCACATGCCTGGCTGCGGCTCGGTCCCCAGTGGGGAGCGTGCAGGATGCAGCTGATCAATGGTTCTCTCTCATCATTGATGTTTCTCTCTGTCCCTCTCCCTCTCTAAAATGAATAAAAATGTATTTTTAAAAAAGACTTAAAAGAAAAAGAAAGTGCATCATTGCCAATTTCTTCTAAATCAGGTCTCCACATTTAAGTTTCTTTATTTAGACTGTGGCAAATTTCACATTGTCCACATCTAGAAACTTGATGGGTTTGAGCCGGTCCTTTGTTTTTGTTTTTATGACTTTAAGACAAAAGTACTTTGCGAAGAAGCTGATAACTAAATTTCAGTGGCTTCTTTTAGCCCAGGATTTTGCCATTGTTAATAGTTCTTCTCCTCATTGCCACTTCACCTTCCTTTCCCGTTTTTTTTGGTTGTGTTTTTTTTATTTTTTTTTAGCTTTATTTTAATTGGTTTATGGTTTTTGTTGTGTCTGGTCTTATTGTGAGCCACTTAGAACTAGTAAAGGTAATTTAAAAAATTTTTCTTTTAGAGAAGGGGGGGGGGTTAGAGAGAGACATCAATTTGTTGTCCAACCCATTTATGCATTCATTGGTTGCTTCTTGAATGTGCCCTGACAGTGGATGGAATCTGCAATCTGGCATGTAGGACAATGCTCTAATCAACTGAGCTCCTCAGCCAGGGCATTCATTATATTGAGTACTTTCTAGGTGCTGAATTTTTTGCAAATATGTCATGATAGGAAGTAGTGCATGGTGATGGAGAGATCTCTGTTTAAATCCTGTCTCTCCCTATATTTTTTGTTACAGTTGACATAGTGTACAACATAGTGACTACACATTTATATAACTTAGGAAGTGATCACCTGATAACGCTAGTATGAGCAAAAGATTTGAACACATACTTCACAAAAGAGCGAATCCAAATTGCCACTAGGCATATGAAAAAGGGTCATCATCACTCATCAGAGAAATGCCAATTAAAATTAAGGAGATACCATTGCACATCCACCAGAATGTTTAAAATTAAGAAGACCGACAATTCCAAGAGTTGAAAAGGATATAGATAACTCTTAATCATTGCTGCTAAGAGTGTAAATTGATTCAACCACTCTGGAAAACTGGCAGTATCTAGTAAGGATAAGCATATACTTACCCTGTGACCTAGTGATTCCACTCTTTGATACACACATGAGAGAAATGAGTGCATATATTCACCCAAAACATGTATGCTCACAGCAGTTTTATTCATAGTAGCTAAACATTGGAAACAACCCAAGTGTCTATAAACTGGTACATGTGTAAACAGGAATACTACACAGCAATAAAAAATGAACTATTAATAAATGCAACTCGGATGATCTCAAAAATACATTGTAAGTAACAGAAGCCAGACATAAAAGAATAGACACTATATGAGTTCATTTTTAATGAAGATAAAAAATATGCAGTACTAAACTATAGTGATATAAATCAGAATAGTGATATCTATTGTGGAAGGGGGGAGCATTGACTGGGAAGGAGCATGAAAAAATATTTTGGAGTGATAGAAATGTCTGTATCTTTGATCTGAGTGGTGGTTAATTGGATGTTAGCATATGTAAAAAATCCATTGAAGTATATATTTAAAAATTGTGTACATAAGTTATACTTTAGTCAATAAAAAATAATTTTTAAAGAGTAGGTGTCCAGAGAGAAAAGCATAGCATTTGTTATAACATTGCTTGAAATAGGAAATGTCTATAATCTAAAGGGAGTTTAATCTTTTGTTTCATTCAGGTTGGCTCCTATCCTATATAATAAAAGGGTAATATGCAAATTGACCCTAACAGCAAAATGACTGGGAATGACTGGTCACTATGACACACACTGACCACCAGGGGGCAGACACTCAGTGCAGGAGCTGCCCCCTGGTGGTCAGTGCACTCCCACAGGGGGAGCTCTGCTCAGCCACAGGTTGCCAGTACTGCAGTGGTGGTGGGAGCCTCTCCTGCCTCCTCAGCAGTGCTAAGGATGTCTGACTGCAGCTTAGGCCTGCTCCCCACTGGCAAGTAGACATCCCCTGGGGAGCGGGCCTAAGCCAGCAGGTGGTCATCCCCCAAGGGGTCCCAGACTGCGAGAGGGCACAGGCCGGGCTGAGGGGACCCCCCCCCCCAGTGCACAAATTTTTGTACACCAGGCCTCTAGTATAATGATAATGTGTTTTGAGTACTTTGGGAAAATAGTAATCATAAACATACCTTAATTAGAAATAGCATTTATAAGATTAGACCCAGTTAATGATTTCAGGCTGAATAGTTAAAAATCACTACTATATCAGTTGTTTTTTTAAAATGGGTTTTTGTGAGGACAGAGAGAGAGAAAGAAACATTGATGTGAGAGCAAGACATAGATCAGCTGCTTCCTGCACACCCTCTACTGGGGATGGAGCCTGCAACCTGGGCATTTATCCTGACAGGAATGGAACTGGCAATCTTTCAGCGCTAGGGCTGACTCCCAACCGAATCACACCAGCCAGGGCTACTATATCAGTTTTTAAGAACAATAAGTTATTTAAATAACACATAGTACTAGTGTATTATTGAATAAATAGGTGATGGATTAAATTTCTTTAAAATGAAAAATTTACACAAGAAACTAAAGAAACGCTGGATTGTGTGTTTTGGTATGGAAGTGTGAAATGGGAAGGAAATGGTTTGTTGTTGGTTTTTTGTTGTTCTCTCAATAGGTAAGCCTCCTTATTTTATTAAACATTTTTATTGATTTCAGAGAGTAAGGGAGAGAGAGAGAGAGAAACATCAATGATGAGAGAGAACCATTGATCGGCTGCCTCCTACATGCCCCACATTTGGGAACGAGCCCGAAACGTGGTCATGTCTCCTGATCGGGAATCAAATCATGACTTCCTGGTTCATAGGTCAACGCTCAACCACTGAGTCACACCAGCTGGGCAGCCTCCTTATTTTATAAACTGTAATTCCCAAACTGCTTCTTCCCCCTAAAAGGCCCAGGAATTTAACAGAGAAGGAAAAGAAAGCTGAGTGAGAAGGTAACTGCATCATGTTTCTATTTTCTCCTTCTGTGCCCAATTCATTTATATTTACTTTAATACTTGCTACAGTTATCTTTGTTTTATATTTGACAGCCTAGTTTAGAATATGATCTAGTTATGTAGTAGATCCACTAAAATAAAATAAGTTTGGATTTTCATAATTGGATTTTAACCATAATCTTTCAAATCATTTGTAGTAGTAAAGGGATTTTGAGGGAGTCTCTGTGTTTATTCTAGCATGTGGTTTACCCTTCCGTATTCTTATTCATTGCCATTATTTTACTCTTCATACTTAAAGGAAGAAACCCAAAATAAACAAAACAACACAGCCCACCTCTCCGCTTTCCCCCCAAAACACACACAATACTATTAAAGCCACAGATAGTGACTAACAAAGCTGTTTTCAGAAGGTTACATACAAAGAATGCCTTGTTAATTCATACAGTGGAATCTCTGCATGTCTGTTTTTTTAGTGTAGTGCATGAGAGCACTCCAGATGGTTTGTGAGGGCTAGTCCTTTGTAGAACACTGGTCTCTTGTTTTGGATATGAATTTTTACTCTTTTAGAGTTTTCATTAACAGATAGTATCATTTTTATATCTCAGCAGGGTTGCTTTTTTATTTGTATGGTAAGCATCATTTGTTGAGGATAGGCATCTTTTACTTTGCCAAAACAATCTGTATCTTTAAAAATTTTTTAAACTGCTATTATATAACGATTGATCTAGCACAATAAATGTTTCCCCTGTTCTTTTTCCTGTCTCTGTAGCTTGTTTGTTTGCATGAGAATTTGGTTAAAAAAAATAAAAATCTTTGTACCCACTTCCTGAAAAGTGCTCACATGAATCTAAACTGAAATTTCAGTGTCATGTAAGCCCTGGCTGGGTAGCGGGTAGCTCAGTTGCTTAGAGTGCTGTCCCAATACTCCAAGGTTGTGGGTTTAATCCCTGGTCAGGATACATACAAGAAACAACCAATGAATGCAAAAAAAGGCAGAACAACAAATTGATCTCTCTCCTTCCCTCCTTCAATCCTTCCTTCTCTCCCTCACTCAAATAAAAAAACAGTATTTTTAAGGTGGTAAAACGAATTCAGAGTCATGGACCTAGAGATAAGAACTTTCACACAATAACAAATTATGAATTGTGTACTAAGAAGAGTTCAGTTCTTAGGGAGATATTTACTTTTTCCATCAAGAACTGCCTGCTTTTGTATTCCTTATGCTACTGTCATATTATAGCCCAGACAACTACCAAATTTTTACCCTAAGTAAAATAGTAAGGATCTTGGAAGAGGAAAATAGAAATGAAGCTATATACGATTCAGAGAGATTGGGCATTTCAGAAACATACCTTTTTCTCCCTAGTGTCTACTGCCTGGAAATATTCTTCTAGCAATGTCTTCATTAAAATAAAAATGATATTACTGAGACCCTTTCTGGGTGTAGAAAAACCAGAGGACCTCTTAGAATGCATTATTTAATCATAAAAAAAATATGGATGTGTACTGCATTTTATCCATTTTATCTGAATCAGTTGACATTTACTATGCCATGTGACAGGTTGATAAAATTTAAAGCTTCCAAAATTTCACTACCTATGATAATTGGTTGGGGCAGATGGCAAGTTAATAATAATTCAGATGTTAATAACAGTTATTAAGCAATTATGTATATCAAGCAATGCGATCAGCTTTTGTGTGCTGAATCCAATTAATCCTCATAAAAACCATATAAGGAAATTACCATTACAACTACTGTTTTATAGATAAGGAAATCTCATTTAAGATTATATAGCCCTAGCCAGTTTGGCTCAGTGGATAGAGTGTCAGCCTGTGGACTGAAGGGTCCCAGGTTTGATTCTGGTCAGGGGCACATACCCAGGTTGTGGGCTCGATGCCCAGGTTGTGGGCTCGATCCCCAGTAGGGGATGTGCAAGAGGCAGCTGATCAATGATTCTCATCATTGATGTCTCTCTCTCTCTCTCTCTCTCTCTCTCTCTCTCTCTCTCTCTCTCTCTCTCTCTCCTTCTCTCCCTCCCTCCCTCTGAAATCAATAAAAATATATTTAAAAAAGAAAAAAAAAGATTATATAGTAAGTGGCAGAGCTGGAACTTGAACCAAGACCTCTCTTGACGCCAATGTCTCTCGATATTATTTACAGGGTTGGGCAAATATAAGTTTTTAGTTCATATGGAAAATCATACAATATCTAATAGTACAAGAATAAACTGTGTTTTGCATACTCATAACTATAAACGTGCTTTTGTCCTACCCTGTGTAATGCTCTAGTGCTATAGATTCATCTTACAGTTTTTTTACTTTATTTTGTTTTTAATATATTTTTTATTAATTTCAGAGAGGAAGGGAGAGGGAGAGAGATAGAAACATCAATGACGAGAGAGAATCATTGATTGGCTGCCTCCTGCACACCCCCAACGGGATTGAGCCTGAAACCCGGGCATGTGCCCTGACCAGGAATCAAATCATGACCATCTGACTCATATGTTGACACCCAGCCACTGAGTCACACTAGCTGGTTGCCATTTTAGTTTTTTTAATGTCAAAAGAAACCGTAACATTTAATGTGTCTTATGTCAGCAATTGGTCTGTTAGCTCTGTGTATGGTGGCCCCATTCAGAATAGAAAGAGTATATTATTTTTGTAGTGGGACTCAGAGGAAGGGATTGAGTCTTTAGCCAGCTGGAGTAATCTTTTTCTTCCTCACTTAACAGAAAGGCTTGGTCAGAGCAAGATTAAGAATATGTTCAGGAGCTGATAGAAAACCAGTTTGCCTTTAAAAAAATATATATATGGAATGCTTCATGAATTTGCATGTCATCCTTGTACAGGGGCCATGGTAATCTTTCAATTTTAGCTTATGTGCTGCCAAAGTGAGCACCAGTTTGTCTTTTGACTGTAGCTCTTATGTTTTTCGCCTCACTATTATCCTTCTTTTGGCATTGTTGGATTTTCCAAAAGTACTGTACAAATGGGAATCTTATTTGTTGTTAACATCATGATTTCTAAAATGGAAAAGATGTAGGAAACTCTGAGTGCATACATTTTAGAGGGAGATAAGGTACCCATGATAGGAAAAGCTTCAAAGGAACCTAAAACAACAAAATATAATTGTCTGGTTGACAATGAATTTCTGTGGTCTAAAAGCTCAGGCATAGTAGTAGTGAAATCTTTAGAATATTTGGAAAGATTTTAAACATCATAGCTAAACAGGTAATAAAGTCTGAGTCCTTACTAATGCTGCTGAAAGGATCATTCATTAGAATAATAGACATAATATTTTAGGACCACTGAGATGATAAAAGTAGAAAAGAGATAAAAGAATTGAAAATTGTGATTGATGTTGGCAGCTTTGTATGTGCCATATATCCAAGGATATGAGAAAGAGAGGTTTATTTATAAAACTAAATAGAATAGGCCCTAAGAAATTGATAACAAAAGTAGGATCCAGGCTGGAAAGAGGTACACTGAGAATCTCCAGTACTCAGCCATGTTCTTCACTTAGAAGTATACAGTTTCTCCTCTTCCCAAATTATTTTCCCTCTCTTTTTCCCCCTACAGACATTCCATACACCAAGCCTGGGTGATGAGGAATTTGAAATCCCACCTATCTCCTTGGATTCTGATCCGTCACTGGCTGTCTCAGATGTGGTTGGCCACTTTGATGACCTGGCAGACCCATCCTCCTCTCAGGATGGCAGCTTTTCAGCCCAATATGGGGTCCAGACATTGGACATGCCTGTGGGCATGACCCATGGCTTGATGGAGCAGGGCGGGGGGCTCCTGAGTGGGGGCTTGACCATGGTAAGGGGCAAGATATGTTCAGGCTTATCCAAGCTCATGGGCATGGTGTTAGGGAAGATAAAAATGATTCTGTTCCCTACTGCACTTGAATATTACATGTTTCTCATTTTTGTGGATAAAGGCTCATTGATAAAGACTTAAAGTCCATTGAATGAATGAAATGTATCATCTGAGTCAATTTTACTTGAAAAATGGTTTAAAATTGTAAAATGTCCAGTTACCTGAGGATTAACTCTGAATTGAAGATGATTTATTGTGACTTGCAGGAGGTCTCCCCCCCTTTTAATATAGCCTTCACATTCTAGAATTGAAATGTGAGTGTGATAGTTGGCACATTGATTTATTCAAAAACAGTCTGAACAAAATGTATCAACTGTGGGTTAGTGTTATAAATCAGTATATTGGGCTTCCAGCACATCTCATTAGTAGCAAATCTCTACACATTTTATTTGATGTGAAACATCTTGACTTCGGCCTTATTACTCACATTGCCTGTGTATTGCAACTTTAAACCCCATTATTTTAGCAGGGTACAGAGAAGAAGCTTTTCTTTACTCCTTGTGTCATTACTACCTCCAGATTACCAAATAATTTATTTACTCTTTAATTTGTCCAAAATTAAGACCTGTGGTTATTTTTAGTTGTTTTGGAATAGGCTTTGGAGTACAAAGAAGTGACTTTACTAATTTATATTCTTTATTTAAAAGCTTAATGTTATATATGTAGACAGATTATTTTATGTTTAGAGTCTAAACAGTGATACAATGTAGATGAGTAGGGTGTTTATAAACTGTCCTGAACTCGGTGGGGGGAAGAGTGGTGTTCTTTATATTTAGTGTTAATTAGTCCTTCTGCTTCTCTCAGGACTTGGACCATTCTATAGGAACTCAGTATAGCGCCAACCCACCTGTTACAATTGATGTACCAATGGCAGACATGACGTCTGGCTTGATGGGGCATAACCAGTTGACCACCATTGATCAGTCAGAACTGAGTTCTCAACTTGGTTTGAGCTTAGGGGGTGGTACCATTCTGCCACCTGCCCAGTCACCTGAGGATCGTCTTTCAACCACCCCTTCACCTACTAATTCACTTCATGAGGATGGTGTTGAGGATTTCCGGAGGGTGAGGCATTCCCTGCCAAAAATCAAATCTGCCATGATATTCTGGGATAAAACTCTTGGCATATAGAGCTACTTAGTATCTTTGCACCTGTTCTGCCATCTCCTCTGCTCTTTTCTGGGTATGGGGTCCTGCCTCTCAATTTATAGTTTGTAACGTTCCTCCCAACCTTCATTCTTATTGGTCCTCACATACTTTACTAATATCTTAATCCTATTGCCTCTATTCTTAGTATTTCTGAAAATTTCTCCATGTAGCTAGTTTCCCCATATAAAAGTCCTTTTCTTGCAGTTCTCCAGATATACATCCCTTCTTCCTTCTTGTAATTCTCTCTTTTCTCCCCTGCAGCAACTTCCCAGCCAGAAGACAGTTGTTGTGGAAGCAGGAAAAAAGCAGAAGACCCCAAAGAAGAGAAAAAAGAAAGATCCTAATGAACCTCAGAAACCAGTTTCAGCATATGCCTTATTCTTTCGTGATACACAGGCTGCCATCAAGGGACAGAATCCCAATGCTACTTTTGGAGAAGTTTCAAAAATTGTGGCCTCCATGTGGGACAGTCTTGGAGAGGAGCAAAAACAGGTGAGCAACTAATCAGGATTTGTTTTGCTAATAGAAGTGGGCATGGGTTGGTGTTAACTTTAGAAGTGTAGTTATTCTGGCAAGCTACTTTTTTTTTTTTTTTTTTTTAGTTTTATTCTTTTTCTTTTTTAAATATATATTTATTAATTTCAGAGAGGAAGGGAGAGGGAGAAATAGAAACATCAATGATGGGAGAGAATCATTGATTGGCTGCCTCCTACACACACACACACACCCGTACTGGGGATTGATCCTGCAACCTGGGCATGGGTCCTTGACTGTACTCAAACCTGGAACCCTTCAGTCCGCAGGCTGATGCTCTATCCACTGAGCCAAACCAGTCAGGGTTGGCAAGATTCTTGTTGATTGGCTGGCTTTCATATGCTTGGTCACTGGAAAGTCTGACATGAAGGCTGTCTTGATTACTAGCTTTCAAAAGTATATTCACTAAAAGGAATTGTCAGTATTCATTTTGAAAAATATATATATCTTGATTTTGGAGAGGGGGAGAGAGAGAGAGAAACATCAATGATGGGAAAGAATCATTGATTGGCTAACTCCTGCACGCCCACACTGGGGAGCAAGCCCACAATCTAGGCATATGCCCTGAATGGGAATCGAAACATGACCTCCTGGTTCATAGGTCGACACTCAACCACTGAGCAACACTGGCCAAGCTGGAGTTGTCAGTATTCAGATTGAGATTGTCATGCAGTGATGAATAATAGGATAATCAGTCTTTTCTAGGTGTTTGGGCACTTCTTAAACAGTTTTTCTTTCCTGCAGGTATATAAGAGGAAAACTGAGGCTGCCAAGAAAGAGTATCTGAAAGCTCTGGCTGCTTATAAAGACAATCAAGAGTGTCAGGTAAGAGGGTTATGGCAGATGGATATTTAAACCAATAAAAGATTTTTTCAAGCTGTTTATTAGTTATAATACCACCAAAAACCTGTGCAACCTCTTAACTAGTAGTTAAAGCTTAGAAATATATACAGCATGGTTTCCTGTTGTTCCCATCATAAATCTTACCAACCAGTCCTTGTGAGTTTATTTTCATTGTTTACTTTAGACAGGGTAGCACCCACAGCTGGTTTTTTCCTTTTTTTTTCTTTTTTCTTTTCAGTCTATCATTGTCTTTTGGGCGGTGATTAAAGTGAATATGTCTCAGGGAATACAGAAAATTTCTGAGTGACTTTTTTTTTTTCTGGTCTTCTTTTAGGCCACTGTGGAAACAGTGGAGCTGGATCCAGTGCCACCATCACAGACTCCTTCTCCACCTCCTGTTGCTACTGTTGACCCAGCATCTCCAGCACCAGCCTCAACAGAGCCCCCTGCTCTGTCTCCTTCCATTGTTGTTAACTCCACTCTTTCATCCTATGTGGCCAATCAGGCATCTTCTGGGGCTGGGGGTCAGCCTAATATCACCAAGTTGATTATTACCAAACAGATGTTGCCTTCATCTATTACCATGTCTCAAGGAGGGATGGTTACTGTTATCCCAGCCACAGTGGTGACCTCCCGGGGGATCCAACTAGGCCAGACCAGCACAGCTACTATACAGCCCAGTCAACAAGCCCAGATTGTTACTCGGTCAGTGTTGCAGGCAGCAGCAGCAGCTGCTGCTTCTATGCAGCTGCCTCCACCCCGACTACAACCTCCTCCATTGCAACAGATGCCTCAGCCCCCCACTCAGCAAGTGACCATCCTGCAGCAGCCTCCCCCACTCCAGGCCATGCAACAGCCTCCACCTCAGAAAGCTCGAATCAATTTACAGCAACAGCCACCTCCTCTGCAGATCAAGATTGTGCCTGGACCCACTCTGAAAATGCAGACCACCTTAGTCCCGCCAGCTGTGGAAAGTAGTCCTGAGCGGCCTATGAACACCAGCCCTGAGGCCCATACAGTGGAGGAGACCTCTACTGATACAATCTGTGAGATGATCACAGATGTGGTTCCTGAGGTGAGCCAGTTTTCAAGTCTTTCCTTTGATGATCAGTTTCCTCTGATGATCCAATAAAAGTAGGCGTTGCCATTAGCACTTAATGCTTGGCAACCAGGAGTATGAAACATCCTGTAAAGGACAGTTCCCACCCAGGATACTCCGTAGTGTTCTTGGTGAGAAGCATTAAGAGGACCTCCTTTCCCAGACGACTCCTTAACTAAGAAAAATACTGTGGTCTGACTAGAGAGGATACAACCCAAGCCCAGAGTTATTTTTTGGAGGTATCTACCCAAGGATCCTAAACTTTGGAGGTTTAAGTGCTTCCATTTCTCCTATATCTGGACTGCTTGGCTTGATGTTTTCAGTGGGGGACTAGCGGATATAGCTAGAAAAATTCAATTGGTTCATATCAATGAGTCCAGAGTGACAAACAGATGTCCATTACCCTAGCTTTAACTTACACATGACCAGTGGTTATTTTTAAGTATGGGTCTGAGACTAGCTCCACAATTGATGAAGCAGTAATTTTAAAGAAAAATAATCCTTCTATCAGGAGGAAACTATGAATTTGCAAGTTCTTCACATTTTCTAATGGCACATTTTGTCTTCTCTTAATTCTCGAAATCTTAGTTGAGGTGACCCAACCTCTTTTCACATTCTACTTTTGATTTTATATTTTCAGAGGAATATTATCCAAGTGTGGACTAAAGTCAGTGATGGGTAAGATTAAAATTAAAGAGAACAGTGACCCACCGTGCACACGTAAAACTAGTAGTTGACCCTCCACATACATGGATTCCTGACCTGGATCAAAAATAATGACCCTTTAACTGTGCAGGTAAATCTGCATACACTTGAGTGGACCCTCGCAGTTCAAACCTGAGTTGTTAAAGGGTCAGTATACCAGCATATGCCAGCATTCTCCTAATGGGAAGAAACTTCATGTCAGTCTGCTTGGCGAAGTTCTAAAACTGGATAAAAAGCAGGAGACCAAGAACTCATCTTCTTTAGAAATGTACCCCATATGTAGGGATGTTAACTCCTGTTTGCTCCATTAGGTCCCAAAGTTAATTTGACTAGTGTCTGGCAAGGTAGGTAACAAATCTAATCCATCTTTGGTGCTCTCTTCCTCTCACAGGTTGAGTCTCCTTCTCAAATGGATGTTGAATTGGTGAGTGGGTCTCCAGTGACAATCTCACCACAGCCTCGCTGTGTGAGGTCTGGTTGTGAGAACCCTCCCGTTGCGAGTAAGGACTGGGACAATGAATACTGCAGCAATGAATGTGTGGTGAAGCACTGCAGGTGAGTTATAGTTTCTCTTATAATTCAGGGGTTGCTAAAATTAACTGTTGGAAAACATGGTAACCCTGAGCATGTCAGTATTACCTTAGAGTATACCTTACCTTAGGTAAAGTAAGTTGGTATATACATGTATATGTCTACTAGACATGTAAGACTACTAGAAAAGTTCCCCTGCTTATAAAGCGCTTATATATATAATTGCTACACAAAGATAATTAGCAGTCACGCTTCTCAGGTACCACATTTACCTTTAGGTATGCTCTTTAAATGTATGATGACACATTAAGCAGTTAGTGACTGAATATTAGCTTTGCTTATCTCCTTAGTGCAAATCAGAACACTTAGGGAATTAGAATTTGAGGAGGAATGGATAAGTGATAAATAGCATAATAAGGTGCTAAGTATAGTATGGCAGGAGTTGGAGGAGTTCTGAAGATTTTGTCTATCTCCCCAAATTTTCTTGGGATTTATCTACATTCATGAAACAAGGCATTGGTATTTTCTATGTCAAATCCTCTTCAGTAAACTAGGATTGCCTATACTGCTGACTTTTAGGCCTGTTGCCCTAATATTTCTACTGAGTGATACCATTTCACTTTGATGCTATAGGTAGTGAACTGAGAACCTATTTATTTAAGACAGAGTTAAGAAAGAATACACTAAGCTATAATTCTGTTTATGTGTATCTTTTTTTCTCTTAGGGATGTCTTCTTGGCCTGGTTAGCCTCTAGAAATTCGAACACAGTGGTGTTTGTAAAATAGTCCTTCCTGTTCTCCAAGCCAGTGAAGATTTATCTGCCAGGAACATGTCCAAGACCCTGCTTTGAAAACTCAAGCCGGGCTTCTCATAGTACCTGAACTGAGCCCATGATGGTCCCTTCATGCTTCTCCCCTTTCCTCTCTTCAGCAAGGGGCCAGGCTATGGAGCAGGGTCATTGAGTTTGCTGTAATCTGGGGTTGCTCTTTACTTTCAAGTACAAGCAGAGATGCCAGTGATAATAGCAGAGGAAAGGGTGAAGGGGATATGGACAAGCAGAACATAGGGGTGGTGGGAAGGGGGGTGGTTTGAAGAAACTTGTTAGTATAATTGTCATAGGACTTGCCTAAAAGAGTAAAATTATGAGTACATATCAGCTTTGAGCCTACCACTGTGTGCACCATTTTAAAAGTAATTAAAGGTTGAATTAAAGGATACCTTTTAAACAGAGAGCTAGTAATATCACATCTATACATTGCTTTGAGAACAAAGGTTTTTCAATACAGTAGGCACACTGGGCTATAGGGAAAATAACATCATTTAGGATTTTCTTATTTATTCTTCTTTACAAATATTATTTTTATAGTCATTGTCTTTCCTTACCTCAGCTATCACAGTATCTGAGTGTGAAAGGCAGAATTCTACATGTTTAACAAGCGGTTTCACCGAAGTCTACAGTTGTATTCAGTTGTGTTTGATAAGCTATCTTTTAAAAAATATGCCAGAAGTGGTTTCACTTACATAATTTATATAAGCCTATTCTCTGCACACCCTAAGCATTTAAATTTAATCTAAAATGCACTTATTTCACTTTTCTTGAAAATTTAAGCGAAAGAATAGACTACCAAGCCACATAGTTGTAACAGAATCAGCAAATATTTAGAGCATATAGCCCTAGTGATAACCTTAAGGGAAACTCAAATCTTACCTTGAGAAATGCTGTCCCAGAGCCCCTTTTTTATTATCCTGTTCATGTAGTACTAATTACTAATCACTTCCATCCTATACTGTATAATCAACATTTTAATGCTTTCCATGCATTCATTTAGTTTGAACCCTTACCACAACCCAATGAAGTAGGTAATATTTCCAGTTTACATGATCAGGAATCATACTGAGGGATGAGTTACATGAGTTCACACACTGTTTAGTGGCAAAGCCAAAATCTGACCTCAGAATCCCTACTGAGATACAAACTTTTATTTAAATAATAAAAAAAGTTATGGTACAAATATTACTCTTTAGATGCAGCCTGCAGAGCCATATCTATGGATGCTTAGTTCTGTGAGGAAGTGCTTCTATAGATTTTTAGGTTTAGAGATGATACCATCTGGATACCGTTGCTTGAACCGGGCAACCACATCTGGATCTAGTAGGTGGATCCCATCCAGTTGGTTTCCAAGGGTGATCCTGAAGCAAGGGGAAAGATGGGGCAAACCAAAATTCCTGGAATTAAAAGGCTTAATATTGTTAAAATACTAATACCTTTTATTAAGACTGCCTATCATCTCATCAAATACTCTTTTTAAAAGACCTTAATAGAATAGTATGTGGAAGCATGACTGATTAGGAATGGGAAGAATCTGGTGGTAAAATAGGCAGGATCTGTGTTACTTAAGGGTTAATAACTGATGGCTAACCAGGCCTACTTTTCAAAGCTGTTGCTGCCAGTGAGTATTCCTTGGATAAGTACAATGCTAGCAGCATGTCTCTTATTTACTTTTTTAAAATTTATTTTTTTAATTGAATTTACTTAAAACCTGTATGGTTTTATGAACCAATGTCACCCAAATAAATTCAATTTAAAAATATTAATTAGCGTGTCTTTTAAAGCTCTACTAATAGAATGAAAGATATTAAAATTCTTGACAGATTAGATTCTTAGTAACCACCAGGGGAAAGATTCAAAACATCCATAGAGCCCTGACCAGTTTGGCTCAGTGGATAGAGCATTGGCCTCCGTACTGAAGGGTCCCAGGCTCAATTCCAGTCAAGGGCATGTACCTTGGTTGAGGGCACATCACCAGTGAGGGGTGTGCAGGAGGCAGCTGATCGATGTTTCTCTCTCATCGATGTTTCTAACTATCCCTCTCCCTTCCTCTCTGTAAAAAATCAATAAAATATATGTTTTTTAAAAAACCATAGACTAATAGGAATATCATTAGGTTGTAAAAGTGGAATCTAGAGAACAGTGGTTTGAATCCTAAAACCTATGGGATTTCCAATGAATGTTGCAGAACCCTGTAAAACAGTCTAAAATAAAATAACTTAGTCGGCTTATGAATCCTCTGAAGCCCATTTACAGAATACTGGAATATGATGTGAAACGCTACTAACTAATGTCCTTGACTATAAATACTTTTGCCCATGGGGGCTAACATGTTCTTTGGTCACCTTACCAGTTGGGTTGCACATTGTGAGGTCGTCCAAATAATTCAATCTTGCGAGTGCCAGGGGATAGTCTCTCAATCATGCCATATATTTCATCTGGTTTATGACTGGTAGAACGAACCTAGAAAATAAAGGGTCTAGCTACTTTTAAGTTACCCAAGATTGCAATTCTAGCCCTTTCCATTTATGTTTTAAGATCCAAATGAGAGAACTCGGGACAAGAATACCCTTGACCTCAATAACTAATATCAATTAAAATGTGAAAACGTTGGATGCCTGGGAAGCACATACCTCAGCTACGATCACATCACAATCCAGACCCTGGTTGAAGCCTTGGGGATTTCCTTTGACACCAACCTGCTCACCACAGAGAACAGATTACCTTATGAAGCCCTACATTTGAACTTTTTCTCAATAAGAAGTCACATAATTCCTCTATTTTGCTCCACCTAATGAATTGAACCCCACTGCTGCTCACCAAGCAGTGTTCCTTTCCATGGTTCAACCAGTGACCTGTACGGCCTGTCCGAATGATGCGTTGCAGCTGATTTGTCTTCACCCAGATAATTTCATCTACCCGTTCATAACTGTGGGGCATAAGAAAGAACTAGAGCTTTAATCAGGCTTTCACAGTTTAGGAGTAGTACCATCTACTCTACAGTGGTAAGGAATCACAGGAATACTCGGGGAGAAATAAACAGATATCTCAACTATAGCAATTATGTATTTCCCCCAAAGGAAAGCAACACTTACCCCCAGAGGTTCAGACATTCTCGGCCCAACTCCATGGCCCTAGAAAGAAAAAAGAGTTAAACAGCTACTTCCAAGCCTGTTTTTTCTTTCGCTTCAAGATATGTGTTGTTTTCAATAGATACTCAGTGAACATCATTACATGCAAGACACCATTAAGGCAACAGGATGATTTAAGAATGTAAAAACAAAACAGTATCCATTCTCAGTGGCCTTACCTTTCACAAGGAACAAATGTAAAGTTAAATAGGACTTAAGGTATAATTTGTTATAAATAAGCATTAGGTCTCAGTAGGAAAAAAAAGGCTGACTCAATCTTAATAGCACAGCTAGGAAAACCCAGGATTTTATCCCCACCCAGTACTCACTCTGTACTATTCCTGCCCATAACTACACATCTTTGAACTGCATTACCTGCCTGTGACCCAGAGGAAGAGAAAGCCATCATCCTGCAGTACTGGTATGTTGAGCCTGCGCATCTCATCATCTGTCAGGGTCCCATAGGGCAGCTCCATGTGAATATCCCAGGGTGGGTCAGCCATCACAACTGCAAACTTGCCCAAGATACTGACGTCCAGGTAGCGGATATCACAACAGATCCACTGCATGAGGTGGTATTTGGTCATCTTCCCTTCCTCCACTCTGAGATTCATGGCCCCAGTCCCTCTTTTCCAACTATTTTCCTACTCCCTTTTAAGCATATCTATCCCACTCCATTCCCAATCAGCAAAACAAACTGCTAATTATGCCCTGCTTTCCTACATGTATGGCTGCCCTATTCAGATTAAGTCCATAAATTGAGGTAAGTTTTCTTAGCCAACAGGTACCTGAGGTGGGAAGAGTCGATCTACATTGGAATCACCTCCAACACTCTGTGTGAGAGCAAGCTCCTGGCTTGGTGTATGATCTTTGCTCCCAGGAGCCTCAGAATCCATGCAAGCATCAATTTCATAGTGAACATATTTGCAGGTATCCATGTGGAAACATGTATTCAGGAAAGAGCAGTCACCTAATGACTCATCAGTGTGTTTATTGATGATTCTCCTGGGGAAATAAAAAGATAAAATCAGAATCAAGATAGTGTTCCACAGTCAGAGCCAACAGTTCAAGTAACAAATTGTTTCACAATTTCCTATCTACCAATTTTCTCTATTGTTAGAGCTTCCTTCAAGAGTTTTCAGAGAAGGGGGAGGCCAGGGGACATGAAAATCCGTAATTCACACTAATGAAGAGTTTTAATTCCTCTCTGAGCAAAGACATAACTTGCTTATGACAGGAAAGAAGAAAGGGCTTGCTGGTTAGAGCAGTATAACACTAACCTAAGAGCCCAGAATCCTGTTTCTCCTAAGATAATCTTCCTTCCAAAGAACTTTAACTTGCACTGGGGCTCAGAGATAGAAGTGCCTTGCTATTGCAAGAAAGGAGCATTAAAAAAACACATACTTGGCCCTGGCCAGTTTGGGTCAGTGGATAGAATATCGGCCTGCAGACCAACAAGTCCTGGGTTCAATTCCAGTCAAGAGCACATACCTCGGTTGGGTTACAGGCTCCTCCCCGGCCTGGACCCTGGGCAGGGCACGTGCAGGAGGCAACCCATCGGTGTTTCTCTCACATCAATATTTCTCCCTGTCTTTCCCTCTCTTTTCCACTTTCTCTAAAGATCAGTGGGAAAATATCATTGGGTGAAGATTAAGAAAACAACAAAATAAACCCCACACACTTGCATTTACTTGGGAGTCCAGCCTGTATTCCTCCCACAGAACACTACTTCTAAAAGTATACTTTCAGCCCAGCTGGTGTGGCTCAGAGGTTGAGCATGACCCAGAAACCAAGAGGTCACCAGTTCAATTCCCAGTCAGGGCACATGCCTGGGGTGCAGGCTTGATCCCCAGCAGGAAGCGTGCAGGAGGCAGCCAATAGATGATGTTTCTCTCTCATCAATATTTCTATCTCTCTATCCCCCTCCCTCTCTAAAAATAAATAAAACATAATTTTTAAAAAGTATACTTTCAGAATCTGGAGGTCTTTGACAAACTATTGAAACCTTTTTCTTTTTCAAATATAATTTTATTGATTTCAGAGATAAAGAGGGAGAGAGAGATAGACATCAATGATGTCTCTCAACATCAATGAGAGAATCATTGATCAGCTGCCTCCTGCACGCCCCGTACTGGGGATTAAGCATGCAATCCTGGACATGTGCCCTGACGGTGATCTCCTGGTTCAAAGGTCGACGATATTCAACTGCTGAGCCATGCTGGCCAGGACATAGGAAAACCATTTAATAACAGGATTAAATACATAATCCCAATGATTGGAAGCAACGTGCTGAAAAGGAATGACTATTTCTAGGAGACCCATCCCACCTCTCTCCCTCTCAAGAGACCTGAAGTGCAGCTTGCGACAGGGCCGATCAGCATCACTGGCTTTCATACACTCCTCCTTGGTTCCATAGTCACAGAACTCTTGCACTTGGGCCCGACCTCGTGACCGAAACTTTTCGACAATGGATTGTTCCTTGGCTGTTGTAGTATTTAATAGCTCTAGAATCTCCTGACTGACCTATGACAGAAGAAGCTTTGGACTTAACAGGGTTTGTAGGTAAAATTAGTCTTAAACCACCTGTGTAAATTCTACTTGATAATACCTGTAATGCCCACCAAAACCACTTACGTTAGGTACTGAACCAAGGCACAATGAACTCTACTGTCAATTTAACTTGTCAAATTCACACACCTAGAAGTAGCAAATGGAGAGAACTCATGTGGTTCCATTACTTATACCAAGAACCACTATACAGTAAAGTCTTCAACATTGTTGATAGGTTTTGTAACTTTAAGTGAAAAAATGTATAACTAATTTTACCATAGGCTAATTGATATAAACAAAGTTCTTGTATGTGCCCTGAACCCACAACCTTGGTGTATTAGGACACTGCTCTAACCAACTGAGCTACCCAGCCAGAACTGGATTCCCCTGACCTTGATCTTATGATTCTTCCAAACAGATCCAATAACAAAGATTCTCTAAATCCGAATTTCTAACATTGACATTATTAGCATTTAGGGCTGGATAATTCTTTGTTGTATGGGGGTTGTCCTACTATGACTGTAGGATGTTTAGCAGTATCCCTTGCCTCAACCCACTAGATGCCTGTAGCACTCCCCTGTATTGAGACAACCAAAAATGTCTCCAGACATTGCCAAATGTCCTCTGTAAGGAGGGAGGAAGGCAAAATCATCCCCTGTTGAGAACCACTGTTCTAAACCTTCAATTCTAAGAATTGCTCCTTGTGCCAGGGGTAAATTCCTCTCAACCAAAGTTATAATCCCAAGTATATGTATGAAAACATTTCCATCTGCCCCTACCTTCTTGCTCTGTTGTTCTTTAGTAGACTGTTGGTTCAGAAGGCTTTCTATCTCCAGGTCAACATCTGAGGCAGCATGTTTCCTTGATTTCTTGGTTGGCTCCTTGGCTGTTTCTGATGCTGAAGAAGCCAGACCAGAGGCCAAAGAGCTAGCAAAGGCAGCTACTGTGGTCGAGTCCTGTTCTGCACGCCGCTTCTGACCTGTGATAGTCCCTGTTACCTCCCCAGAGCCCTTTTCTGCAACAGCGACCATCATGGCAGAGAGCTTGGAATGATCAGCATAGGTCACAAGAGTAGGATTTGCATCATCTTGTAGGAGACCTCGCTTTACCTCAATCAACTCCTGAGCTGCAAACTTCTGTAGGAGGCTTTCCACCCCTTCTTGAGTAGCAGGGGCATCTGGCTAGGGAAGGAAGAGAAAGCAGTAAGACACTGACCATGAACTTAAGAAAAGAAGTGGTAGATCCCAACCCTGTCTTATCAGGTCATTACCGTGGAGATGGCAAGACAGATGGACACAGCATCAGTAGGCAATGTTAGGGATAGGTCAGAGAGATGGTGTAGCAACTTCTTCTCCAGTTCAGGGTCTGTAGCTAATTCAGGAACTGAAGCTGTGCTGGACTTGGAGCCACCAGAAGTGGGTACAGTAGGCACTGGGCTGTCACTGCGGAAGGTTGGAGACAGTGCTGCCTCTGGATTCCGTAGATCTAGGAATGAAGAGAATATAAACTGAAAAACGGTGCCCTGGCTGGTTTGGCTCAGTAGATAGAGCATCAGCCTGTAGACTGAAGGGTCCCAGGGTCGAGTCTGGTCAAGGGCACATGCCCGGGTTTCCGGCTCCATCCCCAGTGTGGGGCATGCAGAAGGCAGCCGATCGACGATTCTCTCTCATTGATGTTTCTATCTCTCCCTCTCCCTTCCTCTCTGAAATCAATATATATATATATTTTTTAAAAAAGGGGCAACCACTGCCAGCCTATATATTCCTCGGGAGTCAAATTCTCCAGCATTCACAGTACACAGTTCTTTCATTTCATGGGGGAAATCCTCCGACCAAATTTAGCACTAGATAACTTTTCCTCACACATATTTAAGCATTCATTCACTGCTTTGCCAGGATAATCCTCAATTCTCTGGGAAGAGCTCACTTTTTCTCTATTGAATGAGAGTTTTCATAATTCCTTGTCCTTCATGTACTTTACAGAAAATGAGCAGCATGGTAGATTTAAATGTCCATACCAACTCCATTCAAGCTATTCTAAGTGACAACTGATATAATCAACCTGAATCTAAAAGCCAGAAATATTTTCAATAACCTAAACTATGATAAAATCTCTCTGAGGAATGGAGTTTAAATGTTTATGAATTAAGGCCACTAGACATCAGAAGATATACAAAATGACAGTGTTAGAGGTTAGAATAATGGGACCTTTAACATCAAACATAAAAATCTTATAAAACTTTGCTGAAGCCTAGTCACAAAATATTTCCTGACTGTATTTTTTTTAAAATCTATTTTTGCCCTAGCCGTTTTGGCTCAGTGGATAGAGCATCTGCCTGCGGACCAATGGGTCCTGGGTTCGATTCCGGTCAAGGGCACGTACCTTGGTTGCAGGCTCCTCAGATCCTGGCCCTGGTGGGAGGCAACCAGTCGATGTGTTTCTCTCACATCAATGTTTCTCTCTGTTTTTCCCTTTCTCTTCCACTATCCCTAAAAATCAATGGAAAAATATCCTCAGATAAGGATTAACAAGAAACAAAAACCAAACAAATCTATTTTTATTGATTTTTAGAAAGAGAGGAAGGGAAAGGGAGAGAGAAATATCGATGTGAGATTGGCACATCAGCTGCCTCCTGCACACCCTGAACTGGTTGAACGGGCAAGCTTTTGGTGTGTGGGACCACTCCCAACCAACTGAGCCACACCAGCCAGGGCCAGATGAAATATTAAGCTCCGGACCTATCCTGGAATTCTGTTAAATTAAATATTATAAGGTATAAATGAGGCATTAGTTTACATGTAAAAATATTTTGATTACTTGGAAATTTCCACTCTCATGGAACTAACTTTAGTAAAATTTGACTCAGAAATTCCAAGGACATCAGAGCTGAACTATACCAAACAATTTGTTGGAATAGTTAACATTTTATGAAAATAAGTTATACCCTATTTGGAAAACAGATTCCACAATTCCATATTAGCTGCAAATTTTAAATAATTGACGTAACTTTCTTCACCTTGATTACTTATAATTCCTTTATGTTCTGCTGAATCTTAACTAGAACTCAGATGAACTGATAAAAGTTCCTTGTGGCAAAAAGGTGTTATGCAGATGGAAGAGTCATGGGAGCACTTTGAAGGCCAGGATGAGAAAGAGTTTGAGAGCAACTGACTTAAGCTAAAAATATATATTAAATATAAGTGACAGTTACTACTTAGCTTACTTGAAAAACTATAGGCAAAATTCCTGCATTGAACAGGACTGATTTGGTGACTACTGAAATCCCTTGCAATTCAGAAATTCTACAAATGTAATAAATTTGAGCTAAAATACTCCTATTACATTTTACACTAGGATCAAACTGATTTTTTATTTTTATCAAGTATAAAATTCTTTTAAAGTAAACAAAAATTTCTTTCTTTCTTTTTTTTTTAGGGCATGATGGTCAATCTTTATTATATAAGATTTCTTTTTTCAATAATCTAATACATTTACAATCTTCTATTTAATTTTTTTAAGTTTTGAATGTTGTTGATTTTTTTATAAAGTTGCAGTAAAACACACATAAAATTGATCACCTTAGCCATTTCTAACTGTACAGTTCAGTAGTGTTAAGTACAGTCAAATTGAATTTTTTCACCTTGCACAAATGAAACTCTGTATCCATTTAGCAGCAACATCCCCTAACCCCTAACAACTGCATTCTGATTTCTCTTTCTTTGAATTTGAATACTCTAGTCTAGATACTTCATAGAAGTGCAATCATACAGTATTTACCTTTTTGTGACTGGCTCCAAACAAAAATTTCTTAAGCAACCCAACTAAGAATAATCAATGATAAATTTCATTAAGGCAAAACAAAAACAAAAAGTACAAGGTGCTTTAAAAATGAGGATTTCAGGCATCGCATCCACAAATTGTTTTATATATAACTAGAGGCCCAATGCATTCAGGCACGAGGGGAGTGGAAGGGGGGGGAGAGGGGGCCCCTCAGCCCGGCCTGCGCCCTTTTGCAATCCGGGACCCCTTACTCCTAACCACCTGCCTGCTCGCTCCTAGCTGCTTGGCTCATCACCCCTTAGTGCTGGCCAGCCATGAGCCCTGCATTGAGCGTCTGCCCCCCGGTGGTCAGTGTGTGTCATAGCAACCGGTCGTTCTGTTCATTCTGCCATAATGGTCACTGGGTTTTTATATAGATAGATACTTGACCTTTTTATTTATTTATTTTTATATAAGTACAAATTAGAGACTTATGGGGTTGGTCTTTGTTTTTTAAAAAAATATTTTTTTTATTGATTTCAGAGAGGAAGGGAGATGGGGAGAGAGATAGAAACATCAATGATGAGAGAAAATCATTGATCGGCTGCCTCCTGCATGCCCCCAACTAGGGACCGAGCCCACAACCTGGGCCTGTGTCCCTGACTGGAATTGAACCTGGGACCCTTAAGTCCACAGGCCAACACGCTATCCACTGAGCCAAACCAGCCAGGGCCAAAACATTCTTTAAAAAAAATAAATTGATAGAGAGGGAGGAGAGAGATACATCGATGTGAGAGAGATACATCAATCAGATGCCTCCTGTTGAACCTGAAACCTGTGCATGTACCCTGACCGGGAATCAAACCGGTGACTTTTTGGTGCATGGGATGATGTTCAACCAACTGAGCCACACTACCCAGAGCTCAAAAACACTTATTGCCCTGGCTGGGTAGCTCACTTGATTGAAGCGTTGTCCTGAAGTGCCGAAGTTCTCTTGGGTTCAATCCCTGGTCAGGGCACATACAGGAATCAACTAACAGGTGCATGAATAGAAGGAACAGCAAATTGATGTCTCTCTCTCTAAAATCAATTTTTTAAAAAGTGACTTTCGCTCTGAAAAAAATTCTTATTAATTTAATCTAATCAAAATTCTGTTTGGGAACATACTTATTCACTACCATATTATTTTTCATTACTGCCACAAAAAAATGGTTCTTCAGACACTTGGCTTAAATATATAATAATACCACATTATTTTTATGATAAAGTTCTCTATTAACTTTATTTTAAATGAAGTCAAGAGCTAGCAGTTCACATAAAAAAAGTAACCCATTTGACATTATTATACCTGCTATTATATTTAAAATAACAATATATAGCCCTGGCTGGTGTTTCTCAGTGGTTATTGTTGCCCAGAGGGGCTCAAGTTCAATTCCCTGTCAAGGGCAGGTACCTGGGTTGCAGGTTCAACCACCGGCCCTGGTCAGGGCACATGCAGGAAGCATCGGATCAGTGTGTCTTTCTCACTCTCTCATGTCCTTATGTCAATATTTCTCTCTTTCCTCTTTCCCCTCTTATCCCATCCCTTCCAGTTGCTAAAAAAAATCAATGGGAAAAGTACCCTCACTCTCTAGTGAGGAATAACAACAAAAACAAAAAAACACCACAAACATTTAAAATAACAATGTATAAATTTGGTTAGATGTTAATCCTCTCAATTTCTTTCCTACCAACTTTTCATGCAAATGTTATTTGCTATTTCTAAATTAGACTACATGGAATCTAGACAGGAAACTCTCAGTAAAAAAAAAATTGGAAATAAAGCAAATGAGCTGAGGGCAGCAATGTAAGACTTCAAATGACGTTGAGGGATAAGAAAGCCATCAGGGGAGATTAAAAATGGCAGCAGAGTAGGAAGATGTTGCACAGACATGCTCCCAGGAACAAACTGGAATTACAACTGAAATACGGAAAGGCTTCCTGAATAATCAACGGAAAACTCACAGGAGAGAACCCTGATACCCAAGGACCAAAGGTGGAGACCCACCGCATAGAGACTGGTAGGAGGGGCGGAGGCGCGAAAGGGCTGGCCGGACACCCACAGAAGGCAACTGAAGTCCTGGAGAGATATCTCAGCTTGCGGGGGGGGGGGGGGGGGGGGGGGGGGGGGCGGGGCGGGGGGTGCCACTGAGAACTCTGGGACCTAAGCCCGAAGCTGGGCTCCCCAGCAGAGAGCACCAAACTGAGGAGGGTACCCACATAACATCTAGCTGTGAAAAGCAGTGGGGTGCTGTCTGCCAGGGGTGGCAGCTGAAAGTCCAGGCACCCTCTTAAAGGGCCAACACACAAAAATTCCCTGTGGAGCCATCCACCTTGTGCTCCAGCAGAGGGAGGGTGAAGTGGACTGGAGCTGTGAGAGCAGAACCCAGGACTGGGGAATTGGGGGACAGAGCTCAGAAGGCAGACACCCCAAGTTTCCTGGGCTGAGCCATTCCCTCACACAGCGGAGGACATCTTTCCCACACAGACATCTGCCTTGCCTGGGGGGAAGACAGCCCACACACCCTATTTGAAAACACCTTGTCCTGAGGCCACTTAAGAGATTAAAAGTAACAATTAGCCTCCAGGCAGAAAACAACTGCCCCACTCTGTGGAAAAAACCCTCGCCACTCCTGAGGATAATTGGGGCAATTCAAATTGGAATCCTATTAGTCTGTAGACCAGTGGTTCTCAACCTTGGCTGCACATTAGTATCACCTGGGAATCTTTTTTAAAATCCTGATTTCTGGCCCTAGCTGGTTTGGCTCAGTGGATAGAGCGTCGGCCTGCGGACTGAAGGGTCCCAGGTTCAATTCTGGTCAAGGGCATGTACCTTGGTTGCGGGTGTGTGGGAGGCAGCTGATCGATGTTTCTCTCTCATCGATGTTTCTAACTCTCTATCCCTTTCCCTTCCTCTCTGTAAAAAAATCAATAAAATATATATTTTTTAAAAAATCCTGATTTCTGGGCCTCATCCTCCAGAAATTCTGTTTCTTTGTTATGGGGTGGGGCAACATTAGTAACAAAGAAACAGAATTTCTGGAGGATGAGGCCCAGAAATTAGGATTTAAAAAAGATTCCCAGGTGATTCTAATGTGCAGCCAAGGTTGAGAACCACTGCTGTAGACAGAGGCAGTATCTGGAGGCTTTGAGTCTTTGCTTGATCCAATTAGTCAGAAACAGCCTTTAACACTGTCCTGCAGGATCGGGCACACACTGGCAGTCAGACATCCCCCAAAGGGTGCCGGATTGTGAGAGGGTGCAGGCCGGGCTGAGGGACACCCCACCCCCCAGTGCATGAATTTCAAGCACCAGAACTCTAGTTGGTTAATAACATACAAGTTTCAGGTGTACATTTTTATAATACAACATCTGTATACTCCATTGTGTGCTAAGGAAAATGTTTTTGTTTTTTTAAATATATTTGATTGATATTTTTTTTTTTTTACAGAGAGGAAGGGAGAGGGATAGCGAGTTAGAAACATTGATGAGAGAGAATTATCGATCAGCTGCCTCCTGCACACCCCCTACTGGGAATGTGCCCGCAACCAAGGTACATGCCCTTGACTGGAATCGAACCTGGGACCCTCCAGTCCGCAGGCCAAAGCTCTATCCACTGAGCCAAACCAGCTAGGGCGAAAGCGTTTTTTTTAATAATTAAACCTACTGATACTATGGAGAATGAAATCACATAAACATTTTACTTTCTCCAGTTAGTAACCAAATTTAGATCTTCTTTGAGCAATGTATAATTTTTATTAAAGGGAGCAATAAGTCTGTAAAATGAACCACTTTTTTTTTGTTAATCCTCACCCAAGGATATTTTCCCATTGATTTTTAGAGAGAGTGGAAGGGAGGAGAAGAGACAGAGAGAAACAGCGATGTGAGAGACACATCAACTGGTTGCCTCCTACATGTGCCCTGATAAGGGCCAGGTATGAATCTGCAACTGAGGTACGTGCCTTGACCAGGAATCAAACCAGAGATCCTTCAGCCAACACTCTAACCATTGAGAAACTGGCCAGGGAAAGCCCTGCTATTTTTAATGCAGGCTTTTGCAGAAAGCAAAGTTTTTCAGGAACGCATATATATACATATAACATATGTATATAGTAGAAATGCCTCGAATCATATCCTTCCAGAATGCTGTTTTTGAAAAAGTTGATGAAATACTTTAATTCCAGTTATAGGAGTCTATAATAAATTAAGAAGCAATTGGGGACCCAAGCTAGGTAGTTCAGTTGGTTAGAGCATTATCTGATAAACTAAGGTTGTAGTTTCAATCCCTGGTCAGGGCACATACAAGAATCAACCAATGAATGCATAAATAAGTGGAACAAATCAATGTTTCTCTCTCTCTCTCCCTTCCTCTCTCTCTCTCTCTAAAATCAGTAATTAAAAAATAAAAGAAGCAATGGGTCATTTGTCTATGATAGTGATGTAACTGTTATATTTTCTATCTAAAATTGATATGCATGTCGCCTGACCAGCATGGCTCAGTAGTTAGAGCATCAGCCTGCAGACTGAAGGGTCCCAGGTTCAATTCTGGTCAAGGGCACATGCCTGGGTTGCAGGCTCGATCCCCAGTGTGGGGTATGCAGGAGGCAGCCAATCAATGATTCTCTCCCATCATTGATGTTTCTATCTCTCTCCCTCTCCAAAAATCAATAAAATCAATAAAAAATAAATAAAACAAAAAATAAATTGATATGCAAATATAAAAGGCTCAGAAACAGAGGAAACCAAAGAATAAGAAAAAAACAAACCAGAAAACTGATCTACAAGAGGTCAAAACCTTAAGTTTATATACCAAGAAAAGAAAGTCTGCCTCTTGGGTAATTCAGTAACTACTCCAATACTTAACTACTAATTAATCCCTGACGATATGACTTGCACTTCTTCCTCCACTCACCCTACCCTCTTAACTTCTTTTTTAATTATCTAAGTACAATATAGCCCTCAAAACTAAATTCCAGCCCTAGCCAGTTTGGCTCAGTGGATAAAGCATCAGCCTGTGGACCAAAGGGTCCCGGGTTTGATTCTGGTCAAGGGCAGGTACCTTGGTTGCAGGCTTCTCCCGCCAGGGCCCTGACTCTCACATAGATGTTTCTCTCTGTCTTTCCCTCTCTCTTCCATTCTCCCTAAAAATCAATGGAAAAATATTCTCGGGTGAGGATTAACAAAAACAAACAAACATAAACAAACAAACAAAGAAATGTGATTAAATGTTAAAAAAATAATTCCAAGAGTCAACCTCTCCATAATGCCTTCACTGACTAAACCAACCCTTGTTAGTTCTCCTCTCACTGCACTCTTGTGGACATTTTACATGTGTCATACCCTTTATCCCCAACTAAATTTCAGATTCCTTGAGAGCATGGTCAATGTCACACTTATTTTGTCTAACTGCACTCATGCACACTGACTCAATCGATATTTATTTATTATGGTGTGAGAGTCCTGCCAGGGCATCCAGTTCCAAGGGCCAGAATGTGTGCATGGTCCTGAATATGTTGACAAGATTTAGTGATGGATTTGAATATACTGAGAAACACTGGAATAACCTACCACAATAGTGGTACAGAGATTCGCTCTTCTTGTAGAGCTTTTATCATTGACCTGCCTTAGATAGTTCAGAGACTGTACTGGGAATGGGTGGTGAGGTTCCTTCGTTTTACCACTGTGACACTGAAGCAGGGCTGGGGGGGATTAAAAAACAAACAAAAAACGAATGCTTTCAGATTCCTGCTCCGTGTGTAAGTGACTGAAACAATGCCAGTTCCTCAGCTGATTGCGCTACACCAACTCTGTGAGGGCACTGAAATGGGCACCATGGATCACAAGGCCCAGTGCTTGCTCTCACTGTGCCCACAGTCGCCAAGAAAAGGCCACTGCAAACCAGTCCCCAGAACCTCGGGGAGAACAAAACGCCGCGGAAGCAACAGGAAGAGAGGACGTTCTGTGCCAAGGAACGGGGCCTCTTGGAGACTTAAGGGGAATCAGGCAGGTGCGCCACGGGGCCCGGGCGTCAGGGCCGGGAAAGCGAACGGAGCGACCCGACGCCCGGGTGGGAACCTCGACTCCTTGCAGGAAGGCGAATGTCTGTGCTGCTGAGGCGAGAGAGGGAGCACCAACGCAGGAGGCGTTAAAGAAACAGCCACTTGGAGAAGGGCTTCCACTCGGGAGCTGTCTTTCTCTCCAAGTCCCCTCCCTCCCATCCCGGCTAAGCACCGGCCGGAGACACGCGCCTCACCCAAGTGCCCCGAGTCCTGCTTCCGCCTCCGCTGCAGCCTCTCCCGCAGCGAGTCCAGCTGCTTTTTGTGGGCCTGGATAGAGCTCCACGTGTCCGACATCCTTGTCTCCCAGCCTGGACAAGTCTCGAATCAGGCGCGGGAGACTAGCACCTCCCAGTTGAAGCTCCGAGAAAATCTAATTCTCACACGGACACCTCAAGGCTAAACGGAAAGAGGTCCCGGCGTTGCGCTAAATGAAAAGCCACTTCCGGTTACGCGCAGCTTTGACGCTGAAACAGGAGCCATCTTAAGTGTTGGCAGGAGAGCGGATGTTTTCTTATTGGCGCTCTCCGGTGCTTCCGGGTGCAGTGAGGCTGTGGTCGCCATCTTGGTGCCTGGCAGAGCGGCCATGTTGCTTATAGGCGCGCATGCGGCCATGTTGAATATAAGATTAGTCTGTGTGTGTGTGTGTGCGCGCGCGCTCATACCTGAGATTTATTACAGTGAAAGACCAAAGTAAAATCAGCAAAGAGCAAAGGTTATGTGTGTGAGAAAGGGGGGAGGACACCAGGCACAAGCTTCCAAGTGTCCTCTCCCTGTGGAGTTACCAGGAGGTCTTCATTACTCCAGGGTCAAATTCTGACAACACCCGTGAAACAATGTCATCTACCAGTCTTGTTAGGCTCAGTGACAAGGTTTTTAGGGCACTATAGTCACATGGGCATCTCCCCCGTAGCATGTACCAAACTTCTAGATTCCCAGAAGGAAAGCAAGTGTTCACCATGAGCCCCATTGGTTGTGCAAAGTGTTTAGGCACAGGGAGCCTCTATTATCAGTTTAGAAAATGTGAAAACCCTGCTCGCATTCAGATTTTCAGACACCAACTGAAGGCGATGCGTGTAAGCAGGACTTTCTAAGGATAGCAGTCTTAGGCCTGCTGCATGGAATGTTTCTGGCTGGTTTGGCTCAGTGGATAGAGCGTCAGCCTGTGGACTGAGGGGTCCCAGGTTGATTCCAGTCAAGGGCACATGCCTGGGTTGCCGGGTCGACCCCCAGTAGGGGGCAAGTAGGGGGCAGCCAATCAATGATTGTTTCTCATCATTGATGTTTCTATCTTTCTATCCCTCTCCCTTCCTCTCTGAAATCAATGAATATATATATATATATATATATATATATATATATATATATATATATATATATATATAAATGTTTCTGCACAGCAGGTATAGCCCTGACTGAATCTTTGATGCTCACCAACAATTTTATTTTAAAAGCAAGTAATATAACATGGCACTAGTTTCAGTCGCATCATCCATAATTGCCTGCAATGCTGACTACATTTATGACTCTTGGTGAGTATTTAACAGGTATTTGTACATAAATTACTATTGCAATATTAGGGAATGATAAACTTTTCTTTTTATCCAATTACCGTTTCAAGATAATTTTTAGATAAAATCAGCATAATAATTTCTGATTTAAAATTAGAATAAAAAGTGCCTTTTAATTACAAATAAGAAATCACTTTTTATTTGTGTTGCACTAAATCCCCATTTATAATTATCGAGTAAGATTGGTATACTTACCAATTATTTTCTTGTCCTAGTTTACAATTAAAATTATTGGCTTTATTTATGTCTTTCCATATGCTTCACTCAATTTTGTGGATGATACCCATATTCTGATACTTTGATCTTTTTAAAAAAAAAATTTTATTAATTAAGTTTTTACACATGTGTCCTTATCCCCACATTACCCCCCATCCTCCCCACTCATGCCCTCACCCCCCTGTTGTGTGTGTCCATTGGTTAGTCCTATATGCTTGCATATAAGTCCTATAGTTGTTCTCTCTTCCTTACCCCCGCCCTCCCTTATCTTCCCTCTGAGGTTTTGACGGTCTGATCGATGCTTCTCTGTCTCTGGATCTGTTTTTGTTCATCAGTTTATGTTATTCATTATATTCCACAAATGAGTGACATCATGTGATATTTATCTTTCTCTGACTGGCTTATTTCACTTAGCATAATGTTCTCCAGTTCCATCCATGCTGTTGCAAATGGTAAAAACTCCTTTTTTAACCACCACGTAGTATTCGATTGTGTAGATGTACCACAGTTTTCTAATCCACTCATCTGCTGATGGGCACTTAGGCTGTTTCCAAATCTTAGCTATGGTGAATTGTGCTGCTATGAACATAGGGGTGCATATATCCTTTCTAATTGGTGTTTCTGGTTTCTTGGGGTATATTCCTAGAAGTGAGATCACTGGGTCAAATGAGAGTTCCATTTTTAATTTTTTGAGGAAACTCCATGCTGTTCTCCACAGTGGCTGCACCAGTCTGCATTCCCACCAGCAGTGCATGAGGGTTCCTTTTTCTCCTCATCCTCGCCAGCACTTGTCGTTTGTTGATTTGTTGATGATAGCCATTCTGAAAGGTGTGAGATGGTATAAGATTAGTCTTGAGAGTTGACTAAGATAGTCCTCCTAGAGCAGTGATGGCGAACCTATGACACGCATGTCAGAGGTGATACACGAACTCATTTTTTTGGTTGATTTTTCTTTGTTAAATGGCATTTAAATATATAAAATAAATATCAAAAATATAAGTCTTTGGTTTACTATGGTTGCAAATATCAAAAAATTTCTATATGTGACACGGCACCAGAGTTAAGTTAGGGTTTTTCAAAATGCTGACACACCGAGCTCAAAAGGTTCGCCATCACTGTCCTAGAGTGACACTTGTAATACAGATATTTAAAATGAGGGATCATGAATTCCTCTGACAGTTTGATACATATCTTTCTCACTGAAGGTGTAGGTTTATGTTTCCATGCATTCATTTACAAAGATAGCTATTAGTTCCAATCCATGGGTGTGTATGGGTGGGTACACTTCTCAGAGGGAAGAAGAGATGGAGCAGTGATATTATAAGGTATCTATGTATAATCTCACTCTTCTTTTAAAAAAATATTTTTCTATTATTTTTATTCATTTTAGAGAGAAAGGGAAGGGAGAGAGACATCAATTAGTTGTTTCCCTTATTTATGCATTCATTCCTTGATTCTTGCATGTGCCTTGACAGAGATTGAACCAGCAACCTTAGCACATCTGGATGACTCTCTAACCAGCAGAGATACCCAGCTAGGGCTTCTCACTCTTCTTATACCAAAACTACATTTACCATAGTAGTACATTGAAATAGAGTCCTCATAAAGGGATGCAAGGGGACGGGGGGGGGGGGGGTGCTTCTGAGATTCGGGTTGCATGTGTTTCTTATTCTGGTAGCTGGTTACATAAGAATGTTGTGAAAATTAAGCCAATTTTGGTATGTGCACTTCTCTGTACATGTAGTAAGCTTAAATACAAAAGTTTGTTTTTTTAAAGGGTCCTCTGAATGGGGCATTTAGAAACCACTGGTTCATCAAAAGCCTACATGATGCCAAACACTGTGTCAGAAAGAATTGCTTAAAAAAGGCATGTCCCTAACCGGTTTGGCTCAGTGGATAGAGCATCGGCCTGCGGACTCAAGGGCCCCGGGTTCGATTCTGGTCAAGGGCATGTACCTTGGTTGGGGGCACATCCCCAGTGGACAGTGTGCAGGAGGCAGCTGATCGATGTTTCTCTCTCATCGATATTTCTAACTCTCTATCCCTCTCCCTTCCTCTCTGTAAAAAATCAATAAAGTATATTTAAAAATAATAATAATAATAAAAAATAAATAAAAAAGGCATGTCTTCTGTTTTCAAAGAGTTTCTGGCCTGGTAAAGGAGCCAGGACCCTTTATTAATATTGAACCATCTTTACAACATATGGTAGCATGAGCATAGGCTCTAAAAATAAATGTGATTGCAAAGAAGACGAGGCTTCCAAGCCCAGGTGACCCAGGAAGGCATGGGAAGAAGGTGGCACCAAGGTTCAGGCTTGAAGTGACCGATAGGTCTGCAGTAGGTGAAGCCATAGGACAAAATTCCAGGATGAAGACATGATTAAAAATAAACACCTAGCCGAAACCGGTTTGGCTCGGTGGATGGAGCGTCGGCCTGTGGACTGAAGGGTCCCAGGTTCGATTCCGGTCAAGGGCATGTACCTGGGTTGAGGGCACATCCCCGGTGGGGGATGTGCAAGAGGCGGCTGGTCGATGTTTCTCTCTCATCGATGTTTCTGACTCTCTATCTCTCTCCCTTCCTCTCTGTAAAAAAAATCAATAAAATATATTTAAAAAATAAAAAAATAAAAAATAAACACCTAGACTAGAGTTAGGAAAGCAAATGAATGCCCTGTTAACCCAGATTAGTTCACTAGAACATAGAGAATTATATTATTTGAGAATTTAGAAGGATATTTGTTTCCATATTTGAGACCAGATTGCAAAAAAAGCACATGTTACCTGAGTAAAGAACTTGCAATTTAATCACAATATAACGGGATAATTTAGAGTTTTTGAATAGGGAGTGTTTTAAGGTTGATCTTATGTTCTAATTAGATTCAGATGGGGATAAAGGAGAGTTTAAAGACAGGGAAAATAGTTAGCCTATTGTAACTAAGTCTTTGATGATAGGAACTTCAATTAACTAAAAAACTGGTTATGGATAGTAATGTAAAGCAAGGGATGAATATGAACAGAGTCTATTGTGAAAAAATGATGTATGTGGCCCTAGTCGGTTTGACTCAGTGGATAGTGTCAGCCTATGGACTAAAGGGTCCTGGGTTCAAATTCCGGTTAGGGGTGCATGCCCGGGTTGTGGGCTCGAGCCCCAGTGTGGGGCGTTCAGGGGGCAGCCAATCAATGATTCTCTTTCATCATTGATGTTTTTCTCTCTCCCTCTCCCTTCCTCTCTGAAATCAATTTTAAAAAATTATATATATATGTGTGTGTATATATATATATATATATATATATACACACACACATATATATATATTCAAATGTATGTGAATTGGAATGTGGCAGTTACATCCATTCAGCAAATATTTATTGAGTGACTACTACGTAATAGGTATTTTAGAGATTTAGTAGTGACCAAAATACTAATTCCCATCTCATTTTCTGAATTTACTTTACTTCTTAGGTATTTTACACTGCCTTTTGTGATGTGTAGCTTTATATATGAGCCTAGAAGTAGAGGATGCAGAAATGAGTATGCACACACATGAGCATCTCTGAACATTTAATTCTCGGGATTACACTGAATGAGAAGCAAAAACACTGTCTTCCTCAGTTGAAATACTGTTGGGAAAGTTGGCTGATATGAGATCAGGAAGACTTTATGGGGTCTGCTCTACCTAAGCGTATTTGCTTCTTAATAACCTTGGTCTAGCAACTGCCCTCAGAAAGCTAATAAGAGTTGCTTTTGTACTTTCATTTGGGATGTATCCTTGATGGCCCTACGGTTAGACACTTGTATTATTACTAAAGTAAGGTAGCCCTATTATTGCAGTATTATAGAACTGTTAAATTAACGTTTAATTATTCACAAGTCTGAATTTATCATTTGTTATATAATTTCTGTTTCTTTCAAGGACCTGAACAAATAGAAATGAAATATATAGAAGTTTATATAGCAATAAGACTAGAGTCTTGGGGGGAGAAAGAGAGTACTGGATATACCTTGCAGAAGATGAAAGGAATTGATTCATCTTCAAATCAGAATTCTGCAGGTCAACCCCTAAACAGTATAAGCATTTTTGTCTAGGAAAGGAAAGGTTTTCTAGAAGAAGAGACTTAGTTTCTAAAAAAAAAAAAAAAAAGAAAAGAAAGGAAGAAAGAAAAGAAAAAAGGAGACATATGTAATACTCTTTGTAATACTTTAAGCCAGTGGTTCTCAACCTTCTGGCCCTTTAAATACAGTTCCTCATGTTGTGACCCAACCATAAAATTATTTTCGTTGCTACTTCATAACTGTAATGTTGCTACTGTTATGAATCGTAATGTAAATATCTGATATGCAGGCTGGTCTTAGGCGACCCCTGTGAAAGGGTTGTTCGACCGCCAAAGGGGTCGCGACCCACAGGTTGAGAACCACTGCTTTAAGCAATAAAACAAAATTTTAAAAAATAAATAAACATTTTAAAAAACTCTAAAAAGAGAGAGAGAGAGAGAGAGAGAGAGAGAGAGTGTGTTTCTGGTAGGCTCTGGGATTCCTAAGGCCTGGATTGCCTCCTCTCATCTTCAGAGGAAGCCAAAGAAGTAACACAAGTACTTTTGAAAATAAGTCAGATGAAGAGCAGCCCCCAGAGATATTTGCTTTCACATTCACTTTGGGTAAATCATTACAGAAGTAAATTAGGCAAATTTTAGGAGCACAGGAGGGTCACTTAGCATGATCTGCATATAGAGTCTTTTTTTTTTTTTTTTAAGGAAGCATTTATTTATTTATTTATTTATTTTTTATTTATTTATTTTTTATTTATTTATTTTTTTAAATATATTTTATTGATTTTTTACAGAGAGGAAGGGAGGGAGATAGAGAGTTAGAAACATCGATGAGAGAGAAGCATCGATCAGCTGCCTCCTGCACACCCCCCACTGGGGATGTGCCCGCAACCAAGGCACATGCCCTTGACTGGAATCGAACCCGGGACCCTTTAGTCCCCAGGCCGACGCTCTATCCAGTGAGCCAAACCAGCTAGGGCTTATTTATTTTTTTAATTGTTTTATTGACTTCAGAGAGAAGAAGGGAGAGGGAGAGAGAGATAGAGTTTTCTGCTAAAAAAAAAAAAGGAAACCACTGGGGGCCAAAAAGGAAAGCCGCTGCTTTCTTGTCTGCCCACTCTTGGTCTGCATACAACCCTGAGCCCTGCAGAAGGGAAGGAACCTCACCTAGGTCTCTTCTACCCAAAACAGGTGTAAGCCTAGTTGTGAGCTGATGAGTGCTGCATACACTACATTTCTTAACTTTTCTTCATATACTAGAGGCCCGGTGCACAAATTCGTGCACAAGTGGGCTCCCTTGGGGTGGCCGGCGGAGATTGGGCCCCAGCTCACACCCCCAGCCTCGCAGCCCTGCATCCCTGCCTGGCACTCTGCCTTGGCCTGGCGCCGCCCCCTCATCTGCTCCACCATCCTGCCTGCTGGGCGATTGGTCAGGGGCAGGCCCCCTGCCCGGCTCCCTCAGCACCTGGGAGCCAGGCAGCGGCCCCAACCCCAGCCACCGCCACCACTGGTCACCATCTGCGGGGCGATCAGTGGGGCAATCAGGCCCCTGCTCCCACCCACCTTGGCCTGGCACCTTCCACTCACCTGCTCCACCATCTTGCTGCAGTCCAACTCTCATCAGGGCCCATCGGGGCCTGCAGCACCTCCACTGCCTCCTGCTACCGACGCCCACCATGTTCCACGCTGCCCCCTGGTGGTCAGCGCATGTCACAGCGAGCAGTCGAACTCCCAGTCGATCGACCATCCGAGGGGACAATTTGCATATTAGGCTTTTATTATATAGAACTAGGGGCCCGGTGCACGAAATTCGTGCACTGGGTGTGTGTGTGTGTGTGTGTGTGTGTGTGTGTGTGTGTGTGTGGGAGAGTGTCCCTCAGCCCACCCTGCCCCCTCTCACATACTGGGAGCCCTCAGGCATTGACCCCCATCACCCTCCAATCGCAGGATCGGCCCCTTGCCCAGGCCTGACGCCTCTGACAGAGGTGTCAGGCCTGGGCAGGGGACCCTCATTTCCCCCCATCACTGGTTCTGCCCCCAGCCCAGGCCTGATGCCTCTGGCCCAGGGGTCAGGCCTGGGCAGGGGACCCCCAGACCCCTCCTATTGCTGGCTCTGCCCCTTGCCCAGGCCTGATGCCTCAGCCAGAGGCGTAGACCCCCATCACCCTCTGATCGCTTGCTCCACCCCCTGCCCAAGCCTGACGCCTCTGACCCAGGCTTCAGGCCTGGGCAAGGGGACCATCATATCCCTCCAATCTCCGGCTCCGCCCCCCACCCAGGCTTGATGCCTCTGGCCCAGGCCTGATGCCTCGGCCAGAGGAGTTGACCCTCATCACCCTCCAATCACCAATCACCGGATCGGCCCCTTGACCAGGCCTAACACCTCTGGCCGAGGCATTAGGCTTGGGCAGGGGACCCCCAGCTCCCCGCGGTTGGAGGCTCTGCCCCTGCCCAGGCCTAACGCCTCTGGCCGAGGCATCCGGCCCGGGCAGCGGGGACCCGCAGCTGCAGCGGCCCCATGATCATGGGCTCCGCTTTAGGCCCAGGCAAGGGACCCCTAGCTTCCGGGACTGCCAGCTTCGACCGTGCCCAGCTCCCATCGCTGGCTCCACCCCTACTTCCTGCTATCACTGGCCAGGGCGGCAAAAGCGCCTGATTCTCCGATCATGGCTGGGGGGCAGGGCAAAGGCGGCCTGGGGCCGCCTTTGCCCTGCCCCCCACCTCTTAGCTCCCCCCTGGGTTTCCGATCACTGTCAGTGGCAGGGGGCTTCTTCCTGCTTTCCCTTTCGCCTCCCTGCATTGTGCCTACATATGCAAATTAGCCGCCATCTTTGTTGGCAGTTAATTTGCATATAGCCCTGATTAGCCAATGAAAAGGGTAGCGCCGTACGCCAATTACCATTTTTCTCTTTTATTAGTGTAGATTAGTGTAGATGTTGTAGTAGACTTTTCAGAGTTAGTCACAACAATGCCTCCCATCCCACATGCCCTTATGCAATGTGACGTTGCCACTCTTCCTGTTAACAGGTAAAGCTCATTTCCCCTCCTCTTGAGTCTGAGCTGGCCCTCTAACGTTGGCCAACAGAATGTGGCAGAAGTGATACTGAATTTCAGAGCCCAGACTTTAAGAGGCCTTGCAGTTTCTGCTTTTGCCTTCTTAGAGACCTTGGCCTTCATGAACATCCAGTTATCCTGATAGATAAGTCACTTGAAAAGAGAGAGTGAAAGAGAGAGATATTCTGCAGTGGTTCTCAACCTTCTGGCCCTTTAAATACAGTTCCTCATGTTGTGACCCAACCATAAAATTATTTTCGTTGCTACTTCATAACTGTAATGTTGCTACTGTTATGAATCGTAATGTAAATATCTGATATGCAGGATGGTCTTAGGCGACCCCTGTGAAAGGGTCGTTCGACTGCCAAAGGGGCTGCGACCCACAGGTTGAGAACCGCTGTTCTAGAGATTGAAAGACCTTGAAGGGAAGAGGCCCTGGAGAATGAATCTATGAAAGAGGCTCCATCACTTCAGCCATTCAGCTGAGCGACCAGAAGTAAGGCCAACTTGGATGCTCCAGCTCAAATCAGTGCTGCTTGGGCAAGCTCATCCCTCAGCACATGAAACTTAAGCAGGCCATCCTAGTTGAGGCCTACTCAGACACATGAAATCACAAGCAAACACATAATTATTAAGACCCTAAGTTTTGGGATGGTTTGTTACACAGCAACGAATTACTGAAACATCTACAGCACTAACCAAAGGATCTTTGGCCAAAGGTTTTTTTTTTTTTTTCCTTAAGTATTTTATTTTTTAAAAATATGTTTTATTGATTTTGAGAGAGAAAGGGAGAGATGGAAGCATCAATGAGAGAGAAGCATCAACATCAATGGGCTGCCTCCTGCACGCCCCTTGCAGGAGATTGAGCCCACAACCCTGAGCATGTGCCCTGATGGGGAATTGAACCAGTGACCTCTTGGTGCATGGGTACATGCTCAACCACTGAGTCACACCAGCCAGGCCCTAAGTTTCTTTGTGTGTTTTTTTAAAAAATATATTTTTATTGATTTCAGAGAGAAAGGGAGAGGGAGAGAGAGAGAGATAGAAACATCGATGATGAGAATCATTGATCGACTGCCTCCTGCACGCCCCCTACTGGGGATCAAGCTGGAGCCCTGACTGGGAATCGAACCGTGACCACTGAGCCACACCTGATGGACCTAAGTTTTTATGATCAAAAGCAAAATAAGTCCACTGGGGTTAGACAATCTGTTATTAAATTAAACATTAGAAAAGACAAGGAAGGACATAGAAAGGGAAGTCTGTTTTGGGAATCAGGAAACAGATGTTCCTTAGTTTACTGAGAAGTCCAGGGATGGTAACCAGAGTCACAGGAGTTTGAGAGAGATGAAAATATGTCAGTAGGATCTAGGCCTTTTTAGGAGTGACAAAGGTTGAAATATCTGAGAAGCAAATGCTGAGACAGGACATCAAAAGTTTTATTGGGGGAAAACGTTTTATTGGGGAGTAACAGTTATTAAAAATTGGTAGGGGGAGCTCTAGCTGGTTTGGCTCAGTGGATAGAGTGTTGGCCTGCAGACTGAAGGGTCCCAAGTTCAATTCCAGTCAAGGGCACATGCCTGGGTTTCGGGCTTAAGCCCCAGTAGGGGCGTGTAGGACACAGCCAATCAATGATTCTCTCTCATCATTTGTGTTTCTATCTCTCTTTCCCTCTCCCTTCCTCTCTGAAATCAATAAATATATATTTAAGAAAAAATTGGGGGAGGGGGGCACCCTGGCTGGTGTTGCTCAGTGGTTGAGCATCGACCTATGAACCAGGTCATGGTTTGATTCCCAGTCAGGGCACATGCCTGGGTTGTGGGCTCAATCCCTGGTGTGGGGTGTGCAGGAGGCATCTACTAATGATTCTCTCTCATCATTGATGTTTCTATCTCTCCCTCTCCCTTCCCCCCTGAAATCAATAAAAATATATTTTTAAAAATGAAAAACAAAAACAGGGTCGGGGGTCAGGCTAGATGGGGTCAATGAGGGAGAAAGGGAACATATGTAATACTTTCAACAACATAGATTTTAAAAACATGGGGGACAGGAAGGGAGTTTGGGGAGGGAGAACTGTCAGACTATAATGCAGACCTGACAAAGTCTCTGCCAGCCTGATGGGAAGTTCCTCAGAAAAATTGCTCATTAGAGTCCCAACTTCCAAGGGAATGACTAGGCCCCTGTACCACCCACCACCTTGCTCAGTCATTGGCCTGGGGCTGGTGAAGAGCAGGACAGCTGGAGTAGCCATTTCATTCTTGAAGGAACACCTCTAAAACAGCACATCTCTGTATCTGCCAAAGGAGACTCAGTGTATCTTGTGTAGGTTCTTAAGTAGTAACTGTACTGGTCCTTAGTTTGTTGTATGGATTTTTTAAAAATATATTTTATTGATTTTTTACAGAGAGGAAGGGAGAGAGATAGAGAGTTAGAAACATCGATGAGCGAGAAACATCGATCAGTTGCCTCCCGCACATCTCCCACTGGGAGATGTGCCCGCAACCCAGGTACATGCCCTTGACCGGAATTGAACCTGGGACCCTTCAGTCCACAGGCCGACCCTCTATCCACTGAGCCAAACCGGTTTCGGCTGTTGTATGGATTTTAAAGTGGTTATTATGAAAGCTGAATTCAAGAGAATTATACACTTCCTCACCCTTCTCCATCTTTGCATTTAGTTAGTTATTTCCCTCTGGGAATCTACAGGCCATTGTTTGTGTCTATCAAAGTATTTATTACCACCATGTAAAAATGTTTACATTTTTCTCTTCCTAGACTGCACTCTTAGGGCCAGAATTGTCATATTTATTTACTTTTGTATCTACTCAACACTTGGCCTCTGAAAGAAAATAAATCCTCATAAATTAACTGAATGAATAAGCAAAGAAGCTGTCTCTCACTCCTAATAGTAATTCTCTTTATCCATCCAGTTTGAACTGGATCCACTGACTATTTCATGTATAGTGTTTGGCAAGCGCATTTATTTACACACTCATTCCAGCAGGTTAGAATTAATTCACCTTCCAAAAGGATGGCCAAATGAAGTGATTAAGAGTGAGAAATGCAACCTGGCAAGTGTGGCTTAGTTGATTGGCCATCTTCTGATGCATCTTCGCATGGTTGCTGGTTGCTAGTTCAATTTCCAGTCAAGGGCACATGCTTGGGTTGTGAACTGGATCCCTGGTCAGGGCATGTGCGGGAGGTAACCAATGGATGTTTCTCTCTCACATCTCTCTCTCTCTCTCTCTCTCTCTCTCTCTCTCTCTCTCTCTCTCTCTCTCTTTCTCTCTCTCTCTCTCTCTTTTTCTCCCCCTCCCATTCTTTTTCTCTAAAAATATCAATGAAAACCATATATGAAATGGAGGGGCTTGGAGGCTGCAATAAGAGAGACTAAAGGCTCCAGAAGAGAAAGAAATTTAAGGTGAAAAGAAAAAGAAATAAAAGCTGTCAGGTGCCCTAACCGGCTTGGCTCAGTGGATAGAGCGTCAGCCTGCAGACTCAAGGGTCCCAGGTTCAATTCCGGTCAAGGGCATGTACCTTGGTTGCAGGCACATCCCCAGTAGGGGGTGTGCAGGAGGCAGCTGATCGATGTTTCTCTCTCATCGATGTTTCTAACTCTCTATCCCTCTCCCTTCCTCTCTGTAAAAAATCAATAAAATATATTTTAAAAAAAAAAGCTCTCAGGTAAGAGAGGTCAATGAAAGAAGAAAAACCAGCACAGGTAGGAAAAAGAATGAAAAGGAGACAGAAAGAGGGCAATGGGGAGTCAGGCTCAGTGCTGACCTGCCCAAGGAAGTATCATCAGCAGTAGCCTCATTGACAGCTGTTATCATAATGAGAACTGGCATCTAAAGAGAGGGCAAGTCTAGTTTAATTAGTTAGGTGGCATCATCTATGTCCAATAGGGGTAGGGGAGGTAAAGAAAATAGAAGGATTGGTGACCCATCTCCTTCCACAAGCTGAAAGGAAAAACAGATTTATAAAACTTTGCCAGGAATTAAAGAGACAGGAGCTGTTTCTTCCCTGAATTGAGTTCACAAGATTCCTAAGTGTTCCTATTTATTAGTACCTTTTAAAGGAATCTGTACTGTTCTTGTGGGGGCAACTAGAATCAACCATCATTCTTTACCTTTTATCAAGCCAAAATAGGTTTACACACTCCCTCCCTTCTGTCTTCCAGCTTTATACCAGGAGTCCTTAATGATGTAGCAGGAAGCCAGCACCAAGTGACTTCGGGCAAATCATTTTACCAGTTCCATCTCTTTAGCACTAAGATTCAGTGATATTGTAGTCACAAAAAAACTTCTGGAGCATCTTCTTTTTAAAATTTTTTTGTTAATCCTCACCCAAGGACATTTTTTCCATTGATTTTTTAGAGTGGAAGGAAGGGAGAGAGACAGAAGCATTAATGTGAGACACATTGATTGGTTGCCTCCCCCACCTGTCCCCACCACCCCAGTGTGAGAATTGAGCCCATAATAGAAGCATGTGCTCCTGATGGAATTGAACCCGTGACCCTTCAGACTGCAGGCCAATGTGGATTATCTTCTCTTTATGAAACCAAGGTTGCAGAATTAAATATGAACCTTACCATGTTGTAAAAAAAAAAAATGTATATATATATATGTGTGTGTGTGTGTGTGTGTACACACACACACACACATGCACACATATACTAGAGGCCCAATGCATAAAATTCGTGCATGGGTAGGGTCCCTAGGCCTGGCCGGTGATCAGGGCCAATTGGGGACTTTTGGCTGCCAGCAGGGGCCTTCCTTCGTTCGTGCCGCCCCCTGGTGATCAGCGCACATCATAGGGAGCATTTGAATTCCTGGTTGAGCTCCCGAGGGGACACTTTGTATATTAGCCTATAGATATGCTCTTCATTTCATGCTTCCACCCCCAATGTACTTCCTCTGCTAAGAATCCTTCTTTAGTCTGGCTGGCATGGCTCAGTGGTTGGGCGTTGACCTGACCTATGAACCAGGTCCTGGTTCCATTCCTGGTCAGGGCACATGCCTGGGTTGCCAGCTCAATCTCCAGTGTGGGGCATGTGATTCCCAGTGTGGAGTGTGCAGAAGGCAGTGGATCAATGATTCTCTCTCATCATTGATATTTCTATTTTCTCTCCCTCTCCCTTCCCCTCTGAAATAAAAAAGAAAGAAAAGAATCCTCCTTTATCTTGTTGGTAGAAATTATTAGGGTTGAATTATTTTTTCTTTTTCTTTCTGTTTATAATATCTGACCTCAAGGATCATAAAGATTAATTCATCTTGGTTCTGCAAATTAATTGATGTCAGCCAGGATGGCCTAGAGTTCAGGAAAGACTGATAAACAGCTTCCAACCTTTAAAGAAAACAAACACCTCCACAAAATGAAACATAAAAGCCTGGTGGTAGAAGGTTTTAGGCGAAGAGAAAACCTCGACAGTGACTGCACACAGTGGGCAACTCCCCTGCAGAACCTTCTGAGAACACAAAGTTCACTTCCACAGGGAAATTACATTCACTGGAGATTGCTTTAAGACAAGGCTGCATAAATTAAATATTTTAGCACCATATGCTCAGCTTTTGGCAGGGAAGGGAATCTCAATGTTAGGAAATGCCATATCACACCCCAGCTGGCTATTTAGTCATGAAATAAGGAGAAACACACAAATATTTGGTTAAAACACCTTTAATGAAAAGGGAAAGACACTAACATCTCCCTTGTCTGCTCTTCACATTTTTCTATGTTAGGAAGCTCTGGAGCCTACATCTTCAGAGGAGAAACCATCATTCAAGTCAGTCACTAGCAGAACCAACACTTTCTCCTCCTCAGAACTGTTCCAAATGATCCTATGTTAAGAGTAAATACTACATCTCATTATAAGACGGAGAGGCAGGGAGGACACCATCTGGAGCTCATCTCCCAAAGTCTGGGACTCTAAGAACCAGATAGTAGCAAAGACATAAGCCCCAGTCCATGGACAGGCAAAATGGGGAGGAAATGGGCCTTGAGAGAGAAAGGTGATGAAAATACAAGGGGCCAGGGTGTAAAGGGGCCAGGGTGCTAAAACTAGAAGCACACTAGTGCTAGGAACTCTCCCATGATCCGTGGTGCACTGCTGCACACTAAGTCACTATTAGTCCAAAAGAACATTCATGAGATCCATCCAATCAAGAATTCGAGATCCACTCCCTTATATCATGTCCCTTTCTTAATCACACAGGTTCCCACTATAAAGCCCTGTAGTGAGCAATACTCCTCAACTCCCCATTACTTCTTCAACTATCCTCATCAACAGTGCTTATTAAAGATATGAACTAACTTCACATTTCCTAAAATATTCCAGGGGAGACATCTTGGCAAGAAATTCACTTGTTTCCTAACTTGGAGAGGCAATGATGAAGGAATACGGGAAGCTGGAGATGTCTTGGCATATTGACCTTTGCCTTAATGAGATTATCAAGGAGCTTACTGGCAAGAGTATGCCCTTTATTTCTCCCTACCCTCTAGGGCTGAGCCACAGATACAGATATTGCTGCACCTTCATTGCTAGCACCTTTTGGAGCAGGGGGAAGGAATGCAGTTTGCTACTTCTCTTCTATGATAAGCTGTTCAGGCACTGCCTTGGATGCAGGAGGCTGAAATAAGAAGAGGAGGGCTCTTTTCTCTTTAGCCTCTCTGAATCCTGTTGCTGGAGGCATGTCCCCAGCCACAGCTCTTGGACCAAATAGCACTGGTGGTGCCGAAGTGGTAGTGGTAGTGGAAGTGGATTTGGAACTCCCAGGCTTGGGTGGGCAGGTCACTGGACAGGAAAGCCATGTTCTAGTTCCAGAAAGACAGGAGGCCCACCCTTACCAGCTGGGCAGGAATGTCTTGGGAGAAGAAGCCCTGCAGGTTGACCTGGTCACCAGAGAGGAGTGGCACTGAGCCCTTCAGGGACAGCTGCTGGTCCCTTTGGGCTGGGCTGCAATTCCAAATGTGGGTGCTCAGGTGCACCTGCCAAAGGGAAAGGGAGTGGAAGAGAGGGGAGGGGAGAAGGGTCACCCCAGGGAAGCTGGGAAGGGTTTCCCTTGGGAATGTGAAAGCTGTAGAGAATCTATTTCCCTCAGGTACAATGAATGGAGAAGAAAAATTCCTCAGGGGGGGTCATCCTCCTGTGAGCATGATTTCCAAGCTGGGGGACTAGAGAAAAACCACTTGGGACATACTATGTAAGAAATTAGAGAAAAAGACAAATGAAGCCTCTTAAATCTTAGAGGTCCTTCTACAGAGCTCTCAGTTTCTGCAAACTAGGTCAAAGGGTAGCAGGTACAAAAAAAAAAAAAAAAAGGCTCATGGGATCGTAGGGTCATCTTTTCTGGGAAAGGGGGAGAGCCCTGGGGAAGTGATGGAGGGAGAACAGCCTGGGACCAAGGAAAGAGCAGCAATATTCTGAGGGCCATGAGGGGCAAAGGGCTGTACCTGGTGGTGAGCCAGCAGCATATGCTTCTTGAGGGTAGCCCGCTCGAGAAAGCCCTGTCTGCAGAAAATACAAGTGAGGAGTGGCCCCTCCTTGGGGTGGGTCTTCTGATGCTCCTCCAGGGCTGCCTGGGTGGGAAAGGTCTGGCCACACACCTCACAGGCCTTTCTGCTGCTGCTCTCTCCTGGCTCCTTTCTCATCACTTCCTGCATGCTCAGCTCCTCCACCAAGGTGGTGCTACTGCCTTCCCCTTCGAGAGCGAGTGCTGCCTTCGGGCTTGAGCTCCTCTCTGGTTTGCCCCCCTCTTCGGTGACTTCTGCAACCTCACTGCCTCCCTGCTCCCTCGGCTGTGTTTGATCCAGGCTGTCTGATGGTGGTGGCGGTGGCAGCGAAGGAGGTTGAATTGCTTTCTCACTGCTGTCCATCTCCTTCCCAGCTGTGGCTGCTGCCACCACCATGCCCACTTCCTCCTCTGCTCCAGATGCCTCTTCAGAATCACCTCGCACTGATATCGCTTTCTCACCTCCACTCTCTGAGCCTCTTCCTGCCAGAGAATCTTCATCAGTCACATCTTCCTCCTCTTCCTCGTCCTCTTCCTCCTCTTCAGACAACTCCTCTTCTGGGGATGGTTGCTGAGATGGTTGCTGGGGGAAGCTCCCTGCCCCAGAGACTGTAGATTGCTCAGAGCCATTCTCTTGGGCAGCTCCCCCACCTTCAGGGAGCGGGTTGCTACCATTGGGGATTTGGCCCCCCAGGTGCATCCGAACATGCTGCTGCAGAGAAACTGCATTGGTGAACTTCTTCTGGCAGATGGGGCAGGAATTCTGGGCCCGAGCAGCTGGGCTGGCCTTGTGGCCCACGAAATGTGCACGCAGATTGCCCCGGGTGGAAAAAGCTCTGCCACACACTTTGCATTTGAAGGGCCGCTCACCTCCATGTTGACCATAATGCAGGCGCAGTGCTCGAGGACAGCTCAGCACCCGGAGGCAGATGACGCACTGGTTAGGTCCGGATGAAGCTGAAGATGAAGCTGCAGGGGCAGAGGTGGTGGCGGCTCCTGAGGCGGTGGAGGCCACTGCTACGGCTCCCTGTCGGTCAATCTTTTCTACCAGTTGCTGCAGCTTCGATGTCTCAGAGGGTGAGGCCCCCAAGGGCTCGAGCACATAGGGGAAGGGGAAGCTCCCCGTGGACTTAAAGTGGTTGGTAAGCAGTGCCCAGCTGGGAAGTGAAGTCACCAACTTACTTAGCTGCATGCGAGTTGCTGTGCCACTTTCTGTCACCCCTGCAATGGCGGAGGCCTCAGTCCCTGGAGGAGTATTCTCATCAGCTTTACTCTTTGGCTCTACCGCTTTCATGAGCACAAACTTATTGAAAGCGGGGAGTGCAGGAGCCGCAGCTGTGCCTGCTCCGGTGGAGAGCAGCGTCAGGCTCTCCGTGGCACTGAGTGCTGTGGTAGAGGCCACCAGAGGCTTGCGTTCCACACCTCCACCTGGCAGGGCTGCCTCCTCCTCAGCCTTCTCTGGTGGCACAGACATACCGTAGGGCAGGCCGCTGCTGGTGATGACGTAGTCTAGGTGCTCTGGCACTGGGTGAGGGTTCATCTGCACGTGCGGGTACTTCTCACGATGCCGGTGAAAATGCACTTTGAGGTTGCCCCGGGTGGTAAAGCGGTTGCCACAGACATTACACTTATAGGGCCTCTCACCTGTGTGTGAGCGCAGGTGGATCTGCAGGGCGCTGTCACTGCCAAATACTTTGGCACAAAAGCGGCATTTGTGCCGTCCACCAGGCTTCTCCAAGGGACCCATCACTTCCCCATAGCCCAGCTCACCACTTCCGTTCTTTGGCTTCAGGAGCCCTGGGGAGGCGGTGGCCTCCAGGCCTCGGGCTGCCCCAAGACACTGTGCTGCCAGTAATCCCGTGGTGCCTGGGAATGCCAGATGAGGCGAGGCAATCAGCTGATCTGTGCTGCCTGGCAGGGCTGGGGAGGGGGCAGGTGGGGGTTTGTGGCTTCGCCCAACCCCTCCAGCAGAAAAAGGGTGCTGTGACCCCAGCGGATGGTAAAGGTGGAAGAAAGCCTGTTTGGGCGTTTCTGCCCCTGAGGAGGAGGAGGTGGAGGAGGAAGATGCCAGTGTCTTGCTAGTTTGGACAGGCTTGATGGGGCTGAAGAGTGGAAGCAGGGGCTTGGTGGAGGTGGCAGTCCCTGTCCCAGGTAACTCTGAGGGACTGCCAGGGGCGCCCACCGTCTGGCCTAGGGAGCCGAGCAGGAGTACCTGCCTGCAGATCTGCTCGGTCATCTGCATCTGGTGGATCTGGCGCTGCTGCAGCACTCGCAGCTCCTCCAGGATCAGAGGGATGTTCAAGTGGCCACTGCCCACGCCTGGGGGCTGCGGTGGGGGCGGTGGAGGTGGAGGAGGTGGCACAGGGGTGGACTCTGGAGGTAATGGGGTTGCTCCCAGCTTGGGACTGGCCAGGATCAGGCCTCCTCCTCCCCCGGCTGCTGTACCTGTGCCAGCGACTAGGAAATGCCCTGCAGACTCCTCTCCTCTCCTCTCTGCCCCCCAGGTGGGATCTGTGGGCACAGAGGACCCAGGATCCGGGGGGTTGCTGTGCTCCACCTCCATGACCTGGGGACTATTGTGGCCCTCAGGCCGGGGTTCAGAAGAGTTGTTGGGGTTCTCCTGGCCTCCGATGATCACCATTACAGGGGGTTCAGTAGAACATGCATTCTGGTGAGCGAGGAATTCAGTCGGGTTAGTGAATTGTGCGCAGCACTTGGCACAGACTTGGGGGTGGTCCTCCTCGCTAGCATCACCTGGGAAGAAGAGGAGAAAGCGTGGGTGGTGCGGTCGGAATGGCTATCCGGAGGTTCTAATTAACTACGAGCCCAGTAACTGCTGGTTGGGGGAGGGGAGATGAGCTCACCATCAGGCCAGGCAGAAGGCTAGAGCTCAGTCCTGACCCTCCTGGACGCGAGAACCCCAGCAGGGGGTGGGGTGGGGGAACACGCAAGCTAGTGCCCTGCCGGGTCCCCCCCACCCACCACCACCAACCCCGGGCCGCCAGCGGGCCCATGGAATAGGTGTGGGACACGGACGAGCGTCTATGCAGATAAACGTGCATTTGATCCCGTCCACCGAAAGTCCTCCCCTCCCCCCCACGTGTCCCCTCCGCCCCCACCCGTGCCCAGTCCGGACCCTACCGCACCTCCGGGCTCCGCCGGCTCCCCGCAGGGCCCCCTGAGAAGGGAGCTTCTCCCGGCTTCGTGCGCCATGGTTGTGGGGGAGGTGGAGGGCTGGGTGGAGTGGGAGACAATGGGGATGGGGATTGGGGGAGGTGGCGGTGGCCACTGGGGCTGCGGCAGCCTCTGCACCCAGCGGCCCAGACTGCAGAGATGGAGATCGGAGGCGGCGGCGGGGGCAGGGAGGAGGGGGAGGGGAGCGGGGCGGTGCGGAGGTGGGAGGAGCAGAAGCCAGAAAGCTGGGAGAGGGGAGATGGGGGTGGGGCTGCTGGCGAGGAGAGTTAGTGAGGGGGAACTGCTGGGGAGGGCGGCGGGAGCTGGAAGAGGAGCGAGCTGGGGCGGAGGTGGGTGTGCGGGGGCGGGAACCTGGAGCTTAGGAGGGTTTCCGGAGGCTCAGTGACAGGTGCTGTGGGTCACGGTGGGGGTTCACCTTTCCTTGCCCTCTGCCAGCTCACCCCATCCCCAGATGCCTTTGCCCAGGCCTGTCCCCTCCCCCCAGCAAGCTCAAGGGGGCACAGTGGGAAACACAACCCTGTTCAACAGAGCAAAGCGATAGGCTTCTCCTGTTTTTCTTTGCATAAAAGATCCGCTGAGCCTGGAAATCGTAGACTCCAGAGAGGGTGGTCTGATCGCCTCAGAGGAGGCCCAGGAGCCAGAGCGCAGGGGGAACCCAAAACATTCATCCATCAACACACCCCCCAAAACACCCCAAGGTTGATCCTGTCTTCCTCACCTCAATTACCACCCTCCCTCACCTCCCTCCACAAAAGAAGTTTCTCAGGGTGGGAGGCTGCAAGGTAGAATTTCCAAGAAAGGTATTTCAGGACTCCTCTTTTCCAACCACCCTGCCCCGCCTCCTCCGGAATAATAGCTGAGTGCAAGTTACTCCACAGATCAGCTGCTCCACACGTAAATTACAAAGCTCATGCTTATTTAAGGAGCCATCTCCTAAATGAGCCATCTTCTCTGCTCTTCCTTCATTGTCCTCTTGCAACACACTGCCACTATTAAGGACGGGAGGGCTTGGGGAGATGCTGGCCCACCTAGCTCTAACTTTGGGGGAGGGGAGCTCGTCCTGAAACAATGGGAAAAATGCAGCTGGGGCTGCCTGGCAGCCTCTGGATTTAAAGCCCCTTTCAGCTTCAACCTGGTTTGAATGCCTAGAAATTGCTCGGGGCAACAGGCCTCCTAGCCTCCTATTCTGAGAGAGGTATGCAGGGATAAGATGCCTCCCAGATCGGGTACTCTTCATTCTCTTCCTACCTTGAAATGGATTTCCCACTTCCTAAAAGAATTTATCTCACTAACAGGAGGTGACCACAAGTTCTTAGTTTTGTGGTTTGCCTGAGCAACAGTAAACCCATGTTGTTCTAGTCCCAGTTCTATTCTTGCCTGACTGGTAAGTTGAGGCACGGTGGTCAGTCATACCACACTATGCCACTATTTCCCTTTCTGAAAAGTGGGAATATTGTAGCTGTGCTATCTTCCTCAGAGAAGTATTGTGGGGACAAAAACTTGAGAAGCTCTTAGTATGTACATATGGAACTTTAAATTTTCGGGGGAGTGCCAGATATTATGGATTAGAGAATTTACATTGTCAGTGGCAAAACAAAATAAACTGAAATACACTAAAATTTGTGTATATTAAAATTTGACATTTTTCTTATTAATCTTAGTAATTTCTGAAATAAAATGTTGGCTAATATCATTGGCATATGTCAAGGGTAGGGAATCTTTTTTGGAAGGAGCTGAAACAACCTAATAGTAGTAACATCATTTAACCTTTGAACAAAATTTTGCTATCTTTTATTTTTTAATATATTTTTATTGACTTCAGAGAGGAGAGAGAGATAGAAACGTCAATGACGAGAGCATCATTGATTGGCTGCCTCCTGCACTCCCCCCACTGGGGATCGAGCCCACAACCTGGGCATGTGCCACAACAGGGAATGGAACCATGACCTCCTGATTCATCAGTAGACAATCAACCCAATCACTGGGCCACACCGACGGGGTGAAATTTTGCTATCTTTTTTCACTGAAAACATTTTACTGAGTTATGTCTTGAAACTTCAGATAATTCATAAGAATCATAACATAGTAAATGATGGCTCTGTAACAGATGAGCTAAGTGCTTCCAGGGCTGACCCTTACAATGAGGAAATGGGAGGGTCTGTTGCAATTTGGCAAGTCACAGGTTAGTGCAATGTTACTTTTACACATCAGGACATTTAAGCTTGGAGGGATTAAGTGACTTTTCCAAGTCCACACAGTAAATCAGTGAAGGAAGCATTCAGAATTTTGACTCCTGTCCAGTGCTTTCTGAAGCACATCAACATTGTGTGGCTTCCCTAATGCTAAAGAAAGGGCCCTGTGTGGCACCTACCTGCCATTTGCTCTCTAGCCTCGGGAAGGGCAGGGAATCAGATGGAAGCTTTCTACTGAGCATTTGTTAATTAGCATTGAACATTTGATATCAAGTTGCTGTTTTGTCAAGTCTTCCTACAAGAAAAGAAATCCTTTTCTTTTCATCTTCTCCTGGGAAACACTGTCCCCTTTCTTGGGTTTAATGAAACTTGCTTTCTGATGCGTAATTTGACCTGCACTCTTCTTTAAGGTAAATTTAGTCCCTGGTGAAAGGTGACAGATCAACAGCCACCTGTAAGAGGAACCCTCTACTTCTCAGCACTTTGCACTCACTGCCTGTCTTGAAAAGGGGGGCATGATTTTTAGGCAGACACAAATGAAGTCATAAACACTGGCTGGAATAAACTAAGCTGGTAATGGTGTAGTAGATAGCAGATAAGGTGAGGTAAGCTATTCTGGGTCACATGCAAAATCTGGGATGGATGAAGGCCTAAGACCTGGACATGGTTGTTTAAATTTATAAAGAGCTTAAATGATGAGGAAAAGGGAAAACCAGGTGACTCTCTAAACCAGGTGGGCCATCCAACGGCTGCTTTAGGCTAGGGAGAGAAAGGCAGGGGAGAACAAAGAGGAAAACAGGTGGGTAATGTGCAGCAAGGTGGTTTGTTGAACGTGGTTCTCAAACTTTGCTGCCTATTAGAATTACTGGGAGAGCTCTTAAGAATCCCGATGGTCAGGCCACACCTCAGACCAAGCAATTCAGAATCCTTGAGGGTGGAATCCAGGCATCAATATGTTTGCAAAGTTCCTCAGGTGATTTTACTGTCCACACAAGGATGAGAACCACAGTACCTATCAGAGTACTGCCCTTCCCATCAACCCTTCTACTTTGCTCCTCACAAATCTTATCTGTGCCCAATCTGGCCAAAATGTGGACATAGGCAAAATGAGCTGCTCACTGCTAAATCTTCCTGACAGGCACCCTCTCTATTCTGCCCACAGCCAGACGTTAGTTATCATGCATTCTACTTCCGTGAAGAAAACTTGATGATTTAAACCTGACTGAATTTAGCCACCGTATTGCCTTTCCCAATGTGCCTCTTGAACCACATTTCTAATTGTAAGATGAAAGGCTTTGTTCTACAAAGAGTTTGAGAATTTTCCAGCCATTAAGGAAACAAAACACCTGCCTACTTACTATAAACATTGGACCAACACTAATTAGCAGGGTCCATAATTATGAAGTGATTCTGTAACTGCTGCTATAGACTATTTCTAAGGCATAATGTCCCATCTTCTCTTCCTCACTCTTCTCTCCTAAATATACACAGATAATCCTTTGTCACCCACACCTACTAACGCACCCAGGGCCTGTGCAACACGGTGGATAATTATGCAAGCACAATGCTTTGTATATCTGGTGCGAAGTGAGAAAAATATGTTTGTTTCCAGAATAGGAATATCTTAGGTCAAACATAAAAAAGTATTTTAAATGGATATTTTTCTGACATCAAAAGACTCAGAATTCATAGCACTTGGGAGCTGAAAGGGAATTGAGAGATCTGACCCCTTCTTTGAACTCAGTCATTGAGAGTCCCAGCTCAGAATCTAACAGACCTGAGTTAAAGTCTCAGTTCCAGCACTTTGTAATGTTTGTGACCTTGGGAAATGTTCTTAATCTATCTCAGGCTTGGGGTTCTCTTCTTTAAGATGGAGGTACAGCCATAAAAAGGAATGAAATTCTGACACATGCTACAAAATGGTTGAGCCTTGAAAACATGTTAAATGAATTAGACCAGACACAAAAGGACAAATATTATATGCTTCCATTATATGAGGTACCTGGAATTGGTAAATTCATAGAGACTGAGAGTAGAATAGTGGTTGCCAGGGAAGGGGGGGGGGGGGTTTGCGCAGGGGGAGGGAAAAAGAGGGAAAGGGGGCATTAGTGTTTAATGAATATAGTATTTTACCACACACAAGAATTTTTTAATGGAGGTAATAATAGTGTAGTTGGGAGGAATAAACAAAAAATACATTCAGGATTTAGCATAGTGCCTGACAAATAGTAAATGTTCCACAAATATTATTGATGAGTGTCATTAATTACAGGCCAAAAGGTGAAGCCCTGGGAGCAGGGACTTGCCCCAGGTCACATAGCTTCAAAGTCCAGGCTGGACTGAAAACCAGGCTTTCTGCTTCCTTCTCCAGTCTCTGCCACATCATGCCTGAGTTACTTCTATCCACTCAGAAATGCTCTCTTTTTGACCCAGGGGTACCTAGGGCTGAAAGGCTTAGGGCTTAGCCTGAGGGACGATGCTTTCTGCTTCCAGATATAAAGAGAACAGAGCCCTTAAAACTCTAATTTTGCTTTCTTCCCCTTTTGCTGCTCTTGATGTCAGCCAGCTTCCATTTCTCCCTCTAGATCTGTTTGGCTGTTGTCCTGGTTTCTCCTTCTCACTAAATATCTGGGTTTCTGGTTGTTTCCTTTATTTCCCAGATGTACTAGTTTACATTTTCCCTAGTCACGTCCCTTATGTTCTCTCATCCAGATTTCTAGACTCTGTAGGGGAGAGATTTTTTTTCTCTCTCCAGAGTTTTAAAGTAAATAGACTATTTCCTTCTCATCACTTATGTGCAATAACTATTCTGTTAGGTTTGGGTGTTCTGGTCAAAGAAGCTGAACAAAAACATGGCTGGATAACAGGTTTTACAGACTGTTTCTTGGTGATGTCTTAGGTCGCTACAGAGATGCGGCTTTTAAAATGTGCAACAAAGGCTCAGCATCTGCTTGTCACAAAGAGTCAACATTGCTTGAAAGAAGGCAAAGACTCCAGAAAACCTCCTTGGCACCCTAGCCTACTAAATACATGTCTGCTGATGCTCATGATAACGACCATAGTTTCACAGGTACAGCAAGGGACACACATAAGAGCCCCCAAATAAGAAACTTCCCTACCTGCCCCAGCCAGTTTGGCTCAGTGAATAGAGCGTTGGCATGCGGACTGAAGGGTTCCAGGTTAGATTCCGATCAAGGGCCCAGGTTGTGGGCTTGATTCCCAGTAGGGGGGTATAGGAGGCAGCCAATCAATGATTCTCTCTTACCATTGATGTTTCCATCTCTTTCCCCTTTCCCTTCCTCTCTGAAATCAATAAAAATATATTTTTAAAAAAGAAAGAAAAAGAAACTTCCCTACCTAATTGTTGGGGCATTCAGAACAAGAAAATGTCTCAAAGGTAGAAGAAAAAGTCAGGAGACTGAAGATCACATAAGCAAACAGAAACCCTATCTGTGGAAAAGGAGGAAATGAGAAATCTACATATCTCGTAAGAGCAGGAAGGAATTTTAGATTTCATCAAACAGCTCCCACATCTTAACAGATGAGACCCAGTAACCCTCCAGGTCTTGTAAGTAACCCAGGATCTTTCGCTTTCAGGAGAATGCTGATCAAAAAACCCTTATGCTTTTCTTAAGGCAGATCTTAGGAGGTAACTACGGTTACTACTACTTTGCCGCTCTTTGCATTTATGTTTCTCATTTTCATGGCTCAAGGCAATATTTCAACTGAAATTTGTTGCTGACCTTGGGTTGAAGTCTACACTGTTTCCATGGGGATGGCTTTGGAGCAGCATCTTTATGCCCCCCAGGATTCACAGCCCCAAGTGGGAGCTACAGCTCAAGGAGCTTGAGAAGCCACTCAGGGCAGTTGCTGAAGGTTCCTCCGGGTCCCTCACAGATTTTTTGCTCAGCTGTGGAATGAGAATGGGTGAGCAGACTTGGGAAAAGAGAAAGGAAGCCTCCTGGGCTGGGGGAGATTAAGCACTGTTCCAACATCAAGCCAGCAGGGGAGCGGGACTGTGAGGCAATTCTGAGGGTCTGAGGGAAGTTTCCTGTAGCGCAGGAGGAGGAAACATCCGGCCTGCAGAGGCATTAAGAAGGGCTAATGTGTCCCAGGAGGGAACAGATGTCACCACCATGAGCCTCTAAATATGGGCACAGTGGGATCCCAGCAAAGCAGTGACTCTGAGGAGGAGGTGTTCTACCCGCAGCACAGTATGTCTGTTAAGGTCGAGCCATCACACCTGGAGCACCGATGTGACTGGCCTCCAGTCATGTTTTTACAACAGGTGGAAAACCAAATGCATGGGTTAGTTTTGGTCACTTCAAATACATTCTCCTAGAGCTTTTCATGGCACCCCTCTCATAAAGAAATGTTGAAATCTGCCAAGAGATTCCTGAGTTTTGGTCATATTTCAGCACTTTGGGATTGCCACTGTCCTAACGTATAATGATAATAACAATACTCGCGTGCATTAAGTACTTATTTATGCTAGTAATTTTTCCAAGTGCTGTACATTCATATATTAACTCATTCCGATTCTCCCAATAACCTAATGAGGTAGCTAGTATAGTCACCCCTATTTTACTGATGAGGAAACTGAGGCACAGGGAGGTAAAGTAAACAACTAAGATTGCTCAGCTAACCAAGTAGTGGAGCCAGGATTTGAATCCTAAGAGTCTGGCTTCAGAACCCTTGTGCCTAATCCTACCCTACATTGTTGGGTGAATTAACTATTTGCTAAACAAATAGTTTATCCCTGAGTCATGACTGTCACAGTGAGAACACATATAGCCATACCACTGACCAGTATGTCCAACCCTTGCTTGATCCTAAGACATTTGCAAAGATATAGATGCCCGGACTCTAGCCTAGACCTACCCATCAAGCAAGTTTGGAAACCCTGATTTAGTGGAGTGAGCACCACCAGCCCTGAGCCTCAGGAAGCCTGGGTTTTCATCCTGACTATGCCTCTGTTTCTGAGACTTTGGACAATATTACTTCTCAGTACCCTATTGCTCTATTGTCTGCCTATTCCTGGAATGCTATAAGAAATCTACCCCAACACCCATAAAGAAATTCTATCACTTAAAAAAACAGATGATAATATCCTTACAAAATGATATGCATGTACGTATTAACGCATACTTGTTTTTTTTTTTTTTTTTTAGCTTGGCCTACCTTGAAGCCCAAACCTAAGCACCTCATCCAGACCTCCCCTCCAGCCTCTATCCCAGGTGACACGGATACACATCCCAAACCAGGCTTCATCTGACCGACATTAGCTATCTCCCTCTGGGAGCTCTGATCCGCTCTCTGCTCAGCCCAACAATGAGAAACTTTTTTCTCTTCTCCCTCAGGGGAATCTCCGCATTTATCCAATTCATTCTCTTGCAACCCAACTCTCCAGAAAGAAAAGGGGGGGAAAATCCCACCCCTAAGAGACAGTCTTCAGGTCTGAGGATGTTACTTAGCAACGGCACAAAGACCAGTGAGCAAAGGGGGACCTGGGGAGAAAACTCTTGGGTGGGGAGACAGAGCCAGTTTGAAAACTCCATTTCATCCAGAGAAAAACAACAAGGAAAACACAAACAGAATCATTCCTGAGAAAAGCCAAGTGGGGCTTCTCCCCACCACAGGTCATCTCCTTGGTCCCTGTATCTCAACTCCTTCAGTCCGCCCCTCCTGCCCCCTCCAGTCCTCTCCCCTGTGACTATGTCCTCCCCCTGGTTTAGCCCATGGCCCGGGGGCCCTCCCCTTGCCCTGGCCTGACCCACACAGGCTTGCACTCAGAGCTCCCCCCTCCTCCCTCCCCAGGCACCCACCGTTGTCAGACGCGCTGGGACCTTCGCAGTCCGAGATTAACTGTTGGGGTTTCCGCTGCTTTCGCCTAGACATTCCCGGGTAGAGAGAGGTGGGAGAAGGAGGGGTGACGCTCACTTAGTCTTAACCAGGGTGACCTGGTCTGGTCTCTCCCTTGGGTCTGAAGCCAACTGATGCCTCTCCCTCAGTCAAATCACTGTGAAGCAGAGATGTTCTCTCTTCCCAGAGATAGACAAACTCTCTCTCTCTCTCTCTGATTCACTGTCCCTGACTCTCTCTCTCTCTCTTTCTCTCTCTGATTCTCTGTCCCTGACTCTCTCTCTCTCTCTTTCTCTCTCAATCTCTGCAAGTCTTTAAAGGGGAGACGCCCCCTTTTTTTCCCTTCAGCTTCTTCCCTACGCTTCTGCAGCTCCCATTGTAAAAGCAAAAATCCTAATCTTTCCGCACACTCTTTTCTTTTGTGCTGCAGAGGAAAGGATTTAACCCTCTCCTCCCTGCTGGGGCCCTGGGCCTCTCCCCGTGCGGTCTGTTCATAAAATACCCACCACTTGTTTTCCTAACTCTTCTTCTAAGATATTCACAGTGCTTTTGATCCTTTCATGATTCTATACCACCTTGTTTGATGATGTGACTGCTTCTGGGCTATAGTTTGAAATAAGAACTTTCTGGTATATTCTTATAATGAGGCCAAGAAGTCAGCTATCTCTAGTTGAAAATGAGTGTACAAAAACTTGGCAAAAAAAAAAAAAAAAGAGTAAAGATGAACAGTCAGATAAAAACTTCATGTATGTAGAGCTCTTTATAATTTATAGAATATTCTCATGTACATGCCATTTTTTAAAAATATTACAACTCAGACATTAGCATGGCATGTTTTACCACTCCCATTTATGATGATCCTATTTATAGATGAACCAAAAGGCTCAGTGAGGTTAAGTAACCTATCCAAGATTGCACAGCTATGATGTAGCAGAGATGGGCCTGGAAGCCAGGTGCACCTGACAGTCAGGCTAGCATTCACCGCTCCCCCACTCCCGTAATATTGTTAAAGGTACGCTATGTCAACAGACTCTTGGCATGAAAAGAAAAGGGTTTGATGCCCAGCCATGGAGTTCAGCAGTTAAGCATCGGGCCAGGAACCAAGAGGCCACTGGTTCGATTCCTGGTCAGGGCAGTCAGGGCACATGCCTGGGTTCCGGGCTTGATCCCCTGTGCGGGGGAGGGGTGTGCAGGAGGCAGCCAATTGATGATGTTCCTCTGTCATCTCTCTATCCCTCTCCCTTCCACTCTCTCTCTAAAAACAAAAACAAAAACAAAAACAAAACCAATGGAATATATTTTTTAAAAAGCGATAGATTTTAAGGAATCTCATTTAAAATAACAACCAGAGTCAGTAGCTTTTCTGTCTCTCCCGTTCCTTGTCCTAGGGTTGAGGGGAAGCTCCCTCTGAGAAGATGATGTAGATGGGTGGAAGCAATGAGGGGGTACTTTGAGCTCAATATAGAAGGAAATTTCTAACAGTGTCACAGATTATCCAGTGAATTTGTGAGCTTCCTGTAATCAGTTCTCACAGTGCTCACTTCAGCAGCACATATACTAAAACTGGAATGATACAGAGAAGATTAGCATGGCCCCTGTGCAAGGATGATGTGAAAATTCTTGAAGGGTTCCATATTTAAAAAAATAATAATACGTTCTCACAGAGGCTGAAAACAATTGTCAAGGATTCTATGGGAAGAATGTCCTTTTGGATATGAAGTTTGACCTTTAAGAACATCCTCCATCTCTAAAATACATCACTTGGTCACTAACCAGGTCTCTTCTGCTCAGCTGGTACACTTAAAGGTGATTTGTTGTTGTTATTCTTTAACTTGTGGCCATGCTATTCCTACCTGAATGTGAGTAATACTGTGCTATTGGGCACAGCATGTCCAGATATGCCCTACGTTCTAGCTACAAGGTCTAGGTCTTTTTCTTTCGACCTTATTTACCCTTTGCTCTCTGGCTGAGATGAGGAGCATCTGAAACACCACGATCACTTAGCAAAGTGGGAATTACTTTTCTCTTTGAAGTTTAATGATGTAAATCTCTGATGGCTACATCTTCAGAGAAAAGCACAGCATAGCTCACTCACAGTGTTGGGTGCAAACTTGAGGTTTCTTTCATTTCTTTCCTTACACAAGTCCAGGCTAGTCTGGCAATACAAAAAAGGGAGACAGAGAGACAACAGATGGTAGGAGGATTGCTGTTGATAAATGGAGCAGGTACCCACATATGAAGCGATTTGGGAAGCACTCTGATCTTTGCTTTGGAGTTCACTGACTCTCCATTATTTTCTCAGTCCTTTGGGGTCAGGACCCTGGGTGCCTCCCTCACATTCCACCCTTGGACCTCTTGCCGACATTGTCGTTTTCATCCAGCTAACTCCCCTGTGGTAAGCAGGTGCAGTTATGATGAGGCTGTAATTGTAGGAAAAATGGGAACACTGAGGCCAGGCAAGCTTCTAATTTCTCAGTGGAATTAACTGTCACTCTCTCATCCCACTTTTTCTATCATTTACTTCCCTTTTGAGAAATAGAAAGGAGAGAAGAAATATCGCTTTCTGTTTTTGTCAGGAGTCTATGAAATCTTCAAGGGTAGATTTGATAGTTCAATATTGGTCCCTTTCCTGGGTCTGGTCTGACTTGTCTTTTCTTATTTTTTTTTCCACCCTCTTTGCTGGCCTTATTGTGAAAGGAAGGGCCCTCTCCCTTCCTCTCCTTTCTTCTGCCCTCCCCCATTTACCATTTTTTTCCTTTTACCTCTTTCCACTGTGGCCTTTTGACCTCTCCACAGAGTTACAAAAGTAAAATCCTTGAAGAGATGCTGCTGTGGGAATGTTAATGAGCCTTCCCCACAAAGGGGCAAAGACTTTACTTCACTGAGTTGGAAAAAAGCCCCTTTGAAAAGGGGTTTCTGTGTGTGGTGAAGTGGAGAGGGGAGGGGAAGGAGAGAGGGAGGGTGAGGGAGAAAAGAAGGGAGGGAGAGAAAGAGGAGAGAATGAAAGAGGTAGAGGGAGGAAGGAAGGAAGGGAGGTAGACAGAGAGAGACACACACAAAGAGAGAGACAGAGAGAGAAACTTAATAGCAGAAGAGAATATTAAAGCAACACTCTACTTGTTTCAACTGGTGATTTAATTTTTGGAAAATGTTCCATGGTCTTTCGACCTTGTAAATGAACACTTTCATTCTTAAGAAGGTGAAGAGGCACTCAAGGGCATTGAAGGTGAAGAGGCACTCAAAGGATAAGAAAAAGGGACCTATCCTAGCACCCTACCCCCAGTTCCTTCCCACATGTGGGAACCTGAGAGGGTCTAGGCCAGGGGTGGGCAACCTTTTTGTGAGTGCGTGCCAAAACCAGCAAAATCTCTGACTCAAAATTCTTCTGCGTGCCAACCCTAATCTTTTGAGAACATGTTACGCCTACTTGATATCTCTTAAGGTGTATGTATGTGAAGAACCTTGAAGAAATAATAAAATCCATTCGAGCGACAAAAACACAGTATATGATGATGAAAAATACATTTATTTTTTAATGTATACATGTACACTGATAGTCCGACAGAAAACTTTATGACTCCGTTTGGTATTATCAGTGGGACTTTTGCTGCTGCATCACTGATGGCAGAGATTTTACACCAGGTTTATATTTCGTGACCTTCAGAGATATGCACGAGCTACTACTTTCATCTGTCAGGCTACTCCTATTATGAGACTTAGCAAAATTCATCACTGAGAACAAAGATTCACAAGCGTATGTGAATGAAAACATGGAGAGTAATAATGTTGCAAAGTTTTTTAAACAGAAAAAATTTTCTGGAATGGCATTCCAAGTCCTCAATAGTTCATTTTCGACACTTCTCTCGGGTACTCCTGTCTCTAATCGCTTTTTTTCAATGTTTTCCAAGTCAACTCTAAGGTCAATAAATTTCTGCTTCCAAATTGAGCTACTTTGAAATTCAATCAACTGCATTTCAAAGTCAGCCATGTGTATGGTCTTTAAGATAACTTGTTATGTAAAATTATTTATTTATCTAAGATGCACCTACACTGAATTTATCTGAAAAATAAAAAAGTCGATATTAAGAAAAAAATTGTAAATGGAAGATTATAAGAGAGGGTTTCACGTGCCAGCAAAAGTTACTGGCGTGCCATGTTTGGCACGCGTGCCAGGGGTTGCCCACCCCTGCTCTAGGGAAAATATTCTGGGTGGGGGGAGCTGGTGGGAAAGATGAGCGCTTTCTTCTGGCTCTGTGGTTCCTTCTTATGTTTTCTAATTTTATCAACAATTTTTATCTTGGCTTCCATATTGGCTATTGGCCTAATAATTTTTTTCTTTCTTCAGGAATGGCTTAAAGTACTGTTGTGATGTTTACATCTTGGAGCCAATTTTCAAGCCAGACCACTTACACATAATCTCTGTATCCTTCATTAGTGAGTACAATTTGCCTCTAAATTAGTTAAAATGGATGTTAGGGTATTTCCAATGTCAAGATTAAGTCTTTAGAAAAGCAAAGATATGTTGTTGCTCTTTAAAAGAAAGCCAGTCACTATGTTTGACTTTTAGAGAGTTTCCTGCACATTGTTTTGTGATGTCAGCACAACACTCCAATTAAAGAAGCCTAGAATTGTGAGGAACAAAGAGAAGGTGATTGGAATGAGACCCTTGGAAGAGAGAAATGAGGAGCAGGTCTGGAATGCTAATTCTCAGAGCTCTACACACTCCTCTGGATTCACGGTAAACACATGGAGAATTTATCACACTCCTGGCCTCTACCCCAAATCTATTTAATCAGAGTCTCTGGGGTGGGCCACTAAGATTTTTAAACAAGCTCTCAAATGATTCTTTTGCAGAGTTAAGTTTGAGGCAGTTGCACTTGACTGGTGGTTTCTAAACCATGGGCTCTAGATTCCTTGGGGACTGCAGTGCGGTTACAAGGAAATCCAAGTACACGTAAAAAGGCCTGGTAAAAGATCCAAATATATAACATGTCCTTCAAATGTATATATTATTCTTGGCCAAATGTTTGTTGATGTGCAAATTAATACAGTGTTAACTCATTTAAAGAGCTTCATAATGGCTTTGCCCTCAAAATACAACTATAGTTGTGTGGGGGTCCAGGAATTTTTTGGCATTTCATTCAGGCCTCTTCTCTCAGGACAATACTCTGCTCTTAGAATTCCTCTTTTACTAGTTTGTATAGAAATTTTAATTGCAAAAGAGCTAAACTAAGGATCTAGCATGTAAACTTGATGTAACCATAATCACAGCCCTTTAAATACATAATCTCATTTACTCCTTAAAATAACTTTGCCAAGGAAGCATTATACAATCCCCAACTTAGACATGCAGAACACCCCATTTTACAAATGAGGAAACTGAGATTAGAGAAGCATAGTAGCTTTCTTGCTCAAAGTCTCAGAGCTGATAAATGGCTGGTTGAAATTTGCCCAAGCAATGCCTATTTGGGCAGCCCGTGTTTTTTTCTCTCTCACTACAATGTGGCACTTTATTGCCATTCTGCTGATTTCTGCTTCTGTTATAGGCCTGTTTTCTGGCCACAGACCTGGAGAATGGCACAAACATTCAACTTCCATAGAAAATTTGAAGACCTTCAATTAATATTGACAACAAATTATGCTTCTTTTAATTCCATATACTGTCATATGTTTTTTTTTTTTTTTGCCTTACTAGCATTAAGGAAGCAAGGCAACCAAGAGTAAGGAGGAAAAAGTGCCCTTTGCAGCACTTCACTAAGTAAGAAAGCACCGGCAAACAATCCCTGGTCTTATTAGATGATTTCTCAGCCTGGCCTCTTTCAGGTGGCAGTTGCCATGGTGTTTTAGAGGCAGAGGCAGGGAGTGAAGATCAAGGAGTGTCATTCAGATTGATTCTTGTCTGGTGTTTCTTTTCAGAGTTCATTCTGAAAGGATGGCCGGAATTTAAACACCCATAAGAGGATGGGTAGAACTTACTCTTTTTGCTTACCTTCATTTCTCCATATTACTCATGTTAAATAAAGGGAAACAGAATTTGTGAAGAGGACAAGAGAGTGGAAAAGGAAAGGGAGGTTGTAAGCTAAGAGGGCCCTGAGCCTGTTGGGCAGTGGGAGAAGGCTAGAGTGGGGGCGGGGAGGAGTGTGTGTGTGTGTGTGTGTGTGTGTGTGTGTGTGTGTGTTTTCAAGGAAAACATTATAGGAACAATGTGTTAAAGTTCTGGGGATCCTGAAGTTGGTCATTTGAAAGAAAATCAATAAATCAACAAAGAATGGGGAATTAGGGACAAATAGCAAGGGTGAGGGAGCATGATGAGAAAGGCAAAGAAAGAAAGAAAGAAAGAAAGAAAGAAAGAAAGAAAGAAAGAAAGAAAGGAAGGAAGGAAGGAAGGAAGGAAGGAAGGAAGGAAGGAAGGAAGGAAGGAAGGAAGGAAGAAAGACCAAGCCATGAGAAAGGAAAACAAATCAGAATGATGAGAAAGAAAGAGTTAAGTCACAGAGGCAAATCTTTGAGGGAATAGACAGGGGTGGGCAAACTTTTTGACTCGAGGGCCACAATGGGTTCTTAAACTGGACCAGAGGGCCGGAACAAAAGCATGGATGGAGTGTTTGTGTGAACTAATATAAATTCAAAGTAAACATCATTACATAAAAGGGTACGGTCTTTTTTTTTTTTTTTTTTTTTTTTAGTTTTATTCATTTGAAACGGGTCGGATCCGGCCCACGGGCCGTAGTTTGCCCACGGCTGGAATAGGATATGGATTGAAGTATGTCAGAAAATATGAATAATTGACAACCTATAATAGAAACAGAGTTTTCAGGAGAAATCTTTAAGGAGAGGAACAAGTGGACTCCCAAAGACTTTGGATCTGAAAAGGGCCATAGGGATCATTTCCAAATCTCTCACTTTTCAGATAAGGAAACTAAGAACAACAGAGACCAAGTGACTTTTCAAAAGATTCTCTAGAACCATCTCTTATCTCAAGGAATTGCTCTTTCTACTATACTTTGGAACTAAAGAAGAAACAAGGCAAGGATGAGTGAGAAGCCAAGCATAAGTAAACATTTAAAAAATAGATCTTAGCCCGCTGCATCGACCTATGAACCAGGAGGTCACAGGATAGTTCAGAGTAAGGAGAGCTGATGGTGCAAATCAAAGCCAGCATCCATAAGGAGAACGAGGAGGAACTGAAGATCCGACCACCCTGAAAGTCCAAAGAGGCTGGAATAGGATAGCAAACTAGTTAATGGAGAAAGGAGTCAAGAACTGGAAGGATTGCTATGAATATTGACTTTATAGGACTTGTGGGTTTGAGGTGAATGGCACCTGGCTTAAATATGGAAATTCAAAATGTATGATAAGGGCCATTGTGGAGAATTCTGTGCTTCACTGCAACTGAGTTTTTCTATGAGAATGGATGGCAATATAGTACTTACATTATTTAATAATCATATACTGTTTGATTCATTATTCTTTGTCTTAAAATGCATTGTACACTCTCTTGACCCCATGATCCACTTAATCTCATGGAATTTAATATGAGGTTCAAGAATTTACTATTCATGTTGTGGATGCACGCTCTCTCTCTCTCTCTCTCTCTATATATATATATATACACACACACACACACATATATATCTGTATATATATTATATACAGAGAGAGATTTAAATATATGTATAGCTTAAATGTTTATACAAAGATAAGAAGAGGGGGGGTCATTGGATTTAGAGCAAAAATTGAGGATGATGGAGGAGTGACTTTAGGGACCAAATTCTATTCTATGAGGTTTAGATCTGCTTTTGCCCTAGCTGGTTTAACAACCTCTGTTCCCATCTTTTGATCAAGAGATAAATGTTACCAGGGTATGTATGTGTTTCCAAAATATTAGGTGGAAATCTAAAAGAAAAGAGAGGGTAAAGAGGGAGACTTGGGAGAAATAGGCCTGTTACTCAAGAACGGACACTCTTTCCATCACCTAGCCCCTTCTTTATACTGTAAAGCTCAGCCATCCTTCCGCACATACCATTTCTAATCTTTCCATCTTTATTCAATCAGCTTGAAATTCCAGTATTAACTTTGTTTTCTTGAAATGGAAAAAGGAACACTTTCTCCCCACTGGCCAAGGTACCTAAAATATAGCCTTAGGGCCGAAACCGGTTTGGCTCGGTGGATAGAGCGTCAGCCTGCGGACTGAAGGGTCCTAGGTTCGATTCCGGTCAAGGGCATGTACCTGGGTTGCAGGCACATCCCCAGTGGGAGATGTGCAGGAGGCAGCTGATCGATGTTTTTCTCTCATCGATGTTTCTAACTTTCTATCTCTCTCCCTTCCTCTCTGTGAAAAATCAATAAAATATATTTAAAAAAAAATATATATAGCCTTAGGAAATGAACTCAATACAACCACATTACCTAATTCAAAATCTTAGAAAACAAACAAGAAAGTGTCATAACTAGTATAGTACTACTAGAAGCCCGTTCCACGAAGATTTACTATGAAAGCCCTTCTAAATTTAAGATCTTTCAAAAATAAGAGCATTAAGCCCCGGGCAGTGTGGCGCAGCGTTGAAGCATGGACCCATGCACTGAAGGGTTGAGGGTTTGATTCCAGGTCAAGGGCATGTACCTGGGTTGAGGGTTCTATCCCCTGCTCTGGTTGGGGGGCCTTGGGGAGGCAACTGATGGATGAGTCTTTCTCACACTGATGCCTCTCTCTCTCCTCCTCCCTCCTTCTCTTCCACACTCTCTAAAGATCACTGGGTGAGGATTAACATAAAAAAATAATTAAGAGCATTAAAATATATAATTTTCAAAATAAAAAGCACATATGTATAAAATCATAGTTTTTCCCCTCCACGACCTTATATTGAAAGTCCACTTGACAAATAGACCTCATATGACACATATTTCCATTTGTAGTGGAAAAGTCATTGACTTGGATTCCAGTCAGACTCTTCCACTCCCCAGTTAAATTACCATAAGAAATGTCTTTACCTCTCCAGACCTGTTTCCCCATCTGCAATGATTAAGTTAGACCAGATGACTTTCTCACCCAGCTTTAACCTCTGTGCTTTTACATAGGGTCCTGCAATAATAAATTCATGGTAGCCAGTTTCCAAAGGCATTATTCAGGACAAAAGTCACCTAGAATCAGAGTTGAAAATCCCTGAGGAAGGAACGTACCAGAGACCAATTTTGTGCTTGTATTGAAATATATGATCATTTCTTCAGCTAACTATCAGATGATGCAATTGGCCTGCATTAAGGGGTAGGTAGAAAAAAAAATGCACTTAATATAGAATTACACTCATGCTAATATTAGAGAGGGGACAAGAGAACTGACTCACTCTATACTCATTGAACGGAATGCCAGAGTGGGACTGACTACATTCTTTACATTGTTGTCTCTCCCTTTCTTCTGAAGACTTTAATGTAATTATAATTTAATATGCATATTGGAACTTAATTTGAATTAAATTAATAAAATATTACAATCCATCAACAACCCTCAGGCCTGCTGATGATCTTTGTGACCTCTAGAAATAAGTCCAGTCAAAAACCAAAGCAGCTTACAAGTTCATGATTCTGTATCTCCGGATGGCAGAATCCCTCAGGATTTAAACCCAAGCCCAGGCCGGAGAAATCCTTTCCTTCCCTTGGACTTTAGGACTGAGCTAGATCTTCCAATTAGTCACAGTCTCAACAAACATTTATCAGATGCACCTCATATTTCATGCACTGGACCTGCATTTAGGAGGAAAGTAGCATTAAAAAAATATATTTCTCAACATAAAAAAATCACATTCAGCCCTAACTGGTTTGGCTCAGTGGATACAGCGTGGGCCTTCGGACTGAAAGGTCCCAGGTTCGATTCCGGTTGAGGGCATGTACCTTGGTTGGGGGCACAGCCCCAGTAGGAGGTGTGCAGGAGGCAGCTGATCAATGTTTCTCTCTCATCGATGTTTCTAACTCTCTATTCCTCTCCTTCCCTCTGTGTGGAAAATCAATAAAATATATTTTCAAAAAATCACATTCATGCTTATTATAAGGGAACTGAGATGCTGGGGTTATAAAGGTAAGACATAGACTCTGCCTCTCCTTGAGAAGAGGGATAATGTTGAATATATATATAATGATGTGAGAAAATTCCATAAAGGTATGCATAATGTTTCATGGGAATAAGGAATACTTGACTGATTGTCCACTTGACTGAGGCAGTAAATCTCTCCCTCCCTCCCTCACTCCCTCCCTCCCTCCCTCCCTTCCTCTATTAAACAAGTGTCCATGGTTAGTTACTACATATAAAGCACTGTACTAGATGTCATAAATGCACAGAGAATAAAACCAGATCCTTCATGAAGAAGCTTTAATTTGATATAGAAGGTAAACAGGTAAATAGGTAATCTTTATGGGCCACTTCTTTGTGACGGCCATCTGAGGTCTTTAATTACATTCTTTCTTACAATAATCTTGTGAGATAGACATTATTATCCTCATTTTACCAGTTAGAAAGTTGAGGTTTAGAGAGGTAATTTACTGAGGATCATGCAGCTGTGAATTGTGGAACTGAAGCTCTCATACATTTATCTTAAAACAGTCTGTACTCTTAAGACTCTGTGGATTCTGGGATGTGAGTTTTGGGGTTTAAATCGTCTTCACCACTTATCGACTGCTTAATTTTGGTCATTTTACTTAACTTCTCTGACAGAGGTTTCTTCATAGAAAAATGAGATTAATTGTACCTACTTCATAGGATTGTGATAGAGTTTTAGCACAACTCAGTTAAGGCATTTGGCCTAGTGCCTGACCAATTTTTTAAGTTCACTAGACTCTAAAATTTAGGATAGAAAACTGTAAGGAAGGCAGTGGAAGGTGACAAGCAATAAAAAGGCAAGGAAATAAATTAGATAATTATAGAGAGTGGCAATTAAACAAGGTAATGGAAGAGAAAGTGAGGCGGAAGGGTGGGGCTGGAGGGGGAGGGACTAAGAGGGAAGCCTTGATTCCATCTCCAGGTAGAAAGCTGTTCATATGTAGATCTACTGCAATCTGTGAATGGATACTGAGTGAACTGCTCCAAAGGACAGAAAAGCAAATGCTCTTAAAAACAAGGGCTATTAGTAATGCAAATATGAAAAACTTCTAATTTAAGCAGAACAACAACAACAAAACACCCTAATCAATCTTTGAGTTAGTCAATCTGTTAATGAAGACACATTTTTATGATTTTGATGACAGAAAAAAAACAATTTTCTTTGTCTCTACTTTGTCTTATTGCAAGCTAGAACAAAGTAGGATGAGTCAAGGCCATCCTATTTTAGGGAACATTTATCCATCTATCCATTCATTCAACAAATATTTTACTGAGATCTTACTATCTTTTGCTATCTAGATTTACCAAATAAATCTTCTTTCCACCTATTTCAAATCGTGCTGTTTTTCACAACCAGTCTCTGGGCTCAGCCCCAAGCCTTGAGGGGCAATAAACGGATTCAGAGTTGCTACTCAAACACAGATCCCCATGGAAACCAAAGGACTAAGAAAACAATGAGAGGCAGAGGCAGCCACGGCCTGACCTTTCCGACTCACTCTCCAAAGTCTTTTCGCTGTAGGGTATGAAGGCACGCATTTACTTGTGTAACTAGTGGAAGTAAAGAACCTGACCCCCTCTACCCCTCCAAATTTCTCAACCTCTCTTTTCTTTGATAGTAAGTGAAGAGCAGGGTGACATCTCCACCTGGTGGTTGTAATACTAAATTACCACCAAGAAGAGCGATGAATGAGTGAGAGCCTGCAATGCAGGCTATTAAGTAGCTGCAGAAGAAAGAGGGTGAAAGATATAACATTCAGGAACCACTCCTAGGAACGTGTTTAGCTGTGATGTATTTAATACCTGTCTTTTCTCACATATATTTTTAAAGTACTTAAATATTATTTTACGTTGATGGCTCAGGTTTTTTTTTTTTTTTTTTTTGCATCCAATTCAAATATAGGTACATGAGGTTGTCTCATATTTCCCAGCTTCATAGTAAATATTTCCTACCTGAATGTCTTGCTGTCACCACAGATTCAGCATGATTCTGAAGCTGGATGATGTTCTTCTCTTTCTTTCCCTTCTAGAGGCAGCCTTTGGTAGCTTACAAAGGGAAACCAGAAGACTTACTCCACTGTCATTTTGATGTATTCCAGAGTTGAAGTGCTAACATTCTATCTCTCCCATCATAGGAACAGAAGCCAGGCTGTGGCAGGCATGGTATTGCTGCCCTTGTGTGGTAGGCAGTTAGACAGACACGAGCAGAGCAAAGGCGATGGGCCAGGTACAGAAGGTCACCAAGGTGGGAAGCCCAGGTGCCTAGCAAAGGACAATGGTAGGCTGGGACCTCCTCCCCAGGGTGACTTTCCTCCCCTAGTATATCGCTGGTCATGTTGTCTGAACTCCCTGACCTTTCTCCCTAGAGTTAACATCTAGGCCTCAGTTGTATTTCAGTTCCAGGTCCAAAGAAGCAGCAAAACCAGACCAGTGACCCCAGGGCTGACCTCAGGACCAGCTGCATTGGGTAATGACCCCCTGCCCTGGCACTGACCAGTCAATTATTCAGTGGAGACCTAGATCCTGAAAATGTTAGGGGCAGAATTGAATATTGGGGACCAGCTACAATGATAAGAAATATTAATCATGCTCTGTTAACCATGATGATTCTGTTCTGATTAGAGAAAGCACATTCCTTTTTTTTTTTTTTTCAAGAGAAACACCAAAAATGCTTTATTCAATGTAATGTCCATCGCTAGCTACACATTTCCCCCATCTTACAGGTAATTTGTGGATCCGTCCCAATAGACCTTTTCTTCTTTTGAGGCAAACCATTCAGAGACCCAATTTTCCACTTCTCCGTACATTTTGAAGTGCTGCTCAGAAAGTGCGTGTCCCATCGATCTGAACAAGTGGTAATCTGAAGGGGCAAGGTCTGGTGAATACGGTGGGTGGGTTAATTCTTCCCAGGCAAGATCTTTTAATGTGTCTTTAACTGGTTTTGAAGTGTGTGATGGTGTGTTATCATGAAGCAAAATTACTTTGCTGTGTCTTCTGGCACATTCTGATTGTTTTATGATCAACGCGTGGTTCAAATTGATTATTTGTTGTCGGTAGCGATCAGTATTAACGGTTTCACCTGGTTTTAGAAGCTCATAATACTTATATTGAGAGAAGTCCCTGCCCCTGGTCCCTGATTGGTTCATTTATAAGCAAATGAGGACTCAAAATTCTGTTTGGTTCAAATAGCACCATCCTGATTGGTCATAATGGATCCACTGGTCAGTGAAGATACAAAGAAGAGAGAGCCGCACAGTGCCCATTGGATGGGGAAAGTTTCAGGCTTAATGGTTGAAATGTGATTCCAGGACCTCTTTATAAGGGCTGGCTCAGATGGTAGGAACACAGTGTAGGCAGGTGTGGGGAGCCAATGTAGGGTTAAGCCTCGGACTGACCTGTTGGCAAAGTCACAAACAAGTCCCAGCTAAGAGGACACAGTCCTCTTAGCATAATTAGGCTTGACCTTATGATGCTCCCTAGATCTTACCTGGGAAGCTAATGGGCTGAGGGAAGTGCAACAAGAACAAAAACAAGTGAAACTCACAAGAACAGTGTAACTATGGAAACCACTACCTTGTTTACCTCTGACTATAAAAATAAAGGCTCAGCTTGCCTGGGGATCCTTCTCTGTGGCCTCAGCCAGGCACAGGAAGATCCACGGAGATTAAAGAGAGCTAGAGAGTTCTGAACTCTGTCTCCGTGTAAAACATTCTTCCCCAACTCCGTCCACACCTTCGGGAACCCCTGGACCGCTGGGGCTGGCCCCCGGCAGGCAGGCAGGCAGTGCAGGAGGCAGGCAGTTCAACATGGCTTCTTCCTGAAGCACGATGTGCATGAGAGGCCTTGTTCAGCAATGGCTGCTAGGTTTTCTTTTCAAATTTGGACCCGATTAACCACGAAGAGTATTTCTTAGTAGATACTTTCTTTCTCGGGGTCCACCATCTCAGCAAAAGAGCTTGTCAACTAGGCTAGAGGGTGCCTCTTAGGAAGCTGGTAGTGCAACCCCATCCCCTTCTCATAATTACATGTTCTGGCCAAGGGCCCATGATGGGATTCTGGGGCTTATCACCGGCAGGAGGCATAAGACAAGATCCACATTATCTTCAGAGCTGAGTGCTTTCTTCTGTGATTCTTGCAAATTGCAGTTGCCTCCTCTCCCCCTAATTTTGTGTATAAATAGGATGAAAAAACAACAACCAACCCACCATACTCAACATGTTGCTAATTGCTCGTTTTTAACTTTTTTTCTGAAATTCTGTTCCCCCAGCATTTATTTATGTCTTTTGGTCTTTTCTGGATCTTTTCCAAAGTCTTTTAAAAAATATGTTTTACTTTTTAGACCAGTTTTAGATTTACAGTAACATGGAGCACTGCAGAGATTTCCAATATAACCCTGCCACCACTCAAAGCCTCCCCATTATCAACATTTCCACTGTGCATTTGTTGTAATTGATGAATCCACATTGACACAGTACCCTCTGAACTAGTGGAGAAGGGAAACCTGAACTATAATTGACAATTACCTGGAGGCTCAGTGTGGACAAATCTGAGAGAAAAACTCCAGGAGATCTAGTCATGGGGGGGCTCCCAGGATTTTGTGTTTTATTTCCAGGAGCTCTACCTTGGTCTGGAAAAGTGAGAAAAATCCCCTCTTGCTTGCAGGAGGAGAAAAAAATGAAACCATTTTGAAATAAGCCAGAGCATTCTCTTCGTTACAAGTTTTACCTTCAGGGGAAATGATTTAATCAGAGCCTAACCTGCTGGAGGATTATCTGAATCTAACTGACCTGGGAGAAGGAAAATACTCAACTCCAGCCCCCTCTAGCCATGCCTGGTCGGGAGGAGGGACTGAGAAGCACATATAAAGTCCAGGCTGAGTAAAAGACTGAGACCTAATTATAAAACCATAGAATGCTTCCCCTCCCCCACCCTGTTACTAAAGGCGTACGTACAGTAGTTCTTTTATCAAACATATCATGCCAAATTATCAATAAAAAGGTAGAAGACACACTAAAAGGCAAAACAAAACAAAAAGTGAAAAAATAAATCCCTCAAACAAAACAAAATGAAAAACACTTTGAAGAGACAGAGCAAGCATCAGAATAAGACTCAGTTATGGCGGTGAGGTTGAAACGATCAGACCAGGAATTTAAAACAACCATGATTACCATGCTAAGAGTTCTAATGGATAAGCAGACAACATACAAGAACAGATGGATGATTTAAGCAGAGAGAAGAAAATTCTAAGGAAAAAACAAAAAGAAATGCTAGACCTAAAAACACTACGATAGAAATAAAGACTGCCTTTGGTGGCCTTTAGTAGACTAGAAGCAGCTGAAGAAAGAACCTCTGAGCTTGAGGATATTGCAATAAAAACCTCAAAAACTAAAATGCAAACAAAAAAAGACTGTGAGAAAAAACCAGAATAGGATATCCAAGAAATATGAAACAAGAAGTATAACATATGTTTAATAAAAAAAGAAAGAATATGTTGCCTTTGATCTAAAAGAGACTAATTTCTACTATGGCCATAGTATGTATCCATATTACAAAATCATTATAAAGGGAAATTAAATGTAGTGAATCACAATGAGTTAAATGAAAATACTCTTTCTGGTGGAGATTACTCATGAGCTAACTGATCATAAGGAGTGTGCATGAGCCTTGGCTGGTATGGATCAGTGGTTAGAGCATTGGCCCTCCCACTGAAGGTGTGCCGATTCAATTCCCGGTCAAGGGCATTTACCTGGATTGCAGGTTTGCTCCCTAGAGCACATGCAGGAGGCAACCAATCATTGTGCCTCTCTCACATCCGTGTTTTGCCCTTCTCTGTCCTCCTTCCCTCCCTCCCTTTTACTCTCTCTAAAAATCAGTGGGAAAAAAATCATTGAATGAGGATTATTAACAACAAAATATAATAAGGAGCTTGCATGAAAGTTTGACTCTGTATTCTGAATTTATAAACAGATAAAAAATGTCAGCCTTATAAAATTATAGGTTATAAGCACAACTCTGAAGCTGAAAATTCTAGAAACAGGGCATATTTAGTAAAATTCATCCTGGAGCCGTAACCGGTTTGGCTCAGTGGATAGAGCGTTGGCTTGTGGACTGAAAGGTCCCAGGTTCGATTCCGGTCAAGGGCATGTACCTTGGTTGCAGGCACATCCCCAGAAGGAGGTGTGCAAGAGGCAGCTGATCGATGTCTCTCTCATCGATGTTTCTAACTCTCTATCTCTCTCCCTTCCTCTCTGTAAAAAATCAATAAAATATATTAAAAAAAAAATTCATCCTGGAGTCGTACAAGCCAATAAAATTGTTGTTATTATTTTAAAAATATGTTTTTATTGCCCAGTCAGCATGGCTTCTTTGGTTGAACATTGACCTATGAACCAAGAGGTCATGGTTTGATTCGCTGTCAGAGCACATGCTTGGGTTGCGGGCTCAATTTCTAGTAGGAGGCATGCAGGAGGCAGATGATCAATGATTCTCTCCCATCATTGATGTTTCTATCTCTCTCCCTCTCCCTTTCTCTCTGGAATCAATAAACATATGTCTTTAAAAATGTTTGTATTGCCCTAGCTGGTTCAGCTCAATGGATAGAGCGTTGGCCTGCAGACTAAAAGGTCCCAGGTTTGATTCCAGTCAAGGGCATGTACCTCGGTTGTAGGTTCTCACATTGATGTTTGTCTCTCTGTCTCTCCCCCTCACTTCCATTCTCTCTAAAAAAAAACACCAAACCAATGGAAAAATATCCTCAGGTGAGGATAACAAAAGAAACAAAAACCCCCCAATTATGTTTTTATTGATTTTAGAAAGAGAGAAAGGGAAAGGGAAAGAGAGAGAAACATCAGTGTGAGAATAAAATATCAGTCAACTGTCTCCTGCATGCCACCCACCTGGGATCAAGCCCGGAACCCGGGCATATGCCCTGACTGGGAATTGAACCGACAACCTTTTGGTGCATGGGACAATGCTTAACCAAATGAGGCACACTGGCCAGGACCAAGTCAATGAAATTATTAAAATTTGTTTATTTTTCTTCAAAACTTAAATTTTTTTTAATTGAATTTAGAAGGGTAGCATTGATTAATAAAATTATAGATATTTCAAGTGTACAATACATCATCTGTATATTATCTGTATGTTCAGCATCCAAAGTCAGGTCTCCTTTCATCACCATTTATCTGCCCTTTTCCCTTGTTGGGTCTGAGCTTCTCTGCTAGGGACGGGACCTCCTTGGATGCTGGGAATTGGAAAAAGGCATGAGCAGCCTCAGGTAGATGGGATATGCTTTATTGCAAACATAGCAGCCAGCCACTGGCTGTTCAGTAGCACCTTATATACTAACTCAAACAAAAGAGGCTTCTTGCCAGTGACATCGGTGTTACACAGAACAGGTGGGCTATATAAGAATGCACCTGCGCAGTGGGTGTACTGATACTGCTGAGTCATTGCCTTTGTGCATGCATATAGCAAATGGGCCTTTAACATCCGGCATACTCTGGTCAGGGCCCCCACAACTCTATTCTACCTTTCCCCACCCACCCCACTTTCCCTCTTGTAGTCACCACACTGTTGTCTGAGTCTATGATTTTGTTTTGTTTAACTCCTTCACCTTTTTCACCCGCCCCCCAACTTTCCTCATCTCTGACAGGTGTCAGTCTGTTTTCTGTATCTATGAGTCTGTCTCTATTTTGTTTGTATATTTTATTCATTAAATTCCACATATAAATGAAATCATATGGTATTTGTCTTCTTCTGACCAGCTTATTTCAGTTAGTATAATACTCTCCAGGTCCATCCATGCTGCTGTAAAAGGTAAGATTTCCTTCTTTTTTTTTTTATGGCTGAGTAGTATTCCATTGTGTGAATGTACCACAGCTTTTTTATCCACTCATTCACTGATGGGCACTTGGGCTGCTTCTAAGTCTTGACTAGCCTATATAATAAAAGCCTAATATGCAAATCAATTGAATATCTGAACGACCAGTCGCTATGACACGCAGGGGGCAGGTGCTCAATGCAGGAGCACCAGGGGGCAGGTGCTCAATGCAGGAGCTGCCCCCAGCCCACAGGCCCAAGGCCAGCCAAGGCGGGTGCCAGTGGGGCCCCCCAATCGCCCTGCTGGTTGCCCCACAGATCAGCCCTGATTGCCAGCCAGGCGTAGGGAACCCACCCATGCATGAATTTCATGCACCGGGACTATAGTTGTAAATAATACTGCTATGAACATAGGGGTGCATATATTCTTTCAAATTAGTGTTTCAGGTTTCTTTGGATATATTCCCAGAAATGGAATTGCTGAGTTATAAGGCAGTTCCACTTTTAATTTTCTGGGTTTGAATATGTTCTTACATTAACACAGAATATGTGCTTCTGATGTGGGTTCTCCCAAAGGACCAGTCTGGCTTCTCTGAGGGCCACAACTTCACGTTGACAGACCCAAAGCAAAGGTCTCTGGCAAGTACAAATATTACTGTGACGTGATAATGAAGGTTGAGGGCTGGCTACCTAGAAGAGCTGCAAGAAGAGCAAATGTGTTCCCTGACACCGGTGGCTGGTGTTGGGTCCAACTGTTAGGTATGTGTGGAAGCCTGACTTTTACAGCTGTCAACTCACCATCTTCAAAGTCACTCAATGTAATCTCTACCCAGAGGTCTTGCCACACACACACTGTTACTACCATGGCAGTAGCTCCTGGAGGAACGTGCGGGTGGCCTGTGTGGGGAAATAGTCTCCACAGTTTGCTTGGAGGAATAGTCTCCACATCATCTCATCAAGGGTGACTGTGGTTCTGTCCCACCCCACCCACCCATTCCCACTCTGAGGTCCTGCTCTGTCCCATACAATGAAGTGCTTTGTGTCCCCTACAATGAAGCCCCTAACAATGTTCTGAGTAACGGTAGAGGCAGAGGGGAGGTAAGCTTTCATCAGCTCCCTTTGGGATCTTTTAGTGCTTGCCTTGTCTAATTGCCTTGTTTTGCCTGGAATAAAGATATAAATGAACAAAACAAAAATAAAAATGTTACAAGAAAATTGAGGATACTAGAAAATCTTGGTGTGGGGAGTGAGCTTCTTAAGCAAGCCAAGAGGCCAGGATCCATAAAAAAAAGATTAGTTGCCAAAACCGGTTTGGCTCAGTGGATAGAGCGTCGGCCTGTGGACTCAAAGGTCCCAGGTTCAATTCCGGTCAAGGGCATGTACCTGGGTTGCAGGCACATCCCCAGTAGGAGATGTGCAGGAGGCAGCTGATTGATGTTTCTCTCTCATCGATGTTTCTAACTCTCTATCTCTCTCTCTTCCTCTCTGTAAAAAATCAATAAAAATATATTAAAAAAAAAAGATTAGTGCACAAAAATAAAAATTTTTAAATAAAAAGACAGAATAAACACAAGTAAATGATACAGTTGGAAGGAAATATTTGTATTCATATAATCAACAGATGATTTTTTATAATATACAAAAATCTTTTACGAATTGATAGGGAAAAATCAACAACTCAATAAAAAACAGACAACTATTATAAACAGATAAATGATAGAAGAGGAATTCTGAATGATAAATAAATAAATCTAATAAAAGTTCCCAATTTCTCTGCTCTGGCCAGTGTTGCGGGCTTGATCCATAATATGGGGCTTGCAAGGGAAAGCTGATCAATGATTCTCTCTTATCATTGATGTTTTTCTCTCTCTCTCTCCATCTCCCTTCCTAGCTGAAATAAATAAAAAAATATTTTAAAAAACTTGAAAAAAAAAAAAGAGGAAGCATAGGTTATTCTATGAGCTCTTGGCCAATGTCAGCCTAGAGACTAAAAAGCCTATTAGATTTCTTTGTTAAGCCATTACTCTGGATGTCTAAGTGTGCCAGATTTTGCTATCTTCTGAGTGGCTTTAATCTCACTCTCTATTTTTGGAGCAGCTGAGGTTTTTTAACTCTAAGGGATGCTAGAAAGTAGTATTTTATTTTATTTTTTTAAAAATATATTTTGTTAAAAAAATATATTTTATTGATTTTTTACAGAGAGGAAAGGAGAAGGATAGAGAGTTAGAAACATCAATGAGAGACAAACATCGATCAGATGCCTCCTGCACACTTCCTACTGGGGATGTGCCCGCAACCAAGGTACATGCCCTTGACCAGAATCGAACCTGGGACCCTTGAGTCCACAGGCTGACGTTCTATCCACTGAGCCAAACCGGTTAGGGCTAGAAGGTAGTATTTTACCTTAAACTGTGTTTGGTATTGATGTATTGATATTATATGGCTACATAAAAGAGAAAAAGCAAGAAGAAAAAGCAAAACTCACTGATATCTAAACATTAGAAAAAATTGTAAATGCAAAGGTTTCCTCAGTGGGGGACAGACACTTTCAAACCTGACTCTAAGTTCTACAGCCTCCTATCATTCTCTTCAAGGCTAGCTTCACCTCCTGGTTCCGCAGAGTGTAGATGATGGGGTTGACAAAAGGAGTGATGGCTGTGGGGAACAGGGCAGCTGCCCCATCCAGGGGGCTGTTGGCTTCAGGCCTCAGGTAGATGAAGGCACAAGGCACATAGTACACGGTTACCACAGTTACATGGGCTCCACAGGTTGAAAAGGCCCGGCGCCGCCCATCAGCTGTACGGATTCTCAGGATGGCCTGAATGATCCGTATGTAGGAGAGGAGAATCAGGGAGAAGCAACTGGCAACCACCACCCCAATGTCCACAAAGGTCACCAGCTTGTTGACTGTTGTATCAGCACAGGCCAGCCTCAAAACTGCAGGGATGTCACAGAAGAAGTACTCTACCTGATTAGGCCCACAGTAAGGCAGACGGAAGGTTAGGATGGCCTGGAGAGCCCCGTGGATGGATCCTGCCACCCAAGCTCCAGCCACAAGTAATGTACTCAGCTTAGCATTCATGAGCACAGGGTAGTGCAGGGGCCGGCAGATTGCCAGGTACCTGTCATAGGCCATCAGGGTGTAGAGGAAGCACTGGGTGCTGCCCAGGAAGTGATAGAAATAGAGTTGAGTGACACAGCCACCAAATGAGATGGGTGTGATGACTAAAGTGAAGTTCATCATGAAGCGAGGAACAATGATGGTGGAGATGGCCATGTCAATGACGGAAAGAACACCAAGAAAGATGTACATGGGATGGGCGTGGAGTTGCACATCTACCCAAACAGTGATTAGAATAAGCAGGTTCCCCAGCTGAGTCAGGATGTAAATCAGCAAAAAGAACACAAAAAGAAACATCCTTAGCCTGAGTGGATAGGGAATTCCTGTCAGGATGAACTCAGTCAACAATGTGCTGTTGACTCTTTCCATCTTCTGGAAAATTCTTACCTACAGAATGGACAAAACAGGACTTAGCATGGGGGTAAGAGGAAAGTGACGAGGAACTAGAGTAAGAGATTGTAAAATTCGAGACAGTGGCAGAGAAGTTTCTCTCTTATGTGGAGAGATGACAAGTAGGGAAAAGTGTGTTCTGTGGCAGGGGCTGGCCTATCTTATAAGTGAAGTTTTATTGGAACACAGCCATGCTCATTTACATATGTATTATCTGCAGCTGCTTTAGTGCTAGGATGGCAGAGTGGTCATTATGTTTGTCCTGCAAACCCTAAAATATTCACTCTCCGGACGTTTATAGAAAACGTTTGCGCTTAGAAGTTTGTACTTTGAGAACTTTTGCCAAAGATTAAGGATTTACTGGAAATGACACGTGTGGGAAAGGATTCAGTAGAACCTCAGTTCTGGAACTTAATACAGTCCGAAAGGCTGTTCAAGAAGCGATTTGTTCAAAACCCGAATCATTTTTTCCCCATTAGAAATCATGTAAATTTGAATTATTCTGTTCCAGACCCACAAATGATTCCCTGTTTTAACTTTTCTAATATATACAGTACATGTCTAATGTACTGTTTAATCTATAAATAAACACTTTTTTCCTTCAATTTATCAAACCACTCCTTACTAGCCTTACAGGAGTCACTTTCAACACTGTTCCAGGGATGTCTTTCAGCACCTTTGCGTTTTCACATATCATTGCCTCTGAAATGCTATCGCAAGCTAACTGCTTTTCATTCATCCAAATTAGCAACACTTTTTCTACCTCTGCAATTGCCTGTGATTTATGCTTTGTGAGCACTTTCACACCCTTGGCAACATTAGCACTCTTGACGGCCTCTTTATGTTTTAAAATCGTCCTAATCATTGATTTTGCCAGCAACAAAAGCATGCTTTCCTTTGTTGCCTTAGGGATGCTGTTTGTCATGCTGAGGTATCAACATAAAGTGTTGCTGGTTGGAGAACTGAATGTTGTTGGGCTTTTTTCTTGACAAACAGACACTTTTCCCCCTTGAGTAACTTGGAACCTAATTGTTTGAGATGGAGGATGTTTGAGAACTGAGGTTTGACTGTATTTGTTTTGTTAGAATTCTGCCAGTTAGAAACTTCCAGAGGCCACAGCCTCATTCTTATCTCTGCCAGGATATAAGCTTATATGGAGTGGGGAATATGCAGAAAGGCAATGAAAAATTTTCTTTCCCTCTTTGTAGTAGACAAAACGAAATGGAACTTTGATTAAATGGCTGGTTGTGTGTGACAGTGATTGATGCTGTGTAAGTCTACTCTCCAAGTCCTTCATCATTAAAGGAAAATAATGGCCATGAAGCTGTGAGCATATAAGTGAAGTTGTGGTTGGTGCTTGATGCTATGTATTTTGATTCCTTTGTATCTAATATTTGTGTCTTGGAACATGGAAAAGGAAGAGAGAAGAGGAGGAAGCAAAGAGGGATGGTCACAGTGAGAAGTCAGGTGCCTGCTCTGGTCGAGCAAACCAGAAAAGGTCAGATGTTAAACTCTGCAGTTTTACGGTAGAAGCTTGATTTGGTCTCCCTACAGAATCAGGCATCGGGAAATCAGTTCACACTGTTCAAATACCTGAGAGAATGACTTGTAAACCAAACAACCCATTTGTTAATCTGTAGTGGGAGAGCTCACTCTCATGACTGAAATGGTATGTCTACTACTCCCGGCAACCACTTATTAATATTGAGGTCCCTGGAAAACAAATTAGGAGCCAGAAGTATTTTTCTGAGTTTTGAATCAGAGCAAAGGGAATTTGATGGAGCACACAATTCAGGCTTCAACAGTTTGAATGAATTGCACCTGGTAAATCACAAGTATCTCTATATTTCACTCTTTCCTTCAGATACAATATCTTTTTCTTCTGGGCAGTAGTGAGGATATGTTCACAAGGTTTTACTTTAATTATTTTCTTTCTGAGTCTATATCTCTTTTAGATTGCCTTTATTATTTTCAATGGCTTTCTTCTTTTCAGCACATTTCTCAACTTTTTAGAGTTCCTAAATTATCTTTTGCTTATTTATTTTTTGTACTGTTTTCTTATTTGCTTTAGGGAATACTCTCTCTGTTCTCTGAATTACTCTCTAGGAACAATGACTACTTTTGGGAAATTTCCTGTAAATAGGGAGATCCAGTCCACATGCAGTGTGCTGATTCTTGTGTGTGTGTGTGTGTGTGTGTGTGTGTGTGTGTGTGTGTGTGTTTTAAATACATATAAAATATTTGTTAACATGAGAATGAGAAAACTAGTTAGAATATAAAGTTTCTAAGAGCATTGAAGAATAGGGTATTTATAGACATTAAAAAAAAGACTATTGGCATAAGGTTGCTAGATTAATATAAACCTGGTTACAGTGCAATGAAACTATGGCTTTGGAGATAAATTTTCTACCAAAAAGAAATCTACAAAGTTAACATGCTACTTCATAGAACCTGAACTTAAAATGTTTTTAAAATTAATTTTTTATATTGAGGTATAATTGATGTATAACATTATATTAGTTTCACATGCACAACACAATGATTCAATGTTTGTATATGCCAATTCTCATTTTATTTAACCTGAGGGAATAGTATTTCCTAATCTTGCCCTTAGATTTTAGAACCATCTTAAAGGGAAGGATGAGGGGAAGGCATATAGCCCTATTTGTAATACTGTCTTTATTAGGTGTGATTTTATTCCAGTTGCAATTAAAGTTTCTTCTATCTATTTCTCTAACAAGTTTCTTCCCAATTTAGTTATAAATATTAACAGGACAATTTTCTTTTTCCTTCTTCCCTGTGCTGTTGCCATTATTATAGATCTCCAGGCATGAAACTTGGGTGAGCACCCTTCTTCTTACTGTGATTCATTGATATCCCAGATGTGGCTCTGAGATGCCTTAATTCCTTTCAATAATAAAATTGGAGGTAGGAAGGGAGAAAGAGAGAGAGAGAGAGGGAGAAGAACATGACACAAAGAAAAAGAAACATGGCACTGATGAAACCTCAATGAACTAGGATGGTATGAACTCACAAAATAATGATGGCATTTTACACCTGTATAGTGATGATCCTTAGAGGAGTTAAATGACAGAGGAGTCCCATAGCTATACAGTGCTAGAGTAAGCACTACCACTAGGATTTATGATTTCCAGTCTAGTATTCTTTCTACATTTTACTTAAGATCCCTTCCCACAAATAAGCCCAAAAAATTTAGTAAATCAGGTTATTTCAGATTGTAAATTGTTAGTTTAAAAATTCTTTGACAACATTAATTGTTAGTGTGCTGAAGCCATAGCTTTGTCTATGATCAGAATAAGGATTTTAAGAATTTGATGGTTCATTTTGTGAAAGATTCTAATTGCTGCCCTATTTCTAAACCTAGATGTAGTAGAGTTAAGTGCATGTTCTAAACTTAAACACATTTTGTTCCCATTAATCTGTGAAATGGCCCATCTCCTTTCACTGTCACACTGATACATTTTTTAAAAAAGTAGAATATTGCCTTGGGGCTTAGCAGTATTTTCATTTTACAGGGACTGTGAAGGTATTGATGCAATATATTTTTGCATTGTGATCTTATATCAAATACAAAAGGTCATCTAGTATAAGCATGTTTGAAAAAATATGGGAATCATTAGTGGATCACAAAACGCCTGTAAATCTATAATGCTGATGATTAAAAATTGTTAGTGACTGATTTGCCTCGGGCCGTGGTCGGCAAACTGTGGCTCATGAGCCGCAGTTTGCCAACCACGGGCCTAGGGCGTTAAGTACGTTTTCTAATGAGGAAAAGAGCAGGCTTGACCCTATTTCAGCTTAATTTTGGTCTCAAATTACATGCCTAACTCTAGTCATCCATTTATCAAATGGTCATGAAGAAACTAAAATTTTTTTTATGTCTGATAATAAACTCAAAGCACTTTCTTTTAATTTATATAAAAGCATCTTAAATATTTAGAACACATATAATCTATTGCCATTTTCCGAATTTTACATGACATGAAAATAATCGAAATCTTCACAGTCCCAATAAAATAAAACTGAAAATAATCTAAAGAGAAATAATATGTAGATATATAATAAATATATACATATAAACAATGAGATGAGAAAAAATTGAGTTATTAAGTTTGATAAATAAGGCCTCAAATTTCCTTTAAAATATAAAACCCTTATTAGCAATGCATTTGAACTGTCTGTTTAAACAACACAGAAATCAGATTATAGTTTTACTCACATCCATTCTTCACATTTTGGGCAGAGAACCTGTGTTACAGGAAGAAGGGACCTGACAAGGACCAAACAGCAAGGAGTAAAGGTGGAACCACCACAGAACTCCAAGATATTCTTACCTTTTAAGGCAGTGAATGAGCTTGAAGAAAGGTGGCTTTAGAGAAAGATGTAGCCAATAAAAGGCTTGGGGAGATAGTGTTATCCCCATATTATAAGGCTAAATGGTAGCTGCACAGTTAGACTTGGAGCAGGAAAGAAAATTTCTATGAGAGCAGAAAGAAATATATTGCATAATGAAACAAGAAAAGACATTGAGAGATAAAATGACTGAATGTGAAGAAATCCTTTGCACAGTGTTTGAACCCAACATGTATCGATATCTGAAACTTACTCTGTGGTCATCTATAATTAGGAATATCTTCCTCTCTTGTCAGCACCTCTCCGCATCAGTGATCAAGTCCTGTAGATGACATTTAACTCTGGAAAATGGAATGGGACTTGGGGGAGAGAATCACCTTCATCTGGAGGTGTCAGTATCCACAGAAAATCCTTTCGCAATCTGAAAGAAGAAATACGAAGCTGTTCCTAGGATAATTTCAATGGTTTTGGGTCTCACGGGGTCAGGATATTTACTGTGAAGAGCTCATGGCAAAAGACCAAAAGAATGAAACTCTTTTATTATTTGCCTGCTTAGTTGTAGAAGTTCTCTTCCAGTTTCCTTACAAACTGGGGAAAAGAGTTGGGGCTCCCTCTGAAGGTAACTGCTAAGGTTGGTCTCCTTTGTGTTCTGTTACATCATTTATTTTCCCCAGAGTCAATTATAATGTGTGAGACATTCAGCTTAGGGAATATTATAATAGAACCCTTGTTTTTTTTTCTTATTGTTGACACAGATGTCCCCCCTCCCCAACTTTGTCCCCTTCCAACCAGCCCCCATCCCTCTTCCCTCTGGCCATCACTATACTATTGTCTGTGTCTATGGGTTATGCATATATGTTCTTTGGCTAATCCCTTCACCTTTGTTCATCCAACACCCTCCTCCCCACCCCCCGCCCACTTCCCTCTGACAACTGTCAGACTGTTTCATATATCCATGCCTTTGTTTCCATTTTATTCATCAATTTATTTTGGTCATTAGATTCTACATATAAGTGAGATAATATGATATTTGTCTTTCTCTGACTGGCTTATTTCACTTAGCATAATAATCTCCAGGTCCATCCATGTTGTTGCAAAAGGTAAGATTTCCTTCTTTTTTTTTTTTTTTTTATGGCAGTCTAAGTATCCCATTGTGTAAATGTACCACAGCTTTTTTTTTTTTTTTTTTTTTTTTTTTTTTTTTTTAAGATTTTAAATCGATTTTTAGAAAGGAAGGGAGAGGGAGAGAGAGAAAGACACATCTGTATCCCCCCTACCTGGGATCAAACCCACAACCTAAGAATGTGCCTTGACTGGGAATTGAGCCGGCAACCTTTTGGTGCACGGGACGATGCCCAACCAACTGAGCCATACAGGCCAGGGCTGTACCGCAGCTTTTTAATCCACTCATCTGCTGATGGGCATTTGAACTGTTTCAAGATCTTGGCTGTTGTAAACAATGCTGCTGTGAATAGAGGGGTGCATATTGGTGCGTTGGGATTCTTAGGATGTATTCCCAGAAGTGGGATCGCTAGATCAAGTGGCAATTTTATTTTTAAAATTTTTGAGGAAACTCCATACTGTTTTCCATAGTGGCTGCACCAATCTGCATTCCCACCACTAGTACACTAAAGTTCCCGTTCTCCACACCCTTGCCATCACTTGTTTGTTGATTTGTTGATGGTAGCCATTCTGGCATGTGTGAGGTGATACCTCATTGTAGTTTTAATTTGCATCTCTCTGATGACTAGTGACGTTGAGCATTCTTAAAAAATATATAATTTTATTGATTTTTTACAGAGAGGAAGGGAGAGGGACAGAGAGTTAGAAACATCGATTAGAGAGAAACATCGATCAGCTGCCTCCTGCATACCTCCTACTAGGGATGTGCCCACAACCAAGGTACATGCCCTTGACCGGAATCAAACCTGAGACCCTTCAGTCAGCAGGCCAACACTCTATCCACTGAGCCAAACTGGTTAGGGCTGAGCATTTTTTCATATGTGTATTGGCCATCTGTATGTCCTCTCTGGAGAAGAGTCTATTCAAGTCCTTTGCCAATTTTTTAATTGGGTTGCTTGTCTTCCTGATGTTGAGTTGTGTAAGTTCTATTTTGGAGATTAACCTCTTTTCCGATGTATCATTAGCGAATATGTTCTCTCATTCAGTGGGTTCACTTTCATTTTCTTGATGGTTTCTTTTGCCATGCAGAAGCTTTTTAGTTTGATATAGTCCCATTTGTTAATTTTTTGTTTTGTTTCCCTTGCCCTAGGAAACATATTGGCAAAAATATTGCTACAAGAGATGCCTGCCTATGAGCTTTTACTGCCTATGTTTTCTTTTAGGATTTTCATGGTTTCGTGACTCACATTTAAGTATTTTTTTCATTTTGAGTTTATTCTGTGGATGGTGTAAGTTAGTGGTCTAGTTTCATTTTTTTCATGTACCTGTCCAATTTTCTTTTTAAAAAAATGTTTTTATTGATCTCACAGAGGAAGGAGAAGGGAGATAGAGATAGAAACATCAAAGATGAGAGGAATTATTGATTGGCAGCCTCCTGTACATCCCCTACTGAGGATCAAGCCCACAACCTGGGCATGTGCCCTGATAGGGAATCAAACTGTGATCACTTTCCTGGCTTATAGGTCAGTGCTCAACCACTGAGCAACACTGGCTAGGCTACCTGTCCAATTTTTCAACACCATTTGCTGAAGAGACTGTCTTTCTCTTGCCTGCTTTGTCAAATATTAATTGACCATATAGATGTGGGTTGATTTCTGGACTCTCTGTTCTAGTCCATTGATCCATATACCTATTCTTATGCTAGTACCAGGCTCTTTTGATTACTATGGCCTTGTAGTATAGTTTGATATCAGGTATGGTAATATAGTAGCACTAGAGGCCCAGTGTGCAAAATTTGTGCATGGTGGTGGTGGGGGGCCCTCAGCCCGGCCTGCATCCTCTCACAATCCAGGACGCTGCATGCACCAGTGACCATACTTTTCATACAGGTAAAAGGCATCTTGCTGTTGTATGGGCAGCTACAGTTTTTTTGCCCTGATTATAAAAAGTAATACATAACATGATCCTTCTGAGGCAGTAGTACCATTTTCCCCATCTTATGGGTGGAAAACTGAAGCAGAGAGAAGTTAAGTAATTGGCTTTGTCACACAGTTATAAGTGTCATAATCAGGGCTGACCACAAAATGTGCAAGCCAGAGTCCATGCATGTAATTACTGCATCATCCTATTTTTTCAGTGTTAGAGTAACCTTGCCAGGTTTTAATTTTTAAATCTAAGGGACTGTTCCCAATATATAGGGTAGGGTCCCTAGGCCTGGCTGGTGATCAGGGCCATCTGTGGGGTGACTGGTGGGTGGAGCGATCGGAGGGCCCCCGCTGACACCTGCCTTGGCTGGTGGTCTGGTGCTGCCCGCTGGCGGGCCCCACCCCTGGATCACATCCACTGCTTGCCTCCCTCTGCGTGAGGCGACCAGTGGGGCGCTTGTTGGCCGACCCTGCCCCCCAATTACCGCTGCTGGTTGCCTCTCTCTGGGGGGGCGGGGGCGGGGGGCATTGAGTATCTGCCCCCTGGTGGTCAGTGTGCATCATAGCAACCGGTTGTTCTGCTGGTTGTTTGGCCTATTTGCATATTAGGGTTTTATTATATAGGATCTTTGTGATAAGATGAGGCCAATATTTATGGTTTGTTTCTGGGAAACTCCCTTATTCATAACTTTTTTGAATTTTGTAACATCAATTTGGACAAAGTCTGTGGGGCTTAAGAAGGCTTATTGATGATTGCATGTCTGTGATTTCTTTTACCTTCCAAAAGCAAATTTGCAAAAAAAGGAAGGAAAAACTAATGTGGCTGTTATCAGTCAAAATATTATTTTATTGGCATATTCACATTTCATGAAATTCCTATTTCTTTGAATTACTACAGTGCTAACATAATCTGCACAGACTAGGAGAAATAGAGTGTCAGGGTTAGAGTTAGAGGGACACGAGAAGTCATTCAATTCAACTATCACCTACAGTATGCTCCCTGAGTAGTGAATTTTATTAGTATTTCTTAGTTCTGTTTCTTTGAATACTTTGAGATTCATTTGACTTCTTTTCTGCTAGTCTGATCTTTGGAACTGTCTGAACCTTTTCTCAAACTTTCTTCAAATGTCTAGTGATGGTCTATGTATTAAGAGAATACCTTGAATGTGATCTGTTCTTCTGCCCCCAAAATTTTGAGGTGAACTCTGTAGCTCCCAAGTCACTTCGATGTTGAAGTATCTAGCACAGAGGTTGGCACATTTTTTCTGTAAAGTGCAGATAATAAATTTTTTTGGCCTTGAAGACCATACAGTCTCTGTTGCATTTATTCAAGTCTGCCATTGTACATGAAAGCAGCTATAAATAGTAAACTTAAAAACGGACATGGCTGCCAGACCGACATGCTCAGTGAATGAGCATCGACCTATGAACAGGAGGTCACGGTTAGATTCCTGGTCAGGGCACATACCTGGGTTGCGGGCTCAATCCTCATTGGGGGCGTGCAGGAGGCAGCTAATCAATGATTCTTTCTCATCATTGATGTTTCTATCTCTCTCCCTCTCCCATTCGCTCTGAAATCAATAAAAATATATTTAAAAATGGACATAGCTATATTATAATAAAACTTTATTTGTAGATAGCAAAACTTGAATTTTATATAAATTTTGTGTTTCAGCCCTAACCGGTTTGGCTCAGCAGATAGAGCGTCAGCCTGCGGACTCAAGGGTCCCAGGTTCGATTCCGGTCAAGGGCATGTACCTTGGTTGTGGGCATATACCCAGTAGGGGGTGCGCAGGAGGCAGCTGATCGATGTTTCTCTCTCATTGATGTTTCTAACTCTCTATCCCTCTCCCTTCCGCTCTGTAAAAAATCAATAAAATATATTTAAAAAAATTTTATGTTTCATAAAAAATTATTCTTCTTTTCTTTTTCCCCAACTATTTAAAAAGTGTAAAAACCATTCTTAGCTTGCAGGGTTTAAAAAAATCAGGTAGCAGGCTAAATTTGGACCGCAGGTGAATAGAGGTGATTAGGGGAAGAACAAAACTTGTTTGTGACTAATTAGTGAGAACTGGCCCAAAAGGGTGTGTGTGGGTAGATGAAGCCAGGCGAAAATGTCTGTCTTACCTTTTTCACAGCCTGGCCTTTTCTTATATTTTGCTGCTTCCATTATTCTAGAAAGCATGATTTCAGTTGAAATAGTTTTCAAAAAGGAAACTGTTAAATTTTATGGGTCAAGGTTTGTATATTACAACCAGAATACGTGTGAAGAAGTACTTTGTGAAATAGGGCTGTACAGGTACAGGCTCATGATTTCCTAAGTTGTTCACAACTTAATCTAGTTTCACAGTTTCAATTGACCATCTTCTAGATCTGTTCCACAAAAACCACTCTTTTCCACAATAGTAGTTGTGTTCATTGATTAAATTAGCAATTGTGAGTGTGAGAACAAGAAAAAAAGTCCTCTCTTTTTCTTTGCTGTAGCCTTCTACAATTTATGAGGATCACCTGGTAATTAAACCTCAAGATTGTTAATCCCTCTGTTCAAACTGCAAGACAGGATGAGTAACTCTCAAGGGTACATTCTTGCGTACACTTCCTCCCTGCTGGTTTAACAACTCAAGGATAATTATGGAAAGTTCCCTTCCCCCCTTCTCTTCAAAAAGGCCTCTTTTGAACTCTTCATAACTTTTACTGTAAGCATGATTTACAGGCTTGTGTGAAGATACTGATAAAGACACCTCCCTAGGACATCTGCTCAGGTTTAAAAAAGATAGGTTTTCACAGACAGCCCAATCCTCCTCCCTGCCTTGTCACCTAGCAACAACAGCCATTATCATTTAAAAGAGCAGGCCAATGTTTATTTCTTGCCCTTGTATTGATTAGCAATGCACCAGACCTTTCCCTTGGGGAAGGTAAAAAACAAACAAAACTTTCTCTCTGCATCTATCTCTTCTTTTAGTTGTGAATTCTTTCACAGCCCTTGTCACCAGCCAAAACTATAACAGTAATGATACACATACCTCTAAGAAAGTAGTTAGGTTTTATGGATTAAATGTGCATATAATCCCAAGATCTCACAGGCCTCACAGCATCTTATCTCCTCTGGCAACAATAATGAGGTCCATGAGGTTAAGTGTTACACAAAAGACATATCCATTAACTTTCATTTCTTTCTAACATTATTTTAGTTGTGTCACAATTGGCAATTTTATTGCTTCTGATGAGAGAGATGCAGATAAAGAGATGGGCAGCCATTGTTGTTGCATCTCCCCCTATGTTTGCAAGCTTCTCCTCCTCCAATTGAGGTAACTACCAGGGGATTTAAAGAGCTTGTGTCTTTTTCTCTTCCTTCATTTTTTGCTTTTTATCTCTTCAGGAGACAGACATTAAGATATGAATATTAAAAAGCAACTTCAGCCCTGACTAATGTTGCTTAGTGGTTGGAGCATTGTCCTGCATATTGAAGGGTCACGGGTTCCATTCCTGGTCAAGGGCATATACCTTGGTTGCAGGCTGATCCTCAGCCCCAGTTGGGTTGTGTGCAAGAGGCAACCAATAGATTCTCTCTTCCCAACCCCTCCCTTCCATTTTCTCTAAAAAAAAAAAAAAAAAAAAAAAAAAAAAGCAACTGCACACACAGGGAAAATGAGAAAGTGACCACATATGCCCAAGGAAAGGTTAGAAAAGGCTTCAGAATATTTAAGTTTACATTTCAGGCTGATCCTTGGCAGAAATAGACTACATGCACAACCACCCTATCAATAAAAAACAAAACAGAACCCCCCCCCCCCAAAACCAATAAACCTGGCAAGCCCTGGGGAAGGAGGAGAATCTGATTTTCAGAGTTACCACCTTAATAGATTCAAATGTCTAGTGTTCAACAAAAAAATTCATAAGACATACAAAGAAATAGGAAAGTATGGCCCATTCAAAGAAAAAAACCCCAACAGAAACTGTTCTTAAGAAAGACCTAATAGAAGATATAATAGACAAATATTTTAAGCAAGTGTTTCAAAGATGCCCAAAGAACTAAAGGAAGATGTGGAGAAAGTAAATAAAAGTATTTGTGAACAAAATGAAAATGCCAAAAAAAGATAGAAAACCTAAAAAGAAATAAAAATAATTTTGATGTTTTGAACCAGGACATGTGCCCTGACCAGGAATCAAACTCCAACCTCCTGGTTCATAGGTGTATGCTCAACCATTGAGCCACACTGGCCAGATAGGGACAGTCTTTTTGACAAATGGTGCTGGGATATCCACATGTAAAGAATGAAGTTGGACCCTTACCTAACACCATATACAGTATAGTCCCTCCTTATTTATTGTTTTGCTTTCTGTGATTTCAGTTACCTGTGGTGGTCAATAATGGCCCCCAAATATTAAATGATAAAATTTCAGAAATAAATAATTTATGTTTTAAATTTCACACTGTTCCAAACGGCATGATGAAATCTTGTGCCATCCTGTTCCATCCTGGGCCAGACATAAATCATCCTTTTGTTCAGTGTGTCCATGCTGCATATACTATCTGCCCCTTAGTTACTTAGTAGCACTCTTGGTTATCAGATTGGCTATCAGAGGGAGAGAAAGACCATATTCACATAACTTTTATTACAGTACTAGAGGCCCGGTGCACAAAAATTTGTGCACTCGGGGGGGGGGGGTCTCTCAGTCCGGCCTATGCCCTCTTGCAGTCTGGGACCCCTCGGAGGATGTCTACCTGCTGGCTTAGGCCCGCTCCCTGGGGGATCAGTCCCAAGCTGGCAGTCAGACATCCCTCTGGCAGCCCAGCAGCCCTTGGGGCATGTCCACTTACCAGCAGGGAGCAGACCTAAGCTGCAGTCAGACATCCTTAGTGCTGCTGAGGAGATGGGAGAGGTTCCCACCACCACCACTGTGCTGGCAGCCATCAGCCTGGCTTGTGGCTGAGCAGAGCTCCCCCTGTGGGAGCGCACTGACCACCAGGGGACAGCTCCTGCATTGAGCATCTGCCCCCTGGTGGTCAGTGTGTGTCATAGTGACCAGTCTTTCTCAGTCGTTCTGCTGTTAGGGTCAATTTGCATATTACCCTTTTATTATATAGGATAGAGGCCTGGTGCACAGGTGGGGGCTGGCTGGTTTGCCCTGAAGGGTGTCCCGGATTAGGGTGGGGGTCCCACTTGGGTGCCTGGCCAGCCTGGGTGAGGGGCTGTTGGCTGTTTGTAGGCTGGTCAAGCCTCCTCCCCCGCCCCAAGTGGGGACCCTCACCCCATGGAGGTTTGGCCAGCCTGGGTGAGGGGCTGATGGCTGTTTTCAGGCTGGCCAACTCCCCTGGCCACAGAAGCTCCCAGCCTCTCTTTTTTTCTTTTCTTTTTTTTTTTTTTAATTATGGGATTTATTTACCTTCTATAATTGAAACTTTGTAGCCTTGAGTGGAGCTCAGAGCTGGCCAGGGCAGATGGGAAGCTTGGCTTCCTCCATCGCCAGGGGCAACCCGAGCCTCCTGCTTGCTCCAGCTCCGTGGCCATGGCCAGCTGAAAGCAGGTATCTGGGGTTTATTTATCTTCTATAATTGAAACTTTGTTGCCTTGAGTGGAGCTCAGAGCCGGCCAGGGCAGGCAGGAAGCTTGGCTTCCTCCATCACTGGGGCAACCAAGCTTCCTGCTTGCTCCAGCTCCATGGCTGCCGGCCGCCATCTTGGTTGGGTTAATTTGTATATAGTCACTCTGATTGGCTGGTGGGCGTGGCTTAAGGTGTAACGAAGGTACGGTCAATTTGCATGTTTGTCTTTTATTAGTGTAGACATTGTTTTAATTGTTCTATTTTATTATTAGTTGTTGTTAATCTCTTACTGTGCCTAATTTAGAAATTAAACTTTATTATATATACAAAAAACCTCAGACTATATAGGTTCAGTACTATTCATGGTTTCAAACATCCACTGAAAGTCTTGGGACATATTCTCCATGAATAAAGGGGGACTACTGTACAAAAGTTAATGCATAATGAATCAAGGACCTAAATGTAAGTCTAAAATCTATTAAACTCTTACAAGAAAACATAAGACAAAAGCTTCACAAAGTTGGATTTGGCAATGATTTATTGGCTATGACCCCAAAGGCACAGATAACAAAGGAAAAAGTAGAGAAATTGGATTTCATAAGCATTAAACAGGTTTGTGTATCAAAAGACACTATTAACAGAGTAAAAAGATAACCCAGAGAATGAAAGATAATATTTGCAAATTACATATCTGATAAGGGATTAATAAATACCCAGAACCCTTAAAACTCAATAAAAAACAAATAACCCTATTCATTAAAAAATGGGCAAAGGACTTGAATGGACATTTTAAAGAAGATATACAAATGGCCAACAAACCATGAAAAGATTCTCAACATCACTAATCATTAGAGAAACACAAACGAAAACTACAACAAAATACTACTTCATACCCATTAGAATGGTTACTATATATATATAAAAAAAACCCCAGAAAACATCAAGTGTTGGCCAGATGTGGAGAAATTAGAACTCTTGTACACAGTTAGTGGGAATGTAAAAGATACTGCTGCTGTGAAAAACAGCTTGCTGGTTCCTCAAAATTTAAAAATAGAATTAACACATGATCCAGCAATTCTTCTTCTGGATATATTCTCAAAATAACTGAAAGCAGGGTCTCAAAGAGATATTAGAATATCCATATTCATAGTAGCATTATTCATAATACCTAAAATGTAGAAGAAACCCTAGTATCCATCAATGGATGTATAGATAAAAAAATGTGGTATATACATACAATGAAATATTATTTATTTTTAAAGAGGAAGAAAATTCCACAATATTCTGCAGCATGAATGAACTTTGAGGTTATTTAAATAGGAATTTTTAGGGGTGAAATTGGCAGATTTAGGGAATTTTTAAAATTAAGGGGGTCCATGGAAGAAACACAGGGCTACAGAGCTACAAAGCTTACATTTCCATAAGACAAGGAAGCAGGGAACCAGCAGAAGTTACATTTCCATAAGACAAGGGAACTGGGAGTAGTCAAAGGTCTATATTTACAAAATAAAGACGGAGGGCCTCACATGTCCCATGTGAGGTTTGACCTTTGAGCTCAGGAGTTGCTATAGTGACCAAATCACAGGGGAATAGTGGCCAATCAGAGGGGATATCGAGGCACAAAAACTGCAGCCTTTATAAACCCGGGAAAAAAGGATCTCGGGGGACTCTTCCCCCCTCCTATGTGGGAGACTGTATTTGTTCTTCAATAAATTTCCACCTTTGCTATACCATCTTCCATCCATGGATTCATTTTTCGACTCCCACAGACAAAGAATCTGGGGAAGCCATCCTGCCCAGGGGAATACCGTGTGTTCCAGTCCAAAAATCCTGTATCATTATTATTCTTAGTGAAATAAACAATCACAAAAAGGCAAATACTATATGATTCTACTTATATGAGGTACTTAAGAGTAATCAAAATCAGAGACAGAAAATACAATGGTGATTGCCAGGGGCTGGAGGAAGGGGAGAATGAGGAGTATTATTTAATGAGCATAGAGTATCAGTTTTATAAGATGAAAGGACTTATGGGGATGGATGATGGTGATGGTTGCACAACAACATGAATGTATTAAGTACCACTGAATTGTACACTTAAAAATGGTTAAGATGGCCTGGCCGGCATGGCTCAGTGGTTGAGCATTGACCTATGAACCAGGAGGTAAGGTTCAATTCTCAGTCAGGGCTGTGGGCTTGATCCCCAGTGTGGGGGATGCAGGAGGCAGCTGATCAATGATTCTCTCTCATTATTGATGTTTCTATATCTCTCTCTCTCCCTCTCCCTTCCTCTCTGAAATCAGTAAAAATATATTTAAAAAATGGTTACGATGGCAATTGTTATGTGATGTGTATTTTACCACAATAAAAAAATCTGCAAAAAAAAAAAAAATTGGGCTCACATGAAATACACTGCTGAGTGAAAAAACTGTCAATAAATGAACACATTTACCTGGTCCTTCATTTTCTGGAAGGAGCTATTGATACTTGCTCTTAACACTGTCCTGTACTTGAGTTCTCTGTTTCCAATTTCTTTTAAATGTTCCTCCAGGTAAGACCTGGACAGGTTACAGGGATAAGTCAAGGCTATTTACCTCATCCTGGCCTAGTTAGAAGGACATTGCATGATTGATTGATTGGCTCAATGAATGACTAGCTAGATGGTGTCCAGATTTTTGATGTTTGGCATTATGATAATTGACCAAAAGCTTTCCTGGATGCTTTGGATAATTCAAATGTAGTTCAAAAGACTTTCCTAGTGCTGTTTTTTTTTTTTTTAAATTCTCACCTAAGGATATGTGTTTTTTAAAAAATTGATTTTAGAGAGAGAGGAAGGTGGAGAGGGAGAGAGAAAAACATGGATCAGTTGCCTCCTATACGTGCCCCAACTGGGCATTGAATTCACAACCTAGGTATGTGCCCTGACCTGGAATCAAAACCTCAACCTTTTGGTATATGGATGACACTCCAACCAAATGAGCCGCCAGGGCAGGGCTTTTCTGATGCTGTTTTAATTTTTTGAAGATTGTCGATTGAATGAAATATTAATTAGGATGTGGTGAAGCTGCTATAACAAAGTAACCCAATAACAAAACCCTGGATTAAAGAAGTTAGAGGTTTATGTTCCTCTCTCCTAAAATTCTGAGGTGAGTGTTCCAACTTGGCAGATGACCCATCTCCACTTGGTTACAGAGTACTGCTAATGGATCTGGGTTCCTGCCATATGCCATTCCACCTCAGAGCAGGTAAAGAACACAGGAAAGTTTCTGGGCCAGTTTTGAGGGCCAGGTCTGGAAGTATCACATATACATAAACTCTCCTCATATTCATGTTGGGAGAACTTAGATATAAAAATACCCTTGCCTGCAAGAGGGACCAGGAAAAGTCCAAAGTGGGGCAGCCACATTCTAGCTACAGCTCTCTGACTAGGGAAGATGAAGAGAATGGATTTTGGTGGGCAATTAGCCACCTCTACGACAGTGCCTACAAGTAGATATTAGGGAAAAGGGGGCTACAACACAAACACTAATAAAACAATCTTTCTGGTCTCCAGGGACTCTGATCTAAACTACAGCACAGGCCAGCCTATGATAAGTGCTGTTATAAAATTCAAAGGACCAGAGGAGTACAGGGAGAAAGTGATAAGTTCTGACTGGGAAAAATCAAAGAAAACTTCTAGGAATAAGAATTTTTCATGGGTCATGAAGGAAGCACAAAACATCAATTTAACAATATGAGGAGTATTTCTGATATAGGAATATCTTAAGCAAAGGCTCAGAGGCCCCAAAGTAAGAAGAACGTTTAAAGAATGGCAGGTAAATTGATGGAGCCACTAGGAAAGAGAGATAAGGTGTGTTGGGATATGATTGTGGAGGACTTTGAATTCCAAGCTAAGAAGTCTGGCTTTATCTATATGCAGTGGAGAGGCAGTGAATATCCACAAAGAGGAAATGACACATTGAGTCCTATGTTTCAAAAAGGAAAATCTGGTAGCGGTATGGATGAGGATGGGGATAACAAAAGGATCACTTAGGAAGCCAGAGAGACATTCCTGAGACGGAGTGAACAGAAGTTGGTGAGTTATTGCATGGAGGATAGAGAAGGCTGGAAGGAAACACAGACAATCCACAGAGATTCACACCAAGTGCTTGGAAGTATAACTTTGACTTAAGCAAAGCAATCCTGAATGCCTAGCGGCTTGGGAAATTAGGAATGAAGCAAATGGATAAAGAGGGATGGGTTGGCATTATGCTTGTTTCCCCGAAATAACCCCCTCTCCTCCTAGATAGAGCATTTATTCCTCATATTTATTTGTGTAGAATGTGCTTTCTTCTGAGAGATGGGTTAGAAAATTGTAAAACAGTTCTGGCCAATATATTGAGGTTAAATATAGCACCAGAAGCTCTTCATAGCAGATTTACATTCAATTAAGCTGAAACTAACATTTAATGTTTGCCACATGCAGCAGTAGCTGAAAAGAGTGGTAGCAACGAAGATGGAGGTAGTTCCTGAGCCTTTGGTTACTTGTTTTCACTTGCAGCCCCTCGACCTCTTGTTATTCTCTTCAGAGCAGACTTCACTTCCTGGTTCCTCAGTGTATAGATGAGGGGGTTCAGAAATGGAGTGATAACAGTGTAAAACACAGCCACTGCCCCATCCAGGGGACTCTTGGAGCCTGGCCTGAGGTAGATGAAAATACAGGGGACATAGTAGACTGTGACCACGGTGAGATGGGAGCCACAGGTGGAAAAGGCCCGCCGTCGCCCATCAGCAGTGCGTATCTTCAGGATGGCATGGACTATGTTGGCATAGGAGAGCAGAATCAGCATGAAGCAACTGGCAGCCACTACCCCAATGTCCACAAAGGTCACAAGCTCATTGACAGTTGTGTCAGCACAGGCCAGTCTCAATACTGCAGGGATGTCACAGATAAAGTAATCTACCTGGTTGGGCCCACAGTAGGGCAGACGGAAAGTCAAGGTGGCTTGGATAGATCCATGGATGGAGCCAGCCACCCAAGCTCCAGCCACAAGGATGGTGCATAACTTACCATTCATGAGCATGGGGTAGCGCAGAGGCCGGCATATTGCCAGGTACCTGTCGTAGGCCATCAAGGTGTAGAGGAAGCACTGGGTGCTGCCCAGGAAATGAAAGAAATACAACTGAGCCACACAACCACCAAATGGGATGGTCTTGCTGCAGGGAGTGAAATTTAGAATAATTCCAGGAACAATGACTGAGGAGAGCCACATGTCCAGGAATGAGAGCACACCCAGGAGAATGTACATGGGGCGAGCATGGAGCTTTGGGTCAGCCCACACAGTGAGCAGAATGAGCAGGTTCCCCAGCTGAGTGAGGATGTAAATGATGAAGAAGATCAGGAAGAGGAGGATCCTCAGATTTTGGGGGTGAGGTAAGCCCAGGAGAATGAAATCTGTGACCACGGTGTCCAGAGATGTGTTTTTGGTCTTTCTCATGTTCTTTCTGTATTCTGCTAAGATGAATGGTGAAGTCAGACAAGGGAAATACAACACAAGGAGGTGGTAAGAATGCTTTTTTGTCTGATGACCAGAGTCTAGGACAGCCGTGGGCAAACTACGGCTGGTGGGCCGGATCCGGCCCGTTTGAAATGAATAAAACTAAAAAAAAAAAAAAGACCGTACCCTTTTATGTAATGATGTTTGCTTTGAATTTATATTAGTTCACACAAACACTCCATCCATGCTTTTGTTCCGGCCCTCCGGTCCAGTTTAAGAACCCATTGTGGCCCTCGAGTCAAAAAGTTTGCCCACCCCTGGAGGTAAACAAAGGATTTCTATATTTTAAGTGGAAAGCATTTGCTACTAATCACCTAAGTTTGCTTGGCAAGACAAGTCCTCAGAGGCTGCTTACTTTCTAGCTGCCCTGAAATGCACCTTCTATGGGAAACACTACAACAAGTGTTGAAAGCCAAGGCACTATCTATAATAAAAAAGGGTAATATGCTAATTTGACTGGATGTCTTCCGGACGTCATTCTGGACATTCTTCCTGACAAAGCCGGGGCTGGAGGGAAGCCAGCCTGGGTCCCGGGTGCCCGGGGGTGGCCAGAGAAGGGAAGCAGCCTGGGTCCCAGAGGAATGCTGGTGCTGGCAGCCAGGGGGAGGAAGGCTTACTATTGCATGAATTTTTGTGCATTGGGCCTCTAGTTAATAATAATAGTGTTAATGCATTTGATGGGTCTATGCCCAAAAGGGAATCATAGAGAAGTGGGTTCCGGTGTTACGGAGCAGTGCAGAACAATTACTCCACAATTACCATCCCTATTGTTGGTCTCTGACTTATCCTTAAAATGTCTCCTTTGATGATATACAAGAATCTTTGTGATTTAACCCTAGCATATTTCTAGTCTTTTTTCCTTTGGTTCCCTCAGAGCACCACACCCTCCTTCTTTCTGGACCTACTCTTTCTGGAGTTTCCTTATTCATCCTAACAGCCTCATTCCTCAGGATTCACTTTGGCTGCCACCTGCTTTGGGAAGAGATTTTCCTTAGGAAACAGTCTTCTGGGAGATAAGAGTTTATATTATAAAAGGCAGTTGCAGTATCATGTAATAAGAGCTATTTGCTTAAATGCTCATTGGTTTCTTCTACTAGGTTACAAACTCCTTTAGAACAAAACCATAGTCTATTTTTTTTGTTTAATGTTTCTGCAGCACCTGCCTTAGTACTTGGCAATGGTAAGTTAATAAATATTTACTAACTGATTGATTGACTGGATTTTGCCAGTTCCCATTAATTCTGCATCCTGTTTCCCTCTGTGATCACATTTCTCATGCTTTATGTCACATGTATTTCAACAATTGAGTCTATTCCCAGTGTAAACAAAGTGAACTTTGCTTTTCATTTGCTCTAGAACAGGGGTCTTCAAACTACGTCCCGTGGGCCACATGCGGCCCGCCGAAAACATTTATCAGGCCCGCCGGGTGTTTTTGCCACCACTGCCTGTCCTGCTTAGCAGCCGACTCGTCCCGGGCCCGCAGTGCGCATGTGTGGAATGTCTGAGGGACAGTGAACTGGCCCTGTTTAAAAAATTTGAGGACCTCTGCTCTAGAATGTAACTTAAATTTATTGATTGACCAAAGTCGTTTAATAGTTTTGATGTTTTGGGTTATAATAGCATTGATTAGTATTGGATTTGACCTTTAGTATGCTGTTATTTTAATATCTTATTTGCCTTCCAACAGGTTAGATTCTTAAAAACGCTTTAAAGGTATTAAACATCTGAGTCAGATGTTATTTGAAAACTACCTTTGATGAATAGTTTGTTCCAAAAGAAATTTTCTTATTAACAGTTTCCTTTGTATTTTTACTTGTTCCTTAAACTAAACCATCTTATAATTTTTAAGAAACAACAAAAATTAAAATATATTTAGATTAAACTTTAAATAAACAGAGATATGAACATTGATAGATCTATCACTAAATATACCCTTTTACAAACACTAATCTCAAACATCTTTACTCTTCATTATTATTTAACCTTCAAGTAAGTTGACTAAGTGTGGTCATCACTGGGAAAAGAAGAGTGAAGTATGCCATACTTGAGTTTGCGCAGTAATGCTGAATATGATGCATCATTTACATTTGCACTTATATTGAACTGGAAATTAAGCCTTTGCTCTTGGCTTTATTTCCTCCCTCAAATTGGGAAAAGAAAAAATAAATGTTTAAAATTCAATTCAAAGAAGAAAGTTCTCAACTCTGGAGAAAGGCCAATTTAATTAAAAATTAATATGCCTAATTTATTAACTCTGTGAATAGAGGCTCAATGAGGTAAGGAAGAAGATGGGGGAAAGACATAGACTAAATACAATTTTTGACAAAGTTACTGAAACTTTTAAAGTCTAGAAATTAAGTCTTTCCTCCTACTGTGAATTGATGGGGCTTTAGGAATGCTTCCCTTCTTGGACTCACATGGACACGGCAGCAAAACCTGGAGGAGACTGTTCTTTCTCAGGTAGAATAGCGCAATGGGCGAAGAAAGTGTCTTCCAGAGCATCTCCTAGGCTTGTGATGATGCTGGATCTCTGCTTTAGAGTGGAATTAAAATCGTCCAGGGGATGGACACATTGACTATTTTAATAATCTATCAGGCCCCTTGCCCTTGGAGGCTCTTTATAGATTGCGACTTCTCTACCTAAGTGGCTTGAATTTTACATCAATTATGTTATTGGCTGTATCGCCTTTGATAGAGTCTTTTCTAAAAAAAAAAATTGTCAAGAGATTTATAGAAAACTATGTACCTCTTGAGAGTTCTACCCTGAAACATTTCCCCATGAGACATTCATTCCCTTGATCCTCATTGTATTTTGTTTTGGCAGCAAGCAGGAATCATTTCTACATGTCTAGAAAGTACCCCATGAGGAACAGCATGATCTTGCTGAATGACCTCCAATTTTGTGATTCCTTTCTTTGAAATGTTGTGGGATCACATATTTACCCACATTATCTCCAGAAATACATAGAAAATGTACTTAATTTTCAATAATTGAGCTTCTCCCCCCCCCCCCCATGTTTTGATCTCTCTGAATCTATATAATAAAAGCCTAAGCGATCGTTACTGTGGAATGACCAGAACCACCGGCCGGTTGCTACGATGTGCATTGACCACCAGGGGGCAGATGCCATTGCAGGAGCTCTGCCTCCTCTCCCCCATCCCCACCCCCCGTGGTCAGTGCACTCACAGCGGGGGGAATGCTGCTCAGCCAGAAGCCGGGATCACTGCTGGTGAGCGCAGCAGTGGTGGCGGGAGCCTCTTCCACCTCCGCAGCAGTGCTAAGGAGCAGTGAACAGGCGGGTGGTGAGGAGTGAGGGGTCCTGGACTGTGAGAGGGATCCCGGACTGTGAGAGAGATCCAGGACTGCGAGAGGGTGCAGGCCGGGCTGAGGGACACCCTCCCCCCAGTGCACAAATTTTGTGCACTGGGCCTCTAGTATTGATATAAACAACCCTAAATTTATATAAGTTGAGTAAAATTTAGTCACCTCCAGTTTAGTCTTGAGGACTCCATTGTTCTCATTGCAGTAGAGACAGAGGATGGTTTCAAATAGTTGGAGTACTCCTTGGATACTTGCTCTCTTTGTTGGGGTTTGGCAGGTTTGGTAGACAACTTGGTCCCATCTAAAATTATGGGGTGATTTTCTCCCCCACAAACTTATCTGGAATCAGTTGTGTACTGGGTTTTGTTTGTACTTTCTTACAATAGCTTACTGTTCTTAGCCTCAAGTCTGAAAGTCACTGCATGCAATGGTGACTTTGCTTTGACTCCAGCTGCTGCATGTCATTTCCAATACTTTTCTGTCTTTCCTGGCAAATATACAAGCATGGGTGGGCTTGAGAAGTTCTGTTATGTTCTGAGTGTATGCCTGCTATACCTCTAATTATAAACTTGTTTAGAATAATGTAGCAGAGGACTCTGAAAGTTAATTCTAGTATTTCTGATCCTTGGATTTCTAGAAGGATGGTTGAACTGCTCTCTCTTTTGTTGTTGTTAATCTTCACCAGAGGATACTTTTTCCATTGATTTTTAGACTGAATACATTCCGACTGGGGCGGGGACTGAACCTGCAATACAGGTCCATGTCCTTGAGTGGGAAATGAATCTAAGACCCTTTAGTGTGCAGGCTGACACTCTTAACAACTGAGCAACACTGGCCAGGGCCTGCTCTTTCTCTTTCTTCTCTTTCCCCTCCTCATCCTATTATCCTGTGGTCCTAAGGATGGAAGATAGAATTTGTTTTTAGAGAAAGCTCATTATTCAAAGGAAGGACCCCTTGGTGAGTACTTTAGTTTGTGCAATGGCAAGTCATATACTTGTTCATTTATCCCTGGAGGGCTCTAAAACTTGTGAAGTAAAGGGAAATGCCTCAGCTTGCGATATTAAGATTGCATTTAATTCTAAAAAAATCTGTCCTTATTTTTGTATTTCTTGGAGGAATTAGTTTGATATTATTTAAATTTTTTGTGCTCCAAAGTAGGAGTAGTTTGGTGAGTGCAGCATCTGTGGACTTAAGGAGTGAAGGGAAGATTGAGGAGAACTTCTCTCTATGGAACAGAAGACTGAGGTCATGCAATGAGGTAGAGGGTGGGGGTGGGAAAGACATGGCCAACAGGGAATTCCCATAAAAGTACTGGACAATGAACATGAAGAAGAGTAAAATTTGGTATTCAGTTTAAAGATTTTCTTTTTCTGAATTGTAATTCTTGTATGCTACCCAAAAGTCTTTGATGTTAGTTAAGCATTATAGCCTATATATTCTATATGTAGAGGGAAATACAGATTTTTCCCCTTATGTGTGAATTCTGCTTTCTCTGTATCTTAGTACATATACTTATTTCTATATATTTTTCCCTTTAGCTTTGGATGCTTGTGTTTTTCTACCAGTTAATTTTGGTTCATCCTTTTGGGATAAATAGAATAAGAGGGACTTAGTGGTAGGAGCTAGGAAATTAAGGTAAAGTGAATGTTTTTCATGCAAAAAAAAAATTTATTGAGCACCTAATATGTGCTAGGCTCTCTTTCAGTTTCTGGAGTGCATACCTGAATAAAAGATTCCTGAACTCACGCAAGTATAGGAGAAATAAACTTGACCCTCAGAACTGGACTTCATTGTCTTTAGGAGCAAGAAAACTGAGATGTATAAAAACAACGCTGATGTCATGTGCTTACTATAATTTTATAGTATATGGAAGGACACTTGACTTTGGATGGTGAATGCATAATATAATATACAGATGATGTATTTTAGAGTTATACACTTGAAACTTATATAATTTTATTAACCAATGTCTCCCCAATAAATTCAATAAAAAATTTTATAATATGAATTAGTCATGAGCTGAGTAAGGGTCAGATAATTACAAGACTACAAGTCAAGTTATCCAAAGAATATTTTTAAAAAAATATATTTTTATTGATTTCAGAGCAGAATGGGGAAGGAGAGAGAGATAGAAACATCAATGATGAGAGTCATTGGTCATCTGTCCCCTGCATGCCCCGCACTGGGAATTGAGCCCACAACCCTGGCATGTGCCCTGACTGGGAATTGAATCGTGACTTCCTGTTTCATAGGTTGATGCTCAACAACTGAGCCACACTGGCTGGACTATCTAAAAAATCTTAATTTTCAAATTACTCAAAGATATCTGGGTTCATAATGGGAGACTCCAAGATATAAAAGCAGAATGATACTGAGCATTTGAATGGAGAATTTAACACTGAAGCAAATGACTTATGTGCTATTAAAAAATAAAAGTTCAAGCACCTCATTGAGATGAGTAGGGAGATAGATTCTAAAAGAGTTCTAGCAAATAGTGAATGGTAAATGGAAATAAACTATAGAATATCAACTATCTTAAATTTGAAGACAAGTAAGTTATTGATATTTTCTTTACTCAGCATGCTATCCTTGTATTTAATTAAATGACTATGAGGAATATTCATAAGGACTTATGTAGGTTCATTCTGATCTTGTTTTCATACCTATTTCCCCCTAAAGTTTTAAGTTTTTAAAACCACATGTTTTTCAACCACAGAGATTTTCAAGAAGGAGCAACACCTCTCTTTATATGTCTGCCAATAGAATTTCTCTCCTCTAGCTGACCTTTTCCCATTTCCATCTGGGTGTTAGAGCTGGAGCAAGTCATTATTAGAGGGTAGGAACCAAGGTATTTGGAATTACTGTGACTGGGGAGTCAGCTCAGTTGTCACATTCAAAGAGCAGTAGCTGTGTAAAGTATCAGGAATCGGAAACTTCTAAGTTCAACCCTGGCTCCACTGGTGCTCAGCTAAAATCTCACAGCATACAAGAAGGTAGGTTCTCAAGATTAGGAGGAATTTGGAGTGCATCTAATTCAATGATCTACTATGTTTATGGTGAAGCTTCCCGAGCTCTGATGTTTGAACATCTCTCCACCTTGTTCCCTTGGGTATGTAGGAATGAATCCAACGTTAGTGTCCTTTGCTTTGAGACTTTTGGTGCTCTCTGTTCTCCTCAGCGTGAGCAAGATAGAACATCCTTGTCCAGTTATTTCCTAGTCCTTGCGGTGTCTGTGGAGTTTCCAGAGCCATACTGATACTCAGATGTCTGGAGCATGTTCTCACTGTGGCAGTTAAATTTTCTTTAGATCTAGTTCCTGGAAAAAATAACCGAGAGAGTGGTGGTAGAAGATACTCTCATCAACAAGAGTATACCCTATCTCAGGGGTAATTGTTCACTGTTACACATGTAGCTCAGGAAAACCTAGACATCTATGGGGCTGTATATAAGTGTGTCATTACTCTGGAGGAGAGGACTTGGGAAAGTTATGCGACCCTTTTTCTCCTGGCTCTCCTAATTTCCCCCACCTTTGTCTTATCTGGTCTAGGGGTGGTAAATAGTTTGAATGTCACTAAGCCCCAGATTACTCAAATTTTTTTTGTGTGATTCCCTTACTCCCACATCTTTGTAAATAGAAACCCTCCTCAAATTATCTTGTTTTGAGTGTGCCATATATTTTCTTTTGGGAAATCAGAACCATCCATATGCCTTAAGAGTCACTTGCATGTGTACTCTGGGGTCCAGGGAATTGAAGGAAATCAGTTGAAAGAAATATAAAGGCCAAGATCTTCATTAAAAAGTTTTTTTTAAAAAGAAATTATGAAGGCATAGTTTGACACTCTTTTAAGAAAAGTCCCTAAGAAGTTAGACAATATGGATTTGGATGGGAAGTGTATTCCACATAGAGGAGAGAGCTTGGCAAGCAAGTATTGGGCATACTCAAGGAATGGTAGTAAAGCAGTGAGGATGGGAGAGGGAAAGGAGAGTAGAGATGTCTTGGGAAACAAGGTTTGTTGGGTCCAGATATTTTTTGGACTTTAAATTCCAGATTAAGGAGACTGGCTTTATTTTACATTCATTGGAGAGTCCTACAAATTGTATGTTTCAGAAGGATACTTTTGACGGTGGTGTGGATGAGGAAGGAAAAGGACAAAAGATTATTTAGGAATTAAGAGAGACTCTCTAAAAGTAAGGAGACAGATTTTAATGTCTGAGCTCATGGGAAGAGTGAGGGACAGGAGGGAAATATAAATGGTCCAGTATTTTCAGGTTTAAGTGCTTTTAAATGTTTATGCCATGCACAAACAAAGAAACAGAATTTATAGAAATCTAGGGTTTAGGGACAGAAATAGTGAAAAAAGGGCTAGGCCAAACATTATGTCATTTTTTCTTCTTTTGCATTTTCTGGCATAATATAATTCTGAAGAGGTTGACACATTCTCATTCTATTCAAGCTTTGATAAGGCATTTTCTTATACAACAAAATAGAGGTGGTAGAAGTAAAATATTCATATTTCTAAACAAATAATGTAAAACATTTTGAACCAGTTTAATGAGATGAAAAGATTATGAATCCAAAGAGTTCAGAAGTTTCTTCTAAATAGAATTAAATTGAGTTTAATTCATTAACAGTTTATTGAATGTTTGCCACATGCTGCAGTAGCTCAAAAGAGTGGTCGTGACAGTGATGTAGGTGGTTCCTGAGCCTATGGTTACTTATTTTCACTTGCAGCCCCTCGAACTCCTGCTATTCTCTTCAGAGCAGACTTCACTTCCTGGTTCCTCAGTGTATAGATGAGGGGGTTCAGAAATGGAGTGATAACAGTGTAAAACACAGCCACTGCTCCATCCAGGGGACTCTTGGAGCCTGGCCTGAGGTAGATGAAAATACAGGGGACATAGTAGACTGTGACCACGGTGAGATGGGAGCCACAGGTGGAAAAGGCCCGCCGTCGCCCATCAGCAGTGCGTATCTTCAGGATGGCATGGACTATGTTGGCATAGGAGAGCAGAATCAGCATGAAGCAACTGGCAGCCACTACCCCAATGTCCACAAAGGTCACAAGCTCATTGACAGTTGTGTCAGCACAGGCCAGTCTCAATACTGCAGGGATGTCACAGATAAAGTAATCCACCTGGTTGGGCCCACAGTAGGGCAGACGGAAAGTCAAGGTGGCTTGGATAGATCCATGGATGGAGCCAGCCACCCAAGCTCCAGCCACAAGGATGGTGCATAACTTACCATTCATGAGCATGGGGTAGCGCAGAGGCCGGCATATTGCCAGGTACCTGTCGTAGGCCATCAAGGTGTAGAGGAAGCACTGGGTGCTGCCCAGGAAATGAAAGAAATACAACTGAGCTACACAACCACCAAACGGTATTGCCTTGTTGGCAGGAGTAAAGTCCAACATTAGACGAGGAACAATGACTGAGGAGAGCCACATGTCCAGGAATGAGAGCACACCCAGAAGCACGTACATGGGGCGAGCATGGAGCTTTGGGTCAGCCCACACAGTGAGCAGAATGAGCAGGTTCCCCAGCTGAGTGAGGATGTAAATGATGAAGAAGACCAGGAAGAGGAGGATCCTCAGATTTTGGGGGTGAGGTAAGCCCAGGAGAATGAAATCTGTGACCACGGTGTCCAGAGATGTGTTTTTGGTCTTTCTCATGTTCTTTCTGTATTCTGCTAAGATGAATGGTGAAGTCAGACAAGGGAAATACAACACACGAAGGTGATAAGAATGCTTTTGTCTGATGAATATGCCTATGACTTGTGAAAGAAATGGAATACTATTTAAAAACTTTGTTTTTTAAAGAAGAGATGGTATTGCCCTTAGTTATTTTGGTTTACTTATTAAGAAAACCATCCAGAGGCTGTTTAGTTTCTTAGATGGATGGAAACTTATCTGTTGGGAGATACTGAGAAGCAGTATTTGGCTGATCAAGGAACAGTGTAACTTGTGACTGATAGGGAAGAACTTAATACTCCAACCAAAAAGGGTTCAACAAAGAGGGGCTAACATTGCGGCTGAGCAGTGTGGAATGTGTATGCTACAATTACTACCTCTACTTCTCCCTCCATTTACCATCATTGCAATGCCTCCTCTTTGTGCTCTGCTAAAATCCCATCTCCTCACAATGCAAAAATATTCATTATCTGGCCCTTACCATTGTATCTTATCACTTTTATTTATTTTCCATTCCCCTTACAATTCCTTGTTGTTGTTCAGATGCTTAGGACACCTAAAGGCTTTCCTAGTAGCATGCTCCCATGCACAGGCTGCCTTCTCTGTCCCTTCCCTGTGTAATGCTCCCTTCATCACTTTTCCTTTAAAAGGCCTTCTTGATCCCCAGGGACCATGCTTACACTTTTCAGAGCACGCAACCCATTATATTGCTATTGCCAAATTTCTTAAGCAACATCTTAGAACATCCTTCTATCATTCTTGGTTAGAATGTCCATAATTAGGGAAAACAGAGGAAGCAACCAATACATGCGTAAATAAGGGGAACTACAAAACCTCTCTCTCTCTCTCTCTCTCTCTCCTTTCTCTCTCTCAAATCAATAAATAAAAATTAAAAAAAGAAAATTAATGGTAAGACTATTTCTTATTTCTTTAGCGAGGGTATAGAAAAGAGACAGAAAGAGTTAAGATAAGGTTAGACATAAAATACCACTAATGAGTGAAAGTAACATTTTTGTCAATACATACATATAATAGCAATGTGTTTCTACTTGGCAAATTATATATTTCTGAAGTATTTTATAAAATTAATTGTATATCATCTCAGTTAAAACTACTCCTTGGGGGATTATTTGAAGGATTTCCATAATGCATATTGATGTATGGTGCAAAAACTTCCCTTAACTTATTTGTTTTGCCAGTCTTATGTTTCCCACTTGTTGTGCATACATCCGATCTCACTTCTCCCAGGTGCCCTGTTGGAAGAAAGCTCCTTTACCTTCTCAGTTCTGAGTGCCCTGACTTGGTAGGACCAGGAAACAGAGATGGGTTATGGTTGGTGGGTGTGAGGCAAGGTTACCTTTACGGGCCGACTGGGCAAAAGATGGAGGTGTTTAGGGGTTGCAGAGGAGGGCAGTCTGGTGCAGCAAGGTGAGCAGAGTGGATATCCAGAAGGTGGGTTTTTGGAGAGAACAGTCTCCTCCCCACAGTCCCTGCTGTTCCCCCTTCTCCTTCTGGTAGATTCTCGTGTCCACTATGTAAATAATTTTAGAATATCTATCCTAGGGTAGCCAAAGAATTTACAAATTTTAGACTATTTGATGTTGCTAAAACCATGTAAAAATAGTTGGAATTTAAATATGAAAGCACATAAAAACAGCATGAGGTTAAAATTCAATATGAAAACTATCTGCAAATCAGGGCCTACTGACATTAGAGGATAAATCATACTTGTTTAAAAAGCAGTTATCCTGGAAACTCTAGGGAAAGGCTATGGGGACAGTGTGAAAGAGTGGTATTGAGAAGATAAGGATGGGTTTGGGAGTTGCCAAGAGCACTTTTTAGAGAACTCAATGGAGCCATGGGATCATGAGATAGGCTGCTTTCTGTGCACTCTGTCCACTGCCCCTCCCCCCCCCCCCACTAGGCCAGTTTGGTGTGAGCATATCCAGCTATTTTTAACTTTTGATTTCTACAGTGAACTTTGGGATCTGGGCCATTAGGGAACGTTATGAGATCCCAAAGATGAGGAATGAAGACTGGTCCAGTGTGTGTTAGACATTCTAGGATCAAAGGACTTCTAGTTATCATTGGGAAAAGACCCAGCCCCAATCTGTTTCTGGAAAGATTTCCCTTCCTTCACATTCATTTAGTTAGAGATCCAGGTAGAGCTAGGGCAGAGTAAGGGAATTGGGTAGAGTTTGGGGTACCCTAGATATATTTTATCTCTTTCCACAAGAGGATATTCTTGCCATTCTACCAAAAGCTTTAAAAAATGAGCTTGCTGAAAGAAAGGCACTTTGTGTTCTCACTGGAGACAGAAAAAGTTACCAATTTGGCCTGTGTTTACAGAATTACCAGGCTCTTCTTCACAACGTCTATGACTTTATCACTGCCCAACTTTGCCCTTTATCAGTGGAGAGAGAGAGAGAGAGAGAGAGGGAGAGAGAGAGAGAGAGAGATGAAGAGAGAAAATGAAAATAAAATAGTGATAAGATTTATTTTTTCAACACACAAAAAAAGAAATTCCCTACATTTCGAAAGAAGAAACATAATTCTAGCAGTTTGGTAAAGAGCCATTGAGAAGATGGAGAAAAGGAACTGGCTAAATTTATATTTGAATAAAATAACAGAAAAATTTAAAGTTTCAAAATTAATGGCCTCATTCTGAACAGAGCTGGTTTCAAGCTTGCTTTTCCATCCTCTTAGACTCACATGTACAGAGCTGCAAAATCATGGAGGAGGCAGGCTGTCCTTGAGTGGATGGTCCAGCAGAGAGAGAGATGTCCTTCAGAGATTCAGGTTAGCCGATTGCAAAGGGCTCCTGTGACTGTTTTGGAAAGGCTTTAGAATTCTTTCAGGAGTTTACCTGAAACAAGTGTTCAGAATCTCTGAGAGCACCTGCCTTTCAGGGCTTTTTGAAGAGTGTGATTTCTATATTGCTTGAGTCATATTTTACATTTGTTTTCATCAGCTGTTGCCTCTCTTACTCCAAATAATAATTAGAAAAACATTGTCAAGAGAGTTGAAGAAAAATTCTAATCTCAGGGGAAATTCTATTCTAAAGTAGTATTTCCCTAATGAGATCTCCCCTACCCAAATCTTTATTATTTTGTCTTGAGAGAGAACAGCAGCAAACATTTCTAGTAGGTCCCTGGAAAGGGGGCTGCAGGGAATAACCTTGTCAGTATACTAGTAGTTTTGGATGGCTTCCAGTTTCTTAGAGGTGATGTGAAGTCTCAATTGATCACTGTCTCCCCCCAAATATTTATCAGGGGTCCTCCATCATCCTTTCTAGTTTCTGTTCAGATGTCACCTAATTAGTGAGAGCACTCTGCTCGCCTAACTGCTCCCCTGCTGGTCTGATTGCCCCTAACTGCCTTCCCCTGCAGGCCTGATTGCCTGTAACTGCCCTCCCCTGCAGGCCTGATCACCCACAACTTCCCTCCCCTGCTGGCCATCTAAGGGTAGCCATCTTGTGTCCACATGGGGGTGGCCAGCTTTGACCACATGAGGGCAGCCATCTTGTGTGTTGGAGTGATGGTCAATTTGCATATTACCTTTTTATTAGATAGGATGTTTAGCACTTTGTGTGTGTATGTGTGTAACATTGCAAAGCTATATCTGGCCACAAGATGGCAGTATTATCTGTGTTAAAACCAAGTTCTGTACTGTGTCTGCTATATGGAGTAAATCCAGAGGAATCATGAGAGATATAAATTCCTTTAGCAAAAATACTGTATGTGAGGGGTACATACATTAGCTTGGGAAAACTAAGTCTCAAAGACATAAGTTTTTTTTGGTGAAAATTGGGAAATAGTTTGAAATCTTCCTTCCTCCCTTCCTTCCTTCCTTCCTTCCTTCCTTCCTTCCTTCCTTCCTTCCTTCCTTCCTTCCTTCCTTCCCTCCCTTCTAGTTTCTTTCTTTCTTTCTTTCTTTCTTTCTTTCTTTCTTTCTTTCTTTCTTTCTTTCTTTCTTTCTTTCTTTCTTTTCTTCCTTCCTTCCTTCCTTCCTTCCTTCCTTCCTTCCTTCCTTCCTTCCTTCCTTTCCTTTTTTTCAAATTCTCATTTTATTACATAAAAAATGACAGGTCAAATGAAACAGAGATGTAAAAGAAAAATGGTTAATATTCTCACCATTTCTGTTAAATCTCAACCTTCTGAAGTGACTAATGTTAATAGTTTCCTTTCTTGTTTCACATTTCTTTCTCTATACATATGTACAGACAGATATATTGCATTCCTTTAGATATTTAAAAAAACCTCATTGACTGTTGGGAGATACATTTAGATGGTAGAAAACCTCTCCCATCTCTTCGGAACTGTCACAAATATCACCACTACACCACACACACACACACACACACACACACACACACACACACGCACACATGCACCTTACAAATAAAGTGTGCATAACCCCTCTCTACTAGCACGTTTTCCCACTTTCTCATGTTTTGAGAAAGAGAAACTTGGTATAGAGAAATTGACCACTTCTGACTTTGCTTTATGTCATTTTCTCATTTCTTATCTCTGTTCTTTGCCACACAATTCTAATGTTCAATGTTCACAAAATCACTTGGACTAAAACCTGTGGATTCATATATAGAAAATTTTCATGTGATTACACTCGTACAATGGAACCCAGCGCAGCTTGGATGAAAGCTTAACATCATCCCTTCAAGAAAGGAGCTCCTCCCCTTGCTTTTTTTTCTAGGTTTTGCATCCAGATTGAACTTCGTCCCTCACCGACAGGGAGGGGAGGTGGGAGTGGACCTTCTGCTGGCTATGGGGATGCAGTGCCTGGCGCGTGGCGTCCTGCAGCCGATGTGGGGAGTTTTCCTTCTTTGTGCTTTTCTGACAATGGGAGGTAAGTCTCCAGTTAATAGGAATCGTTGCTGGGAATGTGTGAAATAACTTTCTTACAGCTAAACTCAATGACTGCAACTTCTCACACTTGTCATAGAAGAGTCTTTCCTGACACACATTTTCCATATGTGGGGCTAATTGTCCCTGTCCATCCTCGCCCTTCTCCTCCTCCTTTTACCATAGTTTGTTTCTATCTAAGGAACTTCTCTAGCAATGGCAGTTTTTCTGTGACTACATGGAAACGAAGCCTTTTAATAATGATGTGGCTTCCAGGAGCACTGCCCTGGTAATGGTCATGTGTCTTCTCATAGGCACCGCGGGACAAGGCGTTCAGCAGCCCCCCGAGCTGACAGCTATGGAAGGAGCTTCTGTCCAGGTCAACTGCACATACCAGACACCTGGGTTCAATGGGCTGTTCTGGTACCAACAACATGATGGCGGAGCACCGATATTTCTCTTTTACAACGTCCTGGATGGTTTGAACAGGAGAGGTCGTTTTTCCTCGTTCCTTAGTCACTCTGATACATACAGTTACCTCCTTCTGAGGGAGCTCCAGATGAAAGACGCTGCCTCTTACCTCTGTGCTGTGATAGACACATTGACTATGAGGCCCCTGCAGCTGCACCAAAATTCAAAAGGCAGCCATGGCAGTGAGAAGTTATATTTCCTAAGTATGTGCCTGTTGTGAGTTAAGACGAAATTTTAGAACCAGACTGCCTGGATTTGCAGCTCATTTTAAGATTTTCCTTCCCTGCTTTGTAATTCTTTTATATTGTCTTCCTATTTTCAATGAAGTTTATTACATGTTATAGCCTACTACTATCAGCTAGATTTAAGTAGGGGTGGAGAATGTCCGGCCTGAGGGCCTTATAAGGCCTGAGAAATCATTTGGTCTGGCCCTGCCAAGGCAACTTCAGGTGGGACTCAAAATTCAATAAATCTAGGTATTTATTCATAGCAACATAAATTCATATTAAGTGAATTATATTAAGGGAATGATGTTATAAATATCCAAATGGTTCCCCACCCCTGGTAGAGAATAAGTAATTATTGCTGTGGCTTTGTCCCTATACAAGACAAAGCTGATCAAGGCTTAGAATTAGATGGTCAAATTGTAGGATATTTGGATATCAAAAGTGAAGGCTGCCTAAGTTAAAATAAGGTATAGTTAGTCACATGTTACATAATTTGTTTGGAATAAAAGATTAAGCAAAATTCTCTCTTTGGGTGAACTTTTGAGATGAAATGTGGATGGACATAATTGTGTTGGAAAGCAATGTAACATTATGAATCAAGGTCATTAAAATGCATATATTTCTTTTACTGGGTAATTCTATTTTTGAGTTCTCACTTAAAGAGAGGCAGTTAGAAAAGAGAGTTAGGTTTAGAGGCTTTAGACTTTGGCATGTTTATATTGCAGCATTATTCACTAGGGCAAAATATGGGCAACAATCTTAAGTAAGTTATGATCAATGGAATATTTTTCTTTCATTTTTATTTATTGATTTTAGGGAGAGAGAGGAAAGCAGAGAAACAGAGAGAGAAAGAGAGAGAAAGAGAGAAAAAGAGAGAATTCTGTTCCTTGTGTTTGTAAGGCTGAGGTCCTCATTTTCTTGCTGTCTGTGGGCCAAGGGCATCTTCAGCTCTTTAAGGGCACCTGCATTTCTTCTCATCTAATCCCCTACATCTTTAAACCAGCAACAGCACTTCTCATGTTTGGAATCTTTGGACTTCATCTTCTGCCTTCTTCCTCTGCCACCAGTGAGAGAAAGTTCATGTACTTTTTAAGACTCATGTGCTTAAGTGAGGCCTACCTAGATACCTCCCTTTTTAAAGGTCATCTGTGTCATGTGACACAACCCAATAGAGTGATATTTCATCACCTTCAAGGGTCTGGGGATTAAGGCATGGAATCTTGGGCCATTCCTTGAAATTTTACCTACCACACAGCCAATAAAAGACATTTATAAAGACTATAAAAACTCTGAATTACCAGAAAAGGGGACAAAGCCCAAATACACATTTATTACTACAAATCATAACATCATGGTTGACTTAAAAACACACACAACAGTTATAAACTTTTATTACAAATTAAAAATGAGGTTTTAAAAAATCTCAACTTGACCAGATATGAAACAATTGAAAACCTTTAAAGGTGTATTGAGAAACACCAGGCTTAAAGAAAACAACTCACTATTTGTCTTTACCCAAACAGATGTGGATAATGTAAATCCCCCCAAACTGACTCGATAATGCCGATAGTTTTGCTTATTTGGTCAATGGACAAAAAAACAAGAACTTATGGTCTTCAGCTCCAATCTTTTGTTCATTTCTTATTTCTGGAATTGTATACTCTTTTTGGACAACTGAACTGGATTATGGTAAAGGCGGTAAGCTGACCTTTACTCAGGCCGGGCCCTGCTCAGCCTCAGACAAACAAATTCTTAGCTGATGAATCAGCTGCTTTGGTCTCTTTGCCATGTTGTGATTTAGGTTTTTCTGGGCATCTGTAGAAGTAATTGGAGTTGCGGTGGTACTGATATTGAGGTGGATGCTGACCTTGGGTCTCATCTCCTTGGTTTTCCTTCTCCTCTTTATTGCTGTCCTCTGTGCTGTCTTTGGTGAGGATTGTCCCTGAGGAATCATGATCTATAACCCCGATACATATTCTGTCCATTGGCCTACCTTGTTCTCCTGAATTCTGGTTGTCAGCACCCTCCAACACGTCTTCCTGCACAAGGGAGCTGGGGTAATGTGGTCAGTGCTCAGAGGGTTTCCACAGGTAGTAAGGTGAGAACTGTGGTCTGAAGTAGGCTGGCACTATTGGACCTGGCCTTTATGATCACTTTTCCAGCCTTCGTTTTTTCCCCCCCTATTCTCACTGTTCTGGTAATTCTGGTAATTGCATGGAGGATCCCTACATGTGGGTAGCATATAATAGATACACTCTACTGTATATTTATTGCCTTGCACTGGGGGAACTCCACCAGGGCCTGAAACATTTTCTGCCCCATATCCTTTTCTCCTCAACAATTTCAAACTCTATGCATGGTCTGTCTATCTCTCACACTGCAAAGGTGGATACATGTTGTATCATATATTAGTACTCATTCCTTTTTATTACTAAACTAGTGGCCCAGTGCATGGATTCATGCACATTGAAAGGAAATTAATTAGAAGAGATATTTTAATATCACTATTTGTCCTTTCTCTGTAATGGAAGTGTCAACCAAATTCACGATCAACAACGACAGATTGAAACACACACATTTATTTTTAAATTGCCAGTGTGCATCATTTGTACTGCTGGTCGGTCGTTTGGATGGTAGGACATACATACAGTTGGTCACTTAGCCTTTTATATATACAGATAATATTGCATTTTATGGCTATACCACATTTTGTTTATCCATTTGTCGATTAATAGACATTTTGATTATTTCTACTTTTTGGCTATCTTACCTAATAATAGACAAACATGCAAATTGACCATACCTTCACTATGCCCACCAGCCAATCGGCTGAGTATGTAAATTAACCAAAACAAAGATGATGGTTAATTTGCATATGTTGGCGCCCAGCGGCAATTGGAGCCTGCAATCAGAGTTGAGGGGTCCCCTGCCCAGGCCTAATGCCTTGAGGAGTTAGGCCTGGGCAGGGCAGAAGCTGGCGATGGCGGGGAGCAGGGGCAGAATCGGTGATCATGGGAGCTGGGGGTCCCCTGCCCAGGCCTAACGCCTTGGTCAGAGGCGTTAGGTCTGGGCAGTGGTGGAGCCCGTGATGGTGGGGAGCAGGGAGGGAGCCGGCGATGGTGGGGAGCAGGGGCAGAACCAGCAATCATGGGGAGCATGGGCAGATCTGACGATTGCGGGAGCTGGGGGTCCCCTGCCCAGGCCTAACGACTGGGCCACACGTGTTAGGCCTGGGCAGGGATGGAGCCAGCAATCACAAGAGCTGGTGGTCCCCTGCCTAGGCCTAATGATGGGGCCAGAGACGTTAGGCCTGGGCAGGGGCCAAGCCGGCAATTGGTGTGAACTACAGAGGAAACACCTTTTCTGACTGTTCATTGGCTAAACTCCCTGTATGCCACTGGTAATATTCTTAGTAACTTGGGTAATAAGAATCCAATAAGGTGATCTAGGGTTTTTCCACCACACTCCTGGATAAAATAAGGAAGGTCTGCTGCTGGAGTGCTAAGAAATGCCATATCCTGCCCTAGTTGGTTTTGCTCAGTGGATAATGCCTTGGCCTGCCCACTGCAGGGTCTGGGTTCAATTCTGACTAAGGGCGTGTACCTAGGTTGCAGGCTCCTCCCTGGCCCAGGCCCAGGTCAGGGCTCATGCAGGAGGCAACCAATCAAAGTGTTCCTCTCACTTTGATGTTTCTCTCTCTCTTTCCCTTTCTCTTCCACATTCTCAAAAAAATCAATGGAAATATATTCTCAGGTGAGGATAAAAAAAGAAAGAAAGAAAGAAAGAAAGAAATGTCATATCCTATGAAAAGACACATCTTGAAAATGCCTAAAGAAAGTTGTCATTTTTTCATGGTGAAGGGACTGGAGTCCGTGTTGATGAAAACACCTTGGTGGCTGTGGTGACTGGCAGTGGCTGCAGCAGTGGGGTGATGGGGCTGGTGCCCTCCCCTGATCAGCCCGGTTGCCTCCCACAAAGGGAGGCCAGACTGTGGCTTAGGCCCGCTCCTCAAGGGGAGCAGGGAGCGGGCCTAAGCCATCAGTAGGACATCCCTGAGGGCTCCCAGTATGTGATAGGGGGCAGGCTGGGCTGAGGGACCACCCCCTCCATGCACAAATTTTTGTGCGCCGGGCCTCTAATTATGAATAATGTGCAATAAATATTTGTGTACAAGATTTTGTGTGGACAAGTTTTCAATTTTCTTGGGTATATGAGTGATTTTGCTGGGTTATGATAACTCTGTGTTTAACATTTTGAGGAGTGGCCAAATTATATCTAAAATTGTCTGCACCATTTTACATTCCTGCCAGTAATATGTGAGGATTCTAATTTCTCCATACCATTTTGACGCTTGTCATGGTCTGTTTTATCCAAATATAAACATTATAGTGAATGTACAGTGGCACCTCATTATGGTTTTGATTTTCATTTCCTTGAAGGCTAATTATGTTGAAATACGTTCATGGGTTTATTGACCATTTGTATATCTTCTTTGGAGAAATGTCTATTCAAGTTATAAACCAAAGAGCTTATATTCTTATTAGAGGCCCAGCACATGATTAAATCATGCGCGTGTAGGGTCCCCTAGGCCTAGCCTGCCATTAGGGCCATGTTCGCTGCCCTGCAAGGCCATGCACACTCTGCGGACGCTGCCGGTGTCCCGTCCTGCGATGCCTTGCACGCTCCGTGGACACTGCCAGAACCCTGCCCCGCCCGCCGCGAGAGACGCTGCTCATTTGGTCATGACGCTGTAATGCTGTCACAACCACAGGCCTTTTATGATATAGATATGCATAGCCTATGGACCTGGGCACTAGGGTGGTGAAGACCCTGGGTGTGTGTGTGTGTGTGTGTGTGTGGGTAGGGTCTGGGAGGAAATGGGTACAGGGTGGGGGCAAGGGCGACATCTGTAATACTATCAGCAATAAAAAATATATTAAAAAACAAAATAAAACAAATTACTTGCCCATTTTTTAAGTTGGGTTGCCTTTTTATTGTTGAGTTGTAAGAGTTCTTCATATGCTCTGAATACAAGTTAGACTATTTATATTTAATGTAATTACTGATGGGGTTTGATTTAAATCCATCATTTTGCTATTTGTTTCTTATCCTCATTTTTCTATGCTCTTTTTTGAATTGGATTGAGTTTTAAAAAATATTTTATCTCTACTATTACTTTATTAGCTATACCACTTTGCTTTAGCTGTTTCTTTAGCACTTAAAATATATATCTTTAATGTAGTATACCATCAAATAGTATTTTATCACTGCCTATATAAGAATCTTTCAAACTACTATTTTCCTTTTCCAAGCCTTTTTGTTATTATTTTCATATATTTTATTGCTGCATGTTATAAATTCCACAATGTGTTATTATTATTATTTTGCTTTAAGTGATCAAAATTCTTTTAATGAGATTTAAAAACTGACTCGTTACAAATCTCTAGGTATTTTTACCTCATTACTGAAACATATTATCTCATGCAGACATTCTGTGAAGTGTGGATTATATAGTTTTTGCTTTTAACTTTTATTCAATCAGTAGAAAAGACAAATGAGGTGTTGAGTCAGATATTTCTGGAAATTAAGTTGGTTCTAGGCTATATATTGGACATTTTTGGTGTCCATGGGTTGGTACCAATTTACTTAGTATTCATGGGTGAGGAGGTTTCACTTGTCATTGGCCTTTGAATCCCTGGTGTGTATTGCAGTGGTTAGTACTGTGGTTAAACACACTGATATGATGCTAATTGCCAAAGTTTGGAACTCTTCCATATTTGGAAGCTGCTGGTTTTATTGTCCAGGTATTAAATTGCTAAATGAATGAGATGAATTATCAGAAATTCATTGAAATGGAAAACTTTTAATAATACTCCTGAGTATTCATTGATGGCAAGTTCAGTTATAGTTATTCAGTGATCACTTCAAAATCCTACATCAGATGGATAAAAATCCCAAAGCTTTCAAGCTTGAAATCCACCCTGTGCAGAATTTTGTGCTTTGTATTTTACAGCCTAAGTTTCTGTAACACAGGATAAGAGGAGAAATGAATCATTAGAGGATGAACAGGAGATTATGGTAAGTGCTTGATGTTAGTGGAAAACCTATTTTCAACAAGCAAGTTAAGTCCATAAATGTTACTGAGTATACATTGAAGAATATTGCTTTGGCCTTTAAAAGAGAGACAGACTTTAGTAGAGTTACTAGTTTTATCGAGTTGATTGGATTACACTGAGTTTTCCTATCCTCTTGCTGCCTCACCTTTATAAAGTGATAATAATTATTTTAAGTTATTTAAGGTGGATGTTGAGGGAGGGAGAGAAGAGATAATGAGATCTTCAAAGGAAGTTTATTCCTTGAGAATCTAAACTTTTCTAACTCTACACCACATTCCTATCTTTAATACCATTGCAAAAAAGGTAGTTGTGTTAGTCAGGGTTCTCTAGAGAAACATAACCAATAGGATCTATCTATCTATCTATCTATCTATCTATCTATCTATCTATCTATCTATCTATCTATCTATCATCTATCTATCTATCTATCTATCATCTATTGATCAACAAATCACATTTATATAGAAAGAGAAAGAGATTTAATTTCAGGAATTGGCTCATAAGATTGTGAGGCCTGGTTAATCTGAAGTTTGCAGGCCCGGACAGCAGGATGAAAATTCTGACGGGAGTCAGTCTTACAGTCTTGAGTCAGAAGACAGTCTGAAAGCAGAATTATTTCTACTGGGGACCTCAGTCTTTTCTTTTAAGGCCCTCCACTGATTGTAGTAGGCCTATCCACATTATGGAGGATAATCTGCTTTACTCTAAGTAAGTGGTTCTCAACCTTCCTAATTCTGTGACCCTTTAATACAGTTCCTCATGTTGTGGTGACCCCCAACCATAAAATTATTTTCATTGTTACTTCATAACTGTAATTTTGCTATTGTTATGAATCATAATGTAAATATCTGATATGCAGGATGTATTTTCATTGTTACAAATTGAACATAATTAAAGCATAGTGATTAATCACAAAAAAATATGTAATTATATATGTGTTTTCCGATGGTCTTAGGCGACCCCTTGTGAAAGGGTCGTTTGACCCCCAAAGGGGTCGCGACCCACAGGTTGAGAACCACTGCTCTAAGTCTACAGATTTAAATGTTAATCACATTTGAAAAACACCTTCGTAACAGCATCTAGACTGGTATTTGGCAATACAACTGGGTGCCATGGCCTAGCCAAGTTGACAGATAAAATTAACCATCACAATAATTAAAGAGATAAAATTATTACTTACTTTCCAAATAATGAAAATCAAATCAAATGACATGCCCAAGAAGCAGAATCTAAATTTTTTAGGTACATCAGCTCACAAAATAGATCTTTATTCAATAATACTTATTATTTCAGCAATAGAATCAAATACTAACTTGCTCTGATTTGACACAAGGGCTTAAAACCTTTATATTTTCTTTTCTCCCCAGCTTTAATGATGCGATGATTTTATATGTAGAGTGACATGATTACCACAATCAAAACACTCCTGTATTTTCTTGATACAAAATTTTAAGCTTAAAGTTAATATCAAATAATATCTCTTAGTCATTTGTTTATTAAAAACAATTACTTTTCTTCTATAGTAAATGTTTGTTAGAACTAGTGCAAATATAATTCTATAATGCCATAGTAGTTACTCATTAAAGTGCAAATGGCAAGTAGGCTTATTTCTACCTCACCTGGTCAGAGGAAGACAAAGGTATTGAAAAAGACAAATGCAAAATTTACAGAGAATGAAAGGTTTAAAAAAATCCAGGGACCAACATTGAAAGGGTCAAACTATTTAAATAGAAACCAGTTACTAATGTCCAAATCAGAGTGTTTTTATTTGGTATTTAAAAAAAATTTTTGTTTTCTCAGGTTTATTTCATAAGGAATTATAAAATAAGTGGATCAAAGAATATTATAACAATCAGCCAAATTGCCCCTGCTTAATTGGAGAGAATTGGTAAGCTCTGCTACCTCTTTACCTGCCCTGCTTATGTGGATATGCACATATGTAGATGGTGTTGAGCAAGACCCCATCTCAACCACTTGTCTGATATATTGCATAAGTGTGTGGTGTTTAGAAGTTTAATAGGTGGCCTTTTAACTTACGAGAATTATTTTGCCCTCTCTTCTGCCTCAGGGCTCAATGTATTTTTTCATTGGGTTGCTTTCTATGAGGGCACCTACACACACACCACAAATACACACATCTCCAAGATTTCTCAAAATGCCTAGCATTATGACTTGCCACCTTTTAGATTTTGCCATGGCACCTGTTCTTTTTTTTTTTCTAGTTATCAACAAAATCATAGAATTTTGAAGTTTGGGGGTTGGGAGGAATTAAGACCATCACTTTCCTCTGCCTCTTTGCATTTGAATCCCTAGCGCAGTTTCCAGCTAGGCACTCACAATGTTTATAGAACGAATGTTAAATATGCTACAACTGTTCGAACAAAGAATGAGCCTCTCTGCAGTCTTTACTTGTTTGTCTAAGCAAGGTTGTCCTTATTGCCACTGGAGAAAGCCTGTCTTTTCTGTGCTCTGAAAGCCAGCATACAGACTAGATTTGAGCTGTTCTAAAGAAATGGAAGACCACAGCTGACTGTATGACAGCTCTGCCCCCCTGGGCTTCCCTACTCAGTGTCACTCTCTGGGCCATAACTCATCATAACTACATCCTTGGAACATACGGGGGAAGTGCTGTGGAGAGCTTTCTCTGTATGCAGAGAAGAGGACACCGTTTAGTTCTTACCATAAAAACAATTCTTACCTTTAAAACCTCAGAGCAGCTTTCTTTCTCAGAAAATGTTTCCCCTCCTGTTTTGGTTGACAATCTGGTAGATAATATCATGACATACTATGAAGGATCAAATACATATTTTTAAAATTTTATCTTTATGGTTGAAAGTATTACAGGTGGAACAAATAATTAAAAAAAGAAAAAATACAATATTCTGTGAAGGATAAAACTTAAAAATAAACTAAGTACAATGTACTAAAAGAGATATAGGAGTTAATCTAGCTCATCAGCTCTCTGGAGGCAACTGCTAAGTGGTGGGAACCTTAGGGCAGGAGAACTGGGACAGAGAATTCCAGCTCTGCATGCAAAAGCAGGCAAGCCATAAGACATCTCAGAACCTTAGCTACATGACATTTTATTCGAGAGATAAATGTCTATGAGCTTCAATTTTTAATGATAATTTTCTATGAAGCCAGAGATCCTTCCCATTCCCTGGCTTTTCTCTTAAGTTTTTCAACAGGAGACCTAGACATGTGCTACATCTCATCACAAAGAAGAGCTGCATCTAGTTCCTATTTCATAGCTCAGAAAGCCGAGGCTTGGGGAGGTGAAGCCAAAGGTCACAGTTACTTGAATTCATTGAACGTCCTTTTATGAGGAGCCTCTGCCTCTCCTTTCTAGGTGAAAGCAAAACAGTTCTTGGTTCTCTGCTGCTAATGCATTGCTGACCAGCAGTGTATAGGAAAGATATTCCCCATCTTCAGAATATTGCTTTATAAGAAATACAACCATATTACAAACTTTCAGACATGGATGAGTAAAATTGTACTCATGACCCCATGAAGTCGGCATTTTGGTTTCCTTTTTGTTTTTCTCCCTCTACCTATGCTTTTTTTCTTCTTTTTTTAATCCTCACCCGAGGATATTTTTCCATTGATTTTAGAGAGAGGGAAAGACAGAGAGAAACATTGATGTGAGAGAAACACATCAATTGGTTGCCTCCTATACAAGCCCTGACCAGGCCCCAGGCCAGGGAGGAGCCTGCAACCGAGATATGTGCCCTTGACTGGAATCAAATCTGGGGCCCTCTGGTCCACAGGCTGACACTCTATCCACTGAGCCAAAACAGCTACATATGCTTTTTAATACTTTTTTTTTAAATAAAGTAACCCATGCTTATTATACAAATTTAAACAATACAGAGATTAATGTAAAAATGGATAAAATCCTACTATCCCTTTCAATTCTTTACTTCACAGGTAACCAATGTTACAATAAATGTGTATTCTTTAACACCTATCTTCTATCCTTTTAGGAATAAATATGACATACAAACATAAGTCATCAATATGTATATATGTTTGAATATGTATAAATATATTCAAGCATACATGTGTATATATATATGTGCATTTCTACACATAAAAATCTCTTTTCATTTTTTCCTTCGTGTCTTTGTTTGTTTGTTCCTTCTTTCTTCTCTACCTTTCTCTCTCTCTCCCTCCCTCCCTTCCTTCCTGGTTCACAACATATTTATAATATGGTTTTTTCACCAAGAAGTTAATAACCTATGAAGTTAATAGTTTGCAATCTTGGCTGTTTGGAATCAACAAGGAGCTTTAAAAGTACTGGTGGGTCTGAATGAATTGTCTGAGATGAGGCCTGGGCAGCAAAATTTATACCCCCCCTACCCTAGGCATTGTGAATCACTGCTTCACTATACTTAGACCCGACTCATTCTTATTAATGACTATATATTAGTAATATTGCGATTGCACTAAATTTATTTACCCATTCCTCTATTGATAAACATTCAGTTTATTTCCAGTACCTTGTTTTGCTAAAAATGTTTAAATAAACATATATCCTTAATTACTGATTTCTTTATTTCTATGAAATACAGGGTAGGGAAAAAGTAAGTTTACAGTTGTTTGAATGGAAAATAATTTAATATTGTATTGTAAATAAATAATACAATAAAAAGAATAATTATTTATTTCAATTTTTATTCTTCATAATATTTCAATATTTTTCCATATTGATAATTCTTTATTATTACCATTCCTAATAACTGCACACAATTTTATTTAAGTTCCACTATATTTATTCAGGCTTCAAAAACAAATGTCACTGGAATTTTGATGGGTAAAGAAAGCCCCATGACTGCTATATTAAATAATGCTGTAATTAATATTTTCTTGCATTTAATTTTTTCATAGTTTGGATGCTTAAGAGATTCCTACAAGTGAAATAATTGAATCAAGAATATAAGTATTTTTTATGATTTGTGGTAATTATTTCTTAAACCCTGTTATAGTTTTTGGCCAGCCCACCAGTATAGAAAATTATAGGTAATATAACGTTAGTATTTATAAAATAATATGTCCTCAGGGACAAATAATATTACAAAATTTAAAAAATTATGTTTTAGTCACTTATTAGCTCTATTGTGAAGGAAGGGTTGGATTCTTTTTCAGGTTACTTCAGTCAAATAAAAGCATTTTTGCATACCTACTGTGTGCAAGTAACCATCTTAAGGGTTACAAGGGATAAGCCATATGTGGTTATTGCTTTTAAAGAAAATGCCAACTTGCCCAGTCCTTGTGGCTCAGTGGTTGAGCATCGACCTATGATCCAGGAGGTCGAAACTCTGGGCAGGGCATATGCCCAGGGTTGTGGGCTCATGTAGAAGGCAGCTGAACAATGACTCTTTCTCATCACTGATGTTTCCATCTTTCTCTCTCTCTCCCTTCCTTTCTGAAATCAATAAAAATATATAAAAAAAGAAAATTTGAACTTAATGGGGAGCAAAGCCAAATAGTTTCGTTTCTTTTACAGTTAAATTCCATATAGAAAATATGAAAAGGAAGAGATAAGATTTGATTGTGTCAGGAAAGTTTCATGAAAGGCATTGGTCTTTGAGAGACTTGAAAGATGAATAATTAAATAGTCAGTGATGAGGTGCAGAGAGTACATTTGATTACAGGGTATGTTTTTTGAGCAGAGGAAACAATAAATAGAGACAAAGATTTTGAAAGTAAGTAGGTGGAGGTAGCATGGCTGAAGCATAGTAACTTGCTTGGCTGGAGAGAAGAATGCATGGGGGAAAGAAGGGATGCCATCGTGGGAAAATTAATGTGCACCAGACTGTTGCAGCCCTTGAAGGTACATTTAATTTGATAGGAAGAGTGAAACAATGAATGATTTTATCTGGGAGTTGTGCTTTGAGTATTAATTTGGTGGTATCTGCAGATTAGACTAAAATGAAAAGAACTAGCTAACTAGTGGCTAGGGATTTTGGGCAACTTATTTATTCTTGTAAAGTTCACTTATCTCATCTGCAAGACAGGACAGTCATGCCTATGCCAGCATGTGGTTGTGGTTAAATAGAATGGTGGATGTAAAGTGTCTGGAACGGCTCCTGATACATGGTGGGTATATTGCAACAATTATTATTAAATTGGTCTTAATTATAAATGCTCTAGGAAGAAATAGGCAACTCAGATAGGAATGCAGAATCACTTGAGTTAGTTCCATTCCTATAACAGTAAAGCTAAATTAGCTTTCATTCTACCTCCTTCCCACCCAAACTGCTTTGGAAAACTCAGTGGATGGATGCACTAAACCAAACAAGAGTGACTGAATTTGTCTTCTTGGGACTTACTGATAACTGGGTACTGAAGGTATTATTTTTCATGGCGTTCTCAGCCATGTATGTGCTCACTCTTTGGGGGAACATTCTCATCATGGTCACCACAATCTTTACTGAACATCTCCATAGCCCTATGTATTTCTTCCTGAGCAACCTGTCGTTTATTGACATCTGCCACTCATCTGTCACTGTGCCCAAGATGCTGGAGGGTTTGCTTTTAAAGAGAAAGACCATTTCCTTTGACAACTGCATCTCACAGCTCTTCTTCCTCCATCTGTTTGCCTGTGCTGAGATCTTTCTGCTGACCATTATGGCCTATGATCGTTACGTAGCCATCTGCACGCCGTTACACTACACCACTGTGATGAACATGAGGGTCTGCATACAGCTTGTCATTGCGCTCTGGCTGGGGGGTACTGTTCACTCTCTGGTGCAGACCTTCTTGACCATTCGTCTGCCTTACTGTGGCCCCAACATTATTGACAGCTACTTCTGTGATGTGCCGCCTGTCATCAAGCTGGCCTGTACAGATACATATCTCACAGGAATGCTGATGGTGTCCAATAGTGGAACCATCTCCCTCGCCTGCTTCCTGGCTTTGGTCACCTCCTACACAGTCATCTTGGTTTCTCTTAGAAAACAGTCAGCTGAAGGGCGCTGGAAAGCCCTGTCTACCTGCTCAGCTCACTTCATGGTGGTTGCCCTCTTCTTTGGACCATGTATCTTCATCTATACTCGGCCTGATACCAGCTTCTCCCTTGACAAGGTGGTATCTGTTTTTTACACAGTGATCACCCCTTTGCTGAATCCCCTCATTTACAGTTTGAGGAATGAGGAAGTAAAAAGTGCTATCAAGCACCTCAGACAGAGACAAGTTTTTTGTGTGTGAAATTGTGTACATGATGGTCTTGGGATTGCACATATAATTATGGCCAAGTCTTTAATGAGAGAGTAAAAATAAAGAAACAAAATCATTAGGTGCAGTGGCATGCAGCAGTGCAGACTTGTGCATGAAAGAGAGGGACTTGTTGACTATTACTTAAATAAAGAAGAAGATCATGGTGGAACATATAAGGAAAAAGAATGTGGAAAAGTTTAAAGAAGGTTTCTGATTTCACCAATAAAAGAACATAATTTGGGCACAGACTCATTTTTAGGAACAGGTTATAGTTGAGAGTGAACCTACTTTCTTGATTTGTATTGTTCTGTGGGTTACTGACTCTGGGAAGCTATATACCACACCTGTGTTTTATACATTACTAGAGGCCACGTGCACAAAATTCATGCGAGGGTGTGTGTGTGTGTGTCCCTCAGCCCAGCCTGCACCCTCTCCAATCTGGGATCCCTCAGGAGATGTTCACAGGGATTGGGCCTAAACCGGCAGTTGGACATCCCTCTCACAATCTGGGACTGCTGGCTCCCAACCGCTCGCCTGCCTGCCTGCCTGATTGCCCCTAATTGCTTCTGCCTGCCAGCTTGATCTCCCCCTAACCACTCACCTGCCAGCCTGATCGATGCCTAACTGCTCCCTGCAGGCCCGGTTGCCGCCAACTGCCCTCCCCTGCTGCCCTGACCTGATGGCCTGATCACCCACAACTGCCCTCCCCTGCCAGCCCAATCACCCCCCAACTGCCCTCCCCTGCCAGCCATCTTGTGATGACATGGAGGCAGCCATCTTGTGACAACATGGAGCGGCCATCTTGTGAAGACATGGGGCGGCCATCTTGTGTGAGGTTGTGATGGTCAATTTGCATATTACCTCTTTATGATATAGGATACTGGTTTCAATCTTGCTCTCAAATGCAGGGTGTTCCAAAAAATGTATGTGCACTTTAACAGCTGATAGCTCAATTTTGAAAATTAGATTTATTTTACCAAACACTGCTTTTATAATTATTCAAAGTGTGTGTATACATTTTTGGACACCCTATTTATTTTCAATGTGTTTAAGCCTTTACTCATTTCCATTGAATTAAATTTTGCTACTTTTGAAAGTGATTCTCTACCAAACTTATGAACCTTGGTTGTAGAGAACATTTTATAACTTGACCCCAAAGGCAAGGGAAATAAAGGCAAAAAACAAATGAATGGGATTATATAAAACTAAAAAGTTTCTGTACAGCAAAAGAAACTGACAATAAAACAAAGAACAGCCAACCAAATGGAACATATTTGCAAACAGTAGCTCCAACAAAGGTTTAATTTCTGAAATATATAAAGAACTCATCGCCCTAGCCGGTTTTGCTCAGTGGATAGAGCATCGGCCTGTGGACTGAAAGGTCCCGGGTTCGATTCTGGTCAAGGGCACATGCCTGGGTTGCAGGTTCGATCCCCAGTGGGGGCCGTGCAGGAGGCAGCCGATCAATGATTCTCTCTCATCATTGATGTTTCTATCTCTCTATCACTCTCCATTCCTCTCTGAAATAAATAAAATATATTAAAAAAAAGAAAAGAAAAGAAAAAAAAAGAACTCATAAAACTCAACACCAAACAAACACCCCAATCAAAAAATGGGTAGAGGACCTGAAAATACACTTCTCTCAAGAAGACATAAGAACAGCCAATAGATATATGAAAAGATGTTCAACCTCACTAGCAATTAGGGCAGTGATGGCGAACCTTTTGAGCTCGGTGTGTCAGCATTTTGAAAAACCCTAACTTAACTCTGGTGCTGTGTCACATACAGAAATTTTTTGATATTTGCAAACATAATAAAACAAAGATTTATATTTTTGATGTTTATTTTATATATTTAAATGCCATTTAACAAAGAAAAATCAACCAAAAAAATGAGTTCATGTGTCACCTCTGACACACATGTCATAGGTTCGCCATCACTGAATTAGGGAAATGCAAATCAAAACTACAATGAGATACCACCTCACACCTGTTAGAGTGGCCATTATCAACAAGACAAGTAATAACAAGTGTTGGAGAGGTTGTGGAGAAAAGGGAACCCTCATTCACTGCTGGTGAGAATGTAGACTGGTACAACCACTATGGAAAGCAGTCTGGAAATTCCTCAAAAAATTAAGAATAGAGCTACCATATTACCCAGCAATCCTTCTCCTGGGTAGATACCCCAAAACCTCAAAAACATGTATTCATAAAGATAAATGTACTCTAATGTTCATTGCAGCATTATTCATAATGGCCAAGACATGGAAACAAACAAAATGTCCTGTAGTAGAGGACTGGATTCAGAAGATGTGGTACATATACCCAATGGAATACTACTCAGCCATAAGAAAGGATGAAATACTGCCATGTGCAATAACGTGGATGGACCTTGAGAATATTATACTAAGTGAAATAAATCAGTTAGAAAAAGCTAAGAACTATGATTTCACTGATATGTGGGATATAAAACTGAAACTCAGAAACACAAACAGCAATATGGTTGCCAGAGGGAAGGGGGTCCTAATATATGGTGACAGGAGAAGATTTGACTTTGGGTGATGGGCACACAGTATAATATACAGATCTTTTAACATAGAAACCCACATCTGAAACCTATATGATCACATTAACCAATGTCACTCCAATAAATTAAAAAACAACAACAAACCAGCTCTTAGGGGAAAAAAAGTGATTTTCTTATTATTTCTAATATTCTTTGTGTTTTTATTTTGACAACATTAAGGTGGATATGTATAAAGTATGTATTTTAAAATAAACATTATCAAGGTAAAATTTAATTACATAAAAGACAACCATTTTAATTGTAAATTTTGACCAATTTTTACAAAGGCACATATACACCAATGTAACCACCTCCCTAATAAAGATATAGCATATTTCCAACATCTCCAAAAGTTTCTTCAGCCTCTTCCCAGCCAATCCCTCTATCTCCATGTAAGCATCCAAGGGTCTTATTTATTAATTTTTTTTAAATATATTTTATTGATTTTTTACAGAGAGGAAGGGAGAGAGATAGAGAGTTAGAAACATCGATGAGAGAGAAACATCGATCAGCTGCCTCCTGCACATCTCCTACTGGGGATATGCCCGCAACCCAGGTACATGCCCTTGACCGGAATCGAACCTGGGACCTTTCAATCCGCAGGCCTATGCTCTATCCACTGAGCCAAACCGGTTTCGGCCCAAGGATCTTATTTTTATCACTATAGATTAGATTTGTCTTTTCTAGAGTTTCATATAAATTACATCATACGATATGTACTCTTCTGTTCCTTTACTTTTTGCTTTGCATGTTGTTTCTGAGGTCAATCCATGTCTTTATGGTATCAGTAGTATGTTCCCTTTTATTGTTGAGTAAACATTATTTTTTTAAAATTACAGTTGATATACAATATTATATTAGCTTCAGGTGTATAGTCCTGTGATTAGACATTTATTTAACTTATGAAGTGATCACCCCGATAAATCTAGTACCCATCTGATACCGTGTATAGTTATTACAATGTTATTGACTATATTCCCTATGCTGTCCTTTACATCCCCATGACTATTCTGTAAATACCGATTTATACTTCTAAATCCCTTCACCTTTTTCACTCATCCCCCAACTCCTCTTCCATCTCACAATCATTAAAATGTTCTCTGTATCTATGAATCTGTTTCTGTTCCACTTGTTTATTTTGTGTTTTAGATTCCACATATAACTTAAATCAACTGGCATTTGTCTTTCTGACTTATTTCACTTAGGATAATATCCTTGAGGTCTACCCATGTTGTTGCAGATAGCAAGATTTCATTCTTTTTTAAATGAATCATATTCCATTGTATATATGCACCACTTCTTTATCCATTCATCTATTGATGGACACTTAGGTTGCTTCCATGTCTTGGCTATTGCAAATAATGTGGCAATAAACAAATGGATGTATATGTCTTTTCAATTTATTGTTTTGGGTTTCTTTGGATAAATGCCCAGAAGTGTAGTTGCTGGGTCTTTCTTTGTATCTTGTTATAGCCTTTGTTTTAAAGTCTATTTGTCTGGTATATGTATTATTACCCCAGCCTTTTGTTTGTTTTTTTTCCATCTTCATGATATATTTTTTCCCCATCCCTTTACTTTCATTCTGTGTGCATCTTTCCATCTGAAGTGAGTCTTGTAGACAGCATATGTAAGAGTCTTGTTTTGTGATCCATCACTCACCATATGTGTTTTGACTGAAGCATTTAATCCACCATTTGCATTTAAATAAATTGTTGCTCAGCCCTAGCTGGTTTGACTCAGTGGATAGAGCGTCAGCCCTCAGACTGAAGGGTCTCGGGTTCAATTCCAGTCAAGGGTATGTACCTCGGTTGTAGGCTTGATTCCCGACCTGAGTCACGATGCGTCGGGGAGGCAACCAATGGATGTGTCTCTCTCATGTTGAAGTTTCTCCCTCTCTGTCTCTCCCCCTCCCTTTCACTCTCTCTAAAAATCAATGGAAATACTCTAGTCAGTTTGGCTCAGTGGATAGAGCATTGGCCTGCAGACTGAAGGGTCCTGGGTTCAATTCCAGTCAAGGACATGTACCTAGGCTGTAGGCTTCTCCCTGGCCCAGAGCCCTGATCAGGCTTGTGCAGGAGGCAACCAATCGATCTGTGTCTTTCACATTGATATTTCTCTCTGTCTTTCCTTTTCTTCCACTTTCTTCAAAAATTACTAGAAAAATATCCTTGGATGAGGATAAAAAAAAAAAATCAATGGAAAAATATCTCTGGGTGAGGATTAACAATAACAACAAAAAAGTAATTGTTGCCTGGATGGTGTAGCTCAGTGGTTGAGTGTCAACCCATGAACCAAGAGATCTCACTTCAATCCCATGTCAAGGCACATGCCCAGGTTGTGGGCTCAGTAGGGGCCATGCAAGAGGCAGCCAATTGACGTTTTTCTCTCATCAATGTTTCTATATCTTTATCCCACTCCCTTTTTCTTTTCATTTCTTCCTTCGTTGATAGATATGTATTTATTGCCATTTTATTATTTATAGTAGAGGCCTGGTGCATGGATTCATGCACTGGTGGGGTCCCTCAGCCTGGCCTGCACCCTCTCACAATCTGGGACCCCTCAGGGGATGTTGGGCTGCCTGTTTTGGCCTGGCCTATGGAGATCGGGCTAAAACCAGAAGTCTGACATCCCTCGAGGGATGGACTAGTGCTCTAACTGCAGGAGCCGGGGAGTAGCCGGAGCCTGGGCTGGGCGCTGCACCACTCCTGCTCATCCTGGCCTCATGCACCTGCCGCTGCTGCAGCTTGGTAGTGCTGCCAGGGAGGTGGAAGAGGCTTGCACTGTGGCAGCTGTGCTTGCTGGCCTCGAGCCCGGCGTTTGGTGCCCGCCAGTCAGCTGAGCAGCACTCCTTCTGTGGGAGTGCACTGGCCACCAGGGGGCAGCTCCTGCATTAACTGTCTGCCTCCTGGTGGTCAGTGTGCATCATAGCAACTGGTCAATTGGTCGTTCAGGCATTTGGTCATTTGGTCACTTAGACTTTTATATATAATTTATTTATTTTTTCTTCTTATTAAAGAAGACCTTGTTGTAGGGAGTGGCTATAGGGTCAAGCCTCGGATTGACCTGTGGCAGGGCCACAAACAAGCCCCAGCTTAGAGGGCAGAGGTCTCTTAGCATAATTAAGCTTAACCTTATAGCCCTCCCTAGTTCCTTCCTAGGTAGCTAATGAGCTGTAGAGGTGCAGCAAGTGCTGCCAAAACAAGGTGAAACTCACAAGAACACTGTAAACATGTTGACTACTACCCTTGTTTTGATCTGACTATAAAATAAAGCTTTCGGCTTGCAGGCTGGGTCTTTTCTTTGTCCTCATCCAGGCACGGGAGATCCGCAGAGCCCCAGCTGTATTCCCTTGTCTGTCTTCTTTAATACTTCGCTGCCCCTCCTCAGGTCCACCCTTGACCATGCTGGCACGGCACACCTTGTAACATTTCTCGTAATACGGGTTTGGTAGTGATGAACTCCTTTATCTTTATCTTGTTTGGGAAGCTTTTTATCTGTTCTTTGATTAGGAATGATAGCTTTTCTGGGTAGAGGAATCTTGATTGTAGATCAGCCGTGGGCAAACTACGGCCCTCGGGCCAGATCTGGCCCATTTGAAATGAATAAAACTATTGAAACAAAAGACCGTACCCTTTTATGTAATGATGTTTACTTTGAATTTATATTAGTTCACACAAACACTCCATCCATGCTTTTGTCCCGGGCCCTCTGGTCCAGTTTAAGAACCCATTGTGGCCCTCGAGTCAAAAAGTTTGCCCACCCCTGTTGTAGATCCTTGCTTTTCATCACTTTGAACATTTTGTGCTAATCTTTTTTGGCCTGCAAGTTTTCCATTGAGAAATGGGCTTACAGTTTTATGGGAGTCCCTTTGTAGGTAACTAATTGCATTTCTTATGCTGCTTTTAAGATTCTTTCTTTGTTTTTAACTTCTTACATTTTAATTCTGATGTGTCTTGGTGTGGGCATCTTTGGGTTCATCTTATTTGGGACTCTCTGCACCTCCTGGACTTGAATGTTTGTTTCCTTTATCAGGTTAGGAAAGTTTTCCATTATTATTTTTAAAAATAGGTTTTCAATTTCTTGCTTCTCTTTCTGGCACCTCCATAATGTGAATGTTGGTATGCTTAAAGCTTTTGGACCCTCATTTTTCTTCTTCTTCTTCTTCTTCTTCTTCTTCTTCTTATTCTTCTTCTTCTTTTTTTTTTTCTGATTTGATTGGGAGTTTTCTGCTTCCTTATATTCCAAATCACTGATCTGATTCTCTGTTTCATCTACCCCACTCTTGATTCTTTGTAACTTAGTCTTCATTTTAGTTAGTGTATCCTTCATTTCTGACTGGTTCTTCTTTATGGTTTCCATGTTCTTTTTATGCTGTTGAAATTCTCACTAAGTTCCCGGAGTGTGCTTATAATCATTGTTTTGAACTCTGTTTGCTTGCCTCCATCTAATTTAGTTTTATTCTGGAGATTTCTTCTGTTCTCCCATTTGAGACCTGTTTCTTGGTCTCTTCATTTTGGCTGCTTCCCTGTGATTGTTTCTATGTATTGGGTAGAGCTGCTACATATCCTGGACTTGGTAGAGTGGACTTATGTAGTAGGTGTCCTGTAGGGTCCAGTGACATAGCCTCCTTGGTCACCTAAGCTGGGCACTTCAGGTGTGCACCTGCGTGTGCTGTGTGCATTGTCCTGATGTAGTTGAACCTTGATTGCTGTTGGCGCATCACTGGCCAATAGGCTGTGAGGACTGTCTGAGCCTACAGTGGAGGAGCTGCTGTGCAGGGGACAACCCCATGGAGCAGAACTCACTTTAGTGGGGCTTTGGTGTCTGCTGAGTCTTCCCCTTGCATGTGTTGTTCGTGGAGATGATTGTGTTATAATCCAGTGTGGTCGAAGTTGACCACTAGGTGCACTGGCTCTGTGGCCTTCCATGGGGTACAAGGTCAGTCACTACCTATGTGACTCCTGGGACCACCTGGCATGAGCTAGAGAAACTCCTTGGGTGGGACAGCAAGTTGGGTGGGGCATGGTCTCAGGGAATCACCAGGGAGGGTTGAATAGTGTTAGCTGCATTGATGGAGACTTAGATATGGTGTCAGCCTGCTCTGTGTGTGTGTGGGGGGGCGGGGGGTGGGGGAGGGGCAGGCTTAGCAAAGGAACAATGGCCTCTGCCAGCACTTCTGTCTGGGAGAAAGCTGACTGGAGCCAGACAGTTCAGTTTCTCCCTTGTGTTCTGGTGCCTTTTGAGCTGTGGCCCTAGCGCTGGAGCTCAGGGCAAGTGAGTCCAAGTAAATCTTTGCTTGGACCCTAAAGGGGAATGTCTGGGACTCCAGGAGCTCTCCATCTCACTCAGCCACTGTCCCTGCTGGTTTTCACAGCCAGAAGTTATGGAGACTTCTTTTTATGACCTTGGAAACCTGGGCTGGGATTCTTTTGTGGGGCCAGGACCTCTTGCTCCTTACAGTGAACCTCTGCAGCTGAGATGTCCCTCTCAATTTTTAACCACCACACATGGGTGTAGGACGAGCCCAACTACATCTCCACTCCTCCTACCAGTCTCTATGTGGCTTCTTCTTTATATCCTTAGTTATAGGACTTCTGTTCAGCTAGATTTCAGGTGTTCTGTTATTGAGTTGTAATTTTGATGTGGTTATGGGAGTTTCCAAGTACCACTTTTTTTTTTGGGGGGGGGCGGTTAATCCTCACCACAGGATATTTTTAGAGAGAGTGAAAGGGACAGGGAGAGACACACAGAGAGAAACATTGATGTGAGAGAGACACATCAATTGCTTGCCTCTCATATGCACACTAGCCAGAGCCAGGGTTCAATCCTGCAACTGATGTACGTGCCCTTGACTGGAGTCGAACTCATGACCCTTCTGTCCATGGGCTAATGCTCTAACCACTGAGTAAAACCAGCTAGGGCCCAAGTACCACTTTTACCTATAAACACGCCATCTTGACCAGAATTGGGTGGTTCCAGTTTTTGATAATTATGAAGAAAGGGGCTATAAACATTTATATACAGGTTATTTTGGACACATTTTCATTTCTTTTAAGTAGATTTATTGGATCACAAGAGGAGTGTATATTTTACTTTGTAAGAAATTACAAGACTTTATCAAAGTAGTTGTATGATTTTATACTTTTATCAGAAGTATGAGTTCAACATTCAACAATTTGTATTGTCAGTTTTTAATTTTAGGTATTCTAGTGAGTGTGTGGTTTTATTCTTCATTTTCTTACTGAACAAAAATGTTGAGCATCTTTTCATTTTGCTGTTTCCAGATCTTAGCTATTGTAAATTGTGCTGCTATGAACATAGGGGTGCATATATTCTTTCTGATTGGTGTTTCTGGTTTCTTGGTATATATTCTTAGAAGTGTTATTATTGGGTCAAATGGGAGTTCCATTTTTAATTTTTTGAGGAAACTCCATACTGTTTTCCACAGTAGCTGCACCAGTCTGCATTCCCACCAGCAGTGTACGAGGGTTCCTTTTTCTCCACATCCTCACCAGCACTTGTCATTTGTTGATTTGTTGCAAAGTCTTCTTTATAAGTCACCAAAGTCATATGCAAATTCAATTTGTCTGATTTATCAGTGTTTGGGACCACTGTCATATATGCAGTCCATCATGGGCCCAAGTGTCAATATATGGTATATGACTGTAGTTTGATAAATATGGTATGTAAATTATTCTTAGCAAGGCATTTCTTTGATTTGGAGCACAAAGAATCTTAAGGACTTAGACATTTTGTGTGTTTTTTTTTCTTTCCTCTTCCTTCTATGCATTAACTTTTTCAAGGTATTCTTTATGTCTTCATTCCTTAGTGTATACATGATGGGGTTCAGCAGGGGGGTGACAGCAATGAAAAAGAGACACTATCTTGTCCTCTGGAAGACTGATGGATAGACGAGAGTAGATGAAGATACGATGTCCCAGGAAGAATGTGACTACGGTGAGGTGGGCTACACAGGTAGATAGGGTCTTTCACCAGATATGCTGTTTCAGATTCAACAGGATGATTGTGTAGGGCACCACAAGAACCACAAACAGACCACAGCATTTAGTCCACTGTTGGGGATGATGAGAAACTCCATGTGGGTATCAGTGCAGGCCAGTTTGATCACCTGGGATACATTGCAGAAGTTGTCAGTCTCATTAGGATCACAGTAGGGCTCTGTCATGATGCCCTAAGACAGTAATTTCAATGATATAGTTTTCAGAAGGCAGAAGCTTTTCACCAAGCTACTGGACAACTGTCAATGTGGCTGAGCATTTAAAAAAAAAATATTTAGAGGAAGCTGGATAAAACCCTGGAAACCTTGAAAAATCTGGAGAGGGTGAGGGAAGCTTGCTTCTTTTCCATCACTTAGTTGAGGGCTGACTTGCTCATTCTTAAGTTAGAGTTTAAGGTTGCAGCCTAATGTCATCACTATCTTGATTAGATTATCCTTAGCTCTTTTTAAGGTCTAATTCTGTTGCATGGCCCACAAATAAAACAAAGTAATTGTTTTATTTTATTTTAAACTAGTTTAATTTTTAAATTTAAATATATTTTTATTGATTTCAGAGAGAGGAAGGGAGAGGGAGAGAGAATTATTGACTGGCTGCCTCCTGCATACCCCCTACTGGGGATCGAGCCAAACCTGGGCATGTCTGCTGACCTGACTCATGGGTCAACGCTCAACCATTGAGCCACACTGACTGGGCTAAATTAATCTACCTTTGACCCAAGTCTCATTCTTTTTTTAATACGAAATGTATATATTTTATAGATCACAAGATTTTAGCCCTTAAGGGACTTGAGAGTTTCCTACTCTATTTTTGTTTTCATCTCACAAATAGAGAAAATGAGGCTCCGCGAGGTAAAGCAACTGGCCCAAGTTCACAGAGAATTGGAGTACTAGCTGAGTCTAAAGCTCAAGTCTCCTAATTCCTGATTTAGGCTGTCTCCAGTCTACCACCACTCTGACCTGCCTTTTGGTGGTGATAGGCTTAATTTGAATTTTTTTTTTTCCTGGAAAATGCTGTTGGAGAAAGATGAGGAAGTAAAGGAATGTTTTACGTATTCTTTGAGCTTTTAATAATATCTTCTGATTTTAAGTTGTGCCTGGTTCTAGGGATTATAATCTGTTCTAAACTTTCAGAAAATGGGCTTCAGAAACAATGTAAATGTACTTAGATGTATCTCTGTATTCTTCCTCCTCTTCACAGCAGTAAAATAGAGGGAAGAGGCTCTGTGATACACAACCATGACCAATTTCAAAACCACAGATTCACTACGTACTTAAATAGACGTTTGTGCTAGCTCTGCAGGAACTGGCTCAATTTGGAATTTTTCTCACCCACTGATGGACAGAGTGAGCCAATGAGCCTGGGGGAGGGATCATTTCTCTCCTTTTCTAGTATAAATAAAAAAAGCCTTTGTATCTGTGGAGTCACTGTCCGTAGCTGCCTTCCCATGATGAAGGAGTCTGTCTCATGCAGATTGAAACGGACGAGAGCCAGATCTGGGAGGAGATAATGCAATGGGGATGCTTCCTGTGGGGTGTTGGTGCTAAATGAGTTCAGTTATTAGATGTTCAGAATGAAATATGCTAAAATTCTCACATTTAATTAGGCTATTTTTCAGTCTTGATAATTCTTTTGTATGAACGTGACATGCTAATCTTTTCATTATCCCATACATCTTAGTTTTTTCTTCCATCAGTGGTGTGCAGCCCTGTTATCTTTCAAGTCCTATTGCTTTCCCTGATGATACTTCAGGAAAGGGAAACCTTCTAGATCCCCTGCAGCCAGAGTTCCATCATCAGTCACACCCTGTTTTGATACCAGTGGTCCAAAGAAAGTTAGGGGGCAGGGCTCCATTTTCTAAGGAATTTGACTAATGGACTTGTAGTAGCTGGACTCTTTTTAATCAAAACTGGAATGTCCCCTAATACATCTCATCTCTCCTAGGAGGGGCAGACAGAGTCAGAGTGGCCCACACTTTTGTGCTGTAACGGATACTATGAGAAGAACTCAGAGGCCAGTGTAAACCAAATCCTTTGCTTCAGAGTGCAGAGCAAGGTAAAGTGACATTAGCAAAGCAGGACTTATGTCAGAGAAAAGTTGACATGGTTTTAAATTAAATTTATGACCATTGCTGACTAGTTGCCCTTGCCAGAATTGCTGGAATTTTATGTAGATGGACCAATGCATTGTTTTTCGGTCTGACTTCTTTCACTCAGCATAATTACTTTGAGATTCATATATTTTATTTCTTGTTCCAATGGCTTACTTCTTTTTAGTGCTGAGTAGTATTCAATTGTGTGAATATACCACAGTTTGTTTTTTCCAATTTATACAGATATGGTTGTCAAAGAAAGGTGGAACATATGTAATTGACTGAAAAATGCATGGAACATCTACAGCAAAAAGCCCAGAAATAAATGGTGCCATATTTAAAAATCTAATATGTGATTAAAATGCATAAGTCAATGAATTACATAAATTTAACTCAATTACTTGGAGTCATTGAATAAAAATTTGGAGCAAAAAATGTAATTAGATCTCCCTTCACCTGAGATAGCATGGGTAATTAAGCAGAGCAGTGATATAAAGATTATACAACTTATTTTATTAAATATATTGGAAAGATTATTTGGCAGTGATATGCAGTATAGATTAGAAATAAGTGACCTGTATAATAAAGCCCAAGCAAGGAGGCTATGATAGCATAGGGGGCATGACTTAATACAACAATGGTAATAAGAATGAAGAGGAAATGGAAACTATTAGAGATTTCAAAAATTCAAAGGAAGAAATAATAGGGTAATAGGCTTTTATATTTTCCTAACCAAAATTAAATTAAAGCAATCTCTTATTTTATTTTTCTATATTTCTCTTCAGGTGGCAGACACTCTTACAATTTTTGTTAGAACACTGAAGAGGATACTATAGTCTTAGATCTGGTTCAGTCACAAGCTTTCTGGGTGATCTTAGGCAAGCTGTGTAAACTCCCGAAAGGCCTGCTTTTCTCTCCTGTAAAATGAATGGGCTGCAGCAGGTAGACTCTAAGACTTCGTCTAGTTCCAAGTTTCTTAGATGATAAGAATTTATTATTTTGAACCTCATCCCAGTTGGGCCTAAGATGACAGACTAATTCAGCTGGAAAGGAAAAGAATGAGTGAATTGTATGGACTAACTACCCACACAGGGCCCTAGTAAAGTAGTTCACCACAGTCTAGAATAAAAAGCTTCTCTGCATAATGTTTTCTCTTAATGATGAAGCCAGCTATGCACAAAGGTGTAGGGCTGTAGGGTAGTAAATTGCTTCTGCTCTGTTGGGTCAAATGGCACTCAAGAGATTAGGCGTTTGTAACTGAAACACACATAAAGTTCAGGGGAGGAAGAAGTCTAGAGTTTAGTTACTTTTGATAATTGCAGTTCAATAGGGACTGACTGCTAAAGTGACCCAGAGGGAAATTCAACTTTTAAATTAATCTCCTGGGTTTTTCTGGGCATGCCAACATCACAGATAAGAGGATACCTCTAGCCATTCATTATAACTCTTGCCCCCACTGATTACTCTCTGGTCTCTAAATGCTTCTCTGTGATGAGAATAACAGGGAGTTGGGTTCCCAAGTGGACCTTATTAAAAGTGTTGTGGTTATGAGGTAATTAATTTATATAAGTGACTTAATGTGCAATGAACCAAGCGATGCACACAGAACACGTCTCGGGGTCAGAGAATCACAAAATCTAGTCCCACTCCAGAGAACGGTTTAGCATTTAAATGTGAATTCTGGGACAACAACATTATCCTTGAGATTACTGCTTTGATTTTAGAGCCCTGTCAGGTTAGAGAGTTATTTAAAAATAATTGTTTCACTTCCCCAAAGTGTTGTCTTTGAAATGACTACCAGAGAGATACAGGTACTGCTGAAAGATAAAGATAGGAGATAAAGGTCTGGAAATGGAACCTTATGGGATACCCAGTAAAAGGAGAAAACTCAGGGAAGAAGAAGAGAAGTGGTCTCAGAAGTTTTAGGAGAATTAGGTTTGGGAAGAATCATGAAAGTTCTCAGCACTGTTCTCTTATAATTGTAAGATGGAAAGTGGTCCCTCCTGTTCTGTTTTGGAAGTTTGTGTAGGATTGGGGTTCATTCTTCAAGCATCCAGTACAATTTCCCAATGAAGCCATCTAGGCCTGGGCTCTTTATGAGATTTAAAAAAATTCAATTGCAGTTTACATTCAATATTATTTTGTACTAGAGGCCCAGTGCACGGATTTGTGCACCAGTGGGATCTCTCTGCCCGGTCTGTGGGGATTGGGCAGAAACCAGCTCTCTGACATCCCCCAGGGGTCCTGGATTGTGAGAGGGCACAGGCCAGGCTGAGAGACCACACCAGTGCACTATCAGGGCTTGGGAGGGTTTGGGAGGGCTTTAGGGCGTGTCTGGCCTGTCTTACCCAGTCCCGATTGGCCAGACCCCAGCAGCAAGCTAACCTACTGTCAGAGTGTCTGCCCCCTGGTGGTCAGTGCATGTCATAGTGACTGGTTGAGTGGTCGAATAAACGGTTGGACACTTAGCATATTAGGCTTTTATTATAAAAGATTGGTTTCAGGTGTATAGTATACTGGTTAAGCAATCATATACTTTATAAAATTTCCAGAGAAAACCAAGATGGCGGCATAGGTAAACACCGGAGAGTGCTGCTTAGCACAACCACTTCAAGAATACAACTAAAAGACGGAACAGAGATCATCCAGAACCACAGGAAGGCTGGCTGAGTGGAAATTCTACAACTAGAAGGAAAGAGAAAAGCACCTTGAGACTCAGAGGAGGTGCGGTGCGGAAGTAAAGTACAGAGGTACGGAGACACACGCGGAGAGGGCTGGCAGCTGAGGACACGGTTGTCTTTTTTAATCAGTAGGGAGTCTCAAGCTCTGAGCTCTGGGCGAGTCTCTGGGAACCCAGACTCATACAGGAGAAACTGGACTGTCTGGCATCGGTCGGAACTCGGAGGTGCTTGCAGCGATTGCTGGGACACTGAGAAGTGGGGCCTCTGAGGGCAGCCATAGCTGCTTGCTCCACCCTGTTGATCCCCTTGGATCCCCGCCCAAGCTGTGCGCCGGCTTTTGCATATGAAAGGCCTGGCCCTTTGCAATCTTAAAATTACCTAACAAACTTGCAGCTGGCCCAAGGCCCCATGGCAACTTGCATTGCTTCACAGCTGAGCTCCTGCTGGGTAGCCTCGGTCAGAGGCTAGATTAGCACCTCCTTAGAGATCCAGGAGCCAGTGTGCCCGGTGGTCAGAGTGGGATCATCCAGATTGCAGCTCCTTGGATCCATAAAGGACACACTCAGGGTGCAGACTCAGTGAGCACCAAAGCCCCACTGAAGCAAGTCTTGCCCTGGAGGGGTGTCTCCAGCACAGAAGTTCTCCCACTGTAGACACAGCTGATTCTCACAGCCAACTGGTCTGGAGGTCAATTCCTCCCAATGATACCTACAACAATCAAGGCTTAACTACAACAAGACTGCACAAAGCCCACAAGGGGGTGCACCAAGAGTGTCTACCTCAGGTAATTGGGGAGGCTGAGCCACTGGGCCCTATAGGACACCTAGCACACAAAGCCACTCTACCAACACAGGGAAGCATAAAAAATGCGGAGACAAAGAAACAGGACACAAATGACAGAAATGGAGGAAAGCAAACGACTGGATATAGAGTTCAAAACCACACTTTTAAGGTTTTTCAAGAACTTTCTAGAAACCGCCAATAAATTTAGTAAGACCCTCAAAAAGACTGGTGAGACCGCCGATAAATGTAGTGAGATCATCACGAAATCTAGTGAGACCCTTGAGGTTATGAAAAAGGACCAACTAGAAATTAAGCATACACTGACTGAAATAAAGGATATTATGCAGAGTTCCAACAGCAGACTAGAGGATTGCAAGAATCAAGTCAAAGATTTGAAATACGAAGAAGCAAAAAACACCCAATTGGAAAAGCAAAATGAAAAAAGAATCCAAAAATACGAAGATAGTGTAAGGAGCCTCTGGGATGGCTTCATGCGCACCGAATTATAGGGGTGCCAGAAGATGAGAGAGAGCAAGATATTGAAAACCTACTTGAAGAAATAATGACAGAAAACTTCCCCTACCTGGTGAAAGAAATAGACTTACAAGTCCCAGAAGCGCAGAGAACCCCAAACAAAAGGAATCCAAAGAGGACCACACCAAGACACATCATAATTAAAATGCCAAGAGCAAAAGACAAAGAGAGACTCTTAAAAGCAGCAAGAGAAAGAAAGTCAGTTACATACAAGGGAGTACCCATATGACTCAGCTGATTTCTCAACAGAAACTATGCAGGCCAGAAGGGAGTGTCAAGAAATATTCAAAGTGATGAATGCCAAGAACCTACAACCAAGATTACTTTATCCAGCAAAGCTATCATTCAGAACTGAAGGTCAGATAAAGAGCTTCACAGATAAGAAAAAGCTAAAGGAGTTCATCACCACCAAACCAGTATTATATGAAATGCTGAAAGATATCCTTTAAGAAGAGGAAGAAGAAGAAAAAGGTAAAGATACAAATTATGAACAACAAGTACGCATCTATCAACAAGTGAATCTAAAAATCAAGTGAATAAATAATCTGATGAACAGAATAAACTGGTGATTATAATAGAATCAGGGGCAAAAATACCACAACCCAAATAAAGTCCTACAATTGGCTCCTCTCTGAGGGGGCGTGGCTAAGCCCTGGGGGCGTGGATGGACTCTGGGACGGGACGAGCCAGCTTAAAGCCTGGCTGAGGCACAGCGGCCCACACTGCGGTGGCTGTTACCTGTGGAGGCATGGAGGCGTCCGCTTGCCTCTGCGGCGTGGGCTCTTCGCGGGGATGTCGGAGTCTTCAGAAGCGCCAGCGCCCAGCTGAGACTGCAGCGGCCGATGGCAAGCCGGCCCCGGCAGAAAAGCACGTTGAGGGGGATGTGGCAGCGCGGTGCTGTGCGGGGAGTGGAGGAATCTCGAGCCCCATGCCGCCCCCGCCGCCCCTGCACTGCTTGCTGCAGGACCTGCCCGTGGAGATGCTGGTGGAGATCTTCGCCTGGGTTCCCGGCACCGATCTGCCCAGCCTGGCCCAAATTCCACCACATCCTGCACACCGACAGCATCTGGAGGAGGCGCTGCCGGGAGGAGTTTGGCGTTCGTGAAAACTTGCAGAACCTGGAGATGATCGGTATGTCTTATCGAGAAGTCTATGCGAAGCTGTTCCCATACAGAAACATTTTGGGATTGTGGCAGCTAGATACTGCGGACTATAGAACACTAGTGAATGTCGTGGTGGACGGCGTATGCATTACTGGTTGGAAATACAGGCCTTCCCTTCACACTCATGTGGGTGGCCCAGTACACTTCAAGCCCTCGTTCAGAATTCGCCTGACGGAGAGGACATCAGCCACGGTGGAGTGCATGGAAGGCCGCCTCAGCAGGCCGCACAACCGCCACATGCAGATTCGGAAGGACAGGCTCACCACCCAGTGCAAGAACACAGACCACGGAAGGGATTTACCAACCCGGCTTAGGGAAGAACGGGGGCTGGTGCTGGAGGACAGACAGCGGTATGACTGGCTGACCTACCGCCGCCTCTATCTCCCGCGGAGCCACCCGGACGACCTCATCAGGCCAGGCCTCTTCCAATACTACTACGATGTCTTCGGCCTAATGATTGCCATGCTCAGCTTCCACGGGAAGTATGCCAGGGTCACCAAGATCACGGGAGTCTCCAAGAAGACATTAGAGATCCACCTCATGCGCCGCATCCAGCTGCGAGATGGAGATCTTCCGCAACTTCAACGAGCTCTCCCGGGTGGTCCATTGCCGAGCAGGTGATCCGGGAGCAGCGGCAGCAGCAGCAGCAGCAGCAAGAAGACCGGACTGAGGAAAGCGAGGGCTGTGGCTGGCAGAGCCCTGCCCAGCCCAGCGTCAGGGAGTCCGGGGCTGCAGCTTCGGAGGAGCAGCCTGTTCCGTTTGTTCTGCCTGTGGGCGTGCGCTCAATAGACCAGAACTACCCCGGAACCTGCAGGATGTGTTTCTATGGCGTGGACACTGTTACCTTATTTGGCTTCCCCTACCCCAGGCGCTTCCCTGGAGTCTTCATCCTGTTCGATGAGAACCACTTCGGGTTCATCTGGCTGGAGGCGAAATACTTCTTCCTGTACGGCAGAGTCCAGAACACCTTCCAGAATGTGGAGGCACCATCCCCGCAGGCTTTCCTGGAGATGCTCAAGAACATTCAGTCCATGCCCTAACTGGTTTGGATCAGTGGATAGAGCGTCGGCCTGCGGCCTGAGTGGTCCCAGGTTCGATTCCAGTCAGGGGCACATCCCCAGTGGGGGGTGTGCAGGAGGCAGCTGATGGATGTTTCTCTCTCATTGATGTTTCTAACTCTCTATCCCTCTCCCTTCCTCTCTGTAAAAAATCAATAAAAATATATTAAAAAAAAAAAGAAAGTTCAGTCCAGACGCCTTGGGAGGAGCAGCTTGCATGCACTTTGAAGATTTGACCTTCTGACGAGGTTACCCACCTTTGAGTTTTTAATCCTCACTCGAGGATATTTTCCCATTGATGTTTAGAGAGAGTGGGGGAGAGAGGAAAAGACAGAAATATCTTTGTGAGAGAAACACATCAGTTGGTTGCCTCCTGCCCAAGCCGGGACCAGGGCCGAGCTGGGTAGGAGCCAGCAACTGAGGTAGAAATAAACCTTAGACCAGTGGTCTCAACCTTCCTAATGCTGCGACCCTTTAATACAGTTCCTCATGTTGTGGTGACCCCCAACCATAAAATTATTTTCATTGCTACTTCATAACTGTAATTTTGCTACTGTTAGGAATCGTAATATAAATATCTGATATGCAGGTTGTATTTTCATTGTTACAAACTGAACATAATTAAAGCATAGTGATTAATCACAAAAACAATATGTGGGAAGCTGCCTATTGTCTTCACTAGCAGAGAGATGTGGACAAGGATCCCGGAAGGCTGGCGACCCTTGAGCTCTGGCAATGGTCAGGGCTGTGCACCCACTGTTAGTCAACAATGGTAGCTGAAGCAACTTCCCCATTTATGTAAATCCTTGCTGATGGGCTAGTCTGCCTATTACTGGAAATTGCCTGCCTAAGGGCCATGGGTGTATCCCAAACCAATAAAGGTTGGCGAGGCCTGAGCACCAGTGGAAGTCCTTCCCCTTGAGTTGGACTTGCCCGCCTGGCCCCCAATATTTCCAAAATAATAATAATAATAAATAATTGGGGCATGAAGTAGGAAAAACAACAACAACAAAATTTCTCCCCGGTATTTCCAATACCCACCTGGCACCATACATAGTTATTATAGTATTATTGACTATATTCCCTATGCCGTATTTTATATCCCCCTGACTATTTTGTGAGTACCAATTTATGCTTATTAATCCCTTCACCTTTTTCACCCAGCCCTCTACCCCTCCTTCCCTTCTGTCCACCAGATTGACCTCTGTATCAATGAGTGTTTTTATTTTCTTTCTTTGTTTATTTGGCTCTTTAGATTCCACATATAAGTTAAATCATATGGTATTTGTCTTTCTCTGATTTCTTTAACTTAGCATAATACCTTCTAGGTCCATCCATGCTATCACAAATGATACAAGTGCATTTATTTTATTTTATTTTGTTAATCCTCACCTGAGGATATTTTTTCCCATTGCTCTTACAGAGAGAGTGGGAGGAGGGGCTGCGGGGAGGGGGAGAGAGAGAGAGAGAGAGAGAGAGAGAGAGAGAGAGAGAGAGAGAGAAACATTGATATGAGAGAGACATATCAACTGGTTGCCTCCCAAAACCCAGGTATGTGCCCTTGACTGGGAATTGAACCTGTGACCAGCTCATGATGGGAAAGAGATTTCCTTAAATGTTTGGAATCAATAGACCTCCTGCCCTTTGCCACTGGTCTTTGTGTGCAGGTTTGGACACTCCTTCAATGTTTAGCCAGGCAGTTTACAACTCTGCCTTAGCTTTCACTTCTTTCCTTCACAGCTTCCAGGTCAGCCCTAGGTGAAAGATTAGGGCCTTCTTAGTTGGGCAAATTATTTGAATAGGTAATATTGGAAAGGAGAACACGGCTCAATTTCACTAATAGTAAGAGTAATACAAATTAAAATGAGACTCCACACTCAGCATATTGATTAAATTTAGACAGTTTTATAATACCAATTGTTGTTGAGAATTGATGAGACGAATGCTCATGCCCTGTTGGTAGAAGTGTATGTGGCTATCGATAGTTTGAATGTTTAATTAGTGAAATTTAGTATGCATATCTATATATCTATAAAAGCCTAAGCAATCAAATGACTGAACCACCGGTGAACTGGTTGCCATGACACGCACTGACTACTGCGTGGCAGATGTTCAATGCAGGAGCTGCCTCCTGGTGGTCAGTGCGCTTCCACAGCGGGAGCATCGCTCAGCTGACCGATGGGCGCCAGACAGCAGGCTCACGGCTGGCAAGTGCAGCTGTGGTGATGCGAGCCTCTCCCGCCTCTGCCACAGCGCTACTGTCTCAGAGTGGCAGCAGGTCCAGGATGAGCGGGAGCGGTGTGGCGCCTGGCCTGGGCTCGGGCTCCTCCCCGACCGCCTGCTGCTTCGGGAACTACTCCATCCCTTGGAGGACGTCGGACTGCCATTAACGGCCTGATCCTCTGAGATCTGGCTGAAACCAGCAGTCAGACATACCTCGAGGGGTCCCGGGTTGCCAGAGGGCACAGGCCAGGCTGAGGGACCCCACTGGTGCATGAATCCATGCCCTGGGCCTCTAGTATACTATGATTGGACAATCCTTGCTGGAAATTCTCTCACAGTTAATAAGGGGAAATATAAAAATATGTTAATTGCTGTATTGGTGGGGGTTAGAGGCAGCCTATGAGTCCAGCACGAGGGGACTGCATAAGTAAATGTAGAGGAAGCACATGCTAAAATATTTTGTAGTAGTTAGAAACTTTGAACCAGATGTTAACCAGTAATCTAAAAAAGAATTTTAAGTTATCTATATACCCCTTGACTGAAGGAAGAAGCTGCTTGCACATTTTATCAGCTCATTTGTATAATTGTATTCCCTTTGTGTTTCCTTTTATGCTTCAGTTGTCAGAAATTTCAGAGCTCAATTTAATCACAGTAGCTATATTAGTCCTTCCACTAAAGAAATATGTGCCTACTTTTCTTTGAATTTTGTATTTTTTGGAAGCTTTTGGGGGTTATAAATATAAAAAAAGGTCTTTTGAATCTAAACAATAATCTTATCACAATTAAGAAATATCCAAGTGAAAAAAGATTAGGGAAGAAACTAATTTTTCCTGACTTGTGAGATTATTAAAAAAAAAGAAAAAGAGGAAAGAAAATGAATCAAGCAACCACATTAGGATGAGAAAGAAATATATAATTCCGTGGAAGTATGTGCTTAAATAACCTCTCACCTGAATGAAGAACAACTTTTGGTAACCAGAGGCTTCTAAGAAAGCGTTTATTTCCTGTGGATAACCTTCATATCTCTGTGGAAACTGAATAAGAATGAGAAGTTTGAATAAAGGCAAAAGGAATGAAATCTCTTCAAGCCGTGAGAAGCTGCTAAGTCTCTCAGAGGCTGTTTGGGGAAATGATTTTCCATCTGTTCCCAGATAGTCCACTAGGTGGTGGTGCACATTAAAAACTGTTTGCCTAAACTCTGAACTGTCACAAAACTTACTCTTCTTTTTCAAATAAAATACCAAGAAAATCTGTTTAAAAACAATAAAATATAAAGGGAGAACTATTAAGCCCTGCATTAAGAACAAAGGGGGTAATCTCAGGTGCCAGGGTTCTTGTTCCAGCATTGAGAAGGGTTCAGCAATCTGGAGAAGGCTGTGCGTAGATTAAATAAGAGTCCAGAGAAGAAATATAATTTTGGAAGGCATTTGGGGGTAAGAGGAGCCTAGTTTAAAAGAAACTAAGATCTAAGTTCTAAGTCCTAAGGTCTAAGGTCTCTTCATCTCAGGACCCCATGCTTTTTATTAACACAAATTGTCCTGAGGCAAGGTGGAGATATACATTTCAAAGGGTCAGGGTTTCCATACAGCAGTGGTTCTCAACCTTCCTTATACCATGACCCTTTAATACAATTCCTCATGTTGTGGTGACCCCCAACCATAAAATTATTTTCGTTGCTACTTCATAACTGTAATTTTGCTACTGTTATGAATCGTAATGTAAATATATGATATGCAGGATGTATTTTCATTTTTACAAATTGGACATAATTAAAGCATAGTGATTAATCACAAAAACAATATGTAATTATATATGTGTTTTCCAATGGTCTTAGGTGACCCCTGTGAAAGGGTCATTTGAATACAGAGTCCATTGTCAGAATGGGGAGAATTAGCCTCCGGCTGTTCAGGTGTTTGGCCAGTAGGAGGCAATTACATGTAGATTAAGGTGCCTTTTAGCTGTCTGGCAGCCAAGCAGTAATGCCAGGGGTCTTCAAACTACGGTCCACGGGCCACATGCAAATACAAATATTGTATTTGTTCCCGTTTTGTTTTTATACTTCAAAATAAGATATGTGCAGTGTGCATAGGAATTTGTTCATAGTTTTTTTTAAACTATAGTCCGGCCCTCCAACGGTCTGAGGGACAGTGAACTGGCCCCTTGTTTAAAAAGTTTGAGGACCCCTGCAATAATCCCTTTTCAGGTTTGGGGAAATGCCATGAGCCATTCCCAGATTCAGCCCTGCTGTCATGCTGGAATTGGTCTCTGGCACTAAGGCTACAAAATGAGGGTAGGTAACATCCAACAAAGATAATCTCCAAATGCAGCTTTTGGCTTCCTTGACCCAGGTCTTTTTGGCTACAGAAAAGTATAATGAGATTTTTCTCCCTATACATTTTCCAGAGATCACCTTGGATGCAAAGAGTAAAATTTTGATGAGTATGTTTACAAAGTAATTTTTGTGCCTTAAAAAAATCTCAACTTTCACCTACCAGTTACTAAAATTTCATAATCATTATTTTTAACATGTTAGTATGTCATCATATCACATGTGAAAAGTTCAGTATACTGTGTGTGTGAATACATCACTCTAATATGAATAATGCAGTAGTCTCCCATCAATTAAGTGACTTCTTTTGTTACCTTGCAGTGGTTCTCAACCTTCCTAATGCTGCAACCCTTTAATACAGTTCCTCATGTTGTGGTGACCCCCAACCATATAATTATTTTTGTTGCTACTTCATAACTGTAATTTTGCTACTGTTATGAATCATAATGAAATATCTGATATGCAGGATGTATTTTCATTGTTCGCGATCCACGGGTTGAGAACCGCTGCTTTAGAGAATGAAGCAAGCTTCTTCAGTGATTAAATTGGCACAACTGTGGTGACCTCTGAAGGACTACATTCCCTTGTAAGACTACCTACTCTGTACAAAGCATAAGTGAAGCCACTCTTAAGCAGCCTCACAACTGAAGTCACTCTTCTGTAGTTCACAGATTCTGGCTGATGATGTCATTGACACAAGGAAGAAAATGCAAAATAGGAGGCCTTAAATCGGCTTGCTGGCGAGCACCACATGTGCAGCTGTGGCCTGAGACCAGCTGTGGTATGGCTATAGCTTGGCAGAGCACCCTGGAAGGGGTGTGGTTGGGGCTCCTCTTTTGCTCTCTCTGGAAGGGTGAGTAGGCTTCTTCACTCTCTGGTCTTGGAAAAGTGTATGCCATTATTTAAAAATTTGGACTAGTTTCTAAAAAAATTAGATTTATTAATACTCACTGTACCTAAAAGGCTATTAACAAGCAAATAGCAGCATCAGTCTCACAGCCTTCTTTATTTGTTTCCTGCAGTTGCTGAGAACAAGGACCAGGTATTTCAGCACTCCACCGTGGTATCTTCGGAGGGAGCTGTGGTGGAAATCTCCTGTAATCACTCTATATCCAATGCATACGACTTCTTCTGGTACCTTTACTCCCCAGGATGTGCACCAAGACTCCTTGTAAAGGGTTCAAGGCCTTCTCAGAAGGGACGTTACAACATGACCTATGAGCGATTCTCTTCTTCACTGCTCATCCTCCAGGTGCAGGTGGCAGATGCTGCCACTTACTACTGTGCTCTGGGGGACACAGAGGCAGAGAACCCACAGAGAGCTGAACAGAAACAGGGAGAGAGCACAGCCTTTGCAGGAGGTAGACAAGAGAGCAGCAATAACTGCTTCCCTCCTACCTTAGTGTTCTCCAAGCTTTTCTATTTGGCACTGCTATTAAAATGTATTTTGAGTTCAGACACACTATATCATTAAGCTCTCAGTTCAGTGGTGACAAGGAGAGAAGAATCCACAGGAGAGAAAAATTCCCTTTACACTCAAATCCAGGAGTTTGTTTATGTATAGAGATTCCCCTCTCTATTGTATACTTTGAACAGTTCCTAATTGGCTTATATTTCTCTAAAAATATAATTCCTAGAATGTAACAACACACCTCAGATGTAGCTTGATGCATTATTAAACTACATGGAAACAATGAGAAAACTGGGTAAGGATGAGAAAAGGTATTAAACTGAAAAACTAAACAATCTCTTGAGTACACTGAGATATGAGGGTCATTGATTTATTGTCTCTTTTATTTGGAGTAGCAGAGCAGAAAGTCAAATAATGGACTTCCCCATTTTTTTTTAAACTTCCCTAATTTATGTGAAAAATTCTTATTTTTCTTTTAGTTGGACTGTTTTCTGTGTTAAAGTTTCATATATAAAAAACATTGATTTTTCTCCTTGTTCCAACTTTATTTTGTGTTGAATTTTCTCTGATGCTTCTGAATATAACCTATATTTCAGAGTCTGATGTTTACAAAAGGCTGTCTCATTATTTTACATGAATCATTCCTTGTCTCCTGCAAAATCATTGACATTAATAGAGTTCTGATGTTTATAAACAATAGTTTCCTGGGAAGGCAGTAGGCCAATGGTGGCAAACCTTTTGAGTTCGGTGTGTCAGCATTTTGAAAAACCCTAACTTAACTCTGGTGCTGTGTCACATATAGAAATTTTTTGATATTTGCAACCATAGTAAAACAAAGATGTATATTGTTGATATTTATTTTATATATTTAAATGCCATTTAACAAAGAAAAACCAACCAAAAAAACGAGTTCGCGTGTCACCTCTGACACGCGTGTCATAGGTTTGCCATCACTGCAGTAGGCAGTCCTAGAGAAGTACCTGGAGCCTCAGGTTGAAGTTCCTTTGGTGCCCTTGTGTTGCGATGTGCATGTCTCAATGGAGTCAAATAAGAAGGAGTGAAGAGCAGTACCTCTTGGAGGGCAGGAACCCTGTAGGAGAGTAGAGACCTCCACCTGCACCATTTTGGGAATATTCCCCATTAGCTCACCTATCTTACATTTGACTGATCCCCAAATAGACATCACTGTGCCTCGTTTACAATAGTTTGGGAGAACAGTTCATGTTTATTTTCTGTGAACTTGAAGATTCTTTCAATATAAACTGGAGAGTTGGGCAGAATAGTCAGAATGTAGTTCAGATGGGGTGCGTAAGGTAACTTAATAAGACAAAAAATTATCTGTACATAAATCTGTAAGGGCATGGAAATGAGCAAGAGGTGCTAGAGAAAGTGGATGACCAGTGCATGTTCAAAGTGGTTTAGAAGCAATTATCTTCAGATCATTTCACCCCAAAGCAGCAGAGTATACATTCTTTTCAAGTGCCCACAGAACATTTTCTAGGATAGACCACATGTTAGGACACACATAACATCTCAATAAATTTAAGAAGATTGAAATCATATCAAGCCTCTTTTCTGACCATAATGGAATCAATCACAAGACCATGGAGGCTATGTAACATGTTACTAAACAATGAATGGGTTAACAATGAGATCAAGGAAGAAATTAAAAGATACTTTGAAATAAATGAAAATGAGAGCACAACAACCCAAAATCTATGGGATACAGTGAAAACAGTCCTAAGAGGGAGATTCATAGTATTTCAGGCCTTTGTCAATAAACAAGAAAAATTTCAACAACAATAACAAAAAACCCTTGACTAACCTAACTTCACACTTAAAGGAGTTAGAAAAAGAACAACAAACAAAGCTCAAAGTGAATAAAAGAAAGGAAATAATATAGATCAAAGAAGAAATAAATGAAATAGAGTCTAAAAACAGATACAAAACATCAATGAGAACATTATGCTAAGTGAAATAAGTCAATCAGAAAAAGCTAAGGACCATATGATTTTACTCATTTGTGGGATATGAAACTGAAACTTGTGGACACAAACAAGAGTGTGGTGGTTGCCAGAGGGAAGGGGGAGGGGGTGAAAGGGTTCCTTATGTATGGTGATGGGAGAATAAAAAAAAAAGACCACCACTTAAAAAAAATTGAAAATGGAACTATCTTATGATTCAGTGATTTTACCTTTGAGACAGCAGGAGAGACCTGGAGATTATTATGCTAGGTGAAACAAGCCTGTCAGAGAAAGACAAATATCACATGATCTCACTTATATGTGGAATCTAATGAACAAAATAAACTGACAAATAAAATAGAACCATAGGCATGGAAACAAGGAACACACTGATGAATCTCAGAGGGAAGAGGGGGAGGGGGCAAGAAGAGATTAACTAAGAACTTATATGCATATACAGGGGTGGGCTAAAGTAGGTTTACAGTTGGAGTATGCAAAACACCAAAGTTTATTCTTGTATTATTATTTATTAATTATTGTGTTATTGTCCATAAAAACAACTGTAAACCTACTTTTGCCCACCCATATATGCATTGCCCATCAAACACGGACAATAGGATGGTGAAGGCTTGGTTGGGGTGAGAACCAGTGGGGGGGGGGGTGTAAAGGAGGAAAAAGAGGGAATATCTGTAATATTCTCAACAATAAAGATAAAAAAATAAAAAACAATAGTTTCTGCACAACAAAGGAAACTAATGACAAAACAAAAAGGTAACCAACCGAATGAGAGAAAATATTTTCAGACAGCAGCTTCGACAAGGGGTTAATATCCAAAATATATAAGGAACTCTATGAGTCAACACCAAACAAACAATCCAATTAAAAAAGGGCAGAGGCCCGAACAGACACTTCTCCCAAGAAGACATACAAATTGCCAACAGATATATGAAAAGATGTTCAACTTTACTAGCTATTAGGGAAATGCAAATCAAAACTACAATGAAATATCACCTCACACCTGTTAGAATGGCTATTATCGACAAGACAAGTAATAAATGTTGGAGAGGTTGTAGAGAAAAAGAAACCTTCATTCACTGCTGGTGGGAATGTAAACTGGTACAGCCACTATGGAAAATAGCAAGGAAGCTCCTCAAACAGTACGAATAAAGTTACCTTAGCATAATGTTCTCAAGGTCCATCCATGTTGTTGCCAATGGCAGTATACCATCCTTTCTTATGGCTGAGAATTTGGTGCCAGGCTGGCAGCACCCCTGGGATTTTCCTCTCCACTCTGAGGATTAAGTGTCCTCGTTGGCAGTCCTCTGGAGTGTCTGTTTATGCTATAGCTTCCCAGCAAACTCGATGGAATGCTGTCCTGATATTTGCTTCAGCTCCCTAGTTTATTAAGCTTATTAAAAAAACAACCACATGTTTTTATTGATTCCAGAGAGAGGAAGAGAGAAGGAGAGATAGAAACATCAATGATGAGAGAGAATCATTGATCAGCTGCCTGCTGCACGCCCCCTACTGGGGATCAAGTTCGAAACCCTGGCATGTGCCCTGACTGGAAATCGAACTATGACCTCCTAGTTCATGAGTCAATGCTCAGCCACTGGGCCACACCGGCTGGGCTAAGCTTAGTTTTTGGTTCCATTTTCCTTTCTTCCTTATATTAATAACTAGCTACCTATATTAACATATCTATTTTTGGCTTCTTATTACAGAAAAACTGAAAAAACCACACATCTGAACCTGCTAATAAAAATGATCTGTGTTTTGTTGTCAGCAGCTTCCCTCTGGTGGGGGTCTTAGTTCCTGAACAAGAACTCAAGACATGAATTAAGATACTGTTCATAGCTGTTACGGAAGAACTACCAGCCCTGTGACTCTGCACCATATCTCAGATTAGTGTTTAACCTATCATTAATTATTGCTTAATTGGTTCTTTTGTTGTGTTTCTGTGCATCCCTTATTTTTAATTAGTACCTTCAGAGCTTGTTGCCTGCCTTCAGGATTCAAGACACGCTTCTCTTCTTGAGGAGCTGGTGTGGGGGAGCTTGCAGAGGAGTGCCTGCTGGGTTTTAACTCAAGTAGGGATTCCACAAATATTGTTTGATTGAGTAAATTAATGCTTACCCAAAGCTTAAAATAATTTTATTCTTTAATCCAGGAAATCCCCTCTACAGAAGCTAGTTAAAAGAAGTAATTAGATATTGTATTAACTATGTATGGTGCCAGTTGGTACTAGGAATATCGGGGAGGACACTTTGTATGTGATTGTCTAACCACTATGTTGTACACCTGAAACTAATACAAAATAATATTGAATGTAAAGTGTAACTTATATATATACTAGAGGCCTGTTGCACGAAAAGATTCGTGCAATAAGCTTTCCCTTCCCCTGGCTGCTGGCACCAGTTTTCCTCTGGCACCCGGGACCCAGACCTTCACTCTGGCCACTGCCTTCCTTCTTTGCTCTGGACACAGTCTTTGTTGTGGCTGGAGCCTTCAGTCTTTGCTCCTTGCTCTGGCAGGAGTCTTCAGTCTCTGGCCAGAGCTGCTCCTGTAGCTCCTTCCGCCCCCTCCCCCTCATAGCTTGATCACTGCTTTGCCTGCAGACCTCGTAGAAGGGCTCCTGGGTTCCAGGGGGCCGCCTTGCCTCCAGCCCGGGTTTCCGATCACGATCACAGACTGCAGGCAGGGCGGCTCCTGGGTCCCGGGGGTGCTGCCTTGCCTGCAGCCCGGCTTTCTGATCGCAATCACTGGCTGGGGGGTGGGCAAAGGCGGCCCCCAGGGCTGCCTTGCCCTGCCACCCAGCTCTTGCCTGCCGCCTGGGTTTCTGATCACCGTTCTTCCGTCCTTCCCCTTTCACCTCCCATCATTGTGCCTACTTATGCAAATTAATCGCCATCTTTCTTGGCAGTTAATTTGCATATCACCCTGATTTAGCCAATGGGAAGCATAGCGAAGGTACGGTCAATTACCCTTTTTGTCTTTTTTTTTTTAATAATATATTTTTTATTGATTAAGATATTACATATGTGTCCTTGTCCCCACGTTACCCTCTACCCCCCCCGCCCCCCCCCCTCCGCTCATGCCCTCACCCCCCCCCGTTGTCCATGTCCATTGATTAGGCCTATATGCTTGCATATAAGTCCTTTGGTTGATCTTTCCCCCTTACCCCCACCCTCCCCTACCTTCCCTCCAAGTCCCGACAGTCCAATCAATGCCTCTCCGTCTCTGGATCAGTCCTTGTTCATCAGCTTATGTTGTTCATTATATTCCACAAATGAGTGAGATCATGTGGTATTTATCCACTCTCCAGTTCCATCCATGCTGTGGCAAATGGTAAGAGTTCCTTTTTCTTCTTCCTCTTCTTAAAGAATACCTTTCAGCATTTCATATAATGCTGGTTTGGTGGTGATGAACTCCTTTAGCTTTTTCTTATCCGTGAAGCTCTTTATCTGACCTTCTATTCTGAATGATAGCTTTGCTGGATAAAGTAATCTTGGTTGCAGGTTCTTGCTATTCATCACTTTGAATATTTCTTGCCACTCTCTTCTGGCCTGCATGGTTTCTGTTGAGAAATCAGCTGACAGTCGTATGGGTACTCCCTTGTAGGTAACTTACTGTCTTTCTCTTGCTGCTTTTAAGATTTTCTCTTTATCTTTTGCTCTTGGCATTTTAATTATGATGTGTCTTGGTGTGGTCCTCCTTGGATTCCTTTTGTTTGGGGTTCTCTGCGCTTCCTGGACTTGTAAGTCCATTTCTTTCACCAGGTAGGGGAAGTTTTCTGTCATTATTTCTTCAAAAAGGTTTTCAATATCTTGCCCTCTCTCTCCTTCTGGTACCCCTATAATTCTGATGTTGGTACGCTTGAAGTTGTCCCAGAGGTTCCTTACACTATCTTCATATTTTTGGAATCTCTTTTCTTTTTTCTTTTTCGGTTGGGTATTTTTTGTTTCTTTGTATTTCAAATCTTTGACTTGATTCTTGGGATCCTCTTGTCTGCTGCTGGATCTCTGTAAATTATTCTTTATTTCAGTCAGTGTATGCTTAATTTCTAGTTGGTCCTTTTTCATGTCCTCCATGGTCTCACTATACTTATTGAGGGATTCATTAAATTTATCGGCAGTTTCCATAAAATTCTTGAAAAACCTTATAAACGTGGCCTTGAACTCTATATCCAATCGTTTGCTTTCCTCCATTTCTGCCATTTGTGACCTGTTTCTTTGTCTCCGCATTTTGGCAGCTTCCCTGTGTTGATAGAGTGGCCCTGTGCGCCAGGTGTCCTGTAGGGCCCAGTAGCTCAGCCTCCCCAGTTACCTGGGGTGGACACTCTTGGTGCACTCTTGGTGCCTTGGTTGTTGTAGAATCACTGGGAGGAATTGACCTCCAGGCCAATTGGCTGTGAGAATCAGCTGTGTCTAAAGTGGGAGAACTTCTGTGCTGAAGACACCCTTCTGGGGCAAGACTTGCTTCAGTGGGGCTTTGGTGCTCACTGAGTCTGCTCCCTGAGTGCGTCCCTTATGGATCTGAGGAGTTGCAGTCTGGATGGCCCCCCTCTGACCACTGGGTACAGTGGCTCCTGGATCTAAGGAGGTGCTAATTCAGCCTCTGCCTGAGGCCACACAGCAGGAGCCACGAAGAGGCTCAGCTGTGAAGCAATGCAAACTGCTGCGGGGCCTTGGGCCTTCTCTTGGAAGTTCCGGGTCTGCCTGGCTGGGCTGCAGTTAGGTACATTCACATGCAAAAGCCTCTGCCGCAGCCTGGGTGGGGCGGGGTCTCAGGGAGTCAAAGGGCGGAGAAAGCAGCTATGGCCGATTCTCCGCCCGGAGTCGCGCGTCTCAGTGTCGCGGTAACGGCTGCAAGCACCTCTGAGGGAAAGCCGCCCTCAAGTTCGCCCGCTGCCGGACAGACCAGCCTCTCCCCGTATGAGTCCTGGGTCCCCAGAGACTTCCTGGAACCGGAGTTCAGAGCAGTCGGGAGTTTGTGATTCAAAAAGACAGGTGCTACCCCCTTTCCTCGCGTGCGCGCGCGAGCCGCCGTACCTCTGCACTTCACCTCCGCAGTGCCTCTGGCTCTCAGCGTGCTTTTCTTTCCTTCTAGTTGTAGAATTTACACTCAGCCAGCCTTCCTGTTGTTCTGGATGATGTTTGCTCAGTCCTTTGCGGTAATTTTCAATTGTTGTGTGAGGCGACAATTTCCCGGTGTTTACCTATGCCGCCATCTTAGTTGCCTCCCCTACCCTTTTTGTCTTTTATTAGATAGTATATAAAAGGCTAAGCGACTGTCCGACTGTCAGACTGGCTGCCAGTAGGTCTGATGCACACCGACCACTAGGAGGCAGATGCTCAATGCAGGAGCTGCCCAGTGACAGCAACTTTGCAGAGTGCCTTCTCACACTTTGGGACCCCTCGGGGGATGTCAGAGAGCTGGTTTCGGCCTGATCCTCCCAGGCCAGGCCGAGGGACCCCACCTGCTAGAGGGACCCTGCTCACTCTGCAGATGCCCTTCGAGCTACGGCACCGCCCCAGGTGTGGTCGGCCAGGGAGGGACCACGGGAAGTTGGTTCCAGGGCGTGTCCAGCCCATCTCGCCCAGTCCTGCCCCGCTGGCTACCTTCTAATTATTTTCCTTTCAATGTGCACGAATCTGTGCACTGGGCCACTAGTTAAAAATAAAATTAAGCCTTAGCCGGTTTGGCTCAGTGGATAGAGTGTTGGCCTGCAGACTTAAGGGTCCTGGGTTTGATTCCAGTTAAGGGCACATGCCTGGGTTACAGGCTCAATCCACAGTAGGGGGCACACAGGAGGCAGCTGATCAATGGTTCTCTTTCATCATTGATGTTTCTCTCTCTCCCTCTCCCTCTCTCTTCCTCTCTGAAATAAAATATATATATATTTAAAAAAATGTTCAAAAGCAAGCGAGTCCTCATCTTCTAGTTTCTGGGAGGAACAAAAGCAAGAAAAGAAAAAAATAAATTAAAAAAATCAAGAAAGAAAGAAATAATTAGAAGTTTAGATAAAGATTTATGTACAAAGGTATTTATCATAGTATTTTTTTCTAAAATCCAAACATTTAATACTAGGAAAATTGATTAATAAATTATAGTGCATCTCTATCATGGAATAATTTGAGGCCATTATAATTGAAATTTTATTTATTGACAGGCAAAAATATTTGGGAAATAACATATATTGAAAACCTCAGGAGTACCCAAATATGTGCAATATATGTGTGTGTGTGTGTGTGTGTGTGTGTGTGCGCCTTGTGGAGGTTCAGAATGAGACACCCCAAGATGTGCGTCAGTGGTATATAGATTACTTTAGCTAAAGGCAATTCTATTTACTACAAGGCTGTTCTTCTTATTATCCTGGCATGACCTTTTAAAGCCCACAATGGGTATTTCCTCATCGCTAGCTCAGGATGTCTTATTTATTTACTTATTACAATAAAAGCAATAGTAACTTACTGTCACATATTTGAAAATACAAGGGACATCCAGTCTTGGCATTAAATAGTCATAATTTCTTGCCTGAATATGTTTATAATTTAAAAAAATGAGAGCGATATTCATAGTATATCTAAGTACCTCTGTTTTTTGTATGTTTTACTATTTTAAATTTTATTTGTGAAATAACATGTAAATTTTCTTTTTTTATTAAATTTATTGGGGTGACATTGGTTAATAGGATCATAAAGGTTTCAAGTGTACATTCTATGGTATATGATCTATTACATTGTGTGCCCACCGCCCAAAGTCAAATCATCTTCCATCACCATATATTTGGCCTCTTTACCAGATACTATCTCCCCACGGCCCCTTCTCTGGTAACCACCACACTCTGTCTGTGTCTATGAGTTTCAGGTTTATTTATTTATTTATTTATTTTTTATTAATCCTCACCTGAGGATATTTCTTCTTTTTTTTAACCCTCATCCGAGGATATTTTTTCCATTGATCTTAAGAGAGAGAGAGTGGAAGGAAGGGAGGAGGGGGAGAGGTAGATGGAAGGGAGGAGGGAAGGAGGGAAGGAGGGAGGGGGAGAGAGAGAGAGAGAGAGAGAGAGAGAGAGAGAGAGAGACATCGATGTGACGATGTGAGAAAGACACATCTACTCATTGCCTGCCGGGGAGTGAACTTGCAACCGAAGTATGTGCCCTTGACCAGGAATCAAACCTGAGACCCTTCAGTCCGCGGGTTGACCCTCTAATCACTGGGAAAAAGCCAGCATATGTCCTGACTGGGGATCCAATATTGACCTCCTAGTTCATAGGTCAATGCTCAACTAGTGAGCCAACAGCCAGGCGCTAATTCATTCTTAATCTCTTTTACTGAGTTCTTCATCTCCAGAATTTCTGTTTGGTTCTGTTTCTAAACTTTCAATCTTTTGGGTAAAGTTCTCATTTTGTTAGTTGTTTTGTTTGTTTTTGTTAATTCTCACCCTGAGGGTATTTTCCCATTTATTTATTTTTAGAGAGTGGAAAGGAGGGAGGAGGGAGAAAGAGAGTGAGAGAGAGAAACCTCAATGTGAGAGATACACATGGATTGGTTGCCTCCCCTACGTGTCCCCACCCAGGCTGGGGTTTAGCCTGCAACCCAGGTATATATTCTTGACCAGGAATTGAACCCTTGACCCTTTGGTGCATGGCACGATGCTCCAACCACTGGGCAACATTGTCCAGGGTTTGTTTGTTGATTTGTTTCCTGGGCACAATAAATTGCCTGTCTGTATTTCTTGCATCTTGTTGAATATTTTCAGAACTGCAATCTTGAATTTTCTGTCATTTATATCACATATTCCATGTCTTTAAATTTGTTTTCTGGATATTTTTCTGTTTCTTTCTGATCTGCCTTGCTACCTTGGTGATTCCTGGTACTTGACGGATTCCTTCTCTATCTCGGCATCTAGACAAACACATTAAGTTCCATTATTGGCCTGAAAAAGAAAAGGTATGAGTGGCGCTTCTCTAGCAGATTAATACAAAGAGGTCTTTCTCTTATTTTCCAGTAGATGGAGCTGAACCACAAGTGTTTTAGCTCTGTGAAATTCCAGTACCATCTACCTCCCCGCCTCTCCCCCCCCAGCCAGGCATTGCCGTCCGTGTAGGTGCAATGGGGCTGGCTGGGGCAACCTGCCAGCTTCTTTTGTTTTGCCCTCCCAGTAATGGTGACCTCAGAGCTCCACAGGGTCCCACCTGTGCCTCAGTCCTGGGACTGATCTCAGAGTGCACCCTTTGCTCAGGGAAAAAAGCGATTCTGTAGTACCAGTTCTTGGGTTTGCAGATAATGTGCTCTGCAACCAGATACCAAGGGTTAAGCGAGGTGAACTCTGGGAGGCTAAGGGATAGCAGGTCTCCGTGGCATCATTTCTCTGCCTGTAATGCCACCCGACAACTGCAGCTGCACCCTTGTGCTGTGTCCTTCCTTCCCAAGTCTCTGGGCTCAGCTGCACTCATACTGTGCGCTGCTGCAGGAATGCCCACTGCATCTCTCTCTTCCTCCCGGCTGGGCTGAAGGGAGCAGCAGCCACACTGGATTCCTCCTGAGGGCTGTGAGGGAAGCATTTGTCCCAGGCCTCTCTCCTTGGCTTGCAGATGGCCACTACCCTCTATGGGTCTAAACATTGTTTCTTTTATCCATGTCTGTTTCTGTGTTCAAATATCCCTTTTTTATAAGGACAGCAGTCTTATTGGATTATGGTCTACCCAAATAACCTCCTTTTAACTTGATTACTTCTGTATAGATCTTTTTCTAAGTAAGGACATATTCTGAGGTACCATGGATTAAGACTCGAACGTATGTATTTATTTATTTATTTTGGTTGGGGGAAGGACCAAAATTCAACCTAAGTTGCACACGAGAACCATTAATGATTACTTTCATTCCAAAGCTTGGGGCATAGAAAAACCTCTAGCATTTCTTTCTCTAGTTACTTGCTACTCAGTAATAGTTTCCTAAGTAGATAATAGATGACAACACAGAAAACTTAAGTTCTGTTTGTTGGCCTGAAAAGGTAAGATCATTTGATCTTGTGATTAATACAGCTTGCTATGTTGAACACATGTTAAACAGAGGTTGTATTTGTGCAGAACACTATAGTTTAGAAAGAACTTTCTTAAGCTCATTTACTTGATTTCTATAATCTTTATTTTAAAAATATTTTTTATTGATTTCAGAGAGGAAGAAAGAGGGAGAGAGAGATAAACACATCAATGATGAGAAAGAATCATAAATCTCCTGCCTCCTGTATGTCCCACATTGGGGAGTGAGCCCATAACTCAGGATGTGCCCTGACCTGAAATTGAACTGTGACCTTCTGGTTCATAGGTTGATACTCAATCACTGAGCCACACGGACAGGTCCTATAATAGTTCTTATAAAGAAACTGCTTCTCAGAGGATATGTGATTTGCACAAAATTGCTCACCTAGCAAGTCCAGAGGATTGCTTACAATCCAATTAGTCTAACTCCTCATTAAATGTTTCTTCCATTGCAAAAATGCATTCTATGGTCCACATGATCAAGCCAAGCTACTGGCCACTGCATTTAACAAAGGAATATGATGTTCCATGAGCTGCACGGGTCTGAGATTTACTGACTTGTGTGAAACATTCCTCCTATCTAAGTATATTTGCTGCACGGGATCACTGTTGCAATGAATAGATTCTAGAGGATAAACCTTTTATGTTTTATTTCTGTACGAGGTGTCCTAGCTTCTTTAGCTCCCTCATTAATACTTCTTTCCCTCTTCCCTTCTATACTGAGGGTGAGCTGGTTATTTATCCCATGCCTTGTGGTATCTACTCTTAAACTGTTGCTAGAAGTTATCAGCCCTCGCCAATCTTTCGCATGGAAACATGGAAAACATTCTCACTCAGAATACATTGAGATACCTCCCAAACATTTCCCAGAGAGTTTTCTTTCCCATATTATATTAGCAAAGAACTCCACATACTACTGTCTTTTCCATATTAATGTATCTAATATGTTTTGATTACTGCAATTAGCTGTTTCAATTAACATTAAGACTCTTCTTGAATAACTATTTTTTAATTTTTGTGTTACCATTGTTAAGTTTATATTGTATCTTTCTTAAAAGAGTGAATTTTATGTAATATACTATATATTGTATACAATTATATATAAATTATATATTAAGTTATAAATTATATATATGAATTATATATAAAATATCATACATACATACATACATACATGCATACATATGCTATACAGTGCTTCTTATTGGCCGTGGTACTTTGCATGTCACTTAGATGAGAAGGAAGGAGATGAGCAGGAACTATAATTTACAGTTGACTCTATGCCATAGGCCACTCTGAAGTGGGTATTATTGCCCCTATTTTACAAATGGAGACACTGAGGTTTGGAGGTGTGAGTTGCCCAAGGTCACAAGGTGGCAGAGCTGGGACTTGGATTTAGGTCGGTCTGTCTGGTGAATAATTCCACATCATATGTCCTACCCTAGCTGGTCAGAAAGGGACTAGTAAAAAGTCTGCTTCCTTGTTTAACATTTGTTAAGTGAGATCTGAGATGTTGTGGACTTAGATTGTAAGAAGACACCGGAGTGTCGGAGACGAAAGGTCCAGTTCAAACTGCATTTGTTCTTTTGTTGACTAAGATTAAGATTTTTAAAAAAGATTCTGAATAAGATTAAGATTCCCTGTTTCATCTGATTGCATTGGGATCCATGGGAGATTTCTGGGCATAAAGTCCCAGGTCAGAAGGTTATTCTCAGAGCTGTCAAACTGACTATAATTGATGGTCACCCTCTGGGACTGTGGAAAGCTGATGGGGAATAAGGAGTCTGATGGAATCTACCTTCTGATGTAGTTGCTTCATTCAGACCAAATCTGTAAGTGGTTAGATCTTAGTAAAGATCTAAAAGGAAACCCAGTCTGCTATGCTGTTGTACTATAAGTTTTTACCCCCTCTTCTTCCTGAGTGCTCAGTTGAATCTTGAGGGGAAGCCCCTTCTGAGGAGCTGTCGCCCTGCTATTGGCTTGTTTCTGGGGACAGCTCTGGGTGAGAGCAGCTCATGCGGGTAGCTCATCTGGCTGCTGCTGCTGTACCTGTTCCCTGGCTCAAACTCGACAACACAGACCCTGGGTCCTGGTTTACACTTAGAATATGAGGCAGGTGACAAGAGTGACCGTGCTCTTGACCTTGGGTGAGTTATTTTGGGATTAAGAAGCATTGGGATCTGGGTTTGGACAGGAATCTACCATGTTGCCTGCTACCATTGCTCTTTATCCAGGATGTTGAGGGATGGCTTTGGGGTCCTATTTTTCTCCAGGCAGCTCCTTAGCATCTATTTGAGGCGTGTCTTAGGGCAATAAGGTGTTCTGTTACTAAACCCCAGGTCCACCCATGAGGCAGAGAAATTAGACCTTCTGCCTCTGAACAGTTTTCCCAGGATTCCTTCAGAATAAAAAAATAAATAAAAACTGTCCTGGAACACAGTGAGAAGTAAATAGTAGTGAAGTAGAGGTGGGGGTGGGTTTGACTGTGAGAGAGAAACTGGAGGGTGCTTAGTTGGGCCTTCAACTTGGTTTCAGAGTAGGAACTAGTATTGTGTTTTTACTCCCACAGGTACTTTGAGCCTTGCTAAGACCACCCAGCCCATCTTCATGCTTTCAGATGAAGGACAGGAAGTGAACATACCCTGTAACCACACCAACATTGCTACAAATGAGTATATCTTCTGGTACCAACAGTTCTACAACCAGGGGCCACAATTTGTTATTCAAGGATATAAGACAGACACGGCAAATGAAGTGGCATCTCTGTTTATCGCTGCCGACAGGAAGTCTAGTGTGCTGAGGCTGCCCTGGGCTTCCCTGAAAGACACTGCTGTGTACTACTGCATTGTGAGTGATGCACAGTGAGGCAGGCAGGGCTGCACCTGTGCAGTATTCCCCTGTGGGGTGGGAGTGTAGCGCAGAAGGAAGCCCAAGAGTAGTGCTTGCTAAAATGTTTACTTTATTTCATTATTTTCCAAAGGTATTAGCAAATCCATGTATTATTTTACTATTAATTTTTAAAATCTTATTTATTTTTTAAATAGGTATTCCATTTACATGGTCTGAAATTCAGAAAGTACAAATGGAATACAATGCAGTGTCTTCATCCCAACATCCCACCATCCCATCAGCTCATCCCCAAGCTGTTCAATTATACAAAACAAGGCAATCTGTGGTAGTTACACTATTGTTGCTTAGCTCACTGGTGCTCCTCAGTTCATGTGTACAGACACACACACACTATGCACATACACACAACACACCTTTACAAGCACTCTGTACACAGTCAATGCGGACAACTTGCTTCTCAGCTTTTAAAAAATTTAGCCTAAGAGTCAGATTATTATTTATTGTCGCACAAAATTTCAACATTTCTTTGGCCTCTTAGCATCCATGAGATGGTTTCCAAGTCTCTTCTGAGTTTACATCTCTCTGTTGCCCCTCTTTCTATTTTCTTTTGTCCCATTCCCCTGCTGTGGAAGGCATGGCAAGGAGAAGGGGGATGACAGTTGAGAGGAGGGTGGGGAGAAGTTTTGTTTGTGTTTGGTGTGATAGATTATTTTGGGGGATATCTGTATCAGACACAGAGATTCTAGGTCACTATCACATTTCAAAGTTGAGTCCTTTGGGTGGGGGAAGGGAGACAGGCATAATGGCTAAGTTTCTGGGAATTTTACTAGTGCTCCTAAGGCTTTATCAGGATGGTGAGGGATTATTATTATTATTATTAATGTTTTAAAATTGCTTTTAGAGAGAGAGGAATGGAGAAGGAGAGAGAGATCGAAACATCAATGAGAGAGAAACATCGATCCGCGGCCTCATGCATGGTTCCCACTGGGGATCGAGCCCACAGTCCGGGCATGTGCCCTGACCAGGAATGGAACCGCGACCTCTTGGTGCATGGGACGATGCTCAAACCACTGAACAACACTGGCTGGGCTATCATTATTATTATTTTTTTTTGGGGGGGGATTGTCTCTAATTTTGGGAGTAGGGAAAGCAATATTTGATGGTATTTTCTATTTGATGATATGTGTTCTCTTCTTGTCCTTCATATGAGTCAATGAGACAAAAGGAAAAGACCATGGGATGGAAGAGTATTTCCATCTAGCTCATCTTAAAGTCTGGTAGGGGAGTAATATTATGGAAAACCAAATAATTATAGAGCATTAGTGCATGTTCTGCTTCCCCTTAATCCCTTATATTTATGGTGAAAGGCAATATTTTTCTGAACTCAGATGTATCAGGGCTCAGAGCAGGCTGCCTCAAGATATCCCACAAAGGCATGTTGATTATTTGGAATTTAAAATCACTTGAGAAACAACAGGACCTGGAGGAGCTCTCTGACTCTTTTCTGTTCCTTTAAAAGCAAGAAATAAATCTCCATGACAGGTGTCCTCCCCACTCCCGAGGGCTGAGAGAAACTGCTCACAAGGGTTATAAAAGCCAGAGTTGAAAGTGAATATAAACAAAACTTGTAATGAATATCTTTACTAATTTACTCCCAAGCCCAAACTTTTAGATTCCTCACTAATAAATATCCAAATCTGCTTAAATCCTAATGAGTACTAACTATCTTTGTCCTGTCAATTTCTCAACAAATTTATTGTTTCTTTGTCTAAAAAGTATAAAACGGTACCCAGTTCGATCACTTCTTTGGGCCTCATTTTATGATCTAAGCATTACATTGTGATTCTCCCATCTATGAGTATTAAGTTCCCCGCCTCCTGTTAATCTAATCTTGTGTCAATTTTATTATTAATAAAATTTTTTATTAATAATTTTTTAGAAAGAGAGGAAGGGAGAGGGATACAGAGATGGAAACATCAATAGAGAGAAACATCAATCAGCTGCCTCCTACTAGGCATCAGGCCTGCAACCCTGGCATGTAGCCTGACCAGGATTGAGCCGGTCGATGCTCAACCACTGACCTACACCAGCCAGGCTAAATAGATAGTTTTTAAAATGGCGACAGTCAATCATAGTAGTCAAAAAAGTAAAGATGCAAGGAACGGACAAAAATAAGAAAGAATTTGAATAAAACAAAAGAGGAGTTCTAAATTAATGGGGAAGAACAGGATTATTCCTCAGTTGTTTTTGTATCAATTGCTTGGGTCAGAGTTCTCGGACTCTCTCCTGAAGCATTCCCTACAGAGCAGGGAGAATGAACACGAAACCTGCCTGATGAGGGCACAGTGTTCACAGCAGTCTGCTCTAAGTATGAACAGTCTCAAGTTTACTAAAAAAGACTGAGGGATCATTTTTATTTTACTGCACAACATATCCATATTGATTTTGATGCAACATAGTCTTTTAAATAATTCACCAGTGGCTCATTTTCGAATTTTCCAATAATAATAGTGCTCTCAGCTATAGCCAGTTTTGCTCAGTGGCTAGAGTGTTGCCCTGCAGATTAAAAGGTCCCGGATTCAATTTTGACCAAGGGCACATGCCTGGGTTGTGGGCTTGATTCCCCAGGAGGGGACATGCAGGAGGCAGCCGATCAATGATTCTCTCTCTCTTCATTGATGATTCTCTCTCCCTTTCCCTTCCTCTCTGAAAAAAAAAAAAATAATAGTGCTCTCAGATAATTCATCAGAATTATTTCATGTTTTGTCTTGAGGGCAAAAGTACACTAATTTGAGAAGCACAAAGTTGAATATTGAAAAAAAGTGTTGCAAAACCACCAAGTAATCAGGACTTGTATGCATGCATATAAGCCAAACCAATGGACATGGACAACAGGGGGATGAGAACATGAGTGGTGGTGGTGGTGGGGGGGAAGGTTAGGGGTTAATAGGGGGATGAGGACACATTTGTAATACCTTAACCAAAAAAGAAATTAAAAAAGCAACAACACATTGGTAAAACCAAAAAAAAAAAAAAAAAAAAAAAAAAAAAGAAATGAAATAAGTTACATCTATATCCTACATTATAAAAGAGAAACATGAGCCTTAACTGGTTTGAGCATCGGCTTGCGTACTGAAGGGTCCCAGGTTCAATTCTGGTCAAGGGCATGTACCTTGGTTGCAGGCACATAATCAGTAGGGGGTGTGCAGGAGACAGCTGATCGATGTTTCTCTCTCATTGATGTTTCTGACTCTCTATCCCTTTCCCTTCTTCTCTGTAAACAATCAATAAAAAAAAGAGAAACATGGAAATTAGCTGTCCCTCCGCTCCACTCAAGCCACGCCCACCAACCATGCCCACCAGCCAATCAGAGTAACTATGCAAATTAACCTGACAAAGATGGCAGTTAATTTGCATACACAGGTGTCAGGCACCCCAGGAGGCGATGGCAGTCAGGGCCGCGGGCTCCCAGGACCTTCGCAGGCCCCTGAGGTGAGGCCGCCCATGCCTAGCCATGCCCACGGGCTCCTGGGACCTTACCGGCAGAAAGCGGGAGGTTTGAAGGACTTGGTAGAGCAGGAGACTGCTGGACATAGAGCAGAGTGAGAGAGAGGGCAGCTTGGGGGGCGCGGCTCCCTCTGTCACCCCAGCTTCCTCATCACAGCTGTGGAAACTGACAGCAGGGAGGAGAAAGTCCCACCCCCACAGAATCAGCCAGAATTAGCCTTTGGTCAGACAGCTCTCAGTGGCCTGACAGCCAGGACTCTCATTCACCTGCATCTCAGACCATGACAGTAGAGAGGTGGGACTATGTCTAAAGAACAACTGTTGATACAACATAGCTCTGCAGCCGAAAGATGCCGGCGATATCACCAGAAAATGTCTGCAGAGCAGCGTGTGTCTGATCTTGAAAGAAGGCAGCACCTGCGACAGGATGTATCTGAACACCAGCTACTGGAAAAACGTCATTCTGATGCCGAAAAAACACCGGCATTATAGACAGAAAATGTCTAAAGACCAACGAGCCTTTGAAGTTGAAAGAAGGCGGTGGCAATGACAGAATATGTCTAGAGAACAGTCATCACAAGAACTACCAATACTGGTAGGAACTGCCTTGTCAGCAAAAATGGAGTACATGAGGATGCAATTCTCGAACATAGTTGTGGTGGAATGACTGTTCGATGTGAATTTTGCCTATCACTAAATTTCTCTGATGAAAAACCATCTGATGGGAAATTTACTCGATGTTGTAGCAAAGGGAAAGTCTGTCCAAATGATAAACATTTTCCAGATTACCCGGCATATTTAAAAAGATTAATGACAAACGAAGATCCTGACAGTAAAAATTTCATGGAAAATATACATTCCATAAATAGTTATTTTGCTTTTGCTTCCATGGGTGCAAATATTGCATCTCCATCAGGATATGGGCCATACTGTTTTAGAATACACGGACAAGTTTATCACCGTACTGGAACTTAACATCCTTTGGATGGTGTTTCTCAGAAGTTTGCTCAACTCTATATTTTGCATAGAGCCAAAGCTATAAGTAAAAGATTAGCAATGCCAGAAAACCAGGGCTGCTTAGAAAGACTCATGATCAACATCAACAACCTCATGCATGAAATAAATGAATTAACAAAATCGTACAAGATGCTACATGAGGTAGAAAAGGAAGCCCAATCTGAAGCAGCAGCAAATGGTATTGCTCCCACAGAAGTAACAATGGTGATTAAATACGATCGTAACAGTGATCCGGGTAGATATAATTCTCCCCACGTAACTGAGGTTGCAGTCATATTCAGAAATGAAGATGGAGAACCTCCTTTTGAAAGGGACTTGCTCATTCATTGTAAACCAGATCCCAATAATCCAAGTGCCACCAAAATCAAACAAATCAATATCCTGTTTCCTACATTAGATGCAATGACATATCCTATTCTTTTCCCACATGGTGAAAAAGGCTGGGGAACAGATATTGCATTAAGACTCAGAGACAACAGTGTAATTGACAATAATACTAGACAAACTGTAAGGACACGAGTCACACAATGCAGTATTATGGATTTTATTTTTTTGTGCGGGACATGTTCATTCCTATTTTAAATGCAGGAAAATTAACTCAACAGTTTATCGTGCATTCGTATTAAAAAATGGAGGCCAATTGGATAAATTTCATCAAAGCAAACCAATCTAAGTTGAGAGTTGAAAAATATAGTGGTTTGATGGATTATCTCAAATCTAGATCTGAAAATGACAATGTGCCAATTGGTAAAATGATAATACTTCCGTCATCTTCTGAGGGTAGTCCCAGAAATATGCAGCAGCGATATCAGGATGCTATGGCAGTTGTAACGAAGTATGGCAAGCCTGATTTATTCATAACCATGACATGCAACCCCCAAATGGGCAGATATTGCTAACAATTTACGACGCTGAGAAAAAGTTGAAAACAGACCTGACTTGGTAGCCAGATTTTTTAATATTAAGCTGAATGCTCTTTTAAATGATATCTGTAAATTTCAGTTATTAGGCAAAGTAATAGCAAAAATTCATGTCATTGAATTTCAGAAACGTGGACTGCCTCATGCTCACATATTATTGATATTAGTGAGTCCAAATTACATTCCTCCAATTAATTCCCTTTCAATGTGTATGAATTTTGTGCACTGGGCTACTAGTCCTATCTAATAATAGACAAACGTGGTAATTGACCTTACCTTCGCTACACCTCCCATTGGCTAATCAGCGTGATATGCAAATTAACCCAACCAAGATGACGGCCTGCAGCCACGCAACTGAAGTGAGCAGGAGGCTTGCTTGCTCCAGTGATGGAGGAAGCCAAGGTTCCCTGCCTGCCGCAGCCTGGCTCTGAGTTCTAAAAGCAACAAAGTTGCAATTATAGAAACTAAACAAACCCCAGATACCTGCTTTCAACTGGCCGTGGCCTCAGAAATGGAGCGAGCAGGAGCCGGCTCTCAGCTCCAGTGACAGCAACAAAGTTTCAATTATAGAAGGTAAATAAATCCCAGAATAAAAAAAAAAGAAAAAAAGGAGAGGCTGGGAGCTTCAGTTGCCAGCCAGCCTGAAAACAGCCATCAGCCCCTCATCCAGGCTGGCCAGGCACCCAATCGGGACCCCCACCCTGATCTGGGACACCCTTCAGGGCAAACCAGCCTGCAAACTCATGCACCAGGCCTCTATCCTATATAGTAAAAGTGTAATATGCAAACTGACCCTAACAGCAGAAAGACTGGGAATGACTGGTCACTATGACACACACTGACTACCAGGGGGCAGACGCTCAATGCAGGAGCTGCCCTCTGGTGGTCAGGGCGCTTTCACATGGGAGGAGCTCTGCTCAGCCACAAGCCAGGCTGATAGCTGCCAGTACAGCAGTGGTGGCGGGAGCCTCTCCCACCTCCTCAGCAGTGCTAAGGATGCCCGACTGCAGCTTAGGTCTGCTCCCCGCTGGCAAGTGGACATCCCCGAGGGCTGCTGGGCTGCCAGAGGGATGGCTGACTGCCAACTTAGGCCCAATCTCCCGGGGAGCAGGCCTAAGCCAGCAGGTGGTCATCCCCCGAGGGGTCCCAGACTACAAGAGGGCACAGGCTGGGCTGAGGGGACCCCCCCAAGTGCACAAAATTTTGTGCACCGGGCCTCTAGTATATATATATTAAAGCCAAGTGACTGGAATGGCAGAACAACCAGAATGACCAGTCACTATGATGCGCACTGGGGAGGCCAACCAGCCTGGTTGGGGCCCTGATCGGCCCCAACACCTCCTGTGGCCCCTCCTCCCCGCCAACCCTGCCCTTGATTGGCCCCACCCCCCATTGGCCAGTGGCCTGATCAGCCACCATTGGGGCAGGCCGGCCCGACCCCACCCATGCACAAATTCATGCACTGGGCCTCTAGTAATGAAATAAATTCCAGAGAGATTGTAGTTACTAAATCACAAAGTTATTAGTAAAGAATACATGTATGTTAATTAAGTAACTAAATAGGGAATAACTTTTTAAACTTAAAAACAGGGGAAGAAATCAAATGAAAAATAGAATTTGATTACATAAATATTAAAAGCTAATTCTATGAAAAAATGACCAAAATTACATTCAAACTATAGTATACTGTTAATTTGCTGCTAATTTGACAATAGATTAATAATTTTTATAAATTTTTGTATATGCATAAAAAGAAAAAGATTAATATCTAAATAGGTAAATATACAAAAAATATGAGGCAATTTACACAGGAGAAAAAAATAACATGGTTCATAAACATGTGGAAAATGTTTATATCTACTGGTAGTCATAAAAATGTCAACAACTTAAAAAACCCTATTAAGGAATTATAGGAATAATTTAATAACAATAAAAAAAGGGAATTTGGATAAGATGAAGCAAAATAGAGATATTCTAGTGGAAGAGTCAATTTGCAAGCTAATTTGGAAAATAATTAAAAAACATGACAATCTATAAACATTAATTTTCTTTGTTATAATTTTCTCTAGGGAATCTGTCTTCTGGAGACCCTCAATGCATACAAAATAATTATTTACAAATACATTTGAAAAGTTATTTATATGAAAATCAACATGTTGAATCTTAAAGGGAAATACTTAATCCAAGTGCAAATTAATGGTATTTATGAGAATCTATAATGATTATTTAAAAGTGGTAATTGAAAAGATTCAAGATATTAACTAGTATGATTGCTGCTTAGTAAAAATATGAATTGTGTAAAGGTTGGAAAGTAATACACTAAGATATTGATAATGGGAGGAGCAGAATATGTCACTCCAGAATGTCCTGCTTTGACGTGTGGATTATTTCGAACTGAAGACAGCCAGGGCCCAGGAGACTCAGGAAGAACCTTTTACTCCCCTTCACTGCTTAAAAGAATTTAGATAGGGGGCCTATACCAGAAAGAGAGCTACTACCAGAGGCAACTTTTTATATCAGACAAACTTATTTGCATGCCATGACAAAGATTTGTTTACCAAACATTTGCTCTTCTCATCTTCTTGTGAATTATTTTCCTTCCTTTTGAAGCCCCAGATCCCTATCCCTTCTTCTCGGCTCAGATTGGTATATCCTAGTAAGTTACAGTTACCTGATTGCCAGGGAATCTCATATTTTTATGGGGGTTCCATACATACAGAATTTGTTTTTCTCCTGTTAATCTGTCCTATGACAATTTAATTATTAGGTCAGCCGAAGAACCTAGAAGGGAAGAAGGGAAGTTTTCTGTCCCTATAATAATGTATATCCTTGTTTGATAGAATAAGTAGTGATTGTCCTCTTTTAAAATTGTTTTATATATTTTCTAAAATATGAATCTTATTTGTTTTACATTCTCTAATGCATCATTTTCTCTACATTCTCTAAAATTCCTCCTAGCTCTGAAGTTCAGCGATCCTGATTTAGTTACCTATACCTCAGCAATGACCTTCTAATTGGTGCAATTTCTTTTTCCTATATTAATAGTTCAGATTTTGAGTCTGAACTTTTGTATGCTATACATACAAAGCATTTTGTATGTAGTAGTCTATGTAGTCCTCTTAATAATATCCTGATGGCGTCCCTATTTTACAGACAAGGAAATTGGTGCTTGAAGACATTAAATAGCTTGCTCAAGCTCAGTGAGAGAGATTAAATGGAAGAACTGGGTTTCAAACCAGATCAGTTGGAGGCTGGAGCACAAACTTTTAAAGATTATTCCAGCCCTGGCCAGTATGATTCAGTTGGTATACACCGAAAGATCTTGTGTTCGATTCCTGGTCAGGGCATTTTCCCAGGTTGCAGGTTTGATACATGGTTGGGGTGTGTATGTGTGTATGGGAGGCAACTGATCAATGTTTCTCTCCCACATTGCTCACTCTCTCTCTCTCTATCCCTCACTCTTTGTCTCTCAAAAAAACAACAAAAAATCCCCCCAAACAAACAAACAAACAAACAAACAAACAAAAAACCCCCACCAAAACAAAATGATAAAATGTATTCTTGGGTGAAGACTAAAAAAAAGATCATTACACAATGGCTATCAACCTACCACCCCAAATAACCCTTATGGACAAGCAGCCAGATTAAATGTGTAGAGCTCTATTTTCATAATATCACTCACTTGCTCAAAAGTCTCAGTGGTATTTTTGCTAATAAATAACCTATAAACTCAAGGATTCAAAATCTTCTCCTTCCAGCTTTATTTCTCATTATACTTTAGCCCATTCTCTTCTTCCTCTCTTCCATATATTCATGTATGTCCCTAGATGACTGTCACCTAGCTACCCTCTATTATTTAGGTCAGAGAATGGCCTGAATATATTTGAGGAGATGACTACACTACATCCATTTTGGTATCAGCAAAGTAGAAAAAAAGAAATTCTGATATAAGCAATCAGAGAACTGTTGTACTTGTAAAACAATTTACAGGGCATCTTAGAGAGCATTCTGTATGAAGTGCTGATTTAAGTCCTTGTTGGATTTAGAGAATATTTACTGTGCTAGCCCAATAAGATCAAGAAGAAAGACCTTTTGAAATATAATTTTCTTACCTGTGGGGAGGCTCTACGAGTGAAGAGAGGAGGTTCACTCCTTGGATCTGAGAAAATTTCCTGGAATTCAGCCAGGTGTTCTTCTGTGCTTTAAATTATCTACTGCTCATGATATCCTCAGGCAACTGTTGTGGGAACAATGAAATAGTTTGACTGGGCATTGGAATGGAGACCTTGGAATACTTGATCATTTGTCCTGTATCAAACCTTAATACTGCCAATACCTTTTCCATGTACTACTGAGACTCAACAAGCATTCTTCTACAATTACTACTTAAAGTATGACCTGAGAACCAGCGGCACCAACATCACCAATAAGCTTGCTGGAAATAAAGACTATCCAGCCCCACTCAGACCTAAAGAAACATAATCTGCATTTTAGCAAAATCCCTAGGTGATTTGTCTGCACATTAAATTTGAGAAGCATTGCTCTATAGCAAGCGTGTCAAACTCATGAGCCGTGGGCCGCATTCTGCCCACAACAAATATTTTTGCAGTCCAGCCAATATAACGGTATGTAAGAAATGTTTTAATAAAAATTTTGTAACTCAATTTTTACAATATCTTGTAATACATAATCTATCCTATATAATAAAAGCCTAATCTGCAAAGTGTCCAGTTGACTGGTTGGCGGTTCAACCAATCAAAGCGTAATATGCTAATGATATGCTAAGGCCGCTCAACTGCTCACCATGATGTGCACTGACCACCAGGGGGCAGATAGTCGACTGGTCGACCAGTCGCTCTGACTTGCACTAACCACCAAGAGGAAGACGCTTCAACCAGTAGGTTAGCTTGCTGCTGGGGTCCGGCTGATCAGTACTGAGCAAGATGGGCCAGACATGCCCTGGAGCCCTCCTGTGGTCCCTCCCTGGCTAACCAACCTTCCACATCTCTCCCAGCAAGGGTGGGGTCCCTCAGCCTGGACTGTACCCTCTTGCAATCCGGGACCCTTTGGGGGATGTTAGAAAGCCGGTTTCAGCCCAATCCTGCAGGTCAGGCAGAGGGTCCCCACTGGTGCACGAATTCGTGCACTGGGCCTCTAGTATATATATAAAAATCTAAGCGACCATTACAACTGGTCGACTGAATGATCGGTTGCTATGATGCGTACTGACCGCCAGGGGGCAGACGCTCAATGCAGGAGCTGCCCCCTGGTGGTCAGTGCGCTCCCACAGCCAACCTCCTGCGGTCCCTCCCCTCATCTAGCCGACCCCAATCAGCCCCAATCGGGACTGGGTGAGGCGGCCCCCATCAGTACCGATTGCCGGCCAGGCCGAGGAACCCCACCCATGCACAAATTCATGCCCGGGCCTCTAGTTATTAATAATGAACTAAAACGTTCGCTAATGACTGATTACTATAACCATGTTGCATTCGTTTCCCTTACAGGCCTTACGCACAGGTGCACAATTTCTTTCCACTAATACTAGCAGCACATATTTTAGCAGCCGATTGCCACATTATTAGTCTTGGACTGACTTGTTTGGTGTCTGCAATGGGAAATATTTCACTTTTGGAGAATAAGAAAAATAGGTTTATTTGCGTTACACATTAATTTGTGCAGTTATTCAGTGTCTGGCAAGTTAATGTTCAAGAAAAAATATTAATTTTTATTAAAATGTTCTATTATTTTATGTTAATGATTACTCATTTATTTCATCCCTTTGTATTCAGCATGTCTCTATCAAAATAAACTTACGTTTCTATGAAAATTGAAGCTTTTGTTTTTTTGTGGCCCACATAAACTTAAACCTTGTTTATTAGGCCCATGTTGGCCTTTGAGTTTGCCAAGCTTGCTCTACAGCATATTCCATTACTGTATTATAAACACCTTTTGAACAGAAGATGGCAGTGTTTCCTATCTCTTCAGATCCTTCCTCAGATTTGAAACAAAGTTCACTTTGAAGTGTGTGAAAGACTGAACAGGCTTGTCACTGATTGGATAGTTAGGGAACAGAGACTTCCTCCCAGAAAGAATAACCTGAGTAACGCCCACCAAACTAGAGAGAATGGCTTTTTGAATGAGGGACTGCGTCCATATTTTAGGTCCTAGTTGGAGAGAAGAATGGAGCTGTTTCTGCGAGTTCTTTTGGTGATTTTGTGGCTTTCAGTGGACTGTGAGTTAGCGTCTTCCTGGTGATGAGGACAGAGGGATCCAGGGACATAGCCCATAGGATGGAGGGGAAAGGGCCAGGATCCATTCCACTGACTCTTTGGTTATATCTGGGGTTGTGGGAAGAAAAAAATGACTGAGTGTAGTGATGAAACCTTTTTTTTCCTGGCATTGTGTTTCTACCTAGGGTTGAGCAGCCAAAAAATGGAACAGAATCCTCAGTCCTTGAGCATCCAGGAGAGTGAAAAGGCCATTCTGACCTGCAGCTATGCAAATTATTCTCCAGTGTTCTTCCAGTGGTACCGACAAGATCCAGGAAGAGGCCCCATCTTCTTGCTATTAATACGTGAAAATGAGCGAACAAAACTGGTAGGAAGACTGAGGGCCACCTTTGATACCACCATCAAACAGAGCTCCTTTTATATCAAAGCTTCCCAGCCTGCAGACTCAGCCACCTACCTCTGTGCCGCAGGCACACATCAGGGCCCTGCCACCCACTTCCTGCACCCAAACCCTTCAGGTTGGCAGGGGAGGGCAGTTGGGGGGGACCCTGCTAACCATCCACAGTCAACAGAGCTGCTGGCTGTGCAGTCCCTCAAAGGCTTACAACAGCTCCTGGAAAAATAAAGTAGGGGTTAATGTATTTGAAAGTGATAAAGATGCAAGACAGCACTGGACTGACTCAGAGTGGGGAACCATCTAACAGTCACAGTGTTCCCAAAACTAACTGTATGACTGAGCAACTCATGAGATTTGCAGGGCACATGCCTCCGTTGCAAATGGATCCCCAGTAGAAGGCGTGCAGGAGGCAGGAGATCAATGATTCTCATAATTGATCTTTCTATCTCTCTCTCCATTTTCCTTCCTCTCTCTGAAAAAAATAAAAAATTATATATATATGAATCCTGTATACTAATGAGGTAATATGCAAATTGACCGTCATGCCCTTGCACAAGATGGCCACCCCCATGTGGTCAAAGATTGCTGCCCCCATGTGGTCACAAGATGGCCAGCAGGGGAGGGAAGTTTGGGGCAATCAGGCCAGCAGGGGAGTGCAGTTGGCGGCAATCGGGCCGGCAGGGGAGCAGTTAGACATTGATCAGGCTGGCAGGGAAGTGGTTAGGGGGTGATCAGTCTGGCAGGCAGAAGTGGTTAGAGGCAATCAGCAGGCAGGCAGGCAAGTGGTTGGGAGCAAGCAGTCCCGGATTGTGAGAGGGATGTCCGACTGTAGTCGGACACCCCCAAGGGGTCCCAGATTGGAGAGAGTGCAGGCTGGACTGAGGGACAACCCCACCCCCCAGTGCACGAACTTCATGCACTGGGCCTCTAGTCCATATCTACACTAATAAAAGAAAAAGATGCTAATTGACTGTACCTTCACCATGCCCATCAGCCAATCAGAAGAGTATGCAAATTAACCCAACAAAGATGACTGTTAAATTTGCATACTGCAGGTGGGGTGGGGCAGCGCAATCTGCCACCCACTTGCCGCCATCTCGGCCTCCTGTGTGCGACTCAGGGCAGCGGGGCAGGGCAGCACGCGATCGGCTGTCCGCCCACCCGCCCACTGCCATCCGGGCCTGCCGTCTGAGACCTGGGGCGGTGGGGCGGGGCAGTGCCTAAGCCAGCAGGTGGTTATCTCCCGAGGCATCCCAGACTGTGAGAGGGCACAGGTCAGACTGAGTGACTTCCTCCCCCACCAGTGCACAAATTTTTGTGCACTGGGCCTCTAGTGTGTGTGTGTGTGTGTGTGTGTGTGTGTGTGTGTGTGTATATATATATATATTTTAGAGGAAATATGCAAATTAGGCTGGGACACCATAACAGGTCACTACCAGACAAGAGGAGGTTGTGCGTGCAGGTGAGGCCTGGAGCGGAGATGGAGACAGAGACAGGGGCCGGCAAGCTGCCCTGCTCCAGCTCAGGCTGGCCCTCCGGAGCAGGAGTGGACATGGACAGGGACAGGGGGGCCAGCCCGCAGCCTCCATGGCGGAGCGCAGGCCCAGAGAGGAGATGGTGGGCCTGTCTCCCGCGGAAGTGGTGTGGCTCCTCCCGGGCTCCCCTGGGCATCGGCGGCTCGCTTCCACCTCCTGCGTAACCCACACAGCTCCCGTGGAAGCAGCATGACTCCCAGCAGTGTGCTGGGGTTACCGCTGGCTCCCACAGAAGCGGCGGGTGGCCCACTGCGTGTGATATCGTGCAATGGGCTACTAGGATATATTTAAGATAATGAAAATGATGGGCTTAAACATGTGATCCTCAAAGCTTCTCTCAGCTATGAAATTCAGAGTATAATTTTTCAAAAATAAAACAGGTGGTTTAGTTTGTTGGAGCATCGTTCAGTACATCAAAAGGTTATGGGTTTGATTCCCAGTTAGGGCACATATTTAGGTTTCGGGTTTGATCCCAGGTTGGGTGCATACAGGAGGCAACCAATCAATGTTTCTCTCTCACAACAATCTCTCTCCCTCTTAATTTCTGCTCCCCACCCCGGGCTCTCTTTTTATTTTTATTTATTTGTTGTTGTTGTTTTCTCTCCCTCCCTCCCTCTCTCTCTCTCTAAAAAAAATCAATAACAATATCCTCAAGTGAGGATTAGAAAAAAATTAAATAAAACAAAACAAAATGCCTTGAAGAATGCCCGAGACCAAGGAAAGAGGATTTGCTTTATTTATTATTATTATTTTCTACAACAGTAATTCTGTCCAGTTTTTGTGACTAGGTCAGAATAGCATGAGAAATATAGAATTAAACACATTCCTCTTAAAAAATTACAAATATATTCCTCAAGATAAAAAAATAACCCCATATTTTTTGAGATCCTTCTAAACAGCACCAAATAATGATGATATAATGAGATAAGAATAGGATAAAAAAAATTGACCTGTATTTTTCTGTTATTAGTCATCTTGTGAACAGATAAGCATGCCATATTGGCCAACATGCCATAAGTTATAAGCATCACAGATAGATTTAGAGCCTTTGTTTACTATGTGTGTGGTATCAGTTGAGTGTGTCTACATATAACTTTTGAAAAGAGAGACCTTCTCATGTTAGGGGATGGGTTCTGAGTTGATAATTTTTTTCTATTTACCCCACAATGGCATTTCTATCGGACTGTAGCAGAATGTGCCACCCCAAATGTCTCTCTTTTACACAAGGATTATTTTGAACTGATTATTTTAAGAATCAGCAGACACGGAAGCTCTGAAAACTGAGTAGTTAGCTTTTTATAAGAGACATTTGCATTTATAAGGGTAATCTTCATTTGTAAGTGTGCTGGAAGAGGAGAATGACAGTCTCTAGAAACACTTAGGAACAGAGAAGGGAAGAGGTGTTAACTTAAATCTGCGTAACAACCATATCGTTGTTTATTGTGCTTTGTCTGAAAGCCTCCCATAACTGGCTGCTCTCCCTACAACATCTTTTTATTTTCTGGTCTTGAGATGAAGATGGTGCTTAAGGTGATAACTTGGGTGATTTTCAGGAGTTACTTGGTTTTCCTGGGTCTCTTCCTATGTATATAGAAGGTATACATGTTATTAAATTTTTGTTTGCTTTTCTACTGTTAATCTGTCTTTTATTACAGGGATCTCAGCCAAGAACCTGGAAGGGTAGAGGGAAACTGTTTTTCCTCCCCCACACTCATGTTCCCTGAAATTGATCTCCTGGTGTGATGGTTACTTTTTAAGCTGAAGTGGGTGGGAGGAAAAGCTTTTTCTTTCAGAATTACATCTTGCTATTTGGCCATAGTCCAATACTACCCTCATCTTATAAGTAAGACCTGACTTTCATCCATATAAAATTGTTGAGTGTTTATGTTAGATTTAATTATCAAATTGCTTCCATATCTTATTCCTCTCAGAAGTTTTTCTTAGCTCTAGTCTGCTGGTGGCACTCTAGGATTCTGGGTAATGCAGATATATTTTTACTGTGCCCTTAATTATTTCCAAAATTACTTATGTTTTTATTGTGCAGTGACTTCATCATTCTACTGTTTTGCCTGTAGATATTCAAGTCTATCACTATTGTCTTGGTAATGTGGTACCCAGAATTGGAGGGGGGAGGGTAATATTCCAGTCATTCTAAACAGATACCAATGGGATTTTACTTTTTTATCTGAATATTATATTATTGTTGTTGATCAAAAGCCACTGCATCTTCATAATTCTGCTTGAATTAGACAAAGATACTCTTACTTCATTTTTATAGGTGAGAGCTTGTGCTCTAATTTGATTTTTGTTTTTGTGTGTGTACATCTGATTTTATTTTTAATTTCATCAGCTAAGGCAAATATCTTCACATCCTAGCACGTCTTCTTCTCAATCTGATGCTTACTGCCAGCAAGCCCATCCAAAGCACAGCCTAGTGAGGTTGATCTGATTATCTCTGCTTAAAGCAGTGGTTCTCAGCCTGTGGGTCGCGATCCCTTTGGTGGTTGAATGACTCTTTCACAGGGGTCGCCTAAGACTATCAGAAAACACATATATAATTACATATTGTTTTTGTGATTAATCACTATGCTTTAATTATGTTCAATTTGTAACAATGAAAATACATCCTGCATATCAGACATTTACATTACGATTCATAACAGTAGCAAAATTACAGTTATGAAGTAGCAACGAAAATAATTTTATGGTTGGGGGTCACCACAACATGAGGAACTGTATTAAAGGGTCGCGGCATTAGGGAGGTTGAGAACCACTGGCTTCAAGAATGGCTCCATTGCTTTTACATGAAGGCTCTAATGTACTCTAAAATCTGATAGACTTATTGTATAATCAGTTTCTTTGTAAAGTAAACTACTTCTCTATTTTATAGACCCCATTTTTCATTCAGTAAAGGATTAATAAAATCCATAGAGAGTGATATATCATATTGAAACTGGACAAACAATAGTTCCGGGCTGCTTGTCACTACTTGAGCCAATTAAGCAGAGACAAGGTTGAATCATATATGAGCGTTTATTCCAAGAATGCCAGCAGTATGGGAGAGCAGCAGGTCATCCACAAATCTCTGCTCTACCCCTCCCCATAAGCCAGCTGCTTATATTAGGTAGAAGGACAAAGATTATATGGGAAAGTAGAAATTACAGGGAAGTAGACAAGGTTTAATGGTTACAGGTTACAGGCAATGAGGGCTTGGGTGGGCACCTCTGGGACCAAATAGTTTCAGCAACAAGATCATTAATCTTTCCACGATGATAGGCAGTTATCAGAAAAGGAGAATGGACTGACTGCATTCCGAGGTTAATTCCTGTGTTCCGGGGCATACAACTCTCAGCCAGGTTAGAATGTGCTTTCTCTAATCCTAACAGAACAATCGCAGTTAACATAGCATGATTACTATTTCTTATAATTGTAGCTAATCCCCACTATTCTATTTCTGCCCCTAACAATACATTTGGTAGGAAAGCAACATATTCATGGAACTTTTGATCCATCTCTAAGTGGAAAGAAAAGGTTAGTTTTCCTTGGAGAGTCTGGATCTTTGGTCCTGTGTCTGGTCTCCAGAGGGCGATGTTGCACAAAAGAGAGATCCCTGAAGATCAGCACCTTCCCCTCAGCTCCTCCTTCCTGCAGCTGCCTATTGAAGCATCCTCCCTGAGTTCTTTGAAGACAGAGACAAGTGAGAAGAATCAGAGATTAGAAAGCATGCAAGATAATCTAGCAGTTTTTTTGTGTCCCTGAACTAGGGATTTATCTAGCCTAATCTTACTCACACCTCCTATTTCTGAGAGCTGAATCCCACAGCTGCTTTCCTGCAGGCTGAAGTGAGATCGTCCAGAAAGAAGCCACGGCATTTCCACTGCTCAGACATGCTCCTGCTGCTCGTCCCAGTCCTGGGGATGCTTTTCACCCTGAGTGAGTAGTAGTCGATTATGGTCTCTGGTTACACAGAAGTAACTGCTTTCTTGTTTGAATTTTAGCAGAAGTACTTTACCTAGTCAAGTCTGTCCTGCTTTCACTGATACAACGTTGATTTGGCAGGAGATGCCAGGGCCCAGTCCGTGGACCAGCCTGACCACCACATCAGTGTTTCTGAAGGAGCCTCGCTGGAGCTGAGGTGCAAGTATTCTTACACTGGAACTGTTTATCTCTACTGGTATGTCCAAGACCCCAGCCACGGCCTCCAGCTTCTACTCAAGTACCTCTCAGGGGACACCTTGGTGAAAGGCATTAAGAATTTTGAGGCTGAACTTAGGAAGAATGAGTCGACCTTCAACCTGAGGAAACACTTTGCTTATTGGAGTGACTCAGCTGAGTACTTCTGTGCTGTGAGTGCCACAGTGCTGGGAACTGCATGAGGAGCTGAACACAAACTCTGTGAGACGCTAGGGAAGAGAACTGCATCGGAAAGATTTTGGATTCTGACATAGTAGAAGCCACGGTGTTCTTACTACATATTGTAGAGCTGCTCAGGGACTTGCTGAGCCAGCGTGAGGCAGACAGACTTCAATGATTGGATACGAGAGTTGCGACATGGTACAGGAGAGATTTACTTTTCATTCAGCATTTTATCTCCTAATAATTCAAAGTAAAAGTGAAGTCCTTTGGATGACTTACTTCCTTCTCACATACTTACTACCTTCCCAACTTGGTAATTTTAAGATAGTTTTCTTCGAATCTTTCTTCTTGGCTCCATCCCACACCGGTTATTTTCCTTCATTTTTAAGTGCCCCATTTAGGAAGGAGGGAGTGATTAGGATGGTGAATCGCTTAGAATACTGCATGCTTATGCAGATTTTATGAGACTGACGCGCTACCTACTGCGCTAACGAGGCACCTACTTGCTTATGCAGATTTTACTAACTTATTAGAAGTATTGCAGAAGGAAGAGTGAATAACTTCAAAATTTTTAGTATTCCTCCAAGGACTATAAAAAGAGAGGAGATGCTAAATCTACATGTCAAATTCTATTTGTTTTAAAGTAGAGCTCATTTTATTTTTCCCCAATTATAACAATAGATTCCTATTTTTTGATATCTGAAATTCTGTAAATTCATATCAGAAATCTTCGAAATTGGTGGGATAGTAACTTTTGTCAATTTCTCACAAATGCCATCATTGTTTCTTTTGTATTCTCTTTTCATATAATTTCACTGTTAGAATATCAGAAGTTGTTTCTCATCTGTTTGGCATTGCAATTACGAGGTATAAAGTCTAGCAAAGTCTGGCCTTTGAAAATATACTGATTAAGAATTTCAGTGGGTCCTAACTGGGTTGGCTCAGTGGATAGAGCATCGGCCTGCGGACCAAAGGGTCCCGGGTTTGATTCCGGTCAAAGGCATGTACCTTGGTTGCAGGCTCCACCCCGGCCAGGCTTTGGCAGGGGCTTGTGCAGGAGACAACCAATCAATGTGTTTCTCTCACTTCAATGTTTCTCTCTTTGTCTTTCATTCTCTTCCACTCTCCCTAAAAATCAATGAAAAAATATCTTTGGGTGAGGATTAACAACAATAACAACAAATAATAATAATAAAATTTAAAAAAGAACATTAAAAGAAAAGAATTTCAGGGGGAAGTAAAAGGTTGAAGGCATGTGATCATCCCTTGGTAAGAATGAAAAAACTCTATGACACGATTTGTATTCTTAAGTGTGGTACCTAAAGTCTTGCAAGTTAATGACTTCAAAGGAGAGTAAAGGAAAGTGGACGGAGGTTGGGCTTTTCAGTTGTATACTTCCTGATGCTGTGGTGGCTAAGAGATTAAGATTATAGAAATTTAAAGACATAGAGAATAATAGTAGATTGTGGTTAGTAATTTACCTCAGTGAAAAGGGACACCAGTAGGAATCAGCATTATTTTTCAAGTCATATTATTAAGCCTAATATATATATACTGGAGGCCCGGTGCAGAAAAATTTGTGCACTTGGGGGGGGGGGGGGCCCTCAGCCCGGCCAGTGCCCTCTCGCAGTCTGGGACCCCTCGGGAGATAACGACCTGCTGGCTTAGGCCTGCTCCAAGGTGGCAGAGGGCAGGCCCAATCCCTAGGTGCAGCCCCTGGTTGGGCTCAGAGCAGGGACGATTGAGGAGTTGGGGCTCCTTCCCCTGTCATGCACAGAGCAGGGAAGATTGGGAGGTTGTGATGCCACCCTCAGTCACGCTCAGGGTAGGGCCGATTCGGGGGTTGGGGCACCACTCCCTGTCACACTCAAGGCAGGGTCGATGGGGAGGTTGTGGTGCCACCCCCTGTCACTCACAGAGCAGGGTCAATCAGGGGTTTGGGGAGCTCCCCCCTGTCACTCACAGAGTAGGGCCGATAGGGGAGTTGGGGCACCGCCCCCTGTCATACTCAGGGCAGGGCGGATCAGGGGGTTGGGGCGCCGCCACTGTCACACTCAAGGCAGGGCCGATGGGGAGGTTATGGCTCTATCCCATCACACACAGAGCAGGGCTGATCAGGGGGTTGGGGCGTCTTCCCCTGTCACGAACAGAGCAGGGCGGATAGGGAGGTTGTGGCCCGCACCCTGTCACACACAGAGCCGCAGGGCGATCAGGGGGTTTGGGTGCTGCCCCCTGTCACGCTGATCCCGGTGCCAGGAGGCCTCGCAGCTCCGCTGATCCCGGTGCTGGGAGGCATATTACCCTTTTACTATATAGGATGCATGGGTGGGGCTGGCTGGTTTGCCCTGAAGGGTGTCCTGGATCAGGGTGGGGGTCCCCACTGGGGTGCCTGGCCAGCCTGGGTGAGGGGCTGAGGGCTGTTTGCAGCTGGTCACACACCCTTCAGGGTGGATGTCCCCACTGGGGTGCCTGGCCAGTCTGGGTGAGGGGCTGAGGGCTGTTTTCAGGCCGACTGAAGCTCCCAACTGCTCCTTTTTTTCTTTTTCTTTTTTTATTCTGGGCCAGCTTTAGCTCTGGATCCAGCTCTGAGTCTGAGGCCTCTGCTGCTGAAAGCAGGTATCTGGTTTGTTTGGGTTCTATAATTGAAACAATGTATAACTCCAGCTCTGAGATCCTGGCCCGCTGAAAGCAGGTTTCTGGGGTTTTGTTTAGCTTCTATATTTGTTACAATGTTTCTTAAACTGTAAGCTCAGAGGCCGGCAAGGCAGGTGGGGAAATTTGGAGTCCTCCGTCACTGAAGCAAGCAAGCCTCATGTTCGCTTCCAGCTGCCTGGCTGCCGGCCGCCATCTTGGCTGGCATTTAATTTGCATATCTCCCTGATTAGCCAATGGGAAGGGTAGCGGTCGTACGCTAATTACCATGTTTCTCTTTTATTAGATAGGATATATATATATATATATATATATGTATGTATTTTGTGTTATATATATTTGAAAGCTTTTTGAAAATGAAGGTAAGTGACATAAACTTATTCATAACAATTTTTGCTTATTTAATCTGTTTGTTTTGAGAGGCTGATTAACTTTATGACACTTATGGTCACCAACTGAATTTCATAACCCAAAATGACCACAAGTGGGTACTTTCTCAGTATGTATCAGAAAAAGAAATGCCAATTTCATTCTTTTAAAAATTATTTTACTTTTTTTGCCAAAACCGGTTTGGCTCGGTGGATAGAGCGTCGGCCTGTGGACTGAAAGGTCCCAGGTTCGATTCCGGTCAAGGGCATGTACCTTGGTTGCGGGCACATCCCCAGTGGGGGGAGTGTGCAGGAGGCAGCTGATCGATGTTTCTCTCTCATCCATATTTCTAACTCTCTATCTCCTTTCCTCTCTGTAAAAACTCAATAAAATATATTTAAAAATAAAATTATTTTACTTTTTTAAATTAAATAATTTTTATTTTTTAATTAGCGTTGACATACATTATTATATTAGTTTCAGATGTACACTGCAGTGATTACACATTTCTTAACTTACTAAGTGATCATCCTCATGAATCTCACACCAATCAAACATCACACATAGTTATTAGAATGGGGGGTCCCTCAGACCAGCCTGCACCCTCTCGCAGTCCAGGAGCCCTTGGGGAATGTCTGATTCGAGTGGGCCTAAGCCGGCAGTCAGACATCCTTAGCACTGCCACGGAGGTGGAAGAGGCTCCCACTACCATCACTGTACTCACCAGCCATGAGCCAGCTTCTGTGGGAGCCCACTGACCATCAGGGGGCAGCTCCTGCATTGAGCGGATCAGTCCCAAATGAGCTCTTTGACATCCCCTCAGGGGTCCTGGATTGTGAGAGGGCGCAGGCCAGGCCAAGGGACCTCACCAGTGCATGATTGCTGGGCCAGGAAGGGATGCGGGAGGTTGGCCAGCCAGGGAGGGACTGTGGGAGGGCTTCAGGGCATGTCCGGCCCATCTGGCTCAGTCCTGATCTGCCGGACCCCAGCAGCAGGCTAACCTATTGGTTGGAACATCTGCCCCCTGGTGGTCACTGCACGTCATAGAAAGCGGTAGAGTGGCCTTAGCATATTATTAGCATATTATGCTTTGATTGGTTGAACAGATGACCAGATGACTGGACACTTAGCATATTAGGCTTTTATTATATAGGATTATTGACTATATTCTCTATGTTGTACTTTACATCCGCATGACTATTCTGTAACAACCAATTGGTACTTCTTAATCTCTTCACCTTTTTTATCCATCCCCCCAACCCCTTTCCCATCTGGCAACCATCAAAATATTCTCTGTATCTATGAGTTTGTGTCTGTTCTGCTTGTTCATTTATTGTTTTTTAGATTCAATTATTGATAGATGTGCATTTATTGCCATTTTATTGTTCATATTTTCTACCTTTTTTTTCTTCTTAAATAAGATGCTTTAGAGAAACCAAGATGGCGGCATAAGTTAACACCGGAGATTGCTGCCTCGAACAACCACTTCAAAAAACAACTAAAAGACGGAACGGACATCATCCAGAACCACAGGAAGCCTGGCTGAGTGGAAATTCTACAACTAGGAGGAAAGAGAATATCATACCCAGACTCAGAGGAGGCACAGTGCTGAAGTGAAATACTAAGGTGCGGAGTGCACGTGGAGGGGGCTGGAGGCGGAGGGTGCGGTTGTTGTTTTCAACCGGGAGGGAGTTTCAGACTCTGAGCTCCAGATCCGGGCGAGTCTCTAGGGACCCAGATTCAAACGGGAGAAACGGGACTGTCTGGCTTCGATCGGAACTCGAAGGCAGCTTTCTCTCCGAGGTTTGCAGTGGTTGCTGCGACTGTGAGGCAAAGCCCCTAGGGACGGAACTGAGAGCAGCCATAACTGCTGGCTCCGGCCCGCCCTGTAGATCCCCGGGGACCCGCCCCGCCCAAGCCCTCAGCAGAGCCATTTGCCGGATAGCCTCAGGCAAAGGCTAGATTAGCACCGCCCTAGAGATCCAGCACAGAAGCTCTCCCACTGCAGACACAGCGGACTCTCATAGCCAGTTAGCCTGGAGGTCAAATCACCCCCGGTATTGCCGACAACAATCAAGGCTTAACTACAACAAGACTGTGCACAAAGACCACTAGGGGGTGCACCAAGAAAGCATAAAAAATGCGGAGACAAAGAAACAGGACAAAACTGTCAATGGAGGATATTGAGTTCAGAACCACACTTTTAAGGTCTCTTAAGAACTGTCTAGAAGCCGTCGATAAATGTAGTGAGATCCTCAAGAAATCTAATGAGACCCTCGATGTTATGATAAAGAACCAACTAGAAATTAAGCATACATGGACTGAAATAACGAATACTATACAGACTCCCAACAGCAGACCAGAGGAGCGCAAGAATCAAGGCAAAGATTTGAAATGCGAAGAAGCAAAAAACACCCAACCAGAAAAGCAAAATGAAAAAAGAATCTGAAAATACGAAGATAGTGTAAGGAGCCTCTGGGACAGCTTCAAGCGTTCCAACATCAGAATTATAGGGGTGCCAGAAGATGAGAGAGAGCAAGATATTGAAAACCTATTTGAAGAAATAATGACAGAAAACTCCCCCCACCTGGTGAAAGAAATAGACTTACAGGTCCAGGAAACGCAGAGAACCCCAAACAAAAGGAACCCAATGAGGACCACACCAAGACACATCATAATTAAAATGCCAAGAGCAAAAGACAAAGAGAGAATCTTAAAAGCAGCAAGAGAAAGAAACTCAGTTACCTACAAGGGAATACCCATACGACTGTCAGCTGATTTCTCAACAGAAACTTTGCAGGCCAGAAGGGAATGGCAAGAAATATTCAAAGTGATGAATACCAAGAACCTATAACCAAGATTACTTTATCCAGCAAAGCTATCATTCAGAACTGAAGGTCAGATAAAGAGCTTCATAGATAAGGTAAAGCTAAAGGAGTTCATCACCACCAAACCAGTATTATATGAAATGCTGAAAGGTATCCTTTAAGAAGAGGAAGAAGAAGAAAAAGGTAAAGATACAAATTATGAACAACAAACATGCATCTATCAACAAGTGAATCTAAGAATCAAGTGAATAAATAATCTGGTGATCATAAAAAAAAAGATGCTTTAATATTTCATATAATACTGGTTTGGTGGTGATGAACTCCTTTAGCTTTTTCTTGTCTAGTAAACTATCTGACCTTTGATTCTAAAGGATACCTTTGCTGGGTAGACTAATCTTTGTTGTAAGTTCTTGCTTTTCATCACTTTGAATATTTCTTGCCACTCCCTTCTGGCCTGAAAATTTTTTGTTGAGAAATCAGCTGACAGTCTTATGGGAGCCCCCTTGTAAGTAACTAACTGCTTTTCTCTTGCTGCTTTTAAGATTCTCTCTTTGTCTTTAACCTTTTGCATTTTAAATATGATGTGTCTTGGTGTGGGCCTCTTTGGATTCATCTTGTTTGGGACTCTCTGCTTTCTGACTTGTATGTGTATTTCCTTCACCAGAGTAGTGAAGTTTTCAGTTATTATTTCTTCAAAGCAGCTCTCAATCCCTTGCTCTCTCTCTCCCCTTCCCAGCACCTCTATGACACAAATGTTGGAATGCTTGAAGTTGTCCCAGAGTCTCCTTGTACTATCCTCATTTTTTTGAATATATTATTTCCTGTTCTGATTGGGTGTTTTTGCTTCCTTATATTACAAATCACTGATTTGATTCTCAGCTTCATCCTCTCTACTGTTGATTCCTTGTAAATTATTTTTCATTTCAGTTAGTGTTTCTTTCATTTCTGACTGTTACTATTTTTTTTCTGTTCTGTTGATGTTCTCACAAAATTCATTGAGCATCCTTATAACCAGTATTTTGAACTCTGCATGTAGTAGATTATTTGTCTCCATTTTATTTATCTCTCTTTTTTTCTGGAGTTTTGTTCTGTTCTTTCATTTGGGACAAGTTTCTTGTCTCCTCGTTTTGGCAGCTTCCCTGTGTTTGGTTTTATGTATTATATGGAGCTGTCATGTTGTGCAGCCTTGCTAGAGTGCTCTAATTCAGTAGGTGTTCCTTTGAGTCCAGAGGCACATTCTCCTCAATCACCCAAGCTGGGCACTCAAATTGTATCGCCTGTGTGAGCTGTGTATACCCTCCTCTTGTAGGTGAGCCTCCATTGTTGTTGGCATCTCAATGGGGGGATTTATCCTCAGGCCAACCAGTTGCAAGGATGGCTGTGACCTCAAACCTCCAACCACCATGAAGGATCAGCTATGCAGGGGCCCACCCGACAGAGTAGGACTTACTTCAGCAGGGCTTTGGAGCCTGCTGAATACACCCTTTGAGTGTTCCACTTGTGGATGTAGTTGGATGGTGATAATTCTATGTGGTCTGAAACTGTAGACTGGGTGTGCTGCCTGTAAGATCTCCTGGGAGGTTCAGGCTAAGGTAAGCTGTTACCTATGTTTTGCCTGGGGCCATACGGCATGCCCTATAAAGCCATCAGCAGATGGCTGCTACTTGTGCTGGACTTGGAGGTGCCCAGGCAAGGCCAAAGTGGGTGCCCAGCTGAAAACAAAGGCCAACTGCTGCCAGGGTTGGGGCAACTTAGTGAGACGTATAGGGAACAGTGATGCATAATGTTGCTTGTTTGAGAGATTTTAGGAAAATTTGAAGCATGAGCCAAGACAAGCCATTTGTATGAAAAAGCCACAAGAAATAGCATGGGTGGGCCTGAAAGTTGTGTGGGATGGGGCTTCAGGGAATCACCAGGGTAGGGAAAACATTGTGAGACAGGTTGATGGAGACTCAGATATGGTGCCTTCCTGCTGGCTCTGTGGGAGTAGGGGGCATATCAGAAAAGGAATAATGGCCTCTGCCAGCCCTTCTTTCTGGGAGAAAACTGATTAAGCTCAACTGGAAACCCTTAGTTACTTTAGCATAATTATATTTGCTATGTGAAAAAACTGTAACATATTTTAAAAACGTTATATTATCTATATGTTTTATATTAATAGATATGGTTATCTCCAATTATAAAGTTTCAACTTTTTAAAAAGAAATAAAACATTTTTTATTTTTCTTCTCAGTCTCTCTCTTTCCCAAGACAAATTTACAAACTTTGTTTCTTACATCCATGTTTTTATATTGCTGATACATATGTTTTTTGCTAAAAAATGTGTAGTGATGTGTTGTTAAAATTTACATGAATGCTATCTCACTGTATGTGCAATTGTAAAACTTGTGTTTTTCATTAAAATATTTTTAAGAAAAAAAACTTATGTGTATGGATATATTTTATTACTTTAACAGCTATGTAGTATCCCATCTTCAAATACATTATATGTCCTTTTTTGATGAACATTTGTATAATACAAAATCATTGTGATGGTCTTAAGCTCGACTGGACAATCATTTACAAAGGTTAATAGGCCACATAAGTTTTGGCTTCCCTCAGGGTAGGAGTGTTTGTAAGGGGAATCCCTTCAGCTGTCTACATAGGAATTCAAGGACTATTTTATTTGCAACTTCTCCTCCTCTTCTCCCAAATCAAGTGCTCAGGTGTGAGGAAATAAGACCAAATAATCTATTCAGACTTATAAACCTCATGCTCCAAAAGGAACCAATATTTTCTGCAACAGTTACAAAATCAGTGCCCCAAAGCTATGACTTTCTACCAAGTAGTCATAATTCATTTACAGTCTAAATGCAATTTACCAATAAAAGACTATTTGGCCATAGCAATGTTATCTGTAATACATCTGATATTCCACATTTATCAGATTTCCAGATGAACAAAGGTAGAAAGTTAACCAAAATTTTTCATTTAGGAGAAAGGATCTTGTTAATCCTTTACTCAGGGGGGTTTTGAAACTTTTATTACTACAAAAATTCTACAAGGAATATAATTATACATGTTTCCTTAGATAGAGGTACAGAATGTTCTATGTCATACACCTAAAAGTGGCACTGCTGAGTTATATGATTTACACTTTAAAAAACTTACTTGCTATTCCAATATTTATCTCCAAAATGTTCTTACTAGTTTTCAAGTCATCAGCATCATAAAAGGACTTCTTTTTCTTCACATCCATGTACTTGATATTCCCTGTAATCCCATCTCCTCTTCCCTACCTGTGTTTCTTGCACTTTCCAAATAAACTACTTGCACTCAAATCTCCTTTTCAAGGTTAGCTCTGGTGAAACTCAATCTAAGAGTTTTGGTACAGAAGTGGTCCTAACAAGCAAATAGAATGAGCATCTGGAATTAAATTATTCATGGTCCAAATGCAACAACATTCCCATTATTAGAGATAAGTGGAATGGTGATAAGTCCTGACAGGTTGCAGAAAGACTATGACTAATTACTTGTGTTAAATCAGCATGGGATTCAGGTAGAAGTTGTTGCAGTAGCTTATGTGATAACTTTAGCATTTGAGAGGTATTTTGTTAACGGTAATTTTATGTCCTGTGGTGTTGGTTAGTAGTTGATAGTTTTCAGCAGGGAAGAGCAAGAGCAAAATGGAACCAACCAACAGCACTGTGTATGCTTTTTGCCATCGTTAACTAACAATGAACTTTAGAAGACAATGGCTACTGCTTCTTGTCTGCTTCCCAAATCTTGTGAAAATTCACTTTTATACTTAGAACCATAAAAAGAAGGGGAATTATAGTTTCTTATGCAACCAAATTGACAATAGAATAACCCAGTATAGAGAACTGAAAGCCACTATGAACAAAAAAGGAATCTTAACCTCCGCTTACTCTTTAAAAAAAAAATCCTCACCTGAGGATATTTTTCCATTGATTTTAGAGAGAGTGGAAGAGAGAGGGAAAGACAGAGAGGAACATTGATGTGAAAGAAACACATCGGTTGGTTGCCTCCTGCATTCCATGACCAGGGCCCAGGCTGGAGAGGAGCCTGCAACCTAGGTATGTGCCCTTGACTGGAATTGAACTATAGACCCTTCAGTCTGCAGGCCGACTCTCTAGCCACAGAGCCAAACCATCCGGGGCTCTCATACTCTTTTAATCCAGATATTCCTTTTATTACAGTCAGTGGGCATTACTGAGAAATCATTACAAATATCTAAGCAGATGGAATGATTACAGCTCCAGCTTTAGGCAGTGGAGGATTGTTATTATAGATAAAAGACCTTAGATGAAAAAAGTGGGGATAAGAACAGAAAGCAGAATTTTTAAAAAATGTATGAATTATGAAATGGTAGTCACAGATGCATGTTATCAGGGTTTCAATAATCTTCATCTCAGTGGCAAAGCAAATTTCTTGTGTGATTTATTTCACACCTATTCAAAAGCACTTGTTGAACAATTTACTAAGAATTATGTAACACATCTTAAAGTTCACAGTGAGGAATTAATATAAGCATAAAACTTTCAAATATTAACCCCTTGTCAGAGCTGTTGTTTGCAAATATCTCCAGTTTGGTCGGTTGACTTTTTATTGTAGGTTTCTTTTGCTGTGCACAAGTTTTTTAGTTTAATATAGTCTCATCACTTATTTTTGCCCTTACGTCTCTTGCTTTTGGGGTCAAATTCATAAAATGTTTTCTACAACCAAGGTTCATAAGTTTAGTACCTATGTTTTCTTTTATGTAATTTATTGTTTCGGATCTTATTTTTATTTAGGTCTTTGATCCATTTTTTAAAATATATTTTATTGATTTTTCACAGAGAGGAAGGGAGAGAGATAGAGAGCTGGAAACATCGATGAGAGAGAAACATTGATCAGCTGCCTCCTGCACACCCCCTACTGGGGATGTGCCCACAACCAAGGTACATGCCCTTGACCGGAATCGAACCTGGGACCCTTCAGTCCGCAGGCTGACGCTCTATCCACTGAGCCCAACTGGTTAGGGCTCTTTGATCCATTTTGAGTTAATTTTTGTACATGGGGATAAATTGTAGTCTAGTTTCATTATTTTGAATGTGGCTTTTCAATTTTCCCTGAACCATTTATTGAAGAGGCCTTCTTTTCTCCATTGTGAGTTTTGGCTCCTTTATAAAAAATTGTTTGCGCCAAAACCGGTTTGGCTCAGTGGATAGAGCGTCGGCCTGCGGACTGAAGGGTCCTGGGTTCGATTCCGGTCAAGGGCATGTACCTGGGTTGCGGGCACATCCCCAGTAAGAGGTGTGCAGGAGGCGGCTGATTGATGTTTCTCTCTCATCGATGCTTCTAACTCTCTATCTCTCTCCCTTCCTCTCTGTAAAAAATCAATAAAATATATTTTAAAAAAATTGTTTGCCCATATACATGTGGATTTATTTCTGGGCTCTCAATTCTGTTCCTTGGGCCTGTGTGTCTCTTTCTGCTAATACAATGCTGTTTTGCTTATTGTAGCTGTGTAGTATAATTTAAAGTCAGGTAGTGTGGTATCTCCACTTCATTCTTTTTTTCTCAGGATTGCTTTGTCTAGTTGTGGTCTTTTGTGATTCCATACAAATCTGATAATATTTGTTCTTTTTCTTTAAAAAGATCAGATAAAGAGCTCCCAGACAAGAAAAAGCTAAAGGAGTTTACCAGCACCAAACTAATATTACATAAAATGTTAAAGGGTCTTCTCTAAGAAGAATAAAAAGAGGAGGGTGGTTGAGGGGATGGGTGAAAAAGGTGAAGAGATTAAAAGATGCAAATTTATTGTTACAGAATAGTCATGGAACTATAAAGTACAGCATAGGAAATATAGACAATAATCTATAATAATAAAAGCATAATATGCTAATTAGACTGGATGTCCTTCCGGACGACCTTCAGGATGAAGCTGGGGCTGCAAGGGAAACCCAGGTCCCGGGTGCCAGAGGGAATCTGGTGGCGACAGCCGGGGGGGAAGGAAGGCCTACTTTTGCACGAATTTCGTGCATCAGGCCTCTAGTACTCTAATAAGTATGTTGTCAGATGGGTATGGAATTTATTGGGATGATCTCTTAGAAAGTTATATAATGTTTAATCACTGAGGTGTACACCTGAAACAAATATAATATTGTATGCCAACTGTAATTGAAAAATAAAAAATGATTTTAAAAAATCTACTGGTACAAGTCATCAATGACATTTATGTACTTTTGAGCTCATGGTGTGGATGATAGATTCCCTCAGAGGAATGGAGTGTTGCTGTAACATAATGGATAAAGTTGCCTTGAAAAAGTAAAAAAAAAAAAAAAAAAAGAATATCATGGATAGTGAGACAGTTAACTCGGTTTATTTCTTTTTTTCAAATGTTTTTTTTTTTTTAAATTGATTTCAGAGAAAGGGAGAGGGAGAGACAGATAGAAACAGCAATGATGAGAGAGAAACATTAATTGGCTGCCTCCTGCTCAATGCCGCAACCTGGGCATTTGCCCTGACCTCCTGGTTCATGAGTAAATGCTCAACCATTGAGCTGAGCAACACTGGCAAGGCTCACTCTGTTTATTTCTACTCTGACTTCAGGTAGAGAAGGTTAGAGCAGTGGTTGGCAAACCGTGGCTCGAGAATCACATGCGGCTCTTTGGCCCCTTGAGCATGGCTCTTCCACAAAATACCACATGCGGTATTTTAAATATGAGGGAAGCTTTTCTCAACAGGTTTCAGGAATTCAGAAACAGCAAAGTGATGTTAGCCTTTGTTTAAAAGCCTCTCAATGCTACTGTAAAAGAATTAAATTTTTCTCCCTTTAATATTGACATTGGCAACTTTGAAATGCAATTGCTGGATTTAAAAAACAAAGAACTGTGGAGCTCGAAATTTGAAAGTCTTTGTGCTGATATAGAAATATTGGAGAAAAACAAATGTGAACTTAGTTCACAGCATAAGTGGTCTGCTTTGAAAGACTCGGAGAAGGAAGATATGTTGATTTTTAACACCTGGAATAGTATTCCTGACTCATATAATCAACTGAAAAAAACTAGTGTTTGCTGTTCTTTCTTTATTCGGCTCTACATATTTATGCGAACAATCATTTTCAAGCATGAACCTTGTCAAGAGTAAATTGAGAAGTCATCTTATTGATGAGAACCTGGAATTGTGTCTAAAATTAAAAACAACAACATACAAACCTTACTTACCCAAACTTTCCAAGGAGATGCAAGGCCATTGTTCACATTAGTGTTTGTCAGTCATTGTCATGATTTAATTTTATGGATATTGTAAGGAATTTAATTTTACCAATAAATAATATCATTATTAAGTATGATATCAAGTTTTATTCAACGTACTTATAGCTTAACTAAGACTTAAAACTTTAAATTTTAGGGAACGTTGTGGAGTGAAAGAAGACGTAGTGTTGAGGATTGAGAAAGGTATGTTGAGATGGTTTGGACATATAGAGAGGATGAACGAAAGGAGATAGATGAAACAAGTATACAAGGCGAGTGTGGATGGGACAGTTGGAAGGGGTCGACCTTAGCGAACATACCTCGATCAGATTGAGGACGTATTTAGCAAAGGCCAGCTTAAAGGCACCCTAATTAAGTTAATAACAATGTACCTACCTATAGAGTTTAAAATTTTGGCTCTCAAAAGAAATTTCAATCATTTTACTGTTGATATTTGGCTCTGTTGACTAATGAGTTCGCTGACCACTGGGTTAGGGGAATGCTCCTCTCTACCCCCTCCCCAGAAAAAACCTCACAACAACACGGGAAAAAGGAGGAAACACCGCTTGCTCACAGAGATTAGACATGGGGTAGAAGGGAAAGGAAGAGAAAGAAGTGATTATGAACCTAAACAATATCTTGACCCAAATTTTCTCCCAAGCCTGAACTTGTTACTATCTACACCTTGATGCAGGGCCATGTCATCACCTTTTCTGAATTCATGGAGAGTGAGTTTTACAAGAGGTATCCTGGAAAAGATGTCCTTGTTCAAAGATACATGTTAGTAAAGCTTAGCAGATAAAAGGAATACTTTTTTCTAAGTTTGTCTTGTGAACATTTAGCATTTAAAAATATATTTGTATTTATTTCAGAGATGAAGGAAGAGGGAGAGAGAGAGAAACATCAATGATGAGAGAGAATCATCTTGCATGCCCTCTACAGAGGGTCGAGCCTGCAACCCAGGCATGTGCCCTGAACGGGAATTGAACCATGACCTCCTGGTTCACAGGGTGATGCTCAACTACTGAGCCATGCCAGCTGGGTAAGAAATATTTTTTCACCACTTGTTGCGAAGTGTCCAATATTGTTTATTTGTGGGGAAAAATGTTTCCTCTGCCTTCCCGAATTATCTACTAATGATTAAATATATGTTATTGATATACCTCTGATCTTTATTTTAAAAATTGCTTATGTAATACTTCTGTTAATTAGAAGGAGGCTAAAAATGGCTTAATAAGAATAAGTAAAATTGAATTCTTCACAGAAATATTATGGCATAAAGCTTCCAAGTCAGGTGGTGTGCTGGGAAAAAAAAATAAGTTTATGAAAAATACTAAGTATTTTTTTTGATTTACAAAGGACCATCTGACAGTTAACAGGTGTCATTAAAAAAATGCCAGAGCTAGGGGACTGTCTAGGGCGGGGGGATAAAATGGACACATATGTAATACCCTTTGTAATACTTTACGCAATAAATAAATAAAAAAAAATTAAAAAAAAATGCCAGAGGAGCCCTAGCCGGTTTGGCTCAGTGGATAGAGCATCGGCCTGCGGACTCAAGGGTCCCAGGTTCGATTCTGGTCAAGGGCATGTACCTTGGTTGTGGGCACATCCTCAGTAGGGAGTGTGCAAGAGGCAGCTGATCGATGTTTCTGTCTCATCGATGTTTCTGACTCTCTATCCCTCTCCCTTCCTCTCTGTAAAAAATCAATAAAAATATATTTAAAAAAAAATGCCAGAGGTGAAAGTATAAGACTGACTTTTGAGGAGGTTAACACGCCTACCAGTTTAGTAACTTGTCCACAAGGGGGTGTCTTTTCTTAACACATGTACATTTCCTGCTTAAATTCTGAGCTCACATTCATCCTCTCACTCTGACCTTAATCCTTCCTCACACTTAGAAGCCAAAACCCAAGGACACCAGAAAAGCTAAGAATGAACTCTTTTCCAGGATCAGTGATTGTGTTATTGTCAATGTTTGGTAAGTAATATTCCATATAAATGTTAGTCTTTTGTTCTATTATGTTGTATATGTTTAAGCATAATTTTCTTAAGTAGTAAAGCCCCAGATTATGCCCAAAGTAACATTATTATTATTATTATTATTATTATTATTATTATTTTTAGGAAGAAGCAATGGAGACTCTGTGACGCAGACGAAAGGCCAAGTGACCCTCTCAGAAGGGGCTTCCCTGACTGTGAATTGCTCCTATGAAACCACAGGATATCCCACTCTTTTCTGGTATGTTCAGTATCCCGGAGAAGGTCCACAGCTCCTCCTGAAAGCTGCGAAGGCCAATGAGAAGGGAAGCAACAAAGGATTTGTAGCCACATACCAAAAACAACCAAATGCCTTCCACTTGGAGAAAGCCTCAGTCCATCAGTCGGATTCTGCGATGTACTACTGTGCACAGAGTGACACAGTGACAGACACTGCAGGGGGAGCTGAGCACAAACTCTGAGCAGCAAGGAGAAGCATAGAACTGAGGGTCTGACTTGATGATCCACTCTAGTTTAAGGACCAGGACCTAGTCTACTATTGTCATCCAACACTGCACCCGAGGCACCCTTGTTGGAATGGAAATCATCCACATCAAGTCTGAGAACATTACGAACAGAGGAAAAGTAAACGCGCCTCATATGAGGAGCCTTACTAGTGAGACTGAAAGCAATCTGTCACCATAGCTTCTGAATCACAGTTGAAATTTGTGATTTTTCAAAGTATAAGGCTTGAATAAATGAAATGGTCTATGTGTTCATCTTTGCATAAAATTGTAGCTCCTGAACTTGTCCCAAGTCATCCAAGGAAATATTGTATTTAGAGACACACTTATAACAAAGGAGGTAGCAAATGTTTCCCTGACAAGCTGGGGCAAGAAGGGATAATTTCTGTGGAAACTTTAGCCTAAGAAACAATGGTTTCTTAAAAGAAGAAAGGAAGGAGGAAGTGGAGAGAGCGCTGCATATGACCACTCATACGGAAACAGAAGATGGAATGTTTCTCATTTTCTTTATGGGGAAATTACATGGCAGTCATAGGGTAGTTTTCTCCATGTATATTAAAGCAAAATTGTTATATTCTCTGCAATTAAAATAGTGTCTGCATCACAGTAAAATCTCTTCTGCTATTTATTAAAGTAATAAACAGGTAGGAAAACTTATTACTGCTACCACAAAAAGATGCCACTTTTTCATTAAACAAATTTATTCAACAAAAATCATTTGTGTCAGATAGTAATCTAAGAGACAGTACACAGAACAAATAAAATTTGCTGCCCTAATAGAGCTCAAATTTTAATTCAGGCCTAATTCCATGTTACTGCTATTCTGGTCTTTAATGTACATTAGATCATTTAATTCTTTCACAAATTATAAATTACTAGGCCCATTATGAATATGAAGATAGTGAGGCACTAAGAGTTTGAGTCACTTATTCATGATCACATAGATAGTAGCAGAGCCAGGACTGAAATGCAGGTACTCGATGCACATGTCTTAAGTATCAATCCAGGGCACTTATATAGATGTATATACAGATTCCATTGCCAGTAGTAAGAAGGGTTCTGAACCAGAAGTGTTTTTTTTTTGTTTTTTGTTTTTTACTTCTTTTTACTTTTATTTAAATTCTTTATTGTTGAAAGTATTACATATGTCTCCTCCCTGCCCCCCTGCATTAACCTCTCCCCAGCTGTTCCCATCCCCCAGCACATGCTCTCACTCCCCTACTGTCTGTGTCCATGGGTTATGCTTATTTGCATGCATACAAGTCCTTTGGTTGATGCCTTAGCACCCGCCCTCCCCTGCCTTCCCTCGGAGATGTGACTGTCTGACTGAAGCTTCTCTGTCTCTGTATTTTTGCTCACCAGTTTATGTTGTTATTTATATTCCACAAATGAGTGAGATCATGTGATATTTATCTTTTTCCGACTGGCTTATTTCGCTTAGCACAATGCTCTCCAGGTCCATCCATGCCATTGCAAATGGTAAGACTTCTTTCTTTTTTATAGCAGTATAGTATTCCATTGTGTATATGTACCACAGTTTTCCAATCCACTCATCTGCTGATGGGCACTTAGGCTGTTTCCAAATCTTAGCTATTGTAAATTGTGCTGCTATGAACATAGGGGTGCCTATATTCTTTCTTATTGTTGTTTCTGATTTCTTGGGATATAGTCCTAGAAGTGGGATTACTGGGTCAAATAGGAATTCCATTTTTAATTTTTTGAGGAAGCGCCATACTGTTTTCCACAGTGGTTGCACCAGTCTGCATTCCCACCATCAATGCACAAGGGCTCCTTTTCCTCCACATCCTTGCCAGTACTTGTCGTTTGTTGAATTGTTGATGATAGCCATTCTGACAGGTGTGAGATGGTGCCTCATTATTGTTTTGATTTGCATCTCTTGGATGAGTAATGACTTGGAGCATATCTTTATATGTCTCTTGGACATCTGTATGTCCACTTTTAAAAGTGTCTATTTAGGTCTTTCCCCCCCTTTTTGATGGGGTTGTTTATCTTCCTTTTCTTAAGTTGTATGAGTTCCCTATAAATTTTGGAGATTAAATCCTTATTGGTTATAACTTTGGCAAATATGTTCTCCCATGCAGTGGGCACTCTTGTTGTTTTGTTGATGATTTCTCTTGCTGCGCAGAAGCTTTTTATTTTGATGTAGCCCCATTTGTTTATTTTCTCCTTAGTTTCCATTGTCCTAGAAGATGTATGGGTAAAGATATTGCTACAACATTAGTCTGATATTTTGCTGCCTATGGATTCTTCTAAGATTTTTATGTAGTGTCTTTTTCTGGTTTTGGGATTAGGGTAATGCTGGCTTCATAGAAAGAGATTGGAAGTATTCCTTCCTCTTGAATTTTTTGGAATAGTCTGAGGAGGATTGGTGTTAGTTCTTCTTTGAATATTTGGTAAAACTACCCTGTGAAGCTGTCCCGACCTGGGCTTTTGTTTGCTGGAAGTTTTTTGATGACTGCTTCAATTTCACTGGTAGTTACCAGCCTATTCAGATTTTCTGATTCTTCCTGATTTTTCTAGGAACGTGCCCATTTCATCTAGGTTGTCCTGTTTGTTCGAATAGAGTTGTTTGTAGCATTTTTTTTTTTTTAACAATCTTTTGTATTTCTGTGGGGTCAGTTGTTACTTCACCTCTTTCATTTCTGATTTTGTTTATTTGGGTCCTCTCTCTTTGTTTCTTGGTGAGCCTGGCTAGAGGTTCATCAATCTTGTTTATCCTTTCAAAGAACCAGCTCTTGGTTCTATTGATCTTTTGTATTTATTTTTTGTCTCTCTGTCATTTATTTCGACTCTGATCTTTACTATTTCCTTCCTTCTACTTACTCTGGGCTCTCTTTCTAGTTCTTTAAGCAGCAGCAGGGTTAGATAACTTATTACCAGTTTTTGTTATTTTTTGAGGTAGGCCTGTAGTGCTATAAACTTCCCTCTCAGGACTACTTTCATTGTGTCCCATAGATTTAGGAGTGTTGTGTTTTCATTTTGTTTGTTTCCAGAATGTTTTTTATTTCTTTTTTGATCTCTTTGGTAACCCATTAATTGTTTAATAGCATGCTATTTAGCCTCCATGTTTTTGATTTTTTTTATTGTAGTTGGTTTATAATTTTATGCCATTGTGATCTGGGAAGACCCTTGATATGATTTAAATCTTCTTGAATTTGTAGGAACTTAGTGTGTGTCCTAATATGTAGTCTATCTTTGAAAATGTCCCATGTGCACTTGAGAAGAATGTGTATTTTGTAGCTTTGGAGTGAAATGTTCTGAAGATGTCAATTAATTCCATCTTAATCAGAAGTTTTGAGCAAATGTAGTTCTGACTCTAAGATGATTTTGTTGGTTTATCTCTTCACACACACAGCATGACTCTTTGAGTAGATATAAATGTATCCAATAGAGGCAAGTCTGGTGTCTGATGAGAAGGAGAGTAAATGAGTCTCCCTTTCACGTGGCAGAAAATCCTATAAGATAGAGAAGCTGGACTTAGATGCAGCCAGTGTACTTGGTAGAGGAAGTACGGAGATGCATTTGAGCACCTTCTCAATATTTTCTGGATTCATTTGTTTTAGCATTTGGGACATTGGAATAGGAAGAATAAAGAAAAGAAAGTTATTTTTTAATTCATCTCTGATTGAGACCTGTGGAAGGGATATAAGTTGTTGAGCATAAAGATTTGATGATCAATGTCTTAGGTATGGCATTTGTCTTTTATTAATTACTAGAGGCACAGTGCACAAAATTCGTGCACTGGGGGGGGGTGCAGGGTGTCCCTCAGCCCAGCCTGCACCCTCTCCAATCTGGGACCCCTCAGGGGATGTCCGACTGCCAATTTAAGCCCAATCCCACAGGGCCTAAACTGGCAGTCAGACATCCCTCTCACAATCCAGGACTACAGGCTCCCAACTGCTCGCCTGCCTGTCTGCCTGCCTGATTGCCCCTAACCGCTTCTGCCTGCCAGCCTGATCACCCCTAACCACTCCTCTGCCAACCTGATGAACACCTAACTGTTCCCCTCCTGACTTGATTGCCCCCAACTGCGATACCTGCTGGCCCGATCCCCTCCAACTACCCTCCCCTGCTGGCCTGGTCACCCCTAACTGCCCTATCCTGCAAGCCTGGTTGCCCCTAACTGCCCTCCCCTGCTGGCCTGGTTGTCCCTTAACTGCCCTCCCCTGCAGGCCTGATCACCCCAACTGTTCTCCCCTGGGGGCCTGATCTCACCTCCAACTGCCCTCCCCTGCTGGGTGGTCGCCCCTTAACTGCCCTCCCCTGCTGGCCTGGTCACTCCAACTGCCCTCCCCTGAAGGCCTGATCTTGCCCCCAACTTCCCTCCTCTGCTAGCCAATTTGGTTCTGATTGTTTGCTTTCTATGCTATTCAGCGTCAAAAGTTCCACCTCCTCGAAAAAGGAACACTTGTGCACTGCTGGTGGGAATGCAGACTGGTGCAGCCACTATGGAAGACAGTATGGAGTTTCCTTAAAAAACTGAAAATGGAACTCCCATTTGACCCTGTGATCCCACTTCTAGGAATATATCCCAAGAAACCAGAAACACCAATCAGAAAGGATATATGCACCCCTATGTTCATAGCAGCACAATTCACCATAGCTAAGATCTGGAAACAGCCTAAGTGCCCATCAGTAGATGAATGGATTAGAAAACTGTGGTACATCTACACGATGGAATACTATGCTGCTCTAAAAAGGAAGGAACTCTTACCATTTGCAACGTCATGGATGGAACTGGAGAGCATTATGCTAAGTGAAATAAGCCAGTCAATGAAGGAAAAATACCACATGATCTCACTCATTCATGGATAATAGAGACCATTATAAACTTTTGAACAATAATAGATACAGAGGCAGAGCTGCCTCAAACAGATTGTCAAACTGCAGCAGGAAGGCCGGGGAGGGTTGCGGGGCAGGAGGTAGGGGGGTAAGAGATCAACTAAAGGACTTGTATGCATGCATAGAAGCATAACCAGTGGACATAAGACATGGGGGGATAGGGGAGGCTAGGGGACTGTCTAGGGCGGGGGGATAAAATGGACACATATGTAATACCCTTTGTAATACTTTAAAAAAATAAAATAAAAAATAAAAAAAAAAAAAATAAAAAAAAAAAAAATACAAAAAAATAAATAAATAAATAAATAAAATGGAAGTGGAAATCAAAAAAAAAAAAAAAAAAAGTTCCACCTCCTAGGCAGCCATTGGCTGCTCACACTTCACCCATATTTGGTTCTGATTGGTCAGTTTCTATGCCAGTCAGTGTCTCTGGGCCTATCAATGGGGCCTGATCAGAAAGCCAGGGTTGATCAGCAGCCCTGGTGGAGGCCTGGGGAGAAATGGAGGCGCAGCTGCTGGCCCTGCCCAGAGAGAGAGAGAGAGAGAGAGAGAGAGAGAGAGAGAGAGAGAGAGAGAGAGAGAGAGGCAAGTGCTGATCAACAGCTGCCACAAAGGCTACAGATCAGACCCTGGTTCTCTCTTTAGGCCTCTCTCTGGGCCTGATTCACAGCCGCCTCAGCAGTCAGTGCTGGGTCACCGCACCTGCAGGACTGACTTCTGGTGGGTCGAGCCTCCAGTCGTGACCGACCCAGTATTTTTATATATTAGGATTATTGAAGTGTAATTACCCACATATATTTAAAGTGTACAATTTGATCAGTTTTAACATATGTATATGCCACAATCAAGGTAATGAAGATTTCTTTCACCCCAAAGGGTTCTTTTCGTTACGATCCATCCCTCTCTTCACTTCAGACCTCAGAAAATCACCTTCTACCTGTTACTATAGATTACTTTGCATGAATGTGGGGGCACTATAATATTATTGTTTCTTATTTGACATATACTTCTTTTTGTTCTCTATTTTTTTTCCTGACTTTTTGGAATACATCTTAATATTCAATATTATCTATTGGGTCTTTGCACTTTGTAAGTGGTTGTCCTAGAGATTACAACATACAAGCCTACTATTCAGAGTCTACTGAGAGTTAATATTGTACTATTTCACATAAAATGTTGAAATCTTGCACATATATTATTACATCTACGTATATTGAAAACCCCACCATAGAATTTTAAATTTTTTCCTTGGAATAGTTTTATGCATTTTATTTTTTAATTTTTTCTAATTGTCCCCTCTATATTTTGAATGAACAATATTCACATGGTGAAAAAAATCAAGCAGTTCCAAATGATGTACAGTGAAAAGTGAATCTTTTTACCCCAGTACACAGTTACTTTGCCCTGTGGCAACCTATCAGATTTTTTGGTTATGGGTATACTTGTGCTTAACAGTTATATATTTATTTTATTTTTTATCTTATTTATTTTTAATTTTTATAAATAATTCTTTATTGTTGAAAGTATTACATATGTCCTCTTTTTCCCCCCCATATGTCCCCTCCAGCCCGCCACTTCACCCCACCTCAGGCTTTCAGCACCCTATTATCTGTGTCTATGGGTTATGCAAATATGCATACAAGGTTTTTGGTTTATTACCTCTTAGCCACCCACCCTCTCCCACCTTCCCTCTGAGATTCCACATTCTGTTCCATGCTTCCATGTCTCTGGATCCCTTTCATGTGGCAGAAGATAATATAAGATAGAGAATCTGGATTTGGATGCAGCCAGTGTACTTGGTAGAGGAAGTATGGAGATGCATCACTCCATTCATCAGTTTATTTTGTTATTTAGATTCCACATATGAGTGCTATCATGTGAGACTTGTCTTTCTCTGACTGACTTACTTCATTTAGCATGGTACTCTCCAGGTCCTTCCATGCTGTCTGAAAGGATAAGAGATTCTTCTTTTTTACTGCTGCATAGTATTTCATGGAATAAATGTACCACAGTTTTTTTATCCACTTATCTATTGATGGGCACTTGGGCTGTTTCTAGATCTTAGCTATTGTAAATTGAGCTGCTATGAACATAGGGCTACATACATTCTTTCTGATTGATGATTTGGGTTTCTTAGGATATATTCCTAGAAGTGGGACCACTGGGTCAAATGGCAATTCCATATTGAATTTTTTGAGGAAATTCCATATTGTTTTCCATAATGGTTGCACCAGTCTACATTCCCACCAGCAGTGTACTAGGGTTCTCTTTTCTCCACATCCTTGCCAGCACTTGTCATTTGTTGATTTGTTGATGGTAGCCATTCTGACAGGTGTGAGATAATACCTCATTGTTGTTTTGATTTGCATCTCTGGGATGATTAGTGACTTTGAGGATTTTTTCACTTATCTCTTGGCCATGTATATGTCCTCTTTGGAAAAGTGTCTACTTAGGTCCTTTGCCCATTTTTTAATTTGATTGTTTGTCTTCATTTTGTTAAGTTGTATGAGTTACTTATATATTTTGGATATTAAACCTTTATCAGATGTATTATTGTATGTTCTCCCATACAGTGGGCTCTCTTTTCATTTTGTTGATGGTTTATTTTGCTGTGCAGAAGCTTCTTATTTTGATGTAATCCCATTTGTTTATTTTCTCCGTAGTGTCCTTTGCCTTAGGTCTGGTGATGTATCTGTAAACATATTGCTATGAGAGATGTCTGATATTTTGCTGCCTACTGTTTCTTCTAGGATTTTTATGGTTTCACAACTTACATTTAAGTCTTTTATTTATTTTGAGTTTATTCTTGTGCATGGTGTAAGTTGGTGATCTAGTTTCATTTTTTTGCAAGTATCTGTCCAATTTTCCCAACACCATTTATTGAAGAGACTGTCTTGACTCCATTGTATGCTCTTGCCTCCTTTGTGAAATATTAATTGAGCATAATGACTTGGGTCAATTTCTATGTTCTCTGTTCTGTTCCATTGATCTATATGCTTGTTCTTGTGCCAGTATCAGGCTGTTTTGATTATGGTGGCATTGTAGTATAACTTGAAATCTGTTATTGTGATTCTTCCAACTTTGTTTTTCTTTCTCATAATTGCTGCAGCTATTCGGGGTCTTTTTTGATTCCATATAAATTTTTGGAGCATTTGTTCTAGCTCTGTGAAATATGCTGTTGGTATTTCAATAGGGATTGCTTTGAATCTGTAGATTGCTTTGGGTAACATGGATATTTTAATGATGTTGATTCTACCAACCCATGAACACAGTATATTCTTCCACTTGTTTATATCTTTTTCTATTTCTTTTTTCAATGTCCTGTAGTTTTCAGAGTACAGGTCTTTTGCCTCCTTGGTTAAGTTTATTCCTAAGTATTTTAATGTTTTTTTGTTGCAATGGTAAATAGGATTTTTTTTTTAGTTTCTCTTTCTGATAATTTATTATTGATGTATAAAAAAGGCATTGATTTTTGGGTGTTGATTTTGTATCCTGCTACATTGACAAATTCATTATCAAATTTAGTAATTTTTTGGTGGAGCCTTTAGGGTTTTCTACATACAATATCATGTCATCTACAAATAGTGAGAGTTTTACTTCCTCCTTTCCAATTTGGATGCCTTTTATTTCTTCTTCTTGTCTGATTGCTGTGGCTAGGACTTCTAGTAATATGTTGAATAAAAGTAGTGAAAGCTGTCTTGTTCCTATTCTTAGGGGAAATGCATTTAGTTTTTGCTCATTGAGTATGATGTTGGCTGTAGGTTTGCAAATATGGTCTTTATCATATTGATATTTGTGCCCTCTATTCCCACTTTGCTGAGAGTTTTTATAAAAAATGGGTGTTGGATTTTGTCAAATGCTTTTTCTGCGTCTATTGATATGTTCATGTGATTTTGGTCTTTCAATTTGTTTATGAGATGTGTCACATTTATCGATTTGTGAATATTGTACTAGGCTTGCATCCCTGGAATAAATTCCACTTGATCATGGTGTACGATCTTTTTAATATATTGTTGGATGTGATTTGCTAATATTTTGTTGTGAATTTTAGCATCTATGTTCATCAGAGATATTGGCCTGTAATTCTCTTTCTTTGTAGTGTCTTTATATGGTTTTGGAATTAGGAGAATTCCTGCCTCATAAAAAGTGTTTGGAAGTGTTCCTTCCTCTTGGATTTTCTGAAATCATTTGAGGAATATAGGTATTAGTTCTTTGAATGTTTGGTAAAACTCTCCTGTAAAGCTGTCCGGACCTGTGCTTTTGATTACTGCTTCTATTTCATCAGTTATTATTGGCCCATTCAGGTTTTCTGATTCCTCCTGATTCAGTTTTGGGAGATTGTATTTTTCTAGGAATTTGTCCATTTCATCCACATTGTCCTGCTTGTTGGCATATAGTTGTTCATAGTATTTTCTTACAATCTTTTGTATTTCTACAGTGTCAGTGGTTACATCTCCATTTTCATTTCTGATTTTATTTATTTGGGTCCTCTCTTTTTGTTTTTGGGTCTGGCTAATAGTTTATCAATTTTGTTTATCCTTTCAAAGAACCAGCTCTTGGTTTTATTGACTTTTTATTGTTCTTTCAGTCTCTCTGTTATTTATTTCTGCTCTAATCTTTATTATTTCCTTCTTTCTACTTACACTGGGATTTTCTTTTTGTTTTCTTTGTAGTTCATTAAATTGTAGGATTAAATAGTTTATTGGTTTGGTTCAGTGGCTAGAGCATTGGCCTGCAGACTGAAGGGTTCCAGGTTTGTTTTCTGTCAAGGGCACATGTCTGGGTTGCAGGCTCGATCCCCAGTAGTGGGCATGCAGGAGGTATCCAATCAATGATTCTCTCTCATCATTGATGTTTCTATCTCTCTTTTCCTCTCTCTTCCTCTCTGAAATCAATAAAAATATATTAAATAAATTTAAATAAATAGTTTATTGCTTATTATTCTTGGTTTTGTTTTTTTTTTTGTATGCCTATAGTACTATGAACTTCTTTCTCAGGACTGCTTTTGCTGTGTCCCAGAGTTTTTGTGTGTAATTTTCATTTGTTTCCAGGAGGTTTTTTCTTTCTTTCTTGATCTCCTTGGAAAACCATTCATCTATATTAATAAAAGTATAATATGCAAATCAACCGAACGACCAAACAGCAGAACGACTATCCAGACAACCATGCAATACACACACTGGTTCCAGGCCAGCCAAGGCAGGTGCCATGTGATTGGTCAGGAGCCCTGCCATCTTCCCACAATCACCCCGCAGAGGGAGGTCCAAGGCACCCTCTGCAGGGCGATCAGTGGGGGGGGATCCTCTATCAATCACCCCAAAGAGGGACGCACAGGCCATCAGCCAGCAATGCTGTGGCAGATGTGTGGGGCCAGGCAGCAATTGCCCCACAGAGGGAGGCCCAGGCCAGCCAAGCGATCACACCCCATGCCTGTCACCCACAGAGGAAGGCAATTGGTGGTTGGGGGGTGGGCAGTGCTGCACAGATGGCAAGCAGTGGCAGCAGCGGGGGTGGGGCTCGCTGCTGGCAGCTGGGGGAAAGAAAGCCCTTATAGGCCCTGATTGCCAGTCAGGCCTGCGGACCCTACCCGAGGGGTCTTGGATTGCGAGAGGGCGCAGGCTGGGCTGAAGGACATCCACCTTCCCCCATGTGCGAATTTTGTGCACTGGGCCTCTAGTTGTTTTGTAACATGCTATTTAGCTTCGATGTGTTTGAATGTTTTTGCATGTTTTTAATGTAGTTGATTTCTTTTTTAAAAAAAATATATTTTATTGATTTTTTACAGAGAGGAAGGGAGAGGGATAGAGAGTTAGAAACATTGATGAGAGAGAAACATCGATCAGCTGCCTCCTGCACACCTCCTACTGGGGATGTGCCAGCAACCCAGGTACATGCCCTTGACCGGAATCGAACCTGGGACCTTTCAGTCCGCAGGCCGATGCTCTATCCACTGAGCCAAACCGGTTAGGGCTGATTTCTAATTTCATTCCACTGTGATCTGAGAAGATGCTTGACATGATTTCAATCTTCTTAAACTTTCCAGGAATAACTTTTCCATCTACTTTTATATAACATCTCATTTGTAAAGGACTCTAGGACTAATACACCATTCCAGATTTGGAAAGGAAGAAACATATTATGTGAAAATTGTAGTATATCTCAGGAAAAAAAGCCCTAAAATTAGTTCTAGGGAACTTTGGTTCTGCATCTTACCTCCAGAGGGCGATGTTGCACAAACTAGAGGTCTTGTGGATCAGTATCTGCTCAGCTCCTCCTCCCTGCAGCTGGCTGAGTTCTTTGCCCACAGGACAGGTGACTAAAGTTACATAGTAGAAAGCCACAGGCTCATTTCAGCAGATTTTGCATTTTCATCTAAGCAAGAAACTTGCTCAGCCTACCCTTCCATAAAGCTCCTACTTCCAAGCATTTGGTTTCTGCAGCCACTTTCCTGCCTGCTCAAGGGAGATTTTCCAGAAAGGACCCCACGGAGTTTCTACTGCTCAGCCATGTTCCCATTGCTTATCTCAATACTGGGGATGATATTTGTCCTGAGTGAGTAAAATTTCATAATGGTCTGTAGCTCTACAGGTTCTGATTAGAAATGCTTTCCATAGCAAAATCTGTCCTGCTTTCACTGATATAACATTGATTTTGTAGGAGATGCCAGGGCCCAGTCAGTGGACCAGCCTGACCACCACATCAGTGTTTCTGAAGGAGCCTCGCTGGAGCTGAGGTGCAAGTATTCTTACACTGGAGTTGTTTATCTCTACTGGTATGTCCAAGACCCCAGCCACGGCCTCCAGCTTCTACTCAAGTACCTTTCAGGGGACACCTTGGTGAAAGGCATTAAGAATTTTGAGGCTGAACTTAGGAAGAATGAGTCGACCTTCAACCTGAGGAAACACTTTGCTTATTGGAGTGACTCAGCTGAGTACTTCTGTGCTGTGCGTGCCACAGTGCTGGGAACTGCATGAGGAGCTGAACACAAACTCTGTGAGTCACTAAGGAAGAGAACTGCATTGGAAAGATTTTGGATTGTGACATAGTAGAAGCCACGGTGTTCTTACTACATATTGTAGAGCTGCTCAGGGACTTGCTGAGCCAGTGTGAAGTGGACATACTTTAATGATTGGATATGAGAATTGGGACATGGTACAGGAGAGATAGATTTATTTATTTATCTATTTATTTTTAATCCTCACCCAAGGATATTTTTTCCATTTATTTTTTTAGTGAGAGTAGAGGGAAGGGAGGAAGGTGGATGGGAGGAGAGAGAGAGAAACATCCATGTGAAAGAGACATGCTGATTGGTTGCCTCCCCCATGCATCACAACTGGGGCCAGGGATCTAGTCTGGAACTGAAGTACATGCCCTTGATCCTGGCCAGGGATCAAACTTGCAACCCTTCGGTCCATAGTCTGAAGCTCTAACCACTGAGAAAAATTGGCGAGGGCCAGAAGAGTTTTACTTTTCATTCATCATTTTATCTTTCAATTAGATGTCCGGTACATGAAACTCATGCCCTTGGGGGGTGGGGTCCCTCAGTCCAGCCTGCACCCTCTCGCAGTCCATGAGCCCTTGGGGGATGTCTGACTGCCGGCTTAGTACCCCCCCCCACCCCCGTCCCCCCGCAGAGGAGCAGGCCTAAGCCAATAGTTGGATATCCTTAGCGCTACTGTGGAGGCGGGAGAGGCTCCAGCCACTGCCACTGCGCTTGCCAGCCATGAGCCCAGCTTCTGGCTGAGCAGTGCTCTCCCTGTGGGAGTGCACTGACCACCAGGGGGCACCTCCTGCATTGAGCATCTCCCCTCTGGTGGTCAGTGCGTGTCACAGCGACTGGTCATTCTGCTGTCAGGCTGAAACCAGCTCTCCGAGATCCCCTGAGCAGCCCTGGATTGCAAGAGGGTGTAGGTCAGGCCAAGCGACCCCACCGGTGTACGATTGGGGCTGGGGAGGGCCACGGAAGTTGGCCAGCCAGGGAGGGACCACAGGAGGGCTCCAGGGCATGTCTGGCTTGTCTTGCTCAGTCCTGATCAGCCGGATCCCAGCAGCAAGCTAACCTACCAGTTGGAGCGCCTGCCTCCTGGTGGTCAGTGCACGTCATAATGACTGGTCAACTGTCTTCCCCCTGGTGGTCAGTGCACATCTTAGTGAGCGGTTGAGCAGCCTTAGCATATCATTAGCATAGTACGCTTTGATTGGTTGAACAGGCAACTGGACTATTAGCTTATTAGGCTTTTATTATATAGGATAATCCAAAACACAAGTGAACTCCTTTGAATGATTTCCTTTTTTCTTACAAACTTACTACCTTCCCAACTTGGTAATTTTAAGATAGCTTTCTTGGAATCTTTCTTCCTGGCTCCATTCTGTGCTGGTTATTTTCCTGTATGTTTAGGTGCCTCATCTAAGAAGGAGAAAATGATTGATGAATAGCTTAGAATATGGCATGCTCATACAGATTTTAATAACATTAGAAATATTGCAGAAAGAAGTGTGAATAACTCAAAAATTTTAGTATTTCTTCAAGGACTGTTAAAAACAGGAAATTCTACATCTAGATGTCAAATTCCATTTGTTTTAAAGTAAAGTTTGCTTTATGTTTTCCAATTATAGCAATAAATTTCTATTTTTTTGATATCTGAATTTCTGCAAATTCATACCAGAAATCTTCACAATTGGTGGGTTAGTAACTTTTGTCAGTTTCTCACAAATGCTGTCATTGTTTTCTACTCTTACTCTATTTTTATATGATTTTACTGTCAGAATATCAGAAATTGTTTCTCATTTGTTTCACATGGCAATTATCTATACTAATAAAAGGTTAATATGTTAATTAGACCAGGTTGACGGGACATCTTCCAGATGTCTGACTTCCTTCCGGACAAAGCCATGGTGGCTGGTTCTGAGGCAGAGGCATTTAGGGGCGATCAGGCCTGCAGGGGAGCAAGCAGTTAGGGGCGATCAGGCCTGCAGGGGAGCAGTTAGGTGATGATCAGGCCAGCAGGGGAGCAGTTAGGGGGCAATCAGGCAGGCAGGCAGAGGCAGTTAGGGGTGATTAGGCAGGCAGGCGGGCAGGTGAGCAGTTAGGAGCCAGTGGTCCCAGATTGTGAGAGGGATCCCAGATTAGAGAGGGTACAAGTTGGGCAGAGGGACACCCCCACCCCCATGCATGAATTTCATGTACCAGGCCTCTAGTAAGATATAAGGATTAGCAATGCCTGACCCCCAAAAATATACTGATTAAGAATTTCAGTGGGGCTCTGGCTGGTTTGGCTCAGTGGATAGAGTGTTGGCCTGCAGACTAAAGGGTCCTGGGTTTGATTCCAGTCAAGGGGACATGACTGGGTTGTAGGCTCAGTCTCCAGTAGGGGGGATGAGGAAGCAACCAATCAGTCATTCTCTTTCATCATTGATGTTTCTATCTCTCTCTCCCTCTACCTTCCTCTCTGAAATCAATAAAAATATATATAAAAAAAGAATTTCAGTGGGAAGTAAAAGGTCAAAGGACTTGTGATAAATGTATGATTCCCTTGGCTAGAATGAAAAACTCTATGAGAAGACATTGCATTCGTAAGGACTTGAAGCCTTAAAAGTTAATAATGACTTTGAAGGAAAGTAAAGGGGGAAAATGGGGAAGAAGGTTGGGCTTTTTAGTTGCGTTCTTCCTGATGCTATGATTGATAAGTGATTAAGATTATAGAAATTCAAAGGTATTGAAAATAATAGTGGACTGTGTTCAATTATTTACCTTAGCCAAAGGGGACACCAGTAGGAATCAGCATTATTTTTCAAGTCATATTGTTATAGGCACCAGAAACACCAGAGAAGGTGTTATTAGGCAGCTGCTTGAATTGAAAGGTGAGGGCTGTCTCCTCCTGGTTCATGTCAGTCTCGTAGGAAGGAATTCAAATGAGTGACCATGGGTGACTGTGTTGTAGTAAAGCCAATTTATTAAATAAATAAAGTAAATTTATTAAAGAAGCAAGGCAAGCAAATATATCATAATACATCTTGCTTATGAAGCAGAGACGGACTTCCCAGCTAGTCTGAGAAGTGCTGTGTGGTAGAGGTTTGGCTTTTTATACTTCTTTGTCTACAGGTTTTAAAATTCCTCTGCCATATATCTTGGTACAGATTAACTTTCAAAGTCTCCCTTTTACTTTGTATGGTTTTCCAGAAGTTATGAGAAGCATCTGGTGATTTTATCTTTAACAAGCACCGAGACTGCTGGCTTCTCTGTTTAAATAGTGAGATAAAAACTTCCTCCTTTCCCAAAACAGCTGACTTTGTTTAGTGGGTGAAATAAACTCTCTTCTTTCCTTCCCTCCTCCTCTCTCCTGCCTTAGCAGTTCCAGGGTGATTTACACTTTCTATTCTCTGGTTAGGAAAAAGAGTCATTAACCCCCCCGGCCCCTTTCTTTTCTGAATTCTTTGATTAGTGAGGAGAGGTATTAGCCGTTTATTTGTTCTCAAGATAAGGTTTTGCTGCAAATTTGCTACAAACTGTCTAAACTGTTTGGCCTTGTTTAATTTTCTTGTCTCAATTTCCCTATTCCTCCTGCCCGGGACATTTCCTAGCTTCTCACTATCTTTAACAATATTGTTAAGGGTAGCTGTGTTATATGTATTTGAAAGCTTTTGGGGTAAGAGACAAAAAATTACTCTTAATAAATTTATGATTATTAAATCTATTTTGTTTTGAGAGGCTGATTATCTTTATGAGACTTATGGCACCGGCTCAGTTCTAATACCCAAGATGACCACCAGTGGGTACTTTCTCAGTACGTATGAGAAGAAGAAATGCCAATTCTTTAATTTCCAAACTGAAGCTGAGTACTGAGGACATATAACTCCTGGCACCGAGGACTTCAAGTACCTGGGAAAACATTTTCCATCTTGACAGCAGCACCCTGTCTGAGATATCAAAGTTTGTTTTATTTACATAATTGCTCTATAATTGTGAGAATCTTTACATGATACATAAATATGTGAAGGAGATAGAAGAAATTCCCAATTATTTAAATATAATTCTATTTGCAATGTTAAAAAATTATAACATTAAAATATTTTATCATCTGTATCTCTTTATATTAATATAGTTATACTCATATATTGTTTCAATTTTTTAAAAATAAATAAAACAATATGAAAAAATGCTAAAAATCACTAATCATCTGAGAGATGCAACTCAAAACAACAATGAGGTACCACCTCACACTAGTCAGAATGGCTATCATCAACAATTTAACAAATGACAAGTGTTGGAGAGGATGTGGAGAAAGGGAACCCTTGTATACTACTGGTGGGAATGCAGACTGGTGCAGCCTCTGTGGAAAACAGTATGAAGTGTCCTCAAAAAGTTAAAAATGGAAGTCCTATTTGACCCAGTGATCCCACTTCTAGGAATATATCCCAAAAAACCAGAAACACCAATCTGAAAGAATATATGCACCCCTATGTCCATAGCAGCACAATTTATAATAGGGAAGACTGGGAAACAGCCTAAGTGCCCATCAGCACATGAGTGTATTAAAAAATGGTGGTACATCTACACAGTGGAGTACTATGCAGCTGTAAAAAAGAAGGAACTCTTACCATTTGCAACAGCAAGGATAGATCTGGAGAGCATTATGCTAAGTGAAATAAACCAGTCAGAGAAAGATAAGTATCACATGATCTCACTCATTTGTGGAATATAATGAACAACATAAACTGATGAACAAAAATAGATACAGAGACACAGAATCATCTAATGGACTGTCAAAACTCAGAGGGAAAGCCGGGGAGGGTAGACTGGGAGGCGGGGGTGTGTATGTGGATAAGAGATCAACCAAAGAGCTTGTATGCATATAAGGATAACCAATGGACACAGACAATGGAGGAGGGTGAAGGCCAGGACTGGGTGCTGGGGCAGGTTGGGAGAAGACAATGGGGGAGGGGGTGGAAAGGGGACATATGTAATACTTTTAACAATAAAGATCTTTTAAAAAGTTTATCTGGAACCCCTTAAAATTACTTTTAAAAACTTTAATTGAATTTATTGGGGTGACATAGCAACAGATTAGCCTGGGAATCAATACCTCTTAGTGATGCCAATATCAGTCAAGTCTCAACTACAATAGGACAGTGCACACAGCTCACACAGGGGCTCAACTGTAGTGCCCAGCTCAGGGGGTTGGGGAGGCTGTGCCACTGGGGTTCACAAGACACCTACTACATAAGGTGACTCTAGCAAGTCTGGAGACCTAGCAGATCTACCTAATAAATAGAACCAAACACAAGGAAGCAGCCAAGATGCGGAGCAGAAAAAGAAACATGTCATAAATGAAAGAACAGGAGAAATCTCCATTAAAAAAAAAAAAACCTAAATGAAATGGAAACAAGAAAACTACCAAATACAGAGTACCAAACAATGGTTATAAGGTTGTACAAGGAACTTACTGAGAACTTCAAGGAACTTAATGAGAATTTCAAAGACAAAGAAAAGGACCAGTCAGGAATGAAGCATACACTAACTGAAATAAAGAATAATTTATAAGGAGCCAACAGTAGAGTAGAGGATGATGGGAATAAAATCAAGAATTTGGAATATAAGGAATCAAAAACACCCAATCAGAACAGCAAAAAGAAAAAAGAATCCAAAAATATAAAGATGATATAAGGATCCTCTGGGATAAATTCAAGTGTACCAATGTTAGCATCATGTGAGTAGCAGAAGAAGAGAAGAAACAAGAGATGGAAAACCTACTTGAAAAAACAATGACAGAAAACTTCCCTTACCTAGTGAAAGAAATAGATTTACAAGTCCAGGAAGCACAGCAAATCCCAAACAAAAAGGACTCAAAGAGGCCTACACAAACACACATCACAATTAAAATGTCAAAGGATAAAGACAAAGAGAGAATCTCAAAAGTAGCAAAAGCAGTTAATTACCTACAAGGCCAGAAGTGAGTAGCAAGAAATAATCAAAATGATGAAAATCAAGAACCTACAACCATGATTACTCTACCCAGCAAAGGTATATATAGCTAATAAGCTAAGTGTCCGACTGTCTGGGTAATGACGTCACGTAGCAATGCCCAGCTTCCTCTCCCTAGTGACTAGCCTCCTTGAAGTTTCTTCAGCCCAGGAATATGACTTGCTTTATATCCAGGTGGAAACATTTCACACCAAAACCAAATGTCTGTGAAGTGTTTTCACATGCCTCATCTCATTTGATCCTCACAGAAGTCCTGGAGCAGGTAGACAGGAGACTTGGTAGAATCCTATTTTCTTTTCATTAGCTGGAAAACAGAGCTTTAGAAAGCTTAGAAACTTGATCTGACTGAAAAGAAGTAAGAAATGGTGGACCTTGAAAATGACTTCAGGTTTTCTCACTGTGCAGAATATAGTCAAACACTGCTGCAGTTAAATATTTTACCCTTTGTTCTCCCTGAGTGATCCACAATAATAATCTGCTTCATGTTGATATTTACTGCTGTGTTGCTGACAATAACCTGAAAGAGAAGTTGGGGTGCTTCACTGGGCTGGAAAAAGTTTAGCTAAATCAGAAAGCAGGTCTAATTAAGCAATTTTATTCTATATCTATAAAAGGCTAAGTTGATTTGCGCATGCCCAATAGATATAAAGCTCTTGCTGGCGCCAATCCACATGTGTGTTTCTATCTGTCATTGTTGATTGTGAACTTGGTTGACACTTCTATTATAGAGAAAGGGCGAATAGTGATATTAAAATATTTCTTCTAATTAATTTCCTTTCTATATGCATGAATCTGTTCACCAGGCCACTAGTCATTTAGAACTGAAGGTCAGATAAAGAGCTTCACAGACAAGAAAAAGCTAAAGGAGTTCATCACCATCAAACCAGTATTACATGAAATGTTAAAGGGTCTTCTTTAAGAAGAAGGGAAAAAAAGAAGAAGAAGAAGAAGAAGAAGGAGAAGAAGAAGGAGAAGGAGAAGGAGAAGGAAGGAGAAGGAGAAGGAGAAGAGAGAAGAAGAAGAAGAAGAAGAAGAAGAAGAAGAAGAAGGAGAAGAAGAAGAAGAAGAAGAAATAAAAGATCAAAAGTATGAACAATAAAAGGCAATAAATATATATCTATCAATAATTGAATTTAAAAATCAAAATAAATGAACGAGGAATCTAATGAACAAAATAAACTGATGAATAAAAGAACCAAAGGTATGGAAACATGGAACAGATTAATAAATCTCAGAGGGAAGGAAGAGATTAACCAAAGAACCCATATGCATATATGCATTACCTATGTACACAGAGAATAGGATGCTGAAGACCTGGGGCGGGATGAGAATAAGTTGGAGGAGAACAGTGGAGTCATGACAGTCTCTTCAATAAATGGTGTTGGGAAAATTGGACAGATATATGCAAAAAAAATGAAACTAGACCACCAACTTACACCATATACAAAAATAAACTCAAAATGGATAAAAGACTTAAACATAAGATGGGAAACCATAAAAATACTAGAGGAATCCACAGGCAGCAAAATCTCAGACATATGCCAAAGCAATTTCTTCACTGATACTGCTCCCAGGGCAATGGAAACTAAAGAGAAAATAAACAAATGAGACTACATCAAAATGAAAAGCTTTTGCACAGCAAAAGAAACTATCAACAACAAAACAACAAGAAAGCCCACTGCACGGGAGAACATATTTGCCAATGTTATCACCAATAAGGGTTTAATCTCCAACATTTACAGGGAACTCATACAACTTAACAAAAGGAAGATAAACAACCCAATCAAAAAATGGGCAACGGATCTTCTTTTTGAAAGAAGATAGAAGGAAGGCTAATAGACATATGAAAACATGCTAAAAGTCACTAATTATCCAAGAGATGCAAATCAAAATGAGAATGCGGTACCATCTCATACCCGTCAGAATGGCTATCATAAACAAATCAACAAACGACAAGTGCTGGCGAGGATGAGGAGAAAAAGGAACCCTCGTGCACTGATGGTGGGAATGCAGACTGGTGCAGCCACTGCGGAGAACAGTATGGAGTTTCCTCAAAAAACTAAAAATGGAACTCCCATTTGACTCTGTGATCTCACTTCTAGGAATATATCCTAAGAAATTAGAAACACCAATCAGAAAGGATATATGCACCCCTATGTTCATAGTAGCACAATTTACCATAGCTAAGATTTGGAAACAGCCTAAGTGCCCATCGGCAGATGAGTGGATTAAAAAACCGTGGTACATCTACACAATGGAATACTATGCTGCTGTAAAAAAGAAGGAATTATGCCATTTGCAACAGTATGGATGAACCTGGAGAGCATTATGCTAAGTGAAATAAGCCAGTCAGAGAAAGATAAATACCACATGATCTCACTCATTTGTGGAATATAATGAACAACATAAACTGATGAAAAAAACAGATCCAGAGACAGAGAAGTATTGAACAGACTGTCAAACCTCAGAGGGAAGGTAGGGGAGGGTGGGGGTAAGGGGGAGAGATCAACCAAAGGACTTGTATGCATGCATATAAGCCTAACCAATGGACACAGACAATAGGGGGGTGAGGGCATGAACTGGGGTGGGGGCTTGGAGGGAAATGGGGGGATAAGGACACATATGTAATACCTTAATAAAGAAATAAAAAAATAATTTTAAAAAATGTGAACAATAGTATGGCAATAAATACATATCTATCAAAAAATTGAATCTTAAAAACACAATAAATAAGCAGAACAGAAACAGAATCATAGATGGAGAGAACATTTTGATGATTGCCAGATGGGAGAGGGGATGAGGGTATGAATGAAAAAGGTTGAGGGATTAAGAAGTACAAATTGGCTGTTACAGAATAGTCATGGAATGTAAAGCACAACATAGGGAATATAGTCAATAATATTCTAATAAATATGTGTGGTGTCAGGTGGGTACAAGATTTATCAGGATGATCACTTAATAAATTATGTAATGTCTAATCACTGAGGCGTACACTTGAAACTAATACAATAGTGTATGTCAACTGTAATTAAAAAATAAAAATGATTTAAAATGCAAAGTATTTTTTTTTTGATTTTCCAAGGACCATCTGTCAGTTGACAGGTGTCATAAAAAACAAACAAACAGAGGTGAGGATATAAGACTGACGTTTGAGAGAACAGGTTAACTTTCCAATGAGTTTAGTATCTTGCCCACAAGAGGGTGCATTTTCCTAACAAATGTACATTTCCTGCTTAAATTCTGAGCTCACATTCATCCTTTTACTCTGACCTTAAACTTTCCTCACACTCAGAAGTCAAGACACAATGACATCAGAGACTCTAAGAATGAACTCTTTTACAGGATCAGTGATTACACTGTTCTTAATGTTTGGTAAGTAAAAAGGCACAGAAAACTTAAAGTATTTCTTTCCATTATGTTGGAAATCTTTAACCATGATTTTCTCTAAGGGGTAAAGCTGCAGATCATGCTCAAGGTAAGCAGAACCATTATTATTATTATTATTATTTATTATTATTTTTTTCAGGAAGAAGCAATGGTGGTAATTCAGTGACGCAGACAAAAGGCCAAGTGACCCTCTTAGAAGGGGCTTCCCTGACTGTGAATTGCTCCTATGAAACCACAGGGTACCCCACTCTTTTCTGGTATGTTCAGTATCCCGGAGAAGGTCCACAGCTCCTCCTGAAAGCCGCAACAGTCAATGAGAAGGGAAGCAACAAAGGATTTGAAGCCACTTACCAAAAACAACCAAATGCCTTCCATTTGGAGAAAGCCTCAGCCCACCAGTCAGATTCTGCAACGTACTACTGTGTGCTGGGTGACACAGTGACAGAAACTGCAGGGGGAGCTGAGCACAAACTCTGAGCAGCAAGGAGAAGATCTAGTTTACTGTTGTTGTCACCCACCACTCCACCCCAGGCACTCTTGTTGGTATGAAAGTCATCCAGATCAACTCTAAGAACACTAGGAGAACAAAAAGTAACCATGGTTTGCTCAGTGGATGGAGTGTTGCCCTGCAGACTGAGGGGTCCTGAGTTTGATTCCGGTCAAGGGCACATATCTCAGTTGCAGGCTCCTATAGGGCCCAGGCCCTGGTTGGGGCATGAGAGAGGCAACCAATCAATGTGTTGCTCTCACATCGATGTTTCTCTCTCTTTCCCTCCCTCTTCCACTCTCTTTAAAAAGAATTAATGAAAAAATATCCTCGGGTGAGGATTAACAACAACAACAAAAAAGTAACCATGCCTCATATGAAGTGCTTTAATGGTGAGAGTGAAAACAGAGTGTGTCTGTATAGTTTCCTAATCACAGCTCAAATTTATGATTTTGAATGTCTAAATCTGGAATGAAAGAAATAACCCATGTGTTAATCCTTGCATAAAACTCTAGCTCACTGACTTAACCCAAGTCATGCAGGAAAATATTATATTTAGAGACACACCTGCAACAGATGAGGTTTCAAATGTCTCTTTGACAAGATGGGACATGCAGGCCTGATTTCTAGGGAAACATCAGCCCAAGAAGCAATAGATTCTTAAAGGAAGAAAGAAATACAAGAATGAAAGGAGAAGGAGGAGAGAGTGTTACATATGACCACTCATATGCAAAGAGAAGATGGAACATTTCTTAGTTTCTTTTTGGGCAAATTACATGTCAGGCATAGGGTGGTGTTCTCCATGCACATTAAAGCAAAATTTTGCCCTGGCTAGGTAGCTTAGTTGGTTAGAGCATCGTCCCAATACACCAAGGTTTTGGGTTAGATCCTTGGTTAGGGCACATATAAGAAATCAACCGCTGTAACCGGTTTGGCTCAGTGGCTAGAGCGTCGGCCTTCGGACTGAACGGTCCCAGGTTCGATTCCGGTCAAGGGCATGTACCTTGGTTGCGGGCACATCCCCAGTGGGAGGTGTGCAGGAGGCGGCTGATCAATGTTTCTCTCTCATCGATGTTTCTAACTATCTCTCTCCCTTCCTCTCTGTAATAAATCAATAAAATATATATATATAAAATAAATAAAAATTCAGGGGAAAAAAAGAAATCAAACAATGAATGCATAAATAAGAGGAATAATAAATCAATGTCTCTTTCCCTCTCAAAAAAAATCAATAATAACATTTTTAAAAGTAAAATTTTTTATCTCTGTAATAAGAATAGTGTCTGCATCACAGTAAAAGCTCTTCAAATGTTTGTTAAATTAATAAATGAATAGGAAATTTATTACTGCTATCACAAAAAGTTACCAATTTTTTCATTAAAAAATTCATTCAACAAAAATTATTTGTATCTACTCTGTGCCAGATCATAATCTAAGATACAGTACACAGAACAAACAAAATTTGCTGCCCTAATAGAGCTCATATCTTAATATAGGCCTTCCTCCATGTTTCTACTATTCTAGTCTTTACTGTACATCAGATCATTTAATTCTCTCAAAAATTGTTTTATAGCCTTAGCTGGTTTTTCTCAGTGGTTAGAGCATTGGGCCTGTGGACTGAAGGGTCCCAGGTTTGATTCCAGTCAAGGGCACATGCCTGGGTTGCGGGCTTGATTCCCAGTGAGGGGTGTATAGGAGGCAGTCATCAATGATTCTCTATCATCATTGATGTTTCTACCTCTCTCTCCCTCTCCTTTCCTCTCTGAAATCAATAAAAATGTATTTAAAAAAGATAAAGAAAGAAAATTCTTCACGGAGAGATATTTTTAAAAAAATTGTTTTAGGACACATATGTAATACCTTTTGTAATACTTTAAGCAATAAAACAATTTAAAAAATTGTTTTATAGCCCTAGCTGGTTAGGCTCAGTGGGTAGAGTGTCTGCCTGTGGACTGAAGAGTCCCAGGTTCGATTCTGGTCAAGGGCACATGCCAGAGGTTTCAGGCTTGATCCCTAGTAGGGGGTGAGCAGGAGGCAGCCAATCAATGATTTTCTCTCATCATTGATGTTTCTCTCCCTCTTCCTTCCTCTCTGAAATCAATAAAAATATATTTAAAAAATTATTTAATATTACTAGGTCATTGTGAATACACAGATAGTGAGGCACTAAGAATTCAAGTCACTTATTCACGGTCACATAGATAGTTAGTAGCAGAGCCAGGACTCAAATGCAGGTTCACCATAAGTGTCTTAAGTATTAACCTAGAGCAGTTATATAAATGCATATACAGGTCCCATTGCCAGCAGTAAAGAGGATTCTGAACCAGAAGTTAATCCGAAGTAGATGTGACTGTAAGATGGTTTTCTGCTCACACATACAGAATGACTCTTTGAGGAGATATAAATGTATCCAGGAGAGCCAAGCCTGGTGTCTGATGAGCCAGGCAGTAAACTTGAGTCTGCCTTTCATGTGGCACAAGAGAATATAGGAGAGAGGATTTGGATGCAGCCCTGGGCAGTGACCTTGACAGAGAAAGTATGGAGATGCATCTGAGAGCCTTCTGTATTTTCTGGCTTCACTTTTTAATGAGATGGGGAGAATTTTGGTGAGGATAATTAAAAAAGTTCAAGATACATTTTTCTTAGGATTTGGGACATCTGAACAGGAAGAATGAAGAAAAGAAAGTTATATTTCAGTTCAGCTGGGATAATTATTGGAGATTATAGAAGGGCTACAAATTAGTGAGCATAGAGACTTGTTGACCAATCTCTTGGGTGTGGCATTTGATTTTTATTAATTTACTAGAGGCCCGGTGCACACAAATTTGTGTACTCGGGGAGGTCCCTCAGTCTGGCCTATACCCTCTCGCAGTCTGGGACCCCTCGGGGGATGACCACCTGCTGGCTTTGGCCTGCTCCCTGGGGGATTGGGCCTAAGCTGGCAGTCAGACATCCCTCTGGCAGCCCAGGAGCCCTCAGGGGATGTCCACTTGCCAGCGGGGAGCAGGCCTAAGCTGCAGTCGGACATCCTTAGTGCTGCTGAAGAGGCGGGAGAGGCTCCCACCACCACCACTGTACTGGCAGCCGTCAGCCTGGCTTGTGGCTGAACAGAGCTCCCCCTGTGGGAGCGCACTGACCACCAGGGGGCAGCTCCATTGAGCATCTGGCTCCTGGTGGTCAATGTGTGTCATAGTGACCAGTCATTCCCAGTCTTTCTGCTGTTAGGGTAAATTTGCATATTACCCTTTTATTATATAGGAGTGCCAGGCCAGCTTGGGTGAGGGGCTGATGGCTGTTTGCAGGCTGGCCACAGCCCCTTCAGGGTGGGGGTCCCCACTGGGGTGCCTGGCCAGTCTGGGTGAGTGGCTGATGGCAGTTTTCAGGCTGGCCACAGCCCTCCAGCAGGGGTCCTCACCCCATGAAGGTGTGGCCAGCCTGGGTGAGTGGCTGATGGCTGTTTGCAGGCTGGCCACAGCCCCTTCAGGTTGGGGATTTCCACTGGGGTGCCTGGCCAGCCTGGGTAAGGGGCTGATGGCTGTTTGCAGGCTGACCACAGCCCCTTCAGGGTGGGGATTTGCACTGGGGTGCCTGGCCAGCCTGGGTAAGGGGCTGATGGCTGTTTGCAGGCTGACCACAGCCCCTTCAGGGTGGGGATTTGCACTGGGGTGCCTGGCCAGCCTGGGTGAGGGGGTGATGGCTATTTGCAGGCTGGCCATGGCCCCCAGCCACCCAAGCTCCCAGTGGAGGCTGGCTGGAAGCAGGTATCTGGGATTTATTTGTCTTCTATAATTGAAACTTTGTTGCCTTGAGCAGAGGCCACAGTTGGCTCATGGCAGGCAGGAAGCTTGGCTTCCTCCATCGCCTGGGCAACCACGCTTCCTGCTTGCTCCAGCTCCCTGGCTTCCAGCCGCCATCTTGGTTGGGTTAATTTGCATATAGTTGCTCTGATTGGCTGGTAGGCAAGGCTTGGGGCATAGTGAAGGTACGGTCAATTAGCATCTTTGTCTTTTATTAGTGTAGATAATTGCAGTGCAATAAACTGCACACATTTAGAATGTACAATTTGACCAATGTTAATATATCTCTATGCCACAATCAAGGTAATGAACATTTCCATCAACCCTAAAAGGTTTCTTTTGCTCTTTATAATCCCCCCTCCTCCTACTTTGGACCTGAGAAAATAATTTTCTATCTGTTGCAATAGTTTAGGTATATTGTTTCATTATTGTTTTTCTGTTCTACTCATCTTTAACTTTTGCTTTCTCATCCCTTTTTTACTGACTGTTTTGGGTTCCTGGGATACTTTTTAATATTCCATTTTATGTATATTGGCTTTTTGGCCGTATCTCTTTGCACTGTTTTGAGCAATTGTTCTAGAGTTTCCAACATACATGTGTACTATTCAGAGTGTTCTGAGAGTTAATATTATTTTCATGTAAAATGTTAAAATCTTGCACAGTATGTGTCTTTATCCGCCAGTACTGAGATATGTTATAGTTGATCATATATATTATATCTACATACATTGAAAAAACTGCCATAATTAGTTATATGCATTTTAAAACTTAATGGAAGAATAAGAAGTCTTTTCTACTTACCAGCTATTTACATGTCTTGTATTCTTCTTCCATTCCTGAAGATTCAAACTTTTCTGAGTCACTAAGGATATGTCTAAAATGTTGCATTTCCTTTTAACCTTGAAACACTTCCTTTAGCATTTTTTTTGACTAGGTCAATATTTTTAAGTCACCTTCAACTGTAAATGTCTTTATTTCACCTTTATTTTGGAAAGATTTCCACTGGATCTTCAATTTTGTCTTGAAAGTATTTTTTTGCACTTTATTTTAGTTAATTGATTAAATTTTTATTGAGGTAACATTGGTTAATACTATGTTATAGCTTTCAAGTGTGCAATTGATATCTTTATACACTATATTGTACTCACTACCAAAGTCTAGTTTCCATCCGCCATCATATATTTGACCCACTTTACACATTTTGCCCTCCTACCACACCCCCTTATCTCTGGTAACTACCATTATGTTGCCTATATCTTTGAGTTTGTTTTTGTTTTGTTTATATGTTTGTTTATGTATATATAAATTTATATAACATATATATCCACATGTGAGTGAAATCATGCAAATTTTATCTTTTTTTGTCTGAATTATTTCACTTTACATAATGCCATCAAGCCCCACCCATGTTGTCACAATAAAAATATTTCATCTTTTTTATGGCTGAGTAATATTCCACTGTGTGTGTATAAATGTCTCATCTTCTATCTATTCATTGGTTGATGGGCACTTAGACTGTTTCTATATCTTGGCTGCTGTAAACAATGCTGCCTGCAATAAGCATACGATTGAGCTTTTAAAATTAGTGTTTTTTATTCTTTAGATAAATATACAGAAGTGTTATAGTAGGATCATATGGTAATCCTATTTTTAAATTTTTAAAGGAATCTCCATACTGTTTCCCATAGTGGCTATACCAATTAATAATCCCACGTTTTTTTATTTTAAAGATGCTATTTTACTGTCTCTATGTTTTCACTGTCTCCATGTTTTGTGATAAAAATCCATGATTATTAAAATAACTGCTCCCTTTTATTTTTACAGCCGATAAATTTATATATATGTACATATATCTACATTATTTTACATATGTTATATATTAGTATATAATCTTTGACTGATGGTAGTTTAATTACGATAGGTTTAAGTGTAATTTTCTTTGATTTTTAGCCTGTTTTAGTTTTGCCAATATTCTTGAATTTGTAAATTTGTGTCTTTCATCAAATTAGTCATGTTTTTGTCCATTCTTTTTTTTAAGGCATGAAAATACATTTTATTATTACTATTTTATTTTTATTTTATCTTTATTGTTGAAAGTATTACAGATGTCCCCTTTGTTGTTTTTTTCCCATTGACCCCCCTCTACCCTGCACCAGCCCCTCCCATGCCTTCACTACACTATTGTCTGTGTCCTTGGGATATGCATATATGCATATAAGTTCCCCAGTTAATCCCCCCCCCTCCCCCCGCACCTTCCCTCTGAAATTCATCTGTTCCATGCTTCTATGACTCTGGATCTATTTTGTTCATTAGATTCCACATATGAGTGAAGTCATGTGATATCTTTCTCTGACTGTCCATTCTTTTTAAAAATATGTTTTAAGCTCCAAACTCTTTCTCCTTTCTGGGATTCTAATTACATATATTTTAGACTTTTGTTATATTCTCACATGGCACTTTTTGTTTCAGGTTTTTTTTTTCTTGTTCTTAAGTTTGATCAGAGTTTCTTGATTTTTGGCATTATGAACATTTTGGCTAAATAAATTTTTCCTGGTGGGAGGCTGTTCTATAAATTGAGGAATTTTGGGAAGTACCTAGGTCACTACTCACTAGGTACCAATACTCTGCCCTCAAGTTGTGGAAAAAAAAATGTGTCTACAGTTGGGAAATGTCTTCCTGGGGAGAGGCAGAGTTGTACTTGGTTGATAATTGCTGAATTAGATAATTTATACTGACCTATTTTGAAGTTCACATACTCTTTTCTCTATCATCTTTATTCTACTATTGAGCTCTTACTGTGAGATTTTATTTCATTATTGTATTTTTAGTCTTAAAATTTCCATTTGCTTCTTTTTGTAGGTTCTATTTCTTTGTCAAGAATTCTTTTCCTATCATTAATTTTGTTAACCTAAAATAAAAAGCCTTCCAAAGTGAGAGGTAACAAGCATTTATTTAAGATCAATAAAAATAGCTACTAAGAATACACTGACTCAGGCAGAAGCCCAAATAGTGTTTCAATTAGGAGTCAAAGTCAATGGTTATTTATGGGAATGGGAAGAGTAAATAATTACATCATGGAAGGAAGCCATTTCTATTGGCGTAGATGACATAACATAGTGATGTTAATTCTAAGCTATTAAAAAACTTTTTTCAGGCCTATAGTCACCAGCCCAGTAGTCATACATAAACATTTGCTTGTTATCCTTATAGACAAGTCATTGGGAAACAGGGTGACCTTATTCCCAGGTTAAAAGTTATTTTACCCGTTTTAACATTCTGAAGACTTGAGGCATAAGATGTGCAAAGCAGTTCCTCTGGGATGACAGATTTGGCTCCATTTTATATTATTTTGGTCATTTCAAGTGTGCTTCCTTTTACTTCATGGACTATATTTAAGAGCTTCTTTTACCTCTTTTCTATTAGTTTTAGCATCTTAATCATCTTGCCAATCGCATCTGTTGATTATCTTATACTTAGATACATATTAGTCAATTTTTCTGATTCTTTTTGTTAAAAGAAAGAAACAGCGGGTCAAAAGTGAAGTTGCTTGCCCCCAGGACTACAAACCAAAACTTAATTGTAATTTCAGCCCCTCTCTGGAGTGTGACTTTGAACCAATCAGTCTGGAATCTCCTGATCAACACTAGTGAGGAGCTTTGCATGATAGGACCCTTGCACCTCCTGCTACTCAAGAAAGCTGACTCTGCCGGAAACATTTATTTCTTCTCTTTTGCCAATACAGTTCTTTTCCTTCTCTGTTTATTCCTATAAACACCTTCCATTTTGTACATCTTAGCGCACCTCTCTATTTGCCTTGTTAGAGCCTCCTCAATTCATGAATTGTTCGATAAAGGCAATTAATTCTTCAAACTTACCCAACTGAATTTTGTTTTGTTAATATTTGTATGTTGAAAAACTTTGGAATTTATTTTAAACCTTTTAAATGTTATGTAGTATAAATTATTTTTATTAAAAAAAGATCATCTGGAGATTTTTGTTTTAATAGGAAATCAAACTAGTTTAGTTCAGAAGAAGAAGGAGGAGGAGGAAGAAGAGGGAGAAGAAAAAGAGGAAGAGGAAGAAAGAAGAAGATGAAGAAGAAGAAGAAGAAGAAGAAGAAGAAGAAGAAGAAGAAGAAGAAGAAGAAGAAGAAGGGAGAAAATAAGAAAGAAAGAAAGAAAGAAAGAAAAAGAAAGAAAGACAGAAAAAGAAAGAAAGAAAGAGAAAGGAAAAAATAAGTGTGTCTCTCCTTTTGTGAGTGGTTGTTCAAATCTCAGTTCAGTTCTCTAACCTTTTGTTATGTTGGTTTCGGTCTTTCTCCATCATGTTTAGCTCAGTGATTAGTAAGAAACTTGTTTGGGTGGGCCTCAGGTCAGTTTCTGAAACTGCTGCTACATTGGTTTGAGTCTGTCCTGCACAGGTCCACTCAGAAGTTACTAGTAGTCTGAGACTTGGACAGTGGTTCACATCGCAGCTTTGTTCTCCTGCTGTGGGTCTGTCCCATGCATGTCCAGTTTTGGGAGTAGCCTGGCACATAATCTGTTCTCCATGTTTTTCATCAGGGTGTTTCTTTCAATTTTAGCTTTGTGGTTTGCCACCGTGCCATCAACAGTCTGACATCACAGAAAAGCCCCCGCCCCCAAAGTGTGAAATTCATCCTTCTGTAGGCTGCTTCTCCAATTTTTGACTCCCCTCCACAATATGCCTGCTTTTGTATAATTTTTAGAGTCCACTTGAAAATGAGAATGCTTTCTTGTTTTTGCCCATGCCTTAAGTACTAAAATTTTTGCTAAAATTCTAAAATTTTTTGAATAATGCATCAACTTCTAAGAGCACGGTAGATATGCTACAAAGGGTCAAAGACTATGTCTTCTCAGTACCTAAAACAGTTGTTTTGTTTTCAATTTTCTCCTCTATCTATTTTTAAAAATGTTTTAAATATTTTCTTGTTTTTAATGGACCATGGTTTATAGTGTTCTAGGCTGTCTGTGGAGACTGTTTAATGTTTCCGGCAATCAATATACAGTATATATTTCTTATAACCCTGTGAAATCTTTACCAAAGGATATGTTTTTATTGATTTATTTTTTTAGAGAGAGAAAGGGACATCGATGTGAGAAACATTAACTGGTTGCCTCCCATATGCACCCCACTGGTGAATTGAACCCATGACCTTTCGGTGTATTGTACGATGCTCAACTGAGCCACACCATCTAAGGTCCTATCAAAATTCTTAAAGGATAACATCCCATTTATGATGTTATTCTTCTTCAACTATAAGATGCTTCTTTTACCACCATTAAAACCTGGAGAATTCCTTTGCATTCTTCCAGTTCAGAGGAAACAGCACTGTGCCAAGGCACCAAAAAACGCTGTGGCTTTAGACTCAGTACATGCTGGAGTTTGCCAATGCCCAGCAACACTGATAGGAGTTGAAATGACCACCACCCTGGGATCAGCCAGCAGGGATGACTCCTCATAGCTTTCTTTTAATTGTTTCTTTTCTGTCCTAACGTTAGTCCTCAATATAAGCCCATCTACTTTCTGTGTTCTAAAAACAGGTATAAATATTTCCTCTTCAGATGATTTCTACTCTTTTTACTTATGAATTTGGGTATATTCTCTTTTACATTTTTATTCTTTTAGTTAGGAGGACAACTAGAAGAGATGGGAGTGAGTATATAGCCCTAGGACTCAGAAGTTCACATGTATAGACTACAAATTAAAAAATTGACAGCATTACTGAATCTTTTATGTGGAAAGCAATCTTTTTTTAATAAAAATATATTTTATTGATTTTTTACAGAGAGGAAGGAAGAGAGATAGAGAGTTAGAAACATCGATGAGAGAGAAACATCGATCAGCTGCCTCCTGCACATCTCCTACTGGGGATGTGCCCGCAACCCAGGTACATGCCCTTGACCGGAATCGAACCTGGGACCTTTCAGTCCACAGACCCGACGCTCTATCCACTGAGCCAAACCGGTTTCGGCAAGAAAGCAATCTTAACAGGAATAAATAAGTGAATGAAGAACCCCAAAAGTGGGCTGGGCTCATGCTCTTGGAATAAAAGAAAATAAATATTTCGATTTTTGTCAAAGAGCCCTATTAGCCACAGAGAAAGCAGAGACTTTCTCTATTCTCAGGTTTTCAGAGACAGCTTTCTTGGTGTGGAAGTATGTCCTTCAGGACATGTCTTCCCACCCAGAGTTACTTTTTGCCACATAGCAGCACTGCTCTCATTGTATAGGCTCTCTGCTTTCCTCTAGGGTTCATGAGCATTTTGGTGCATGAGCACCAGGCAAGGGAAATACCTCATACCACATGCAGCACTGAGCCACCCAACACTCAGTCTGAGGTAATTGGTCTGATTCCAAAGACTCATGAACTTGAATTCCACATCAGATTAGCTTTTCAGATCCTGATTTCTCATTGAAGTAACTTGTTAGTTTACTTTTATGTGGCACCTCATTTGCAGAGGACTCTAGGACTAATGCACCATTATAATTTGGGAAGGACAAAACATATTGTGTGAAAGTTTTGATATAGTTCAGAAAAAACTAGTAGAAGGAAAACACTAATTAGATCTCTGGACCCTTGGTTCTGAAGCTGACCACCAGAGGGCGATGCTGTGCAAACTAGAGATCTTGTGGATCAGTACCATCTGCTGAGTTCCCCCTCCCTGCAGCTGGCTGAGCACTTTACAGAGACAGGTGACTAGAATCAGACGTCAGAAAGCTCCAAGCTCATCTAAGCCTGCCCTTCCCTACATCTCCTACTTGCAAGGGCTTCGTTTCGGCAGCCACTTTCCTGCCTGCTCAGGGGAGATTTTCCAGAAAGGAGCCCACAGCGTTTCTACTACTCAGCCATGCTCCCATTGCTTTTCTCAATAGTGGGGATGATATTTGTCCTGAGTGAGTAAAATTACATAATAGTCTATAGTTTTATAGGTTCTGACTAGAAGTACTTCTCCTAGCAAACGGTACTGCTTTTACTAATGAAACATTGACTTGCAGAAGATGCCAGAGCCCAGTCAGTGAGCCAGCCTGACCACCACGTCAGTGTCTCTGAAAGAGCCTCAGTGGAGCTGAGCTGCACGTATGTCTATGCTGCCACTCCCTCTCTCTTCTGGTACGTCCAACACCCCAGCCAAGGCCTCCAGCTGCTCCTCAAGAACGTCTCAGGAAAGACCCTGGTTCAAGGCATTAAAGGCTTTGAGGCTGAATTTAAGAAGAATGAATCTTCCTTCATCCTGAGGAAATCCTTGGCCCAGTGGAGCGACTCAGCTGTGTACTTCTGTGCTCTGAGTGACACAGTGCCTGAGGCTGCAGGGGGAGCTGAGCACAAACCACGCAGTGGAGTTTTCAGAGACTTAAGATCTGTTCCTGTGGTATCTTTAAAGATCTTACGCTATATGATAGCAAATGAGGCAAAGAGAGTTATGCAGACCCAGGTCCTTTAAATAATTCCATAATTCCATGCCTGATAAACATTATTTCAAAAGCTTTTTGCTCTTTGTAGAAACTACATAATAATAAATAGTGTTCTAGAATGATGAGGGAGACAGTGTTCCTATCACATAGTAATCCTACTTGCCTTGAGGTTAACTGTTTAAGGGATTTACTCTGTGGGTTTTTATTCATTATTTTGTCTCACTCTCAATCCAGAAAACAAAAGATAAACCCCTTAAGTTATTTTCGTATAAGTTTGCCTCCATGTCTACTTGGTCATTCTCAGATAATTTTTTTTTTGGGGGGGGTAATAATTTCCCCTGGGTCTCTCTGTGCCAGTCACAATGTGTCAGAATATTTTCTCTGAGTTTAAGTACACCTAGTCGGGGATTTTGAAAAATTATTGGTCAACAATAAAAGATTGATAATGTGTGTGAAGGGCTTTGAAAACTGTCATGGTCATGTTAATTCTGGAAACTATTTAAGAACAGTGTAGAGAGGGAATAAAGATATAGAGTTCATCATTATTTGTCCAAAGACTTTTTCTCAGTCATATACATAGCTTTCTGGTCTTTTGGTATCTTAAATTCTATAAATCTACACCAGAAATTTGTGGGTGTAATCCATTTTGCTGCTTTCTTCCAGCTACAGACATTTTTCTCTTGCCTTCATTCTAATTATGTATGATTTCAGTGTTGGACTATTAGAGAAGGATTCTGATATGTTAACATTGTCAGAATTAATCACATAGTAAGTTTAGCATTGCCAAACTCTGCTAGAAATATTGATTAAAATTGCAGTGGATAGTAGGTGTTCACTGGACCCAATTTAAATTTATTATCTAGTTTTAAACATTTTTGTCTAGGATGGAAAGAACTGTATAAGCAGCTGCTATAGTCCTTGTGTTCTTAAAGCCTTGGAGAGTAACAAATAATTTGGAGGAAGAGGAGAAAGAGGAGGATCTACTATTTAGCTTACACTGTAATGTATAAAAAGAGACGTGCATAGGAGCCCCCTAAATATAAAGATATTAAGTAGATTGTGACCAATCGGTCATCTTAGCCAAATGGCAAAGCAGGAGATGAAGAGTAATTTTTAAGGCATAGTGATATGATTATATATAATTATGGGAACCCTATTCAGAGTGTGTCGGATGTTCAAGGCCAGTTTGAGTGTGGGGACCCTGTCCAGAGTACACCGGATGCTCAAGGCTAATCTGAGCATGGGAATCCTAATCAAGGCTAATTTCCCAGATGCAGGTGCAAAAGCAAGGATGCAGCAAGCTATACACTGACCCAAAAGACTGCTGTCAGTATTTTGGCAAGAAGCCTTTTTTGTCTAAGTTAGGTATGTTACTGACCAGCCAGTGCAGGGCTGTGTTGTGGGGAAGATGTGTCACTGACCAGCCAGTGCAGGGCTGTGTTGTGGGGAAGATGTGTTACTGGCCAGCTGGTGTTGGTTGTTTTTACTAGGGTGTCTCCTGTATTGGCTACTGTATTAGTAAGAGCTGCCTCTGTAAGGCTACTTTGAAGAATTGCTTTGTCTAATGGCTCCTTAGTAGCAATGGCTACTTGGGCTGCAATAAAGTCTCTCTTATATGCCCATGACTTCTTACTAGTGTGTCTTCTCTGTCCAATATCCAGTGTCCAAGGAGGTCCAGCCCCTGGCAGAGGGACTCAGACCCAACAGTAATACATGTGTTTGTGTCATTCTATAAGGTTATAAGCATGCAAAAGGGATATTAGAAACAGAATTATGCATAAGAAATGTATATTCAATTAATGTTTCTTTCCCTTCTTTCTTCCTTTCTATTTTCAGATCAGACTCTCTTCTATATCTGACTATTTCAGGTGACTCACTGTCATTGGCTCAGCTAGTTGCCCAAAGGGACTATGGTGGGCACTTTATGTAGATTGCTATGAGGAGAACTAGCAGTCTCTTTGATTTTGAACTCAAGCAGAGTGTGCAAAAATAAGTTCTACACCAAGGACCTGAAGCAGCAGGGGGATTATATCCTTACTCCCATACCTAGTTCTGCCTGAGAAATCCAAGTAGTTTTCTGCTTTCCCTCCATTTTCTCCTTCCTTTTATTAATAACTAGAGGCCAGTTGCATGAAGAGATTTGTGCAATAGGCCTTCCTTCCCGTGGCTGCCGGCACCGGTTTTTCTCTGGCACCCGGGACCCAGGCCTTTGCTCCGGCCGCAGTGGAAAGCCAAGCCTGGAGGCTTCTCTGCTCTGGCCACAGCAGTGAAGGCAAGCCTCTTCAGTCTTCAGTCATCTTCAGTCTTCAGTCTTCAGTCATCTTCAATATTCAGTTTTTGCTGGGGCCAGAGCCTTCAGTCTTTGCTCCACACCTGCATAAGCAAATTAACCGCAAATTTTGTTGGGTTAATTTGCATACTCATCCTGATTGGCTGGTGGGCGTAGTGGAGTGACACCAATTTGCATGTTTCTCTTTTATTAGTGTAGATTTGTTATTTATATAATTATAATTTTTATGAGATGATGTCTACAACAAATTTTTATAAGAATAAAGGGAAGATACTGAGTTATTTTATTAATGAAATGAATAATTCTGACTTTTCATGTGATTATCTTGTCTTACTAAATACCCCACCACTCTGAAGCATCTGGCCTAATTGAAAGATGGAATAGCTTACTGGTGAGTGAGTTACAGTGTCAGTGGGGAGACAATATCCTGCCAGGCTGGGGCTTTGTTAACAGGATTCAGCATGTGCTTTGAATCAGAGACCCTTATATGTACAACAAATCCATCAAAAATGGGTCTGGAAATCAAAAGGTGGATGTGGGATTGGCTCCTCTTATTATTATGCCTGAAAATCCACTAACAGACTTTTAGATTTCCACTTTGGCATCTTTTTGCTGTGTTGATTTTGAGATTTCAGTTCCTAAGGGAAGACATCTTATACCAGATGACAAAAAGTGTGTCCACTCAATGAATGATGAGACTACCTCCTGGAGATTTTGGCCCCAAATCATCCAACCAACATGGAAGAAAAAAAAAATCTATTGGCACCCTGGCCGGTGTTTCTCAGTGGTTAAGAGCATTGGACCTAATACTGAAGGACCGTGGGTTCAATTTCTGGTCAAGGGCGCATACCTTAGTTACAGGTTTGTTCCTGGCCCCAGTTGGGGCACATGTAGGAGGCAACCATCGATGTGTCTCTCTCACATTGATGTTTCTCTCTCTCTCCCCTCCCTCCTTTACTTTCACCCTCTCTCTCTCAAAATCTATTGGATGGAGTGATTGATCCAGATTAACAAGTGGAAATTGTTTTGCTTATACACAATGAAAGCAAGAAATACTATGAGGCCAATGGTAAAGCTAATAGAGAATGTAGCAACCAAAATGGAAATAGGACAATTAAATACAGATCTTTTTGAAATAAAGGTTTGGATCACTCAACTACCCAATGAGCCCAGGTCAACAAAGGTTTTTGCCTGAGGGTAATGAAAATATGAAGTTGGAATGGCTGAAGGAAGCCATAGATATCACTTAAAGCCTTGTGATCCATGACAGAAACAAAAACTGTAGTACTTTTGCATATTTTTAATTTGCTTGTGATATATGTACTAGAGGCCTGGTGCACAAAATTTGTGCAGCGGGGGGGGGGGGCATCCCTCAGCCTGGCCTGCAATGATGGCAGCATCCCTTGCCCCGGCTTCTGGCCCGAGGCCCCTCTCCTCCTGCCACGCGGTCAGGGCGGGGCCACTGGGCTTGTGTCACCATGAGCCCAGTGTCCCTTGCTCTGACCTGAGGCCCCTCCCTTTTCCTCCCGCTGGGTGGCCTGGGCCCCTCCTCTCCTCCAGCCCGAGGCCCCTAACCTCCCTTTTCATGGCCAGGGCACAGACGCTGGACTCATGTTGCCAGGGCAAGGCAAGCCCAGCATCCTGCGCCCCGGCCTCTGGCCAGAAGCCCCTCCCCTGTCACCGCGCGGCCGGGGCATGGATGCTGGGCTTGTGCTGCCATGGCAATGCTGCCAGCGTCCCACCCTGGCCGCTATGGGCACTGCCATCTTTGTCGCAGAGTGATGGGTAATTTACATATTACCCTTTTATTAGATAGGATGTGCTAAACATTTCTTCTCCCCTTCATATTTTTATTTTATATACAACTTATTGAAAAGTAACTTTGCAATGTAATCTTAAAGTAACAATTTTCAGAGGGAATTTGAATTTGAAGAGTTATTTATATAATCAGTGATGGCACAATTGCAACTGTGTATTTTGCCATTTGGGGGAAAGGGCGAGAAGTTCTTGTAAGAAGGTTAGCTGTATCCATATGTGTTTCATATGTGTGTAGAAGAGTGTAGATAGAAGCTGAGTAGTCAAATTGATTTCTTGGCCCTTAGCTCCCAATTCTCCATTTGCTTGTTCTATGACAATAGACATAGACCCTTCAAGTATTTTCTTTTGCCAGTGGCACAGTGTTAAACTTTGTTAGTATAGGGTACAGAAGGAAAGGGTTTGTTTTTTCCTGGTTTCTGTTTCCTCTTGGCAGGATCATGCAGCATGGGAGACTTCTCCAGTGACCAGGTTCCTGCAGTGCAGGGACCAGCAGCACCCAGAGGACAGCAGCTTCACCCAGCATCCCCATGCTTAGGGTTTTGTTGAAGACTGCCTCCAGTGAGACACTTACCTGTGGACATCTTTTTCCAACCCAGGGAGGATGGTTTTGTGATGTAGTGGAGGAACAAAGTTATCTCTATCTTAAGGTTCTTGTAGCTGTTCTAACATCAGATAGACACGAGACACATTAACAAGAGTAAATAACTAAATTTAATATACACATATGTAAGGGAACCTTACATATATGAGAGTCAGAGAGGCCACATGCAGAAGAGGTTCAGCGATAGAAAGGGAACATGGTAAGACACTGGAATGAGGGATGAGGTAAAGCACGTTAGGGGCTTCAAAGTGTCCTGCAGGATGATAAATAAAGTGAACTTCCATTTAGTAAATAGCAGTTTGTCCTGCCCTATACATAGGTCAAAAGAGATTACCTCTGTTAAATCCGGTTCTTCTAGGTAGTTAAAGGGAGGGTCAGAAGTTTCTAATGAGCCTGAAGCTAAAATTGCCTTTAGAAAGGTTTCTTTTCTTCTTTATAACCATTTTCTTGAGGTTCTGTACTCTGTTATAATCAATAATCATTTATATTAAGCTTCTCCTATTCAATTTACTGTGTAATTTTTCTCTACAGATTGCATCAAATTCATTGATTTATCAAGGAACTCAATCAGCTAGGGAGCATCCTCCACCTCTCTACCTCCAACTCTATTTGGGAAAGTAAAGCAGATTTATTATTTATTGGTTTTTATTAATATAACTAGAGGCCCGGTGCACAAAAATGTGTGCACTCAGGGGGGTGGCCTGTGCCCTTTTGCAGTCTGGGACCACTTGGGGGATGACCACCTGCTAACTTAGGCCTGCTCCTCTGGGGATTGGTACTAAGCTGGCAGTCAGACATCATTATGGAAGCCCAGGAACCCTCGGGGGATGTCCACTTACCAGTGGGGAGCAGGCCTAAGCTGCAGTCGGACATCCTTAGCGCTGCTGAGGAGGCAGGAGAGGCTCCCACCACCACTGCTGTGCTGGCAGCCATCAGCCTGGCTTGTGGCTGAGCAGAGCTCCCCCTGTGGGAGTGCACTGACCACCAGGGGGCAGCTCCTGCATTGAGCATCTGCCCCCTGGTGGTCAGTATGTGTCATAGTGACTAGTCATTCTCAGTCGTTCTGCTGTTAGGGTCAGTTTGCTTATTACCCTTTTATTATATAGGATAGAGGCCTGGTGCATGGGTGGGGGCCGGCTGGTTTGCCCTGAAGGGTGTCCTGGATCAGGGTGGGGGTCCCCACTGGGGTGCCTGGCAAGCCTGAGTGAGGGGCTGATGGCTGTTTTCAGGCTGGCCACACCTCCTTCACAGTGGGGGGTCCCCACTGGGTTGCCTGGCCAGTCTGGGTGAGGTGCTGAGGGCCGTTTTCAGGCTGGCCAAGCCCCCCGGCGATGGAAGCTCCTAACCTCTTTTTTTTTTCTTTTTCTTTTTTTTTATCCTGAGATTTATTTACCTTCTATAATTGAAACTTTGTAGCCTTGAGTAGAGCTCAGAGCTGGCCAGGGCGGGTGGGAAGCTTGGCTTCCTCCATCACCAGGGGCAACCCAAGCCTCATGCTCGCTCCAGGTCTGTGGCCATGGCCAGCTGGAAGCAGGTATCTGGGGTTTATTTATCTTCTTTAATTGAAACTTTGTTGCCTTGAGTGGAGCTCAGAGCCAGCCGCGACAGGTGGGAAGCTTGGCTTCCTCCATCACTATTGCATCCAAGCCTCCTGCTTGCTCCAGCTCCGTGGCTGCCAGCCACCATCTTGGTTGGGTTAATTTGCACATAGTCACTCTGATTGGCTGGTGGGCATTCCCTAAGGCATAGTGAAGGTACAGTCAATTTGCATGTTTGTCTTTTATTTGATTAGATTATAAAAATTAATATAATTATAAAAACTTTATATAATAAAAACTGGTATTAAGAGGAATTTGGAAATATTATATCAATGAACATAATTTTGATTTCTCACATTTTGTGCTTGTTTGACCGAAAATTTCATTATAGAAGGAAAATTGTAATCAACTTAAAGAGATTATTTTATTTTAACTTAAACACAAATGAGCATTCATTCACTAATGAGAATGTGTTTGAAGACTGTAGTTCCAAGTCATCTTTTTTAATGTAACTCTCTTAATATATCTTTATTTCTGATTTTTTAAGTTCTTTTAAAAAATATACATGTTTATTGATTTCAGAGAGGAAGGAAGAGAGAGAGATAGAAACATCAATGATGAGAGAGAATTGTTGATTGGCTGCCTTCTGCAGGCCCCACACTAGGGATTGAGCCTGGTTTCTCCCAACTGCCCTCCCCTGCCAGCCTGGTCACCCCTAGCTGCCCTCCCCTGCTGGCCTGGTTGCCCCCAATTGCCCTCCCCTGCAGGCTTGGTTGCCCACAACTGTCCTTCCCTGCAGGCCATCTTTTACCACATGGGGGCGGCCATCTTGTGTGAGGGCATTATGGTCAATTTGCATATTACCTCTTTGTTATATAGGATAATCTCTTACTATGGGCAAAGCCCCTAACTTAAGTTCTTTTAGGTAGTGAAGGGAGAGGCAAAAATTTCTCTTGAGCCTGTGGCTAAAGTTGCCTTTAGCTCAAAAAAATCTGTATACCACAGAGGCACATCTTGGGGTAACTCATTCTGAACCACCACACTATGCTATTTATCAAATTTTCAGGTATTGATCAAGATATAGATAACTGATTTGTAATTTCCTCCATAGCTGGCCTTATATTACAATGTAAGTGAACCACCCCTGCCCTGGAATTTTCTTTCTTGACTAGGACAATTGATTCTCCTTACAGTTGAAGTTGAAGTTAAAGTTAAATGGAACACATACATGATATCCTATTTTCTGTGTTGAAAAGTCTTTATATAAATCACACATCCAAACACTAATATATTCTGCTATTACTTTGTGATATACAGTTATCATAAAAAATTGTAGATACTTTATCAGGGAAGTTATGAAAATCTACAATCCATCCTATATAATAAAGAGGTAATATTCAAATTGACCTTCACTCCATAATGCTGTCACAAGATGGCTGCACTTACAGCGGAGGCAGGGTTCTAGTAACACAAGATGGCTGTGCCCATAGCAGAGGTGTGGTTCCTGTAATGAGCCCTAACGAGCAATCAACAGGGACATGAGGCTGCATGGTGCCGGGCCAGGGCGGGTGACCTGAAGCTGCACCCCCCACCTGGTGGGCTTGACAAGGGACCTCAGGCCATGCCCCCTGCCTGGCGGGGCTTGATGGGGGACCTCAGCCATGCCCCTCTGCCCTGGTGCAGACTGGGGGAGTTGAGGGTGTGTCAGGGGACCTGAGGCTGTGCCCCCTGCCCTGGCAGCAGGCTGGGAGACCTCAGGCTGTGTCCCCTGCCCTGGCGCCAAGTCGGGGGACCTCTGGTTGTGCTCCCCACCCCGGCGCTGGGCCAGGGGACTTGAGGGTGTGCTGGGGGACCTGAGGTTGTGCCCACTGCCCGGCACTGGGCTGGGGGACCTGAGGCTGGGCCCCCACCCAGAGGGGCTTGATGGGGGTGTGGCTGGCTGAGTCTGGGTCTTGCATGATTTCGAGGTGCATGTGGGTGGGCATGGACTTGACTCTGGGTCCCGCAGTGCGCCCCAGACTCTGACAGGAGGAAGATTTTCATACATATTTTACTAATTTTCTTTCATCTCTGACACTTCTATTATAGAGAAAGGGGAAATAGCAATATTAAAATATTTCCTCTAATTCCCTTTTAATGTGCATGAATTTTGTGCTTTGGGTCACTAGTGTAATTATAATCCTTTCTTATTACTTATTCCAGAGATTTTTTTTAGTTTAATATGTAGAGACACTTTGCCATGAAAAATATTAACATAAGGTCAATGGGGGAAAAGGAGACATATTTAATACTTTAAAAAATAAAGAACTTATAAAAAATATTAACATACTATAAAGCATATTTGGTAACATGAAAAAATTTCACTATGTCATTACATATTTACTATCAAATACACAACACATTCAATACACATGTTCAATCTTTTTAGCACATTAACAAAGTTATATTAGGATAATTAATCCTCCATGTACAATTCCTATGGGGATTCAAGGACAAGGAAATTTATTTAATAAAAAAATGCACTAAAACATGGTTATAAAAGGTAGATTGTTAAAATGTTTAAAATATGTTATACATATAGTTATGACTTCAAATTGCTTTTTGTGACATGTTTCACATAACAGGATATTAAAATTGACCCTTGTATTATTTTTCTAGGGCTGCAATAACAAAATACTATAAACTGGTGGCTTAAACAACAGAAATTTGTTTCCCTTTATAGTCTGAACTCTAAATCCAAGATTAAGATGGTAGGGTCAGTTGTTTTGAGGCCTCTCTCCTTGACTTGTAGACAGCCGCCTACTCGCTATAACCTCACAAAGTATTTTCTCTATGTCATGCATGTCTGTGTGCAAATTTCCTTTTCTTATAAGGACATCAGTCATACTGCATCAGGACCTTTCCATATGACCTCATTTTACCTTAATATCTCTTTAAAGGTTCTGTCTTTAAATGCAGTCACATTCTGAGGTACTGGGAGTTAGGGCTTCAACTTTTAGATTTTGGGGAGACACAATTCAGTCAATAAAACCCTCTCAGGAAATAAGTGGGAAATTAATAAACAAGATAGTGAAGTTTTCCTTCCTTGATTAAACTTTCCCCTAATTTCTGATGCACAAAATGATCATATATAATTTTTATGAGGTTTCCACTTTCTCTTTTTACAGAAAGTTTTATTTATTGTATGTGCCCTGACTGGGGATTGAACCCACAACCTTGGCATATAGGGATGATCTCGTTTAGTAACCAACTGAGTTACATGTCCGGGGCTCCCCTCTTCTCTCTCTTTTGTTGCAAAACATATTTTTATTGATTCAGAGATGAAGGGAGAGGAAGAGAGAGATAGAAACATCAATGATGAGAGAGAATCATTGATCAGCTGCCTCCTGCACGCCCCCCACTGGGCACCGAGTTCACACCCAGGCATGTTCCCTTGGCTAGAATTGAACCTGGGATAACTTCGGTCTACAGGCTGACCCTTTATCCACTGAGCTAAATGGGCTAGGGCTTCCCTCTTCTCTTAATGTCTTTTTATAGGACCTTCAAACATGTATTTATTACTCTTTCATAAAAGCTATTATTTTTTCTTTTTTTTAACTTAAATCTTTATTGTTCAGATTATTACATTTGTTCCTCTTTTTTGCCCACATAACTCCCCTCCTCCCAGTTCCCGCCCCACCCTCCGCCTTCACTCCCCACCCACTGTCCTCATCCATAGGTGCACGATTTTTGTCCAGTCTCTTCCCGCATCTCCCACACCCCTTTCCCCCCCCAAGAATAGTCAGTCCATTCCCTTTCTATGTCCCTCATTCTATTATGATCACCAGATTATTTATTCACTCGATTCTTAGATTCACTTGTTGATAGATGCATGTTTGTTGTTCATAATTTGTATCTTTACCTTTTTCTTCTTCTTCTTCTTCTTAAAGGATCCCGTTCAGCATTTCATATAATACTGGTTTGGTGGTGATGAACTCCTTTAGCTTTTCCTTATCTGTGAAGCTCTTTATCTGACCTTCAGTTCTGAATGATAGCTTTGCTGGATAAAGTAATCTTGGTTGTAGGTTCTTGATAGTCATCACTTTGAATATTTCTTGCCATTCCCTTCTGGCCTGCAAAGTTTCTGTTGAGAAATCAGCTGACAGTCGTATGGGTACTCCCTTGTAGGTAACTGACTTTCTTTCTCTTGCTGCTTTTAAGATTCTCTCTTTGTCTTTTGCTCTTGGCATTTTAATTATGATGTGTCTTGGTGTGGTCCTCTTTGGATTCCTTTTGTTTGGGGTTCTCTGCGCTTCCTGGACCTGTAAGTCTATTTCTTTCACCAGGTGGGGGAAGTTTTCTGTCATTATTTCTTCAAATAGGTTTTCAATATCTTGCTCTCTCTCATCTTCTGGCACCCCTATAATTCTGATGTTGGTACACTTGAAGCAGTCCCAGAGGCTCCTTACACTATCTTCGTATTTTCGGATTCTTTTTTCATTTTGCTTTTCCGGTTGGGTGTTTTTTGCTTCTTCGCATTTCAAATCTTTGCCTTGATTCTTGCGCTCCTCTGGTCTGCTGTTGAGAGCCTGTATAGTATTCGTTATTTCAGTCTGTGTATGCTTAATTTCTAGTTGGTTCTTTATCATAACATCGAGGGTCTCATTAGATTTCTTGAGGATCTCACTACATTTATCGGCGGCTTCTAGACAGTTCTTAAGAGACCTTAAAAGTGTGGTTCTGAACTCAATATCCTCCATTGACAGTTTTGTCCTGTTTCTTTGTCTCTGCATTTTTTATGCTTTCTTGGTGCACCCCCTAGTGGTCTTTGTGCGCAGTCTTGTTGTAGTTAAGCCTTGATTGTTGTTGGCAACACCGGGGATGATTTGACCTCCAGGCTAACTGGCTATGAGAGTCCGCTGTGTCTGCAGTGGGAGAGCTTCTGTGCTGGATCTCTAGGGCGGTGCTAATCTAGCCTTTGCCTGAGGCTATCCGGCAAATGGCTCTGCACAGGGCTTGGGCGGGGCGGGTCCCTGGGGATCTACAGGGCTGGCCAGAGTGAGCAGTTATGGCTGCTCTCAGTTCCGTCCTTAGGGGCTCTGCCTCACAGAGTCCCAGCAACCGCTGCAAACCTCGGAGAGAAAGCTGCCTTCGAGTTCCGACCGAAGTCAGACAGTCCCACCTTTCCCACTTGAGTCTGGGTCCCTAGAGACTCGCCCGGATCTGGAGCTCAGAGTCTGAAACTCCCTCCCGATTGAAAACAACAACCGCGCCCTCCACCTCCAACCCGCTCCGCGTGCACTCCGCACCTTAGTATTTCACCTCAGCACTGCGCCTCCTCTGAGTCTGGGTATGACATTCTCTCTCCTCCTAGTTGTAGAATTTCCACTCAGCCAGCCCTCCTGTGGTTCTGGATGATGTCCGTTCTGTCTTTTAGTTGTTTTTTGAAGTGGTTGTTCAAGGCAGCAATCTCCGGTGTTAACCTATGCCACCATCTTGGTTTCTCTCCATAAAAGCTATTATTTACAGCTGGCTTCTTTAACCACTAATATAATAGAGTATGGTATGTCCTCATTTTCAGTTTCATTCCTTTTAGGAAGTAAATCTTAATTTCTTCTTGGTATTTCATTTATCAATTTTCCCCTTCTTTTCTCTTTTTCTGTCTGAATATAAATTTTTAAAAAGTGTTCTGCCTTTTTATTCTTTTTTGAAAAAGTTAGATTTCATCTTTGCAGAAGTTAATTTAGTTCACTAACTTATTATTCTCTTTGATCCTTCCTTTACTGTTCTTTTAGCAAAACTGACCTTCCTTTGGTGGGTTTGGTGGGTTTAGTGGGTTTAGTAGGTGATGGAGGGGCTGTCAATCTTTTCACAAAGGGGAAGAATTCCATTTGATCCACTCAGCCTTCGTTGTATCCTTTTAAGGTTTGTCTCTTAAGCAATATGTAACAAGATTTTTTTAATTTCAATTCAATCAAATAATCTTTTAAATGTTTTGATTACTAATATATTTGGACTCATTTGTTTTTATATTATGCTTGATTTGATTTCAATCTTTTATTCTTATAGAAACACAAGTTAGCATACATTATAAACATTTATTTTTATTCTATACTAGAGGCCTGGTGCATGAAGTTTGTGCAGGGGGGGAGCCCTCAGCCCGGCCTGCACCCTTTTGCAACCCGGGACCCCTAGGGGGCCATCCTCCTTGCAATCCAGGACCGCTGGCTCCTAACCGCTCACATGCCTGCCTGCCTGATCTCCCCTAACCATTTTGCCTGCCTGCCTGTCTGATTGCCCCCAACCACTTGCCTGTCTGCCTGATAGCCCCTAAGTGCTTGCCTGCCTGCCTGATCGTCCCTAACCCCTCTGCCTGCCTCTCTGATTGCCCATAACCCAGTGGTTGGCAAACTGCAGCTCGCAAGCCACATGCGGCTCTTTGGCCCCTTGAGTGTGGCTCTTCCACAAAATACCGCATGTGGGTGCGCATGTACAGTGCAATTGAAACTTCGTGGCCCATGCACAGAAGTCAGTAGTTTGTAGAAAAGCCACACTCAAGGGGCCAAAGAGCCGCATGTGGCTCGCGAGCCACAGTTTGCCGACCACTGCTAACCACTCTGCCTGCCTGCCTGATTGCCCCTAAAAGGTTCATTATAGTGTTGTATTTCATAGATAAAAAATCAACAGCTTTACTGTTCATCAATATGGAAAGGGCTTTATATATAGCAGTATATCCATCATATAATGCAGCAGAAAGACCTACATGATTTATTATTGAGTTTATAAAGCAAGTTACAGGAAGTTATGTACAATATGTATATTTGTATGAACTAGAAAACTGTAAATGAAATACTACATATTTTCTGTTTATTTATATACTAGAGGCCCGGTGCACAAAAATTTGTGCACTTGGGGGGTCCCTCAGCCTGGCCTGCACCCATTTGCAGTCCAGGACCCCTTGGGGGATGTCCACCTGTCAACTTAGGCCCACTCCCTGGGGGGATTGGGCCTAAGCTTGCATTCAGACATCCTTCTGGCAGCCAGGGAGTCCTTGGGGGATGTCTGACTAAAGGCTTAGGCCCCCAAGGGATCGGGTCTAAACTATTAGTTGGACATTCTTAGTGCTGCCACGGAGGTGGGAGGGGCTCCTGCCACCACCTCTGCACTGGCCAGCCATGAGCCAGCTTCTGGCTGAGTGGCACTCCCCATATGGAAGTGCACTGACCACCAGGGGGCAGCTCCTGCATTGAGCGTCTGCCCCCTGGTGGCAAGTGCGCATCATAGCAACCGGTCATTCTGCCATTCAGTCAATTTGCATATTAGGCTTTTATTATTATTATATAGGATAGTGATGGCGAACCTTTTGAGCTCAGCATGTCAGCATTTTGAAAAACCCTAACTTAACTCTGGTGCCATGTCACATATAGAAATTTTTTGATATTTGCAACCATAGTAAAACAAAGACTTATATTTTTGATATTTATTTTATATATTTAAATGCCATTTAACAAAGAAAAATCAACCAAAAAAATGAGTTCATGTGTCACCTCTGACACACGTATCATAGGTTAGCCATCACTGATATAGGATGTCCCTATTTCCCCCCTTTTACTCCCTCTACCCAGCTCTTGCCCCCCACTTCTCTCTGGCCATCACCATACTGTTGTCTGTGTCCATGGGTTGTGCATATATTTTCTTTGGCTAATCCCTTCTTTAAATTCACTTCTTTAAATTTGTATTTTCAGATAAGTACTTATAACTGCACTATTATATATTTTCTATTATATAATTTAGAATTAAGATATTTTTTAATTGAACCCTTGTAAATTTTAGCACAGTTTAATAAATTATGCTAGAAGCAATTAGGAGATTTTTCATGTAATGCAGATACATTTCAATTAATATTTTATTGATTTTTAATTTTTTAATATTTTAATTTGAAATAATCTCATACATGTAAAAAAAAACTATAGAATACTACAGCATATTATATGTACCCTTCACCCAATATCTTAGGTGTTAATAATTTAAACATAACCATTATACAACTAACAAAATTTGGAATATATTTTCTTATAATCTCTTTAATGTTACTTAATCCATTTACTTTGTTTTTGTTAATCTTCACCCAAGGATATTTTTCCACTGAATTTTAGAGAGAGTGAAGGGAAAGGGAGAGACACATTGATTGGTTGCCTCCTGCACATGCTCTGATAGGGACTGGGGATCAAGCCAGCAACAGAGGTACATGCCCTTGACTGGAATCAAACCTGGGACCCTTCAGTCCATGGGCTCTATCCACTGAGCAAAGCAGGCTGCAGCGTAACTCATTTACTTTTAATCTATATCTGTCTTTATATTTAAAATGGGTTTTGTTTTTGATTCACCCTCATACTCTGTCTTTTAATTGGTGCATTTATGCCACTGACTTTCAGAGTGCTTACTGATAAAGTTACTACCATATCAGATGGCTTCTGGGGCTTCTGGGACTGGCCTGCAGCCTGGGATCAGATACGATCACGGGCGGCAGGCAGGCGGTTTCTGTGGCTTCTTTGATGGCAGTTAATTTGCATATCACGCTGATTAGCCAATGGGAGGTGTAGCGAAGGTATGGTCAATTACCATGTTTGTCTATTATTAGATTAGATAGGAGGATTTGGTATACACATGTAACTCTATAGTAAAACACCTCGAAGCATCAACTCCAAATTGAGGAATGATGAAAAGGTCAAAATTGGGAGTGGTAGTCAAAGTGGATTTTAGTTTATATGTAGTTTTATTATTTTAATAATTTAAACAGTCATGAATTCCTCTTAGTGTTAAAATTAATAAAAAGTCATACAAACCGTTCTAAAGGCTTATCCATATTCTCCTCTATTCTTTTCATGGAAAAAGGGGAAAAGGAGAAAGTGACACCTTCTTCATAAGATTTTTGTTCAACCATCCCAATTATAAGTAGTTTTCTTTGGGATCATATAACTTTTCATTTTCACTCCTTTTAGGGTCCTACTCTTTGACTGTAATATAGTTATGTATAATTTTGTCTTCCCCAGTAGCCTGTAAATTACTGTCTAGTTTCTTGTATATATCCTTAAGACCTATTAAATTGCCTTTTTTATGATAAAACTTCAGCAAATGTTTATGGATTTATTTTGAACTAAGTAAAAGATATTGAATAGCATAAGATGAGAAATGCCACATTATTTTAATATGTTCATTTAATGAAATGACATTTTGAAAGAAGGAAGTCACTCATTTTAATACCACTTAATCTAATGATGTATTTTCTTTCCTGACTATTTGCATTTCCTTCAGGAAACATGGAGTGAATGGGGTTGGGGTGGTGTGACAGCTGAGTTAGCTGGGCTGAAGTCCTCTTTATTTACAGTTTTAGTCCACTAGGGGGCACTGTAAGCTTTACAAGAAATGACTTTTTCTGATGGTCCCAGAAGGTTGAACTGTTAAGAGAGTAGATTAGAGAGCATGTGAGCCAGTCATATTATAGACAGAAAGGGTGGGGAGAGGAGGAACAGTGTTTATGTAAAACTCATCTCAATTTTCAGTTCTGCCACTATGTAAACTTCAGAAAGCTGGAGTCCATATTCCATAACTCCATTGTGAGAATGATTCTTTCTGCTTAGTTATGGGAGTAGGAATGTTATTGTCACTGTGAACAAGGAAGCTCAATATCTGCATAACCTGTTTTCAATTTTTATTTAATGTTTCTGAAATCTATAGGCAGTAATTATTCCAATACCCCAGATATCTTTCTTTTAAATTTTTTTTTGTTTTTATTGATTTTTAGAGAGAGAGAGAGAGAGGGAGAGAGAGAGATTGATTTGTTGTTCCACTTGTTTATGCATTCATTGGTTGATTCTTGTATGTGCGCTGACCAGGGATTGAACCTGAAACCTTTGGGACAAGCTGTAACCAACGGAGTAACCTGGCCAGGATTTCTTCCTTTTCATATATCTCCCCTGAGACTAGAAGGAACAAGAATAACAAGGAGAGTGGAAGAAAAAATAAGAAAAATCAATAGAAAGAGGAAAAGGAAAGGACAATCTTTAATTGATCAGCACTGTGTGGGTCTGCAGGGTGTCCAAGAGTTGGGCAGAAGAAGAGAAGAGGTGGAAATTAAGTCAGAGTGGACATTATACACATGCTTATGTTTCACCAACTGAACTTCTGTTGTAATAATTGTTTATGTTTGTGGTGACTGTAGGTCCTGGGTTTGTAAAACTCGTTGGAATTCAGGATAATATATTTATTTCTTCAGTACACAATGTATGTTATCATATCATTTTTCTTTATCAGAATTCTTCTTTAACTGGGTTCTTAAATTCTGTGTCAAACTATGCAATTTGAAAATGAGGTCATTCTTCCAGGTTCTACTTCAAAGCTTCATGATTCTTCAAGGCTCTCCTTAACCCAGGTGACACTCTGATTTTGCTCAAAAGTATCATCCACCCTTCCTCACATACTAACACAAATTTCTCCTCCATAAGGTATTTTTAAAAAGCACCTTATAACTTCATATATTGGAAATATTGACCGCGCCTCTTCGGCACTGTTGTACTACAGTTGTGCCCTCTCACTGGGCCCCTGTGGGTGGAGTTTCCTGTTAACATGAATGACAGACTTGGATGTGATTGGTGCTCAGTGAGTTTGGTGGAACATATTGACTGTTAGACAAAATTTACCTGGATCCAAGACTCTATACCTTCAAGAGCAGGGGCAAAGGCACCACAGAAATTGGGCACGAAATAATGAAGAGACACCTGGGAGCTCTGCTGGGGCTTCTGTGGGCCCAGGTTTGCTGTGAGTTTGGGTGTCCCAGATGGGAGCTGGGGAGCGTTCCACAGCTGACAGTGGGGGTTGGGGGAAGGGAGAGCTGACAGAGAGCTCCTTCTTTGTTGTTTCTTGGGATATTTTACAGGTTTAGAAACTCTAGGGGGGTGGGAAATGGAGGGATAAGGACACATATATAATACCTTAATCAATAAAGAAAAATAAAAGAAACTATCAATCATTCCCAGTGACATTATGTTTGTTTGTTTTTCTCTTTCCAAGCAGGGGTGAGAGGGATGAACGTGGAGCAGAGTCCTTCAGCCCTGAGCCTCCAGGAGGGAGCCAGCTTTACTCTGAGGTGCAATTTTTCAACCACAGTGACCTATATTCAGTGGTTCCGACAGAATCCTGGGGGCGGCCTCATCAATCTATTTTACCTGACTTCAGGGACAAAGCACAGTGGAAGGTTAAGCTCCACACTGAATACTAAGGACCTGTACAGTACCCTGAGCATCACAGCCTCCCAACTGGAGGACTCAGCCACCTACCTCTGTGCAGCGAGGGCACAGTGCTGCCAGGTGATCTGCAGCCTGTACCCAAACTGCAGCTGGGCCTGCAGCCCCACCTCTTCCACGGGCAGGCATGTTGCCCCACAATAGCCTTTGCACAGTAAGCTTGGGGCTATCTTCAGCTCTATAGGGCCCCAAAGACAGTGGCAGTAAACCTTGTTGGTAAATTATCTATATATATAAAAGCCTAAGTGACCGAATGACCAGAACAACTGGAAGACCAGTAGACCAGTCACTATGATGCGCACTGACCGCGCACTGACCACCAGGGCGCAGATGCTAAACTCAGAGGCTGCCCCCTGGTGGTCAGTGTGCTCCCATAGCGAACCTCCCCCTGCGGGCCAACCTCCATCGGTAAACTTGGGAGGACGTTGCTAGAAGCCAGAAAGCAACCAGGCTGAGAAAGCACTTCCTCCCTCGGCCCACCGGCCCTGATCGCCCCTATCAGGGCCTGCCAGCCAACCTCCCATGACTCCTTCCCCCCCTGCCCCCCAACCGTGCTGACAGGCCCTGATTGGCCTCTCCCTGCTCCTCCCCAGCCAGCCAACCTCCCACCAGCAAGCCACAATTACCCCGATCAGGACTGGGTAAGTCTGCCCCGATAGGCCCCGATCACCGGCCAGACTGAGGGACTCCACGTGTGCACAAAAATGTATATGTGGACATTGTAATAAAGCATATCAGAAAGGTATTATAATTCTCAAAAAGTTTAGAGACTCTTGCTTTAAAAATTGCTGCAAAATTGGAAAGCAAATATTCATAGGCTTAGATATAGAAATTAAATGAAAGATAATGCCTTCAAGGAAAAGTACCATTTTCATGTGAAGTTTGAACTAATTGAACAAACTATTAACATAGAAGATAATTAAAAAAATTTTTTTTATAATTAAAGAGACAATTCTGAGATGCATAAACAAGCATTCTAAATTAGTATATACAAATCATTAAGCCACTTTTAGTTTCTTATAAGTCCTCCACAATTATAGAAAAGGTCAGAAAAAACATTATAATGCCATTGTATAAATTTACATTTAAAATTAATTCTGACTTACATGAAGCTGATTGGTCTGAAGAGTTAAATATTTTATAGAAAAATTTGCCCACTAGAGACATCAGCTGTAGATTTACTAGAATTTATATTTAAAACTCACTTATCAGATATTTATGCTAATGCTGAACAGCATAGAAAATATTCCTAAAATCTCTAGTATCATTTGCACCAACAGAAATATCCTTCTCAAAATTAAAAACCATCAAAAAATTTGTTTGCAATCTTGCATTTGGCAACAGCAATTGCAATTACATTCAATTATATTGATTGAAATGTGTTACTAAAAGTATGAGTTTTAATAGCTTACTAAATTATTTTACAGAATAGCAAGCCAGGGAAAAAACACACTTAAACACAACAAAAAACCTTTTGTGGGAGTGAATTCTTTAACAGCAAAAAAAAAAAAAAAAAAAGAAAAGAAAGAATAGCAAGCCTGAAAAATCCTTTATTGTCAAGATATCACATTAATAAAGTATTCTTAGTTATTGTATTACATACAATTATAATTCCCAAATTTTTTTGAAATCTAAGTTTTTGTTGTTATATATCATTCTAAATTCAATTATGTTTTATAAGTAAGAAGATAGTTTTTAAAGAGAGCTTTATATTTTATTACATCATATCACCTTTTCTTGTTTTTTTTTTTTTTTTTTTTTTTTTTTTTTTTTGTACTAGGGCCTCCAAACTTTCATTCAGTACTGGGTCCCACAAATGATATAGCCAACCAAGCTGGGAATTTTGAACACCCTGGGTAAACTTGGGAGGACGGTTCTAGAAGCCAGAAAGCAACCAGGCTGTTTGAGAAAGCACTTTTCCCTTGGCATATGAGTAAGCTTACCTCCACCAGGTTCTACAAGTGGCTGAGATCTTTTTTTACAAGAAACATATTTCTCCAGAAAGGAACATTCTGTTTACCCATAACTCAGCCACCAAGTCTATCCCCATTGCACTGCCTATGATAATCTTTACACTCAGTGGTAAAGTCCCATTTTATTCCATTTTAGAATGGATTTAGGTTCTCCTTGATCCACCACTGATCTTATAGGAGAGTTGAAAACCCAAATAAGAACCATCCTGAGGACCCTGCCACTGAAGGGGCCCCAGAGTCAGTTAGGGGCAACCTCAGACCCACTAGATTGCATGTGGATGTGAAAATGGTCTTGGGGTTCCAAGTTCTAGGACAGTGGTTCTCAACCTTCTGGCCCTTTAAATACAGTTCCTCATGTTGTGACCCAACCATAAAATTATTTTCGTTGCTACTTCATAACTGTAATGTTGCTACTGTTATGAATCGTAATGTAAATATCTGATATGCAGGATGGTCTTAGGCGACCCCTGTGAAAGGGTCGTTTGACCACCAAAGGGGTCGAAACCCACAGGTTGAGAACCATTGTTCTAGGACAATATCTCCCACTCTCACACCACTCTGCATTGTGCACAACCAGTCCTCAACAAATTTTTGTTGTTGCTAAATAGTGTAAAAAGAATTTTAGAGCTAGAAGAGCACTGAGAAATCCTTTAGTGCAACTTCACTTGAAAAGACAGAAACTAAACCGAAGATGCAACTACGAAACAATTAGATAGTAAGTTAACTGGGAGTAGAAAGAAATGGAATTACCTCACGTTTTTAGCATTGTTTTCCTGCTTCTTTCCTGTGGGACCATATGCTGAGCAAAGAGAAACTGTGTAACACAAGCCCAGTCACTTAGAATTCTGCAGTTTGGGTCTGAGGAAGCTTTGGTTCAATCAGTTTGAACACTGGAAGGGAGAATTCCAATTTTTGGAAATGTTTGACACTTCTGGCAGGAAAGATGACCCAGGCTGAGCTGTTGTAGTTACTAGCAAATAAGTTCATCACTCACTGGCTTTTGTAGGAGAAAGTCAAAGGATTTTCCTAGAAACAGCAAGTATATTCATTATCCCAGGTGGACAATTCTGGAAGGCAGGATGGGAATAGAGCGCATCACTAACACATTGTTATAAAAAACGATCATTGTAAGCTGGAGTCTAATGGAAACACTGTCCTCACACAGCTGAGGTCTATGAAAGAATTAGAAAAAGCCTTTCTAGGTCGACACTTCTAGATGCTGAGTCAGGAAATTTTCAATGAAATAGTCATAGTGCAGCAAATTTTGCCACGGGATCACTATACCTGTGCTACTGTTAATATATGAAACACTGTGCTGAGCAGAGCATAGTCAAACTATAACATTCAGTCATGGATACATAACTCAAAAGGGAAAATACTTATGTAAACTGTCTGTTCTCTAAGAAGAGGGAAATTTGCACAATGTAAGATTTGGGAGTTCTAGCCTGTAGGAGATGGATGAGAGACTAAGGGAAGATCCTTAGAATGAAGTTTTATATGTGTAAAAACACACATTTTATATCTTCATATTGGTAATCTATGATTTGAGATTCTTCATCATAGCTGTTCTTAAATCTTTTTATTTTTATTGTTGACAGTATTATAGGTGTCTTTCATCGCCCCCCTCCCCCCCCCCGCTCCTTTTCCCCCATCCACCCAGCGGCTTCCCCACTCCAGGCCTTCACCACATTATTGTCTTGAGTCCATGGGTTATGCATATATACATACTATATATACATATATACATGAAATTTGTGCACGGGGCTGGGGGTGGTGACCCTCAGCCCAGCCTGCATCCTCTCTAATCTGGGACCCCTTGGGGGATGTCTGACTGCCGGAAGTTGGACATTCCTCTCACAATCCGGGACTGCTAGCTCCTAACGGCTCGCCTGCCTACCTGCCTGATCGCCCCCTAACCACTACCCTGCCTGCCTGATTGATGTCTAACTGCTCCCCTGCTGGCCCGATTGCCCCCAACTGCCCTCCCCTGCAGACCTGGTTGCCCCCAACTGCCCTCCCCTGCCAGCCTGATCACCCACAACTACCCTCTCTTGCCGGTCATCTTGTGGCAGCCATGTTGTGATGATGTCACGTCAGCCATCTTGTGACAACGTCGCGTGACACCATCTAGGCTTTTATTATATAGGATATGTTCTTTGGTTAATCTCTTGATGCGAGAGCCATGTTCCGTGAGGCTTAGGGTTTGGGATCTGGAGAAGGGCCACAGAGATGAGACAAGAAATAATAATTTGGAAATAATGGGGGCCAGGTGGAGAGTCCAACGCAAGGGGAAGGACTTCACTGGTGCCCAGGCCTTGCCAACCTTTTGTTCAATTTTGGATACACATATAGCCCTTAGTCAGGCAGGCAATTCTGGTAACAGACAGACTATCTTAAAGGTCAGTAGTATTAGTAAAGATTTACTCTGAGACTATTTGGTCAGGAAATTGCTTGAGCCACCATTTTCTCAACTAAACAATTGGTCATAGCTCTGGCCCTTGCCAGGGCTCAAGGTTCACCAGCGTTCCAGGCTCCTTGTTTACACTTCGCTGATAGTGAAGACAATGGGTAGTTTCCAACACTTCCTATCCCTGCTCCCTCCTCCCCTCTGCCATCTGTCAGTCTATTTCATGTATGCATGTCTCTGGACCCATTTTGTTCACCTGTTTATTTTGTTCATTAGATTCCACATACAAGTGAGATCATGTAATACTTGTCTTTCTCTGACTGGCCACATAGTATTCCATTGTGTAAATGTACCACAGCTTTTTTATCCACTTATCTACTGATGGGCACTTGGGCTCTTTCCAGGACGTAGCTATTGTAAATAATGCTGCAATGAGCACAGGGGTGCATATACTCTTTCTGATTGGTGTTTCAGGATTCTTAGGATATATTCCCAGAAGTGGGATCGCTGGGTCAAAAGGCAGTTCCATTTTTAACTTTTTGAGGAAACTACATACTGTTTCCCACAATGGCTGCACCAGTCTGCATTCCCACCAGCAGTATATTAAGGTTCCTTTTTCTCCACGTCATTGCCAACACTTCTTGTTTATTGATTTATTGATGGCAGCCATTCTGGCAGGTGTGAGGTGATGCCTCATTGTTGTTTTAATTTGTATCTCTCTAATGATTAGTGATTTTGAGCATTTTTTTCATATTCAATTGGGCATGTCCACTTTGGAGAAGTGTCTATTCAGATCCTTTGCCCATTTTTTATTGGATTGTTTGTCTTCCTGGTGTTGAGTTTTATGAGTTCTTTATATATTTTGGAAATTAATCCCTTATCAGATGTATCATTAGAGGATATGGATTCCCTTTTCATTTTGTTGATTTCTTTAGCTGTGCAGAAGTGTTTTAGTTTGTTGTGGTCTCATTTGTTTATTTTTTCCTTTGTTTGCCTTGCTCTAGGAAATGTATCTGTGAAAACACTGCTATGTGAGATGTCTGAGATTTTATTGTTTTTTTTCTAGGATTTTATAGTTTTGCCACTTATATTGAAGTCTTTTATCCATTTTGAGTTTATTCTTATGTATGATATAAGTTTGTGGTCTAGTTTAATTTTTTTGCATGTATCTGTTCAATTTCCCCAACACCATTTATTTAAGAGACTATCTCTACTCCATTGTATGCTCTTGCCTGCTTTGTCAAATATTAACTGACCATAGAGGTATGGGTTGATTTCTGGGTTCTCTGTTCTGTTCCATTGATCTATATGCCTGTTCTTGTGCCAATACCAGGCTTATTTATTTATTTATTTATTTATTTATTTATTTATTTATTCCAGTGGCTTTGTAGTAGAGTTTGATATCTGGTATTGTGACCCCTCCAACTTTGTTCTCAACATTGCTGAGGCTATTCTGGATCTTCTTTGATTTCATATACATTTTTGGAATATTTTTCAAGATCTGTGAAATATGCCATTGATATTTTAATAGGGATTGTGTTGAATCTATAGATTGCTTTGGGTAGTATGGACATTTTAATGATGTTAGTTTTTCTAATCCATGAACACGGTATATGCTTCTACTTGTTTGTACCTTCCTTTATCTCTGTTTTCAATGTCCTAGAATTTTGTGAGTAAAGGTCTTTTACCTTGTTCCTTCTTGGTTAAGTTTCTCCTTAGGTACCTTATTTTTTGTTGTTGCAATGAAAAATGGAATGCTTTTTTTTAGTTTCTCTCTCTGAGAGTTCATTTTTGGTATATAAATGTGCCGTTGATTCCTGGATGTTATTTTGTATACTGCTACTTTGCCGAATTCATTTATTAAATCTAGTAGTTTTTGGTAGAGTCTTTTTAAAAAAAATATATTTTATTGATTTTTACAGAGAGCAAGGGAGAGGGATAGAGAGTTAGAAACATTGATGAGAGAGAAACATCAATCAGCTGCCTCCTGCTCACCCCCTACTGGGGATGTGCCAGCAACCAAGTTACATGCCCTTGACCGGAATTGAACCTGGGACCCTTCAGTCCGCAGGCCGATGCTGTATCCACTGAGCCAAACCAGGTAGGACAATTTCGTAGAGTCTTTAGGTTTTCCTTGTACAATAACATGTCATCTTCGAATAATGACAGTTTTATTTCCTCCTTTCTAATTTAGGTGCTCTCCCCCCGCCCTAACCCCCCCTCTCCCCCGCCCCCGCTTCTTGTCTGATTGCTGTAGCTAGAACTTAAGTGCTATGTTGAATAAGAGTGGTGAAAGCAAATATCCCTTTCTTATTCCTGATCTTAAGGGGGAATGCTTATAGTTTTTGCCCATTGAGTATGAAGTTGGCTGTAGGTTTGTCATATATGGCCTTTATTATGATAAAGTATGATTCCTCAATTCCCACTTTGCTAAAAATTTGTAACATAAATGGGTGCTGGATTTTGTCAAATGTTATTTCTGCTTCTATTAAAATGATCAGATTTTTACCCTTCCTTTTGTTGTTGTTTTTTTCTGATGTATTACCTTTATTGTTTTGCAAATATTGTACCAGCCTTGCATCTCCAGGATAAATCCCACTTGGTCATGATGCATGCTAATTTTAATGTATTGCTGGACCCAATTTGCTAAAATTTTGTTGAGGATTTTAGCATCTATGTGCATCGGGGAAATTTTCTTTGTGTGTAGTGTATTTATCTGGCTTTGGAATTAGGATAATGCTGGCCTCATAAAAAGAACTGGGAAGTCTTCCTATCTTCTGAATTTTTTGGAATAGTTTGAGGACAATAGGTGTTAGTTCTTCTTTGAACATTTGGTAATACTTGCCTTTAAGCCATCCATTCCAGGATTTTTGTTTGCTGGAGTTTTTTGATTACTGCTTCAATTTCATTAGTTGTTATGGTCTCTTCAGGTTTTCTGATTCTTCCTGATTGAGTTTTGGAAGAGTGTATGTTTCTAGGAATTTGTTTATTTTGCCCAGGTTGTGAAATTTGTTGGCATGTGGTTGTATATAGTATTTTCTTATAATCCTTCATATGTCAGAGGTGTCTGTTGTTACTTTGCCTCTCTCATTTCTGATTTTATTTATTTGGGTCCTCTCTCTTTGTTTCTTGATGAGTCTTGCTAATGGTTCATCAATCTTTCTATGTTTTCAAAGAACCATCTCTTGGTTTCATTTATCTGTTGTATTGTTTTTTAAAATCTCTATTGCATTTACTTCCACTCTGATCTTTATTATTTCCTTCCTTCTACTTACTCTGGGTCTTTCTTGTTGTTATTTTTCTAGTACTTTAAGATGTAGAGTTATAGTGCTTATTTGAGATTTTTCTTGTTTCTTGAGGTAGGCTTATAATACTATAAACTTCCTTCACCCTTTCTCTCTCTCTAAAAATCAAGAAACTATTCTTTTAATGTATATTTCTATATTGGGTGCATATATGTTTACCTGGGTTATATCCTGTGATTGTATTGATCCCTTTAGTATTAAGTAGTGTCTTTCTTTCTCTTGTTATGTTCATTGTTCTGAAATATATTTTGTCAGGTATAATAGTGCTACCCCAGCTTTTTTTATAATCATTTCCATTTGCATGGAATATATTTTCTGTCCTTTCACTTTCATTCTGTATGAGTCTTTGTTCAAAGGTTGGTCTCTTTTAGAGAGCATATATATGGTTCCTTGTTCATTCAGCTATGCTATGTCTTTTGATTGGAGCATTTAATACATTTATGTACATGGTTTTATTGATAGGTACTCATTTATTGCCAGTTTTATTATTTATGCCTATGTTCCTCTCTCTATTTCTTCTTCTTACAGTGGTCTCTTTAACATTTTTTGCAATGCTGATTTGGTGGTAATAAACTCCTTTAGTCTTTTTGTTTTGCTGGGAAGTTCTTTATTTCACCTTCAATTTTGAATGCTAGCCTTGCTGGATAGAGTATTCTTGGTTTTAGATTCTTGCTTTTCATTATTTTGAATACTTTATGTCATTCCCTTCTGACCTGTAGTTTTTCTGTTGAGAAATACCCTGACCTTATGGAAGCTCCCTGGTAGATAACTGACTATCTCTTGCTGCCCTTAAGATTCTTTCTTTGTCTTTAACCTTTGTCATTTAAATTATGATGTGTCTTTGTATGATTTTCTTTAGGTTCATCTTGATTGGGACTCTCTGTGCTTCCTGAACTTGTATGATGTTTTCCTTCATCAAGTTTTCTTTTGTTGTTGTTGTTGTTTTTTAATTTAAATTCTTTAATGTTGAAAGAATTACATATGTCTCCCTTTCCCCCCATTGATCTCTCCATGGCTGCTCCCACCCTCCAGCACATGCCCTCACCTCCTCCTACTGTCTATGTCCATTGGTTATACTTATATGCATGCATACAAGTCCTTTGGTTGATCTCTTAGCACCCTCTCCCCCCTGCCTTTCTCTGAGGTTTGATGGTCTGTTCGATGCTTCTATGTCTCTGGATCTATTTTTATTTATCAGCTTATGTTGTTCATTATATTCCACAAACAAGTGAGATCATTTATCTTTCTCTGGCCGGCTTATTTCGCTTAGCATAATGTTGTCTAGTACCATCTATGCTGTTGCAAATTGTAAGAATTCCTTCTTTTTTACAACAGCCTAGAATTCCATTGTGTAGTGTACCACAGTTTTTTAATCCACTCATCTGCTGATGGGCACTTAGGCTGTTTCCAAATCTTAGCTACTGTACATTGTGCTGCTGTGAACATAGGGGTGCATATATCCTTTCTGACTGGTGTTTCTGATTTCTTGGGATATATTCCTAGGAGTGGGATTACTGGGTCAAATGGGAGTTCCATTTTTAATTTTTTGGAGGAAACTCCATATTGTTTTCAACAGTGGCTGCACCAGTCTGTAGTCCCACCAGCAGTGTAGGAGGGTTCCTTTTTCTCCATATCCTCATCAGTACTTGTCATTTGTTGATTTGTTGCTTCATCAGGTTTTCTGTCATTATTTTTTCAAACAGGTTTTCTATCCATTGCCCACTTTCTTCTTCTTCTGGTACCCTTATGATAATGATGTTGTTACATTTCATGTTGTCCCAAAGTTTCCTTAAACTATCCTTATTGTTTTTAATTATTTTTTATTTTTGCTGCTCTGATTGAGTGATTATTTTATACCTTGTCTTCTAATTTGCTGATTTGATACTCAGCTTCATCTTTCCTCCTGTTTATTCCTTGCAGGATATTCTTTATTTCAGATATTTCATTCTTAATTTCTGACTGGTTGCTTTTCATAGTTTTTTTTTGTCTTTTTAAATTCTGTTGAGCATTCTTAAAACCATTACTTTATACACTCTTTCTAATAAATTGCTTGCCTCTATTTCATTTAGCTATTTTTCTGGAGAGTCTTCCGGTTTTTTCTTTGCAGCCTGTTTCTTTGTTTCCCCATTTTGCTATTTCTTTGTGTTTGTTTCTATGTATTGGGTAGGACTATTATAACTTCTTGGTGAGGAGGCCTTTTTTTAAGTTAAATCTTTATTGTTCAGATTATTACAGTTGTTCCTCTTTTTTCCCCCATAGCTCTCCTCCACTCAGTTCCCACCTCACCCTCCGCCCTCACATCCCCCCCACCACTGTCCTCATCCATAGGTGCACGATTTTTGTCCAGTCTCTTCCCGCATCCCCCACACCCATTTTCCCCCCAAGAATAGTCAGTCCACTCCCTTTCTATGCCCCTGATTCTATTATAATCACCAGTTCATCCTGTTCATCAGATTATTTATTCACTTGATTTTTAGATTCACTTGTTGATAGATGTGTGTTGGTTGTTCATAATTTGTATCTTTACCTTCTTCTTCTTCTTCCTCTTCTTAAAGGATACCTTTCAGCATTTCATATAATACTGGTTTGGTGGTGATGAACTCTTTTAGCTTTTTCTTATCTGTGAAGCTCTTTATCTGACCTTCAATTCTGAATGATAGCTTTGCTGGATAAAGTAATCTTGGTTGTAGGTTCTTGGCATTCATCACTTTGAATATTTCTTGCCACTCCCTTCTGGCCTGTAAAGTTTCTGTTGAGAAATCAGCTGACAGTCGTATGGGTACTCCCTTGTATGTAACTGACTTTCTTTCTCTTGCTGCTTTTAAGATCCTCTCTTTGTCTTTTGCTCTTGGCATTTTAATTATGATGTGTCTTGGTGTGGTCCTCTTTGGATTCCTTTTGTTTGGGGTCCTCTGCACTTCCTGGACTTGTAAGTCTATTTCTTTCACCAGGTAGGGGAAGTTTTCTGTCATGATTTCTTCAAATAGGTTTTCAATATCTTGCTCCCTCTCTTCTTCTGGCACCTCCATAATTCAGATGTTGGTGCGCTTGAAGCTGTCCCAGAGGCTCCTTACACTATATTCGTATTTTTGGATTCTTTTTTCACTTTGCTTTTCCGGTTGGGTGTTTTTTACTTCTTCGTACTTCAAATCTTTGACTTGACTCTTGCGATCCTCTAGTCTGCTGTTGGAACTCTGCATAATATCCTTTATTTCAGTCAGTGTATGCTTAATTTCTAGCTGGACCTTTTTCATAACCTCGAGGGTCTCACTAGATTTCTTGAGGGTCTCACTACCCTTATCAGCAGTCTCACCAGACTTTTTGAGGGTCTTACTAAATTTATTGGCGGTTTCTAGAAAGTTCTTGAAAAACCTTAAAAGTGTGGTTTTGAACTGTATATCCAGTAGTTTGCTTTCCTCCATTTCTGTCATTTGTGTCCTGTTTCTTTGTCTCCGCCTTTTTTATGCTTCCCTGTGTTGGTAGAGTGGCTTTGTGTGCTAGGTGTCCTATAGGGCCCAGTGGCTCAGCCTCCCCAATTACCTGAGGTGGACACTCTTGGTGCACCCCTTTGTGAGCTTTGTGCACAGTCTTGTAGTTAAGCCTTGATTGTTGTAGGTATCACTGGGAGGAATTGACCTCCAGGCCAATTGGCTGTGAGAATCAGCTGTGTCTACAGTGGGAGAACTTCTGTGCTGAAGACACCCTTATAGGGCAAGACTTGCTTCAGTGGGGCTTTGGTGCTCACTGAGTCTTCCCTCTGACTGTGTCCCTTATGGATCTGAGGAATTGTAATCTGGATGGTCCCACTCTGACCACTGGGTACACTGGCTCTTGGATCTAAGGAGGTGCTAATTTAGCCTCTGCCTGAGGCGACCCAGCAGGAGCTATGAAGAGATCTGCAGATTCCCCTTCCTTGTTTGGGGTTTGGAGGTGCCCAGATGAGGCCCAGGTGTGAAGTAATGCAAGCTGCTATGGGGCCTTGGGCCTTCTCTTGTAAGTTCTGGGTCTGTCTGGCCCAGCTGCAGTTTGTTAGGTAATTTTCAGATTGCAAAGGGCCAGGGGATTCATATGAAAAGTCTCTGCCGCAACTTGGGTGGGGCGGGGTCTCAGGGTATCAACAGGGCAGAGCAAGCAGCTATGGCTGATCCTCAGCCCTGCCCTAAGGGGCCCCGTGTCTCAGTGTCCCGGTAATTGCTGCAAGCACCTCTGAGAGAAAGCCGCCCTCGAGTTCCGAGTTCTGCCCACTGCCAGACCATCCAGTCTCTCCCCACACGAGTCTGGGTCCCCAGAGACTTCCCGGAACCGGAGTTCAGAGCAGTTGGGGGCTTGCAATTCCCTCCTGATTCAAAAAGACAGCTGTGTCCTCAGTCGCCAGCCCTTGCCGCCTGTGCCTCCGTACCTCTGCAGTCCACCTCAGCAGCTCCTCTGAGTCTCATTGTGATTTTCTCTTTCCTTCTAGTTGTGGAATTTCCACTCAGCCAGCCTTCCTCTAGTTCTGAATGATGTCCGTTTTGTCTTTTAGTTGTATTTTTGAATTTGTTGTGGGAGGCAGCAATTTCCGGTGTTTACCTATGCCGCCATCTTGGTTTTTTTTTAGGGGTGGCCTTTTTTAGTGGGTTTCTTGTGGGACCCAGTGGTGTAGTCACATCTTCTGAACTGCGTGTTCTAGGAATGTCCCTTGTGTGGGTTATGTGGGCCTCTTGTAATTGTGTCTCGATTGCTGTTGTTTCATTCGAGGGTGGGATCAGACCTTAGGCTGGCTGACTGTGAGGATCAGCCTCAGCCACATAATGTCAACTGTTATACAGATGCTGACAGAACAAAAGAAGACAAAACAAGTCCATTCTGAAAACAACACAAAAAAACAAGCAAAACAAATAAACCACCACCAACAAAATCAACAAGAAAAGAATAAGAAAAAAAGAACATTATAAGACAAGAGGCAAAATAATTAGAGAAGGAAAAGAAACAAAAAACGAGAGCATGAAAGAAAAAAGGGAAGAGGAAAAAGAATAATAATAAAAGAGAAAAGAAAAAATAATAAATGAAATAATAATTAAAAATAAATAATAATGATGAATAAAATAAAGTATAGAATAGGAAAAGAAAAATGGGAAAAATTTTTGAAAAAGAGAGAAAAATAGAATAAAAATGGAAACAGAGAAATGAGGGTTATGAAAGAAACAAATTTAAATATAAAATATCCTACATAATAAAAGCCCAGCAACCAAATGATGCAACGACCAGAATAACTGATAGACCAGTCGCTATGATGTGTACAGGGGACTCTGGCCAAGTGGGAGCCTGGGCAGAGGCCCTGCCCTGTGGGGGCCAGCCACATGGAAAAACTAGAGTGTCAAACAAGGCTGAATTTTTTACATTGTGCTCCCTCCTCCTTGGTGTGGTGGTGATGGGGTGCCAGGGAGGGCAGATGCTCAAAGCAGGAGCTGACCCCTGGTGGTCAGTCTGTTCCCACAGTGGGAGCAGCTGCTCAGAGGGCAGGTCCACAGCCACTTGGCTGACCGGGATGAGTGGTGCTCCCACAGTGGGCTGATCCCTGCAGACCACGTCCCCCACCAGTGCACGAATCTTGTGTACCGGGCCTCTAGTATAAAAATAAAAGGTTAAAAAATGGGGTTTGACTCTGCAGATTTTTGTGCCTACTGAAATCACCTTCTGGTTCTGCTATTTGTAAAGCTCTTTGGATTTTACTCCAGTGTTGTCTGAATCTGGTCACTTGGTGTGCTTTTCCCGGGCCTCCTGGGATGTTCTCTGGTGCAAGCCAATGTCAGTTGCTGTCCCTGCATGGCCCTTGGCAACCTGACTTAAGCTCAGCAGGGCCTCTGTAGCCCAGGGGCTGGGACTGCCTTGTGTCTCCCACCTCGAGTGTCCCTGCTCTCCCTTCACCCATGGGACTGTGCTCTTCAGGGGTATCCAGGACCTGGCTGGGGTGATTTAAGCAGCCTTGTATTGGAGGTGGTGCTCATGGCTTGTAGGAGTGGAGGCAGGCACTTCGTCTCCTTCCTAGAGCTGCATTGTTTGAACTCACTGGTAAGCTTGTCTTTGGTTTCCTGTTCTGCAGCTGAAGGGCCCAGTACACATCCACCTGTCTCCTGGACAGAAGCCCACCCCAGAGATATAGCTCTGCCTGGCTCCCTGGCAGCCCATCACCACCACACCAAGTAAGAGGGAACACAATGTAAAAAATTCAGCCTTGCTTGGCACTCTAGTTTTTCCATGTGGCTGGCCCCCATAGGGCAGGGCCTCTGCCCAGGCTCCCACTTGGCCAAATGACAGAGTCCCCTGTACCACCGTCAGACTAAGCAGTATGGGGCACAGATTTCCAGCCCAAGACCATTCCCCTTCGCCTCCAGTCACAGAAGAATGGGGCTGACCTAGCATTCCGCAGGTGAGGGGAGGGATGCCACCTGTGTGTTCGAGGTGGGAAAGACCAATCCTCTTTCCAAAGACACACTGTCCAGCCCCTTTCTGGATCTCTGCTCAAAGTTCTTCCAGATAATAGAGGGCCCCTCACCCTCTATTGCTGGGTGTACCGATCAGACTCCTCTGGGGCTGGATCTCTGCCGTGAGGCCCTTCTTGCAGATACAGATCAGAGGGGACTTCCTAGGCTGGTGCTGTAACAAAGAAATCACTTTTTGTCTGGGATGGTGTGGGCTGAGTCTCCCCGGTGGATCAAATCCCCACTGATTCCCACAATCTGATGCTACGAGGGCTCCCCTTCCCTTCTCTGTTGCTCTGGATTGGTGGTCTCTGCATGGGACTGAGACCCCATGCTCCTAGTCTAGTGGGTGGGGGGTCTGCTACTGCATAATCCTTCCAGCTTCTCAGCCTGTGAATTGGCTCACCTCTTCACGCCCCTGTCCTTCCTCTGGGATCTGGGAATCCACGGCAATACTCCTGAAAGCAGTTTGTGTTCTGGAGTGCTCTCTGTGCTGATCCCTGGACCCTATTAAACTTTTGACCTACAAGACAAACTCAGGATTCAGTTCAGAGAATATTTTTCAGTGGCCTACTTCAACCACGCCACCTTCATCCCCATGCAGTCCCCTGTCCTTAAATCTTTAAAGGTGTATAATGTGGATGAGCGATGATGTTTATTCTCCAGAGGATCATTGAGTACAAATAACTGGAAAGGGGCTTTCACTTCTGGAAATGAAGTAGTCTTGGTTTCCCAGGGACCATTTCTCATGATCAGCTCTTTAGGGTCAATTCCTATTTCTACTATTTCGCTAGCAGACACAGGTGATATTTAGCCTTCTCCAGATTTTTTTCTTAGACAGGTAGTTGAAAAATACCATGTTATTAAAGTAAATGAAAAAGAGTTTTTGACAGTTGGAGATAATTCTGTAAGTTTACAGACTGAAAATTTTTATCATGTTTTGGGAAAACACTGTAGTGGAGTTTGGGGAAAAAATGACAGAGTATGGAATCTGAGCCAGTAGTGGCCAGGAAACAGGAATGCATGCCCTGAGTGATGGCTTATACTTTAAGGGATATTTCAGCAAATATATAAGCTAGTCATTGCATTTAGAATATACCATCTCTTTTGACATCAGATAATAAAAACACCTGTAGAATAAATTTACATATAGATACATTTTCTGAATCTGCAGCCTGATGTTTTCTGAGAATTTGTATTCTTTCTCTCAATACTTTATATAACCCACATAGCAAGGAATAGATTTAAAGCTTGTCAGATTTCCCATTGCAAATCAAACCAATCTATGGCTCAAACTGTTTCCCAACTCATGGGACTTCCACCACCTGCTCCTTTATCATTGAGTTTCAATCTTCTACCTCTTATAGCAGTCATCTTTATTGCAACATTTTAACTGTGTGTGCTGTCAGTTTTCTTGGAATAGCAAGGTCATGGGCAAGACCAGCTCAGAGAAGCTGAGTCTGAGATAATAGCTATTTGAAATCTTCAATGATTTCTCTCTCTCTTATTCTGATCTTTGACTTATATGTTTATTTTAGAAAGAGTTTTCCTCCACAACAGACAAATGAGAATGGTAGATTTAGCTGAAAAGGAAGGTTTCATATTTTCTTTGTCTAAGAGATTGAATCATGGCACTTTCCTGATTTCAAATATGCCATCCCAGGTGTGGGAACCACGCCAGAGATGCCTGATAGTTAAGGCTGATTAAAACACAGAGGCCTGTTGTCAATACACAGAAGGTCCAAGGCCACTCTATGCCTAGGCTAAGATACCATAAGCAGGTGCAAGGCCACAGCAATCTCACGGTGTGCTGGGCCTTTCTGTAGCCAAAATGATTGATGTCATTGTTGGCACAAAACCTCTTTTGTGTAAGTAATATTAAAAGTATGTTACTGAGGCTAGAGAGAGCTCAGACAGGGCTGAAAGCTGGTACTGCCACAATGTAAGGCTAAGAGCTCATAGAAAGCTCAGATATATCTACCATGTTAACCAGCTAGAGTGTGCTGGGCAGGAGAGAGAGGAGAAGCTGCTGACCAGAGAGCTCAGATACCACTATGATGTAAGGTGGTGAGTTTAGAGGCAGCATGGGGCTGCTCATATAATAACTGTAGGTACAGAGGCTATTAAGGGTGCTACTGCTTTATGGGAAAGATGTCTTTTTGACCAACCAGTGTATGGCTGCTGGTATAGAACTGTTATAAAAAACTGTTTTGTCTGATGACTTATGGCCACTGGCTTCTGCACTAGACTCATCCTTATATACCCACAACTTCTTATGGCTTCTCCGTCTAAGACCCAGCGTCCAAGAAGTCCAGCCCCAGGCAGAGGGGCTTGGACCCAGCACCTGTGCCTAGTGAGCAGAGGATAAAGGAGAAACTTGGACTAAGTTCCCAACAGTTAGTACAGTGGCTAGGGTTTGAGAAGGGACCTGCCCTGGCATAATAGGGAAGAATTTAGAAGAATATATGGACTCAGAGCAATGCAGAGCACCAGAGCTCTGTCTGTTTCTGGCACCAGGTCATCTATACTAATAAAAGGGTAATATGCTAGTTAGACCGGGTCAACCAGACATCTTCCAGACGTCTGACTTCCTTCTGGACAAAGCCACTGTGGTGGGGGCTGAGGCAGAAGTAGTTAGGGGCAGTCAGGTCAGCAGGGGAGCAAGCAGTTAGGGGTGAGATCAGGCTGGCAGGGGAGCAGTTAAGAGTCAGCAGTCTCAGATTGTGAGAGGGATGTCTGACTGCTTGTTTAGGCAGAGATCAGGCCTAAACTGGCAGTCAGACATCCCCTGAGGGGTCCCAGTTTGGAGAGGGTGCAGGCTGGACTGAGGGACACTCCCTGTGCATGAATTTTGTGCACTGGGCCTCTAGTCCTATATAATAAAAGGCTAATATGCAAATTGACCGAACAGCAGAATGACCAGTTACTATGACACACACTGACCACCAGGGGGCAGATGTTCAACACAGGAGCTGCCCCTGGTGATCAGTGCATTCACACAGGGGGAGTGCTGCTTAGCCAGGAGCCAGGCTCACGGCTGCAGAGCGCAGCAGTGATGGCGGGAGCCTCTTCTGCCTCCGTGGCAGTCAGACATCCCTGGAGTGCTCCTGGACTACAAGAGGGTGTAGGCCGGGCTGAGCGACCCCCCCAAATGCATGGATTTTGTGCATCGGCCTCTAGTTGTTGAATAAATATCAACAGCATTTACCTCTTTCCAACTTAATAATGACTCAGTAGTGTGCAGGGATGTAAATCTTTTCTTTTTCAGAGACGTAAATCTTGATATCTACATTCTTATTGTTCATGCAGTCTGATCTAAGACCTGGTTTGTTTGACCTATTGCTGCTTTCATACGACTGAGTTCCTTATAGGCACAGGGTAAAAGAAATACATTTAACCAGTGAGTTCTGTAGTTTAGAGATGTGACCACAAGATGACAGTGCTCCTCTGCTGATGCTGAATATGTGGGGGGTTCATTTCAGTGGATTCTGAGTAAATAGGCTATGGCAGAAGCAGAGCCGTTTTCTTATTGGCTGGGTAAACAATGTGAGAAACCATTATGATTGTCAGAGAGAAGAAGTGGCAGCCTGATAACAGAAGCAGTTCTGTTGGCTGAAGATTGCAAGTATATAATTGGTCTCAATTAGGAGGAACAATGAAGTCATCCATTGGAGCTTTATTTATGTTCTTGTGGCTGCAGCTGAACTGTGAGTTGAGGGATTTGGGGAGAGTATATTAGTGAACATTTCTTTGAAGCCAAGGAATAAACAGGCTTTATTCAGGGTTCCTCTGGTTACTATAGAAAAGGAAAAGTAAATTCTGGACTGTAATTATCAGGCAAACCTTTTTTTCTCTGACTCTTTCTTTCTGCATAGGGGTCAGCCATGGAGAGAAAGTGGATCAGCATCCTTCTACCCTGAGTGTCCAGGAGGGAAACACCGCTGTTATCAACTGTTCTTATTCAGACAGTGCCTCAACTTACTTTCCTTGGTATAAGCAAGAACCTGAAAAAGGTCCCCAACTCAGTATAGACATTCGTTCAAATAAGGACAAAAACCAAGCTGGAAGACTCACTGTTTTCTTGAATAAGGCGGCCAAACATTTCTCCCTGCAAATCACAGCCACCCAACCTGGAGACTCAGCCGTCTACTTCTGTGCAGCGAGTACACATTGCTTTCCAGGCACCTGCATCCTGTACACAAACCTGCGAGTGGGGCAGTCCCCTCTGCCTGGGAGAGACCAGCAAGCACAGCATTTGTGAAATTGTCTGCAAGTGGAATCTAATGTGTTGTATGTTAAAAACACATAATAGGAAGGTTAGTTTCAAGATGACCCAGAAAGTGTTAGAACATTTTGTTGGAGGACTGTTCCTTAATGGATTTTTCATTTTGGAATGTAAAGCTCTTATTTTATTTATTTTTTTTTAAAAAAAGTATTTTTATTTATTTCAGAGAGGAAGGGAGAGGGAGAGATAGAAACATCAATGATGAGAGAGAATGATTGGTGGGCTGCCTCCTGCAGGCCCCCGATGGGGATTGAGCCTGCAACCAGGCATGTGCCTGTCCAGGAATCAAACTGTGACCTCCTGGCTCATAGATTGATGCTCAAGCATTGAGCCACACCAGCTGGGCTATGTTATTTAAAAATATTTTTGGTTAATCCTTCCTTGAGGATTAGTTTTTCCACTGCTTTTTAAAAAAATTCTAAACTTTTTTTTATTTCAAGAAAAATGATTTTAAATATAATAATGTTACATGCAATAAACAATATCTCCAGAAAAATGATTTTAAACATAATAATGTTACATCAATAACACCAATTATTTAAGAAAAACAATCTTAAATATAATAATGCTAGAGGCTCAGTGCATGAAATTCATGCACGGGGCGGGGGTCCCCTCAGCCCAGCCTGCACCCTCTCCAATCCGGGACTCCTCGGGGGGATGTCCGACTGCTGGATTAGGCCCGATCCCGGGATCGGGCCTAAACTTGCACTCGGACATACCTCTCACAATCCTGACTGCTGGCTCCTAATCGCTCACCTGCCTGCCTGCCTGGTCACCCCTAACTGGCCCCCCCCTGCCAGCCTGATCACCCCTCACTGCCTCTGCATGCTGGCCTGATTGCCCCCAACTGTCCCCCTCCCCACCCTCCTGGTCATCCCCAACTGCCCCCCCTCCACACCAGCCTAGTTGCCTCTCACTGCCCTCTCTGCCAGCCTAATTGCCCCAACTGCCCCCCCTACTGGCCTGGTCACCCCCAACTGCACCCCCCACCAGCCTGGTTGCCTCTTACTGTGCCCGCCCCCAGCTGGCCTGGTCACCCCCAACTGCCCCCTCTGCTGGCCTGGTCACCCCCAACTGCCCCCTCTGCTGGCCTGGTCACCCCTAACTGCCCCCCTCATCGGCCTGGTTGTTCCCAACTGCCCCCCATGCTGGCCTTGTTGCCCCTCATGCCCCCCTACCGCCATCCTGGTCACCCCACCCAGTCTGCTGTTCAGTTGTTTGGTCTTCCCTCACTAACCCCCCTGCCGGCCTGGTTGTAGGCAGCCATCTTGTGAGGGCATGAAGGTTCATTTGCATATTACCTCTTTATTATATAGGATTACATGCAATGAACATTAATATTTCAAGAAAAAAAGGATTTTAAGCATAATAATATTACCAAAACTGTACTAACATACTCGTAGTATGATATCACAAAAGTTGTAGGAAATATTAAAATCTGCTAAATAACAGGATTACTTCTAGTATATTTAAAAATATTTTTTTCCCTCTGGCTCTTTTTTTGCTCATTAGTTAATGTTGTTCACTATATTCCACAAATGAGTGAGATCATGTGATATTTATCTTTCTCCGACTGGCTTATATTTCACTTAGCAAAATGCTTTCCAGGTCATCCATGCTGTTACAAAGGGTAAGAGTTCCTTCTTTTTTACAGCAGCATAGCATTCCATTGTGTAGATGTATCACAGTTTTCTAATTCACTCATCTGTTGATGGGCAATTAGGCTGTTTCCAAACCTTAGCTATGGTGAATTGTGCTGCTATGAACATAGGGGTGCATATATCCTTTCTGATTGGTGTTTCTGATTTCTTGGGGTATATTCCTAGAAGTGGGATTATTGGGTCAAATGGGAGTTCATGTTTAAATTTTTTGAGGAAACTCCATACTGTCTTCCACAGTGGCTGCACCAGTCTGCATTCCCACCAGCAGTGCAGTGCAAGAGGGTTCCTTTTTCTCCACATCCTCGCCAGCACTTGTCGTTTGTTCATGCTTTTTAGAAAGAGTGGAAGGGAGGAAGGGAAGGAGGGAAAGGAGAAGAAGAGAGGCAGAGAGAAACAGAGAGAAAGACATAATGTGAGAGAGACACATCTATTGGTTGCCTCCTGCACGTGCTTGGACAGGGTCGGTAAACGAACCTGCAACCAAGGTACGTGCCTTTGACTGGAATAGAACCCTCGACCCTTTGGTGCACAGGCAGATGCTCTAATCACTGAGCAACACTGGCAAGGGCTGTAAAGCTCTTTTAAATGAAAGTATAGTTGATATAGAATATTATATTAATTTCAGGTGAACAATATAGTGGTCTGAGATTTATATACCTTACTAGAAAAGTCTAGTACCATCTGTCACTGTACAAAGTCATTTCAATATTAGTGACAGTATTTCCTAGTGACTGTACATTACATCCCTATGACTTCTTTATGTTAAATTGTATGTTTGTGCCTCTTAATTCCCTTCATCTTTTTGCCCATCCAAGTTTTCCAACACCATATATTGAAGACTTTTCCCCATTGTATATTCTTGCCTCATTTGTCACCAATTTAATTGATTACATAAACATGGGATCATCTGGGTTCTTCTTTCTGTTCTATTGATCAACTTGTTTTTGGTTAGTACCATACTGTTTTTGTGATAGTACCATACTGTTCTGTGCTAGCACCATACCGTTTTCATTACTATAGCTTTGTAGTGTAATTTTACATTAGTGAGTGCGTGGTCTCCAACTTCAATTTCATTTACTTCTGCTCTTGTCTTATTTTCTTCATTCTACTAACTTTGGGTTTTGTTTTTTCTTCTTTTTCTAGTTCCTTTAGATGTAAATTAATATAATTTGAGATTTTTCTTATTTCTTGAGATAGGCCTTATTGCTCTAAACTTTCCCCTTAGTACAACTTCTGCTGCATTCTATAGATTTTGTAACTTTTTTTTTTTGTGTGTGTGTATGTGTTGGTAATGTTCACCCAAAGATATTTTTTCCACTGATTTTTAGAGAGTGGAAAGGAGGGAGAGGGAAGGAGAGAGAGAGAGAAAGAGAGAGAGATAGAGAGAGAGGGAGAGAGAGAGAGGGAGAGAGAGACATTGATATATGCTCTTGACCAGGAATAGAACCCGAGACCCTTTGGTGCATGGGTTGATGCTCTACCACTGAGCCACACCGGCCAGGACTGTAACATTGTTTTCATTTTAATTTGTCTCAAGATATTTTTTTGAAATTTCCTCTTTGATTTCTTCTCTGACCCATTGGTTGTTTAGTAACATGTTCAGTCTCCATGTGTTTTTTCCAGTTTTCCTCTTATAAACAATTAGAGACTACCTTTTTGCAAACCTTGATTTGTTCTTTTATATGTTTGTATTTTTAACGAATGTCATATGAATAGAACCATACAATACATAATCGTTTGAGAATTCTACATATTGGTGAGAGGAAGTACCAGCCACCCAGTGGTTATACGTGGTTGGAGAAGGTTTTTGATATAATTTCAATCTTCTTGAATTTATTGACTTGTTTTGTGGCCTAACATGTGGTCTCTCCTGGAGAATGTTCATGTGTACTTAAAAATAATGTGTATTCTACTGTTTTGGGTTAGAATGTTTTGTACATGCTTATTAAGTATATCTAATCTAGTGTGTCACAAGGCCAATGTTTCTTTGTTGATTTTGTCTGTGCCTATCCATTAATGTAAGCGGGGTGTTTAATTATTATATTACCATCAACCTCTCCCTTTGTGTCTGTTAATATTTGCTGTATGTATTTAGGTGAGCCTATCATGGGTACATAGATATTTACAAGTTTTATATCCTCTTGTTGGATTAATCCTTTATCATTATGTTATACCCTTGTGTCTTGCAGTGGTTCTCAACCTTCCTAATGCCGTGACCCTTTAATACAGTTCCTCATGTTGTGGTGACCCCCAATCATAAAATTATTTTCGTTGCTACTTCATAACTGTAATTTTGCTGCTGTTAGGAATCGTAATGTAAATATCTGATATGCAGGATGTATTTTCATTGTTCGCGACCCACAGGTTGAGAACCGCTTGCAGCCGTGGGCAAACTACGGCCCGCGGGCCAGATCCGGCCCATTTGAAATGAATAAAACTATTGAAAAAAAAGACCGTACCCTTTTATGTAATGATGTTTACTTTGAATTTATATTAGTTCACACAAACACTCCATCCATGCTTTTGTTCCGGCCCTCCGGTCCAGTTTAAGAACCCATTGTGGCCCTCAAGTCAAAAAGTTTGCCCACCCTTGGCTTAGAGTCTTTGTTTTAAAGTCTATTTTGTCTAAGTCTTGCTACCCCAGCTTTCATCGCATTTCCGTTTGAATGCAGTATCTTTTTCTGTCCATTCACTTCAGTCTGTATCTTTAGATCAGAAGTGAGCCTTGTGTAGGCAGCACACGAGGGGTCTTGTCTCTTTAAACCCATTTGTCAGAAGGACTGCACTTGCTCCGGAGGCTCTAGGGGAGAATTTGTTCCCTGACGCTTCCAACTGTGGTGGGTGCCAACATTTCTTGACTTGTGGATGCATCACTCCAATCTCTGCCTCCATAGTCTCCTGTCATCAAATCTCCCTCCGTCTCTGTCTTAAAAGTACACATGTGATTGCATTTAGGCTCCTATAATCCAGAATTACCTTTCCATGTCAAGGAAAGATAATTGAAAAGACAAAAATATAAAAGAACAAACCAAGGCTTGCAGGAAGGTAGTCATGGGGATGTGTAATTTAAAAATGACAGCATAAGGGAGTCTTGGGGAGTAATTAAACTCTTCTGAGTCATGATTGTGTGATAGTTACATGATCTATTAAAATTCAAAACTATAGTTATAACTGTACAGGAAAGTAGTCAATTTTATATGACTTTTTAAAATAAAAATATCAAAATTCTTAATTATATCTTCAAAGGTTTTCGTTGTTGTTGTTTTTTGTGCCTGTGTGTGTGTGTGTGTGTGTGTGTTTTCCATATAAAGCAACATTCACAGATTCCAGGGATTAGGACCTGATTTTTTTTAAGCCATATTTTTGCTATCATAGTTGACAAGGCTGGTGATTTTCTTTTCTAAATTGAGAAAAGAACATACTTGTTAGTCAGAGTCCAGTCATGAAAATAAAAACCATATCAATTACTTTATTTTATTTCTCACTGTTTAACATTTCAAATCATCAATCTTCCTTCTTTTTTTGTTAATCCTCACCCGAGGATATTTTTCCATTGATTTTTAAAGAGAATGGAAGGGAGAGGGAGAGACAGAAAGAAACATCGATGTGAGAGAGACACATCGATTGGTTGCCTCCTGCATGCACCCAACCAGGGCCGGGGAAATCTGCAACCAAGGTATGTTCCCTTGACTGGAATTGAACCTGGGAACCTTCAGTCCTCAGGCCGATGCTCTATCCACTGAGCCAAACCAGCTAGAGCCATCAATCTTCCTTTTAATATAAAACTATACCATGTTTATCTTCAGTATAATTGTTACCATTATTAATGCAAAAGGAAGTGTGGGTTGGGTGAGACTCTCAGCCAGTACATAGAAAGTTTGACGTGACCCACAGCAACGTCTGCACCAGGAAATCCTGTTTCCTGTTCTGGGGCAGCAGCAGCACCCAGCTCAGAATTTCTTCTCTCCGTCTGTCAGTCACCTCACATTGCAGAGCCTAACACTGAAGAAGAAAAAGAAGATATCTTCCACCAAGTGGGAGAAAACTTGAACATGTTGGTGTCCGGTCTTCTGAGGGTGGTCATAACTTCCATGTGGCTAGGTAAGGATGCCCCAGGGGGAATGGGTCTTCTCTGTGACATAACAACATGGGGTGCAGGCAGTCTTTTATCAGTACCCTGGGAAGGAAAGCTGGCCGGGTGTTTAAAAAATTCTTTTTGTCCCACATCACTTATCCCATAAGCTTCTGTTTGTATTTTCTTCTTTCAGGATCCAGTATTGCCCAGAAGGTAACTCAAGGCCAACAAGCAATACTGGTGCACGAGAAGGAGGCTGTGAGCCTGGGGTGCACATATGACACCAGTGTTCCAAATTATAGTCTATTCTGGTACAAGCAGCTCAGCAGTGAGGCGATGATTTTCCTCATTCGTCAGGACTCTTACAACCAGCAAAATGCCACAGGAGGCCGCTACTCACTGAATTTTCAGAAAGCAAAGAGTTCTGCCAACCTCATCATCTCAGCTTCACAGCTGGAGGACTCAGCAGTGTATTTCTGTGCCCTGAGTGAGCCCACAGTGAGAGGCGTGTTAGAAGGAGGTGTACCAAAACCCCAGGGCTCTGCTTCATGCATCCACCTGCTGTAGGGACCAAGGCGGGGAATTGTAATCACAGACAGGAAGCGACAAGGGCTGTGGCAGCACAGGTGTAGGTAGGGTTAGAGGGAAAACACTCTATGAAAATACCTCTCTAGGTTCATGGAACATGTGTAGAGTTATCATAAATAAAAAAATCCATATTCTTAAAATTTGGGGTTGAAAATATTTATAAAGACAAAGAACAGCCTCAATAAATAGCTTGCCATTTTGTGATAGATTGAGCTAGAGACGAATTGACTAAGGAAATTCAGAAACATCTGACTCAGAAGTCAATAAAAATATGTGTGAATGTTGGATTTTCAGATCAATTTGTTCAATAAATATTTGCTGGGTATATATTATACAGGGGAGGAAAAATTCTCCTCTATCCTCTTTGGATCACTGTCTAGGTCTAAGAATTAAACTGACATAAGGCCCGGCTGATGTGGCTCAGGAATTGAGTGTTGACCTATGAACCAGGAGATCACAGTTTGATTCCTGGTCAGGGCACATGCCCAGGCTGCGGGCTCGATCCCTGGTGGGGGGCGTGCAGCAGGCAGCCAATTAATAATTCTCTCTCATCATTGACGTTTCTATCTCTCCTTTTCCCTTCCTCTCTGAAATCAATAAAAATATTTTTAAAAACGGACATAAAACAAAATAACAGGAGAAAAGTATACACATTTTATTAAATTTTTATTGTACATGGAAGCCCTTACAAGCAAATGAAGATATGAAGACGTGATCAGGGCAGGAAGCTTTAAAATTTTTTAGATACGAAACAATAAATTTATGTAGAATTGACAAGACCAATGTGTATGAGCTAGTGGAAGTCCAGCTAAGTAGTCCTTATCTTCCTTAACTAGGAAGATGAACAAAGTCTGCTGTGTCTCTCTCCAATAAAAGGAGAATTCATTTCCTGTGTTTAGGCTGAAAAGATCTTTTTTTGTTTGTTTGTTTTCTGTTTCTTTTTTTTTCATGTCTCTTTTTTAAATGTTTCAATTAAAGTTGATAATGTCATTTTATATTAGTTTAGGTGTACAGCATAGTGGTTAGATAATCATATTCTTTGCAAAGTGATTCCCCTGATATTTCAAGTACCCATCTGACACCAGTTATTGCAACATTACTGACTATATTACCCATGCTATACTTTACATCCCTATGACTATTTTATATCTACCAATTTGTTATTATTATTTTTTTGTTAATCCTCACCAGAGGATATTTTTTCCATTGATTTTTTTTAGAGAGAGTGGCAGGGAGGGAGAGAGAGAAAGAGAGAGAGAGAGAAAGAGAGAGAGAGAGAGAGAGAGAGAGAGAGAGAGAGAGAGAGAGAGAGAGAGATAAGAGAAACACATTGATTGGTTGCCTCCTGCACATGCCCCAGTGGGGACTGGGAATCGAACCCATGACCCTTCGGTTAGGGCTGATGCTCTAACCACTTAGTAATGCTGGCCAGGGCGTATCTACCAATTTGTATTTCTTAATACCTTCATCTTTTCCCCTCAGCTCTCTAACGCCCTTACTATCTGGCAATCCTCTGTTTGTTCTATGTATCTATGAGTCTGTTTTTGTTTTGTTTGTTTATTTTGTTCTTTAGATTCCACATATGAGTGAAATCATATGGAATTTGTCTTTTTCTCTTTGACTTATTGCACTTAACACAATGCCCTCTAGGTTCACTCATGTTGTTGCAAATGGTAAAGTTTTATACTATTTTTATAGCTGAGTAATATTCTGTTGTAGATATGTACAACCTCTTTTTTATCCACTCATCCATTGATGGGCACTTAGGTTGCTTCTATATCTTTGTTGATGTAAATAATGCTGCAATGAACATATAGGTGCATATACTTTTCATATTAGTGTTTTGGGTTTCTTCCAGTAAATACCCAGATGTGAAATTGTTGGGTCATGAGGTAGTTCCATTTTTAATTTTTTGAGGAACCTCCATACTGTTTTCCATAGTGGCTATACCAATTTGTTATCCCATTAACAAAGCATGAGGGTTCCCTTTTCTCTACATCCTTGCTAACACTTGTTGAGGACTTATTGATGATAGTCATTCTGAAAGGTGTGAGGTGATAGCTCATTGTGATTGTATTTTGCATTTCTGATGATTAGTGATGTTGAGCATCTTTTCATATATCTATTGCCATCTGCATGTTTCTTTGGAGAAATGTCTGTCAGGTCCTCTGCCTATTTTTAAATTGGATCATTTGAGGTTTTTTGGTGTTGAATTGTATGAGTGCTTTATAAATTTTGGATATTAACCCCTTATCAGATGTATCCCTGGTGAATATCTTCTCCCAATCACTTTGTTGTCTAATCATGTGGTTGATGGTTTCCTTTGCTGTGTAAAAACTTTTCAGTTTGATGTAGTCCCCTGTTTTAACTTCTTGTTGTTTCCTTTCCTCAAGGTGATATATCAGAAAAAATATTACTAAGGGCAATGTCAGAGCGTTTACTGTCTATGATTTTTCCTAGGAATATTATGGTTTTGGCTCTTACATTTAAGTCTGAGCTTATTCTTGTATATGGTGTAAGAAGGTGGTCTAGTTTTATTTTTTTTGCATGTATATGTTCAATTTTCCCAACATCATTTATTGAATAGACTTTGTCCCATTGTATATTTTTGTCTCCTTTGTCATAGATTAATTTACAATTTAGGCATGGGTTTATTTTTGTGCTCCCTGTTCTGTTCCATTGATTTATGTCTGTTTTTATGTCAATACCATGCTTTTTTTTAACTTTTATTTTTAAATACTAGTGGCCTGATACATAAAATTCATGTGTGTGTGTGGGGGGGGGTGTCCCTCAGCCCAGTCTGCACCCTCTCTAATCAGGGATAGGGCCTAAACGGGCAGTTGGACATCCCTCTCACAATCTGGGACCGCTGCCTCCTAACCACTCACTTGCCTGCCTGCCTACCTGATTGCCACTAATTGCTTCTGCCTGCCAACCTGATTGCCCCTAACTGCTCCCCTGCCAGCCTGATTGATGCCTAACTGCTCCCTTGCCAGCATGATTGCCCCCAACTGCTTCCCCTGCTGGCCTGGTTGCCCCCAAGGCTTTTATTATTATAGATAATATACACATTCAAATGTACAGCTGTATCAGGCCAGCAGGGAAGGCCTATCGTGTAAGAGTAGGCCTTCCTTCTCCCGATTGCCAACACCGGTTTCCCCCTGGCACCCGGTAGGGGCTCCTCTTGAAGCCCTGGCTTTGTCCGGAAGGACATCTGGTCTAATTAGCATATTACACTTTTATTATTATCCTATCTAATAAAAGAGAAACATGGTAATTAGCCGTACATCCGCAACCCTTCCCATTGGCTAATCAGGGAGATATGCAAATTAACTGCCAGCCAAGATGGCGGCCTGCAGCCAGGCAGCTTGAAGCGAACATGAGGCTTGCTTGCTTCAGTGACAGAGGAAGCCAACATTCCCCACCTGCCACTGCTGGCCTCTGAGCTTGCAGTTTGAAAAATTGTTACAAATATAGAAGCTAAACAAAACCCCAGAAACCTGCTTTCAGCCAGCCGAGATCTCAGAGCTGGAGTTGATGCAGTGTTTCGATTATAGAACCCAAACAAACCAGATACCTGCTTTCAGCAGCAGAGGCCTCAGAGCTGGAGCCAAAGCTAAAGCTGGCCCAGAATAAAAAAGAAAAAGAAAAAAAGGAGCAGTTGGGAGCTTCAGTCACCCACCAGCCTGAAAACAGCCCTCAGCCCCTCACCCAGGCTGGCCAGGCACCCCAGTGGGGACCCCCACCCTGAAGGGTGTGTGACCAGCTACAAACAGCCATCATCCCCTCACCCAGGCTGGCCAGGCACCCCAGTGGGGACCCCCACCCTGAAACAGGACAACCTTCAGGGCAAACCAGCCGGCCCCCACCCGTGCACCTCTATCCTATATAGTAAAAGGGTAATATGCCTCCCAGCACCGGGATCAGCAGAGCCAAGAGGCCTCCCGGCACCGGGATCAGCGTGACAGGGGGCAGCGCCCAAACCTCCTGATTGCTCTGCAGCTCTGTGTGTGACAGGGGGTGGGGCCACAACCTCCCTATCTGCCCTGCTCTGTTCGTGACAGGGGAAGGTGACCCAACCTCCTGATCAGCCCTGCTCTGTGCCTGATAGGGGGGAGCTCCCCAACCCCCTGATCACCCTGCGGCTCTGTGTGTGACAGGGCGCGGCGCCCCAACCCCCTGATCGGCCCTGCTCTGTGTGTGATGGGGTAGAGCCATAACCTCCCCATCGGCCCTGCCCTGAGTGTGACAGTGGAGGCGCCCCAACCCCCTGATCCGCCCTGCTCTGTGTGTGACAGGGGGCGGTACCCCAACTCCCCTATCGGCCCTACTCTGTGAGTGACAGGGGGGAGCTCCCCAACCCCCTGATGGGCCCTGCTCTGTGTGTGACAGGGGGTGGTGCCCCAACTCCCCTATCGGCCCTACTCTGTGAGTGACAGGGGGGAGCTCCCCAACCCCCTGATGGGCCCTGCTCTGTGCGTGACAGGAGGGAGCTCCCCAAGCCCCTGATGGACCCTGCTCTGTGCGTGATGGGGGGCAGCGCCCCAACACCCTGATCGGCCCTGCTCTGTGCGTGACAGGGGGTGGCGCTGCAACCTCCCCATTGACCCTGCCTTGAGTGTGACAGGGGCGGTGCCCCAACCCCCCAATTGGCCCTACCCTGAGCGTGACTGAGGGTGGCATCGCAACCTCCCAATCCACCCTGCTCTGTGCATGACAAGGGTGGCGCCCCAACTCCCCAATCGGCCCTGCTCTGAGCCCGACCATGGGTTGCACCTAGGGATTGGGCCTGCCCTCTGCCACCTGGGAGCAGGCCTAAGCCAGCAGGTTGTTATCTCTCGAGGGGTCCCAGACTGTGAGAGGGCACAGGCCGGGCTGAGGGACCCCCTCTCCCCCCCGAGTGCACAAATTTTTGTGCACCGGGCCTCTAGTAGAAATATAAACTCTCAGGACATTTGCTTGAAATGTCTTGAAGCAAACAATAGAAATCAATTGCAAAGTTCTGAAAATCCCAGAACATCCCAACTCTGATGGCATTGCATTGCATTGCTAGGTCAAAGTCCTTGACCTGCCCAAACTGCAGTTTCCATTCTGCATTACCTGTACTCCTTCCTCACCTTTGCTTGTTTCGGAATGGCAGCTTGCCGATAATTGTCAAGGTCTCCTAGAAGTGCCTAGACTGGAGCAGCATCCACTTTCCTTTGAAGATGCACACATACCATTTTGTCTCATTTCCAGCTCCTTCTTTCACCATCTAGTATTTTTGGAATGGTCGTCCACTGCCATACACCCAGCTTTCAGAGCTGAACAGAAGCTTTCCACACAGACAATTGTGGATTCAGACCCTGAGTCTACCTCTCCTTATCTGAAAAATAAAGTTAAAAAAAGCACAGATCTATTTTATAACGTTCTAATGATAGGGATAAAGTGTCTAATGTGTGAATGATACTTAAAGGTGACGGATCAGTACAATAGCAAAGAGCTTATCTTTTTTGGGTGAGTCTGGTTTTCAGGGAGTTGGGCCCTTTAAGGGAACGCCACCCTAGTTTCCTACGTGAGTCGTCCCTCCTGTCCTGGGGCTGGAGGCGGTGGCCCTCTAACCTGGAACTGACGGCCGGCTGTGTGCTGCTGGCACCACCAATCTGAGTTCCAGAAGGAGCGAACCTGCGGTGTGTGAGCGAGTGAGCTAAAGCAGCACCACCTGCAGGTGGCAGGCGCAGCTGAAGCCTGCCCATCTGTCTCTCTTTGGAATTCCTCCAGAGGAGGCGGGCAAGCTGCATGCAGTTGTGCTGCTCCTCTTTGCACGTTCGTTCTCCAAATAGGGGCTCCCCATTTCCCACCACCCGCACCCCTGTGTGGGCTGGGCACACCATCTGCACACAGCGCCCTGCTGCAGCGCCCAGACTGGATGTAGCATCCCCATCCTGCTCCCGTCCTTGCTGTCGCTGTGGTGACGAAGCAAGCATTCCACCAGGCCACTCACACTGCCTGCTCTCAGTGGTTGACCCCCCAGGACTGGGGAACTTTGGCGGGGCTGAGGGGACTGGGTGTCACCATCTTGTGGCTATGGGAGCTCCCATCTTTGTGATGGAGTGATGGTTAATTTGCATATTACCCTTTTAATAGATAGGATATTTTTATTGATTTCAGAGAGGAAGGGAGAGGTAGAGAGAGATAGAAACATCAATGATGATAGAGAATCATTGATCGGCTGCCTTCTGCAAGCCCCACACTGGGGATTGAGCTTGAAACCCAGGCATGTGCCCTGACTGGAAATCAACCTGGTTCATAGGTTGATGCTCAACCACTGAGCAACACCGGCTGGGAAGTACCGTGCTGGTTTGATTACTATAGTCTTGTAGTATAGTTTGATATCAAGTAGCATGATACCACAAACTTTGTTCTTCTTTCTCCAGAGTGCTGTGGCTATTGGAGTTTGTTAGTGGTTTCTTATAAATTTTAGGGCATTTTGTTCTAGTTCTTTGAAAAATGCCATTGCTATTTTGCTAAGGATTGCATTGAATCTATAGATTGCTTTGGGTGGTATGGATTTTTTAACAATGTTAATTCTTTCTATCAATTAGTATCGTATATTCTTTCATTTATTTATATCGTCCTTAATTTCTTATATTTTTTTGAGTATAAATCGCTTACCTCCTGGGTTAAATTTATTAATAGGTATTTGGTTTATTTTTTTATGCAATTGTATATGGAATTGTTTTCTTAATTTCTCTTTCTGATAGCTTGGGTTTGGTGTATCAGAATACAACCAATTTCTGAATATTAATATTTATTAATATTAATGTATCCTGCTACTTTACTGAACTCATTTACAGTTCTAATAGATTTTTAGTGGAATCTTTAGGGTTCTCTCTATATATGCGGTACCATGTCATCTGCAAATAATGACAGTTTTATTTCCTTCTTTCCAATTGGGATGCCTGTATTTTCTTCTTCTCATCTGAGACTTTGGGTAGGACTTCTAATATTATGTTGAATAAAAGTGGTGAAAGTGGACATCCCTGTGTGTTCCTGTTCTTAAGGGAAATACTTAAGCTTTTCCCTGTTGAGTGTGATGTTACCTGTGTGTTTGTCATACATGGCCTTTATTATTTTGAAGTATGTTTTCTCTATTTCCAATTTGCTGAGAATCTTTATCATAAATGGGTGCTGGATTTTGTTAAATGCGTTTTTCTGCATCCATTAATATAATTATATAATTTTATCCTTTATTTTGTTTATGTGCTATATCATGTTAATTGATTTGTGGATATTGAACCAACCAGGAATAAATTCCACTTGATGATGTTATGTAATCTTTTTAATGTACTGCTGAATTCAATTTGCTAATATTTTTTGAGGATTTAATAATAATCCTCACCCAAGGATATATTTATTGATTTTAGAGAGAGGAAAAAGAGGGAGAGAAGAGAGAGAGAGAGAGAGAGAGAGAGAGAGAGAGAGAGAGAGAGAGAGAGAAAGAGAGAGAGAGAGAGAGAAACATTGGTTGCCTCTTATATGCACCCCAACCAGGGACTGAACCTGCAACCTAGGTATGTGCTCTGACTGGAATCAAACCTGTGACCATTCAGTGTATGGGACAACCCCCCCCAACCACCTGAGCAACACCGGCCAGGGCTTGTTGAGGATTTTTACGTCTATATTTATCATAGATGTTGGCCTAGAATTTTATTTTCTTGTAATGTCTTTGTCTCATTTTGAAATCAGGGCATTGTTGACTTCATAAATCAAGTTATTGCTGGCACTCTTGAATTTTTTCAAGTAGTTTGAAAAGTAAATGTCAATTCTTCTTTGAATGTTTGGAAAAATTCACCTGGTCCAGGACTTCTATTTGTTGAAAGTTTTTGATTACTAACTAGATATTTTTGGTAGTAGTCTGTTTATATTTTGTGTTTCTTCTTAAGTCTTGGAAAATTGAATGCTTCTAGGCATTTATCCATTTCTTCCAGTTTGTCCAATTTGTTGGCATATAATGGTTTGTAGTAGTTTTTTTTACAATTCTTGGTATTTCTGTGGCATCAGTTGTCAACTGTCTTCTTTCTTTTGTGATTTTATTTGGGTTCTCTCTCTTTTTCTTGATGACTCTGGTTTAAGATTTATAAATTTTGTTTTTTGTTTTTTTCAAAGAACCAACTCATGGCTTCATTGATTTTTGTATTGTCTTTTAAAAAATTTATCTTTATTGTTGAAAGTATTACAGATGTTCCCCCTCTTCCCCCATTGACCCCCTCCACCCCATGCTCACTCCTCCCAGGCCTTCACCAGGATATTGTCTGTGTCCAAGGGTTATGCATATATGCATATGTTTCCCAGTTAATCTCTGCCCCCCACCCCCACTCTGCTTCCCTCTGAGATTCATCAGTTTGTCCCATGCTTCTATGTCTCTGGATCTATTTTGTCCATCAGTTTATGTTGTTCATTATATTCCACACTAGAGGCCTGGTGCATGACATTCGTGCACTGGGGGTAGGTGGGGTGGGTGGAGATGGGGAGGTCCCTCAGCCCAGCCTGCGCCCTCTCCCTTTTCATTTTGTTGATGGTTTCGTTTGCTGTGCTGAAGCTTTTTAGTTTGATGTAGTCCCATTTGTTTATTTTCTCCTTAATTTCCCTTGCCCTAGTACATGTATTGGCAAACATTGCTACTAGAGATGTTTGAGACTTTTCTGTCTATGGTTTTTCTAAGGTTTTTATGGTTTCATGACTTACATTTAAGTCTTTTTTTTTTAAGAATGAATTTATACTTTATTCACTTTTGAATTCTTGGATTATTTTTAGCACATGTGTGTACTACCTTTTTCATAAAATAGAAAATTTTATTTCAAAAAATTCTACATGCAAAAGCAAATATTAAATATCTTTTAAAACAGCATGAATAACGTTGGTTATACTTTATGTTAATGGCTGTTAACAATATATTTCTAAACCTTGCTTGAGCATAAGAATCACTTGAGCTACTTATTGAATATACAGATTCACAGGTCTCTCTGTAGATTTCAGTTAGTAAGCCTGAGGGTAACTCAGGCATTTGTGTTGAAAACCATCACTAGTCTTCCATTCCCATACAATAGGGTGTTAGTTTAGCTTTTACGTATAATTGAGAACCCTATTTCCTTTTTTTTTCTCTCTTCTAAATCTTTGTTTTTTTTATATATATTTTTTATTATTACATATGTGTCTTCATTCCCCCATCAGCCCCCCAAACTCCCACCTATGCCCTCAACCCCCTGTTGTCTGTGTCCATTTGTTAGGCTTATATGCATGCATACAAGTCCTTTGGTTGATCTCTCCCCCTTACCCTCACCCTCCCCTACCTTCCCTCTGAGGTTTGATGGTCTGATTGATGCTTCTCTATGTCTGTTTCTGTTCATCAGTTTATGTTGTTCATTATATACCATAAATGAGTGAGATCATGTGGTATTTTTCTTTCATTGACTGGCTTATTTCACTTAGCATAATGCTCTTCAGGTCCATCCATGCTGTTGCAAATGGTAAGAGTTCCTTCCTTTTTTATAGCTGCATAGTATTCCATTGTGTAGATATACCATGGTTTTAATCCACTCATCTGCTGATGGGCACTTAGGCTGTTTCCAAATCTTAGCTATGGTGAATTGTGCTGCTATGAACATAGGGGTGCATACATCCTTTCTGATTGGTGTTTCTAGCTTCTTGGGATATATTCCTAGAAGTGGGATCACGGGCTCAAATGGGAGTTCCATTTTAAGTTTTTTGAGGAAACTCCATACTGTCTTCCATAGTGGCTGCACCAGTCTGCATTTGCACCAGCAGTGCAGGAGGGTTCCTTTTTCTCTGCATCCTCTCCAGCACTTGCTGTTTGTTGATTTGTTGATGATAGCCATTCAGACAGGTGTGAGATGATACCACATTGTTTTGATTTGCATCTCTCAGATAATTAGTGACTTTTAGCATGTTTTCATATTTCTCTTGGCCTTCCTTCTATCTTCTTTCAAAAAATATCTATTTAGGTCTGTTGCCCATTTTTTTGATTGGATTGTTTATATTCCTTTTGTTAAGTTGTATGAGTTCCCTGTAAATGTTGGAGATTAAACCCTTATCAGTAATAACATTGGCAAATATGTTCTCCCATGCACTGGGCTTTCTTGTTGTTTTGTTGATGGTTTCCTTTGCTGTGCAAAAGCTTTTTATTTTGATGTAGTCCCATTTGTTTATTTTCTCTTTAGTTTCCATTGCCCTAGGAGCAGTATCAGTGAAGAAACTGCTTCGGCATATGTCTGAGATTTTGCTGCCTATGGATTCCTCTAGTATTTTTATGGTTTCCCGTTTTACATTTAAGTCCTTTATCCATTTTGAGTTTATTTTTGTGTATGGTGTAAGTTGGTGGTCTAGTTTCATTTTTTTGCATGTATCTGTCCAATTTTCCCAACACCATTTATTAAAGAGGCTATCTTGACTCCGTTGTATGTTCATGACTCCTTTGTCAAATATTAATATAATAATAACATAGTGGTTTGGGTCAATTTCTGGGTTCTCTGTTCTATTCCATTGACCTGTATGTCTGTTTTTGTGCCAGTACCAGGCTGTTTTGAGAAGAGTGGCTTTGTAATACAGCTTGATATCTGGTATTGAGATCCCACCTACTTTGTTCTTCTTTCTCAGAATTGCTGCAGCTATTCAGGGTCTCTTTTTTATTCCAGATGAATTTTTGGAAAGTTCGTTCTAGGTCTGTGAAATATGCCGTTGGTATTTTAATGGGAAGTGCATTGAATCTATAGATTGCTTTGGATAGTATGGACATTTTGATGATGTTGATTCTACCAATCCATGAACACAGTATGTTCTTCCATCTGTTTATGTCTTCCTCTATCTCTTTTTTCAGTGTCCTGTAGTTTTTCGCATATAGGTCTTTTACCTCCTTAGTTAAGTTTACTCGTAGGTATCTTAATTTTTTTGGTGTGATGGTAAATGGGATCGCTTTTTTAGTCTCTCCTTCTGTAAGTTCACTATTGGTGTAAAGTAATGCCATCAATTTCTTGGCATTAATTTTGTATCCTGCTACATTGCTGAATTCATTTATTAAGTCTAATAATTTTTTGATGAAGTCTTTAGGGTTTTCTATGTACAGTATCATGCCATCTGCGAATAAGGACAGTTTTACTTCTTCTTTTCCAATTTTGATGCCTTTTATTTCTTCTTCTTGTCTAATTGCAATGGCTAATACTTCCAGTACTATGTCGAACAGGAGTGATGAGAGTAGGCATCCCTGTCTTGTTCCTGTTCTTTGGGGAAATGGTATTAGTTTTTGTCCATTGAGTATGATGTTGGCTGTGGGTTTGTCATATATGGCTTTTATTATGTTGAGGTATGATCCTTCTATTCCCACCTTGCTGAGAGTTTTTATCAAAAATGGGTGTTAGATTTTGTTAAATGCTTTTTCTGCATCAATTGATATGACTATGTTGTTTTTTTTCTTTCAATTTGTTTATGTGATGTATCACGTTTATTGATTTGTGGATATTGTACCATCCTTGCATCTCGGGATAAATCTTACTTGGTCGTGGTGTATGATCTTTCTGATGTACTGCTGGCTCCGATTTGCTAGAATTTTGTTGAGGATTTTGACATTTAAGTCTTTTATCCAATTTGAGTTTATTCTTGTGAATGGTGTAAGTTGGTGGTCTAGTTTCATTTTTTTTTGCATGTACCTGTCCAATTTTCCCAAGAAAATTGAAGAAACTGTCTTTACTTCATTGCATGCTCTTGCCTCTTTTTTCAAATATTATTAGTGTAGTGGCTTGGGTTAATTTCTGGGTTCTCTGTCCTGTTCCATTGATCTATATGCCTGTTCTTGTACCTGTACCAGGCTGTTTACATTACAGTGGCTTTGTAGTGTAATTTGTTATCTGGTATTGTGATTCCTCCAACTTCGTTCTTTTTCAAGATTGCTGCAGCTATTGGTGGTCTTTTTTGGTTCCATACGAAATTTTGAAGTGTTTGTTCTAGATCTGTGAAATATGCCATTGGTATTTTAATAGGGGTTTCATTGAATCTGTATATTGCCTTGGGTAGTATGGATATTTTAATGATGTTGATTCTACCAACCCATGAACACGGTATATTCTTCCACTTGTTTATATATTCCTCTATCTCTTTTTTCAACATCCTGTACTTTTCCAAGTATTGGTCTTTTTACCTCCTTGTTTAAGTTTATTCTTAAATATCTTAATTTTCTTGTTGCAATGGTAAAATTAGAGTCTATTTTCTTTATTTCCACTGTGATTTTTTAAAAAAATTCCTGTCTCCTACTCCATTTGTGCTTTGCTATTTATTGTTTTTCTAATTCTTCTAGGTGTGAGTTTAGATGTTTATTTGAAATTTTCTTATTTTTTTGAAGTAGGCTTGTATTGCTATGAATTTTCCTCTTAGGACTACTTTTTCTATGTCCCATAGATTTGGGGTCATTGTGTGTTCATTTTCATTTGTCTTAAGGTATCTGTTTTTTTTATTTTGTTTGTTAATCCTCTCCTGAGAATATTTTTTCCACTGCTTTTTCGAAGGGAGGGAGGAAGGGGAAGAAATATTGTATTTCAATATGGTAATGATTCCTCAATCAAAGACTGATTATTATTTTTATTTAATAATTTGTTTTATTTAACAAATATTTAGTGAGCACATTGTCAGTTGCTGTTCTACATGCTGGGTGAAAATGCTGAAAAACATAGAACCATTCAATAATGACTCTACTTCTTTATCCTTCCTCTCATTTCACCCCAAATGTCTGTCTAACATTCATGGGTTATAGGCTGTCACACAGGATACATAAGAATATAAAAAATTGTATAAAGGATTGTATTAAAATGATCAAAATGTTATCTTCCCAGTTACAGAAATATCATGCTTTGTTAAAGAACTTCCATGTGAGGTGGTGCCCTAAGGACAAAATAAACCTTAAAGGTTATGACAGCTCTTGTTCAGATTTACAAGGGCCATGTGAAGACTTACATGTGCTTGGAACATATTGTTGACTTTGGAAGACTGAGAAACAGGCATCTCATTTTAGTCCCTGTCCACCAGGGGGTGCAGCATCCCAACACAAACATTTTTTGTGTGAAATGTAGGCTTTGATTTATCTTTTTACTGTGACTTCAAAATTTCTTCATATTAAGAGTCAAGAACATTATTTAGGTGACACTCTAGAGATGAACTCTTCTCTAGGCTTGGTCACTGTGGTACTCTTAGTGCTTGGTAAGTAACACAACTCTCAATACATGGACTCTTTCTTCTGTTATGTGAGCCAATTCTTTAACCATAATTTTATTTAAGAGCTTTATGCCCAACTTGAAGAGACACAGATCTCTTTTATTTTTCCCCAGGATAAACCCGTGGAGACTCGGTGACCCAGACAAAAGGTCAAGTGACCCTTTTGGAAAGAGCTTCCCTGACTGTGAGCTGCTCTTATGAAACCACAAGGTATCCCATTCTTTTCTGGTATGTTCAGTTTCCTGGAGAAGGTCCACAGCTCCTGAAAGCCACAAAGGCCAATGAGAAGGGAAGCAGCAAAGGATTTGAAGCCACATCCCATAAACAACTAAATACCAACCACTTGGAGAAAGGCTCAGTCTGCGAGTCAGATTCGGCCATGTACTACTGTGCACTGAGTGACGCAGTGACAAACTGCAGGGGGAGCTGAGCACAAACTCTGAGCAGCAACAAGGAGGCTGGCTATTGAGGGTCTCTGACTGTTTATCCACTATGGTGAATTTATTATTTAACATCAAATACACAGTACATTTAATTCAAATTTCTGACCTTTTAAGCAAATCAATAGAGTTGTTAGGATAATTAGATATCCATGCACAGTTATCTATGGGAGTATCTAAGACAAAGGGACACTTTTATTTGATAAACTAGAGGCCCCGTGCACAGATTCATGCACCAGTGGGGTCCTTGGCCTGGACTGTGCTCTCTCGCAATCCGGGACCCCTCGGGGGGATGTTGGACTGCTGGTTTCGGCCTTATCCCCACGGGCCAGGCCAAGGGACCCCACCGGTGCACAAATTCATGCACTGGGTCTCTAGTATGCATATAAGATCTTTGGTTAATCTCTTCCTGCTCTCCCCCTCCCCCTTTCTCTCTGAGATTCATCAGTCTGTTCCATGTTTCCATGCCTGTGTGTTCAGTGTCTGCCCCCTGGTGTTCATCGCGTGTAATAGCTACTGGTTGAATGGTTGAACAGTAGGATGGTCAGTCACTTAGGGTTTTTTATATATAGATAATGCACTAAAACATGGATATTAAAAACAGATAAATTGCTAAAATGTTTAAGATATTTTATATCTATTGGTATGACTCCAATTTTTTTTTACATACTAAATTTTCTTTTTTTTACTTTAACACACATTATGAAACATAGATGTTTATTTTCTTTTTTTATTGTCTAAAGTTTTACTTATGTCTCCCTTTTCCCCAATTGACCCCCTCCTCCAGCCATTCCTACCCTGGGCAAACCCCCACCGCCCCAGTGTCTGTGTCCATTGGTTATGCTATTATACATGCATACAAGTCCTTTGGTTGCTCTCTAACCCCCTAGATTTTCTTTTTTTTTTTAAAAAAATATTTTTATTGAAAGTATTACAGATACCCCCACCCCCATTTTACCCCATTGAGCTCCTCTACCCTGAACCAGCCCCTCCCAGGCCTTTACCACACTACTGTCTGTGTCCGTTGGCTAAGCATATATACATATACATTCCCTGGTTAATCTCTCCTTTCCTATCCTCTCACCCCTGCCTCCCCTCTGAAATTTTCCAAATTTCTTTTTGTGATATATATCACATAGTAGGATATTAAAATTGACCCTTTTAGTAAATAAATGTGAGGTTTATAAAGACAGTTAATGCCTCCCTTGATTCAACTTTCCACTAATTACTTGTGCACAGAATAATTATACGCAATTGATACTGAGTGTTTTCCACCTTCTCTTAATGTGTTTTTAGAGGGTTTAGAATGTACTTTTATAAATAGTTGATAAAAAATTCCAAGTTGTAAAATAATGAAGATTGAGGGACCACTGAAAAAAAATGTAAAAGTTGTTATTAACACTTGGCTTCTTTATTCTCTGCTATATCAAGTTATAGAATTTTCTTAATTTTATTTCATCCACTTCTTATTTTCTACGTGGTGTTTCAACTCTACCAGTTTTCCTTTATTTGTCTTCCCTTTTCTATCTGGTTATTCATTTAAAAGTACTTTTAGCATTCAATTAGAGTTGAATTTCAATATTATATTAGTGTCAGGTGTATGACACAGTGAACAAACATTTATAGAACTAATAAAGTGATCCCCCCAACAAGTCTAGTGCCCACCTGGCACCATACGGAGTATTCCAATATTGTTGACTATATTCTCTATGCTGAACTTTACATCCCTGTGATGATTTTGTAATTGTCAATTTGTACTTCTAATCCTTTTACTTTTTCCACCCATCCCCCAACCACCATCCCTTTGGCAACTATCTGTTTGTCCTCTGTTTGTTTGCTCATTTATTTCATTTTTTAGATTCCACATATAAGTAAAATCATATGTATTTGTCTTGCTCACTGACTCATTTCACTTAGCATAATGCTCTCTATGTCCACACAAGTTGAATATTAATTTTTTGAATCTCTTTCTTCCCTTCCCCCTCTGATCTCACCTATGTAGGAGTTAATGTAGTTCACTAACTTGGTGTTCTCTTGGATTCCCCCATGACTGTCTTCAGCAGAACTGACCCTTCTTTGGGATAGCTCTTTGGTGGGTGTGGTGGGTGAGGGAGGGGCCTCAGTTTTCACAAAAGGGGAAGAATCCCATCCTATCTTCTCAGTTTTGATGGTTATTTTCTTTTCTGATTGTCTCTTAAGTAATATGGCAAAATTTTTAATTTCAATTCAATCAAATAATCTCTTTTTTATATAATTTTGATTACTGATATATTTGGACTCATTTCTAATATTTTGTTTTTGCATTACATGCTCTTTTTTTTTCTTTTCTCTTGTAGTTTGTCTGCTATTGCATTGTTAACATATTCTTTTTTCTTTCTGTTGACTTAGGAAATGTAAAGTATCTCTGTTCTTAGGCCAGCATTAATATATATAAAAGTCTAAGCGACTGAATGACCGAATGACCGAATGACTGGTCAACTGGTTGCTATGATGTGCACTGACCACCAGGGGACAGACACTCAATGCACAGGATAAGACTCCCTCCTGTCTGGATTGGGCCTGCGGGGATCCGGCTGAAACCAGCTATCCGACATCCCCCAAGAAGTCCCAGACTGTGAGAGGGCACAGGATAGGCTGAGGGACCCCACTGCTGCACAAATCCATGCACTGGGCCTCTAGTCTTTAAATAAATGTGTATGTGTTATTCTACAACATTTTCCCCTACTATATCCCACTCCTAGTCCTTGGGTTACTTTTTCTCTTGCTGATTTATTATCTTTAGAATGACTCCAGTGGCTAGTTGAACAAATTACAAACCAGCTATATATAGAGCTGTCAAACTATGCAGTTTAGGAACTGGGTCATTCTTCTTGGGATTCTTCAAGTTTCTACATAACCCATTGAAACACTGATAATCTAGAAACACCATCTACCCTTCCTCATACACTATTCCATAAACTTCTCTTATAGAATGTGTCTTAAGAGAAATCACCAGCTTATACCTTCATTTATTGGAAACGTTGACTGCTACAGTCCTGCACTGTTTGTATTCACAATTTTGGAGAGATGACTGTGCCATCTCACTGGCCAGTGTGGGTGGAGTTTGCGGTTAAGATGAATGACAGAGCTGAGAGGTGATTGGGCCTCAGTGAGTCTGGTGAACACACTGAGTGCAGGAACAACATTTGCCTTGGTCCAGGACCCTGTACCCTCCAGGGCAGGGACAAAGGCACCGCAGCACCTTGGCAAGACGTCATGGGGAGACACGTGGGGGCTCTGCTGGGGCTTCTGTGGGCCCAGGTTTGCTGTGAGTCCCAGATGGGGAGGGGGGAGGGATCCACCGCTGTCAATAGAAGGGGGAAGGCAGAGCTGACACAGCTCCTACTCTGGTGTTTCTTGGGATATTTTACCGGTTTAGAAACTGTATCAGTCATCCCCAGCGACCTCATGTGTGTTTGTTTTTCTCTTTCCAAGCAGGGGTGACAGGGATGAAGGTGCAGCAGAGTCCTTCAGTCCTGAGCCTCCAGGAGGGAACCCGCTCTTCTCTGAGGTGCAATTTTTCTACCACAGTGACCAATGTGCAGTGGTTCCGACAGAATCCCGGGGGCGGCCTCATCAATCTATTTTATTTAGCTTCAGGGACAAAGCACAGTGGAAGGTTCAGCTCCACACTGAATTCTAAGGACCTGTACAGTACCCTGAGCTTCACAGCCTCCCAACGGGAGGACTCAGCCACCTACCTCTGTGCAGCGGATGCACAGTGCTGCCAGGGGATCTGCAGCCTGTACCCAAACTGCAGCTGGGCCTGCAGCCCCAACCTTTCCATGGGCAGGCATGTTGCCCCACAATAGCCTTGCACATCTTTGAGTTTTCAAATTTATGCTCCAAACCTCTTTTCTGTCCTAAAATTAGACTCTTCAGCTCTGTCATTCACCTTTTTGGGGCCTTATTTTTTCCCTGAAAACACTTTATAGGTAAAAAACTCTTATATGGAACCATTAAGATAACCGATAAAAATGCCAAATACAATGCAGGCAGAACATAAATGACATGTAAATTACTTTGCTGGAAAAGGCTTGGAAAAATGTAAGGTGGTCAAGAAGTAGGAAGAGCCTTGGCTGGTTGCTCAGTGGTTAGAGTGTCAGCAGTTGGATTCCTGGTCAAGGGTTGCAGGCTCCATCCCTGACCCTAGTGTGTGTGTCGGGGTGCATATGGGAGGCAACCAATTGATGAGTCTCGCTCACATCAACGTTTCTCTCTCTCTCCTGTCCCCTCCTCATTCCCCTCCACTCTTCCAAAAAAAAAAATAAATAAAAAAAATCAATGGCAAAAATATCCTCATATGAGGATTAAAAAAAAAAGAAGTATGAAGAGATTATTCTGCTTTTTCAGTTAACTGAAGATGGTTCTACTTTCAAGTAAAAAGGAAGAGAGACTGTGAAGTGTTTTTTAAAGTTTGTATTAAGCTTATTCACTCCTGGAAATATCAAATATAAAAAAAAATAATTTTATTGAGTGGCAAACACTCTATCTAGCTTATTGCATATATTATTTATTTAGTACAAATAGCACCCTGTAAATATGCACATTCTCATTTTATGTATGGATAAAGTGAGGGTTGTTGAGTATAGGTGACTTGCTTAAATTAACATTATTAATTAGTTCACGGGTAGGGTACCTAGGCCTGGCTGGTGATCAGGGCCAATCTGAGGGGCAACTAGCAGGGTGATCGTGGGGCCCTCGCTGGCACCCGCCTGGGCTGGCCTGGTGCTGCCAGCTCGCCTGCCCCGCCCCTCGCCACCATTGCAGGTCAGGGCCTGTGGGCTGGGGGCAGCTCCTGCATTGAGCGTCTGCCCCCTGGTGGTCAGTGCATATCATAGGGACCAGTCATTCCACTGGTCATTCTGCCGTTTGGTTGATTTGCATATTAGGTTATTATTATATAGGATAATTAAAGACGGGGTAACATGAGAACTTATACTTTGAGCTACCTGATATAGAACAGTCTTTAAAACCACCTATTTCAAGTGATTTTTTTTAATAAATTTGTACAATGTGTTTATATACATTACCAACAAAATATCATATTTAGATCATTTAAAATTAAATTTATTAGGGTGACATTGATTACTAACATTATATAAGTTTCAGGTTTGCAATTTTATAACACTGGTGCTTTTAAAGTTCCATCCACTTATGGGATGGAACATGTGTGTGAGCAAAGGAGGTACATGGGGCAGCAGGACACAAGACAGGAACACTTTCTGTTTATACTATTCCCTTAGCAGACACAGACAATATTTACTTTCTCCTGGATTTATTCTCACAGAGGTAATCATAAAATTCCAAGAAATTCAAATGGATGAGAAAGGGTTTTTTGTTTTTTTTTCAGCAAAAGATAATTCTGGAAACTCACAGGACTGAGGGACATTATCAATGTCTAGGGAAAAGAACATTGCAGTGGAGTTTGGGAGAAAAGTGGTAGAATATGGAATCTGATCCAGCAATAGCCAGGGAGGCAGGAATCCATGCTAGGAGAGTTGGCTTATACTTTAGAAGAAATTCCACTAAGGATATGAGTCAGTAATTGCATTTTAGGATATGCCATCCATTTGATCTGAGAAAAAGAAACCACCTCAAGAATAAACTTCATGTGTTTATATTTTATGAATCTGCAACTTTCATTTTTTTCTTGTGTAAGAGAGTGAATCACGGTGCTTTCCTGATTTCAAACATGTAATCCCAGGCCATTATTGAACAAACCCAACAGCTTCTGCCTCTTTACAACATATTAACAATGACTGAGTTGTGTTCAGGGATATAAATCTTAATCTCTACATTCTTCCTTAATCTCTGGTCTAAAAGTTGTCTCACTTATTGCTGCCTTCGCATGTATGAATCATAGGAAACAGGGTAAGAGAACATTTAACAGCAAGCTCAGTAGTTATGAATGTAACCACAAGAAGGCAGTGCACCTCTGCGGATGCAGAACATGTGGAGGGTGCATTTTAGTGGATTCTGAATGAACAGGCTTTGGCAGAAGCACAGTCTTTTCCTTATTGGCTGGGTAGAATGTGAGAAACCCCTATGATGGTCAGAGGAAAGGAGGGGTAACTTGATAACAGCAGTAGCTCCCCTGGCTGTGATTGCAGGTCCACAATTGATCCTGAGTAGGAAGAATGATGAAGACGTCCATTGGAGCTTTGTTCATGTTCTTGTGGCTGCAGCTGGACCGTGAGTTGAGGGTTTATGGGAAACAATATATTAGTGGATATTCTTTAGAAGCAACACTGGCTTTATTCAGGGTTCCTTAGTTACTGTAGAAAAAGAAAATGATAAAGTTTAATGATCTGGTCACTGTTCTCTTCTCTGACTCTTTCTTTCTGCATAGGGGTAAGCTATGGAGAGAAAGTGGATCAGCATCCTTCTACCCTGAGTGTCCAGGAGGGAAACACTGCTGTTATCAACTGTTCTTATTCAGACAGTGCCTCAAACTACTTTCCTTGGTATAAACAAGAACCTGGAAAAGGTCCCCAGTTCATTATAGACATTCGTTCAAATAAGGACAAAAACCAAGCTGGAAGACTCACCGTTTTTTTGAATAAGGCGGCCAAACATCTCTCCCTGCACATGGCAGCCACCCAACCTGGAGACTCAGCCATCTACTTCTGTGCAGCGGGTGCACATTGCTTCCCAGGCACCTGCATCCTGCACACAAACCTGCGAGTGGGGCAGTCCCCTCTGCCTGGGACAGACCTGCAAGCACAGCATTTGTGAAATTGTCTGCAAGTGGAATCTAATGTGTTGTATGTTAAAAACACATAATAGGAAGGTTAGTTTCAAGATGATCCAGGAAGTGTTAAAATATTTTGTTGAATGGCTATTGCATATGGATTCTTGAAAGGAGTTAGTAATGTTTTATGTTGAAATTGAGGCTTTAAAGATGAATTTACATTTGATATTTAGATACCACTCCTATATGAAACTTCTTACCATCATTATCATAATCCTTACTGTGGATGGACATTTAAGTATTTTATTTTAAAAATAGTATTTATTTATTTTATTTTATTTTTTTAAAATATATTTTTATTGATTTTTTTTTTTTTTTTTTTTTTTTTTTTACAGAGAGGAAGGGAGAGGGATAGAGAGTTAGAAACATCAATGAGAGAGAAACATTGATCAGCTGCCTCCTGCACATCTCCTACTGGGGATATGCCCGCAACCCAGGTACATGCCCTTGACCAGAATCGAACCTGGGACCTTTCAGTCCGCAGGCCGACGCTCTATCCACTGAGCCAAACCAGTTTCGGCTATTTTAAAACATTATATGCTAAACATTGAAAATATGTACAGTACAAAACCACAAAATTGATAATTCTGTAATGAGGTAAGATTAATATTATTTGGATCACTCTTTTCATCAATTTTTATTGTAATTAGTATCATTTTTTTTCACTATTATACCTTGAATAGTGCATTTCCATTTCATAAAGTATTTCAAACATCTGCTTTTTAATAGCTGTATGAGAGATTTTAATAACTTATAATTTTACTAGTGTCCTGGTGCATGAATTCATGCACATTGAAAGGAAATTAATTAGAAGAAATATTATAATATTGCTACTCATCCTTTTTCTGTAATAGAAGTGTCAGAGATGAAAGAAAATTAGTAAAATGTATATGAAAATAATATATAAATTGATTAACAAATAAACAATAACAACATGATATAACAATAACAAAGACATGATATAAAAACATGATATAAAACAACATTGATAAAAACAATGACTGATAAATTTATCAATGACTGATAAATTGATTAAACTTATTCTAACACTGAGGCCAGTGTCAGATGGGGACAAATCAATTCTTGGAATCAGAACAACCTCTCCTCCACAGATCCTGTTAATACTTCAGCTTTGATTATATTAGTTCACAATCTTTTGATAATAAACCTAGTACCATTACAAAGACCCCATTTACTATTAAGATTCCTCAGTAGCATGATGATTGTGCCTTTCAATTCTAATTTATGACACGGCATTTCACGAAGGAGTAATACTTTTAAGAAATTTGATGGGAAAGTTTTTCTTTCTGGCATCATCTGTTGAATCTAGTATTATTGTCGATTACACTATCCTCTCTGAGTCTTAGTGCAATATCCGTTCCCCAGCCTTTTTCACCATGTGGGAAGAGAACAGGATGCATCATTGCATCTAATGTAGGAAAAGGATGCTGATTTGTTTCATTTTAGTGGCATTCAGGTTATTGGGATCTGGTTTACAATGAATGAGCAAGTCCCTTTCAAAACGAGGTCCTCCATCTTCGTGACGGCAACTTTGGTTACACGGGGATAATTATATCTACCTGGATCACTATTATGATCATATTTAATTGCCATTGTTACTTCCGTGTGATGACACCACTTTCTTTCAGCTTCAGAATGTCAACAAAAATAACTAAATTCATAATCGACAATGACAGATCGAAACACATGCATGTGATTGGTGCCAGCAAAAGCTTTATATTTATTGCACATGTGCGAGTCAACTTAGCCTTTTATAGATATAGAATAAACTTGCTTAATTAGTCCTGCTTTCTAATTTAGCTAAACTTTTTCCAGCCCAGTGAAGCACCCCAACTTCTCTTTCAGGTAATTGTCAGCAACACAGCAGTAAATATCAACATGAAGCAGATTATTATTGCAGATCACGCAGGAAGAAAAAAAGGTAAAATATTTAATTGCAGCAGTGTTTGACTATATTCTGTGCAGTGAGAAAACCTGAAGTCATTTTCAAGGTCCACCATTTCTTACTTCTTTTCAGTCAGATCAAGTTTCTAAGCTTTCTAAATCTCTGTTTTCCAGCTAATGAAAAGAAAATGGGATTCCACTGAGTCTCCTGTCTACCTACTCCAGGACTTCTGTGAGGATCAAATGAGATGAGGCATGGGAAAACACTTCACAGACATATGGTTACAGTGTAAAGTGTTTCCACCTGAGGCTAGTCATCGCTAGGGAGAGGAAGCCAGGTATTGCTACTTGATGTCATTACCCGGACAGTCGGACACTCAGCATATTAGCCTTTTATATAGATAGCCTAGAGTCCTGGTGCACAATATTCCTGCATGGGTAAGGTCCCTAGGCCTGGCTGGTGATCAGGGCCAATCAGGTTCTTCCTTCCCCCAGCTGCTGGCTGCTGACTGTTGCCTGCCGGCAGGGGCCTTCCTTCGTTCTGTGCCACGCCCTGGTGGTCAGCACACATTAGCGAGCAGTTGAACTCCTGGTTGGTTGAACTCCCAAGGGGACAATTTGCATATTAGCCTTTTATTATAGGACTAGGGGCCCAGTGCACAAAAATTTGTGCACTCAGGGGGGTCCCTCAGCCCGGCCTGTGCCCTCTCACATTCTGGGACACCTTGGGGGATGTCCACCTGCTGGCTTAGACCCGCTCCCCAGGGGATTGGGCCTAAGTTGGCAGTCAGATATCCCTCTGGAAGCCTAGGAGCCCTCAGGGGATGTCCACTTACCAGCGGGGAACAAGCCTAAGCTGCAGTTGGACATCCTTAGCGCTGCTGAGGAGGCGGGAGAGGCTCCCGCCACCACCGCCATGCTGGCAGCCGTCAGCTTGGCTTGTGGCTGAGCAGAGCTCCCCCTGTGGGAGCGCACTGACCACCAGGGGGCAGCTCCTGCATTGAGCATCTGCCCCCTGGTGGTAAGTGTGTGTCATAGTGACCAGTCATTTCTAGTTGTTCTGCTGTTAGGGTCAATTTACCCTTTTATCATATAGGATAGAGGCCTGGTGCATGGGTGGGCACCAGCTGGTTTGCCCTGAAGGGTGTCCCGGATCAGGGTGGGGGTCCCACTGGGGTGCCTGGCCAGCCTGGGTGAGGGGCTGAGGGCTGTTTTCAGGTTGGCCACACCCCCTTAAGGATGGGGGTCCCACTGGGGAGCCTGGCCAGCCTGGGTGAGGGGATGAGGGCTGTTTGCAGGCTGGCCATACCCCCTGGCGACCGAAGTTCTCAGCTTCTCCTTTTTTTTTTTTTTTTTCCTGGGATTTATTTATCTTCTATAATTGAAACTTTGTAGCCTTCAGTGGAGCCCAGGTCCAGCCAGAGCAGGCGGGAAACTTGGCCTCCTCCATTGCTGGGGGCAACCCAAGCCTCCTGCTTGCTCCAGCTCTGTGGCCTCTGCCATCTTAGTTGGGTTAATTTGCATACTTGCTCCTGATTGGTGTGTGGGCGTGGCTTGTAGGTATATGTTTGCATTTACTCTCTCATAGAATTTAGAAGACAGAGTTGTGTATTATTCACTGCAGTAGCTTCAGTACCTAGAACAAACTTTTTCACATATTTGATAATCAGAAGATAGTTATTTAAGAAAGAAAAGTGAATTCTGGTGTTTATTCATCATTTTAATTCAAGGTTTGTGATAGAATAAATTTATGAGTTGATTCATGAATAACAAATATTTTTAATGTCTATCTTTGATTATTTAAGTATGCACTATATCTTTTCATTTATATATGACTTTCTCAATAAAGCTCTGTTGTTTTGAGATATTTAAATTTATTCTTAGACTTGTAATTTTTTGTTCCCATTATGACTTAAATCCTTCTTTCTGTGCTACGTAGGATTTTTTTTAATAGAAAGTTGGTTTATTGGTGGGTGTAAGGTGGGGAGCAGCACCGAGACTCTCACCAGTGCAGGGCCCGCCATTTGTCCAGGGGACCAAGACTAGAGATATATTTGACCCTATAGCCATCTGGGATGAGGTGCTTCTCAGCCACCATGTCTTCAAACTCATCCACATTAAAGTTAGTAAAGCCCCACTTCTTGGAGATGTGGATCTTCTGGTGGCCAGGGATCTTGAATTTGGCTCTGCGTAGGACCTCAGTCACATGCTCCTTGTTCTGCAGCTTGGTGTGGATGGACATAATGACTTGGCCAATGTGGACTCTGGCCACTGTGCCCTGGGCTTTCCAAAAGCACCCGCATACCTGCCTGGAGCCTGCCGACCCCAGCACAAGACAGCATCTTGTTGATGTGGATGCCGTGGAAGGGGTGCAGCCTCACTTGGATGTGAAAGTCATCTTTGCCACAACTTCTCACCACGTACTTGTTGGCACAGATTCACACGGCCCCCAAGGCTTCGGAGGAGAGCTGCTCATCTTCATCTGACACCATGTGGCTGCAGAGTGGGAACTCATCTACTTCTGCCTCTTCCGCCCCAGGACAAAGATGCGGATTTTGGCATCAGGGATACTGAGGCAGAAGCAAGAATTTGGGTATGGCTTGTTCTTACAATACCAGTAACACTGGGCAGGGCGGTGACCCATGGCAACACCAGGCTCTTCAGTGGCATACTGAAGGAAAAGAGCAGGATATTTTTTTTTATTTATTTATTGCTTAAAGTATTACAAAGGGTATTACATATATGTCCATTTTTTCCCCCCGCCCTAGACACTCCCCTAGCCTCCCCTATCCCCCAGTGTCTTATGTCCATTGGTTATGCTTATATGCATGCATACAAGTCCTTTAGTTGATCTCTTACCCCCCTACCTCCTGCCCCCCAACCCTTCCCGGCCTTCCTGCTGCAGTTTGACAATCTGTTTGAGGCAGCTCTGCCTCTGTATCTATTATTGTTCAAAAGTTTATAATGGTCTCTATTATCCATGAATGAGTGAGATCATGTGGTATTTTTCCTTTATTGACTGGCTTATTTCACTTAGCATAATGAAGAGCAGGATATTTTTGATATGTATTCATCAGCCACCTTATTATTAGTGTATTGCACAAAGGTATTGGACTAAATTTAAAGATAATTTGTTACAAATCTCCCTGCCTAATCTACATGTTTTGTTTTGACTGAATGAAACATTACTGACCACAATCTTCTCATTAAAAAAAAAGTTTTATTGATTTCAGAGGAAGGGAGAAAGAGAGATAAAAACATCAATATGAGAGAGAATCATCCATTGTCTGCCTCCCACATACCCCTACTGGGGATGGAGTCTGAAACTCAGGCATGTGCCATGACAGGGAATTGAACTGCAACCCCCTGGTTCATGGGTCCACACTCAACCATCCAACCACATCTGCCTGGCCACAATCTCCTTTAAAAATATTATTTTTTTTACTGTTATAAATAAGTCAGTGGGATGAAAGATATTGAATAAATAATTAATTCCCTAATTCTCCCACCCTGGTCAAGTGTACACTATTTTTAAAGAAGGATCTTGCCGGAGTCCAACCCCAGCAGGTCCAGGGGTCCCCAAAGGTGTGGATGGAGTCGGCGAAGAAGGAATGACACGGAGACGGAGTTCAGTTGATCAGCAGCCTAGCCAGGATCTCTAGCCAGGATCTCCAGCCAAGTTCTGGTCTGGATCTCCAGCGAAGTTCTGCTGTTTATTGTCTTGTTACATCCGTATTTATCCCAGTTGATTTTAATCCTGTCAATTTCTATTACAAAGGTTAGGGCGTTTCTTATCTCCATTCCAGGGAGTAAAGATTATGTAGCTTAAGCATGATTGTTTGTAGTGATTAACTACCCGCCTGGCACTTAGTTAAGGAGTTTCATCCCCTCCCTGACTTCAGGGAAAAATTCCTACCTGGGGAAACAACCTTTCTTGGAGAGGTGACCTTGGTTAAAACACACAGCGCTAAGGGGAGCAAACATATTAAGAACAGTATGCTATATACGCCAGGTCCCTTGAAACATATGCTGTGCAGATGTTTCTTTCCTGCAGCGACTGTGTCAAGCAGCAAGGATGGACCGGCTTCCGGCAGGATCTCTTACCCTTTGAGGGACCTGGAGAGTATTATGCTAAGTGAAATAAGCCAGTCAGAGAAAGATAGGTATCGCATGATCTCACTTATATGTGGAATCTAATGAACAAAATAAACTGATGAACAAAAATAATCCAGACAATGAAGCATATAACAGATTGATTATTTCAGAGGGAAGGGGAAAGGTTGGGAAGAGATTAATCAGAGAACTTATATGTATACTAGGGGCCCAGTGAACAAATTCATGCACCTTGAAAGGAACTGTGGGCTGTGAGGCTGTGGTGGGTACAAAGGTTGGTCTCCGCCAATCCTCCAAGCCCCAGCCTGGCCCCTCCCTCTGCAGCCTTGTTCCCCTGTCTGCCGGCAGGCCTGCTCCCGCCACTGCTGCTCCCATGCACTGACAGTGCAGAGTGATTGGGGCCGGCTCCAGTAGCGGGAGCAAGCGGGGCTGGCACTGTCAGCAGGTGCGAGTGGCTACTGGCCCCAGTCGCCTCTCAGGAACAGGGGGAGGTGGAGAAGCCCTCAGGGGCACTGAGCACTGGAAGTGGGTGTGAGCAGGGCCAGCGCTGGCAGCAGGTGCAAGTGCTGGTCAGGACTGCAGCATGCAGGAGCAAAGAATTTTCAGTAACCACCACAGGCTTGCCCCAATGACAGCAACCAGCACCCTGCCTTGGTCTGGTGCCCCCACTCACCTGCTCCACCACCCTGCTGCCATGTTCCATGCTCTGTTTCCTACTGCTGACTCCTGCCATGCTCTGCGCGTGCCCCCTGATGGTCAACGCACATCATAGCGACTGGTTCTTCTGTTGTTTGGTTGTTCTGCCGTTGGGTCTATTTGCATATTATGGTTTTATATATATAGATGTTATTTTATATTGTTTAATGAGTTGCTTTAATTTAGATTTGTTAGCTGAGTTAAGATACCCTCATTTACTTTATAAGATACCTACTATGTGACCTTTGTGTTCTTCCATCTTATTAACACTCTGGCATGGAAGAGCTCATTTCTATTATGTAGATTTACCTGCATCCCACCAGTCTTACTCATAAAATGATCAATAATTAGTGGCTCTAGGGGAACATTGTGAAGAAGCAGAGTGTGAAGTATATCTATCCACTCTTGCCATAAACTTTACCACTCTTCTAAAAGCATTTTTTTTTTGCCATCATGTGACTCATTTCTACATGTCCAGGCTCTCTTTGTTTAATGTTCCACAATTTTAAAAAATCTTCATTTTCTCCTATTTCCACCTCTCACCTCTAATGCCATTGTCTGTGTGCCATAAAATGTGAATGGTAATGGATGTTTATTAAGTAACCTTGTATTACTCACTCTTATATTTACATTTGGAAAGCAGATGTACATAGTAGAAATCTTTCTAAAAAGTGTCTTTATACATTTTTATTAAAATGTTGCCATTTAACATAAATTTTTTACAATTTTAATAATTTAAGTGTAAAATTGAGTGGTATTAAGTACTCTTACATTGTTGTTCAAGAAGCAGCACTATCTTACCTGTAGACCCCTATTAATCTTGAAAAACTGAAAATTTGTACTCCTGTATCTGTAACACTGCATTCCCCCCCCCCCCCCCCCCCCCCCCCCCAGTCCCTGGCAACTACCAGAGTTCTCATTCTATGAGTTTGAATATTTTATACCTCATAAAAGTGGAATTATGCAATATTGGTCATGTTGTACTTTATTTCACCTAGCATAATGTCTTGACAGTTCACCCATGTTGTAGCATGTGTCAGAATTTCTTTCCTTTGTAAGTTTGACTAATATCCCAATGTCTGTGTATACCACATTTTGTTTATCCATTCATCTGTTGATGGATATTGGGGTTGTTTCTACCTTTCAGTGGAAAAATGTATGTAAGTATATCACATTTTTTGAGTATATACTCAGAAGTAGAATTGCTGTATCATATGGCAATTCTTTAAAAATATTTAAGAAACGTTTACAATGGATAATCTGAAGAACTATGGTCTAGACCGGTGGTCGGCAAACTCATTAGTCAACAGAGCCAAATATCAACAGTATAACGATTAAAATTTCTTTTGAGAGCCAAATTTTTTAAACTTAAACTATATAGGTAGGTACATTGTTATTAACTTAATTAGGGTACTCCTAAGGCTTAGGAAGAGCCACACTCAAGGGGCCAAAAAGCCGCATGTGGCTCGCAACCCACAGTTTGCCGACCATGGGTCTAGACAGCTTTATCACAAGCAAATTTTAAGGAACAAAGAAAGAGTAGTCACTAGCCATGATGAAGTTTCATTTTTCTGGTGATTCATAAAAGTCTGAAGTAGTTTGTCAGCTTTTCTACATCTCATTGTTCAAGTCAGGTGCCTAATAATTGGTCTGTAAATGCAATAGGCAAAAGAAAGAAAGAAAAGACATACAGTTCAGCTCTGTCTGGGTAGCTCAGTTGGTTAGAACATTGTTCCCATATGCCAAGGTTGCGGGTTTGATCCCTGGTCATGGCTAATCCAGAATCAACCAATGAATGCAAAACAAGTGGATCAACAAGTCAGTGTTTCTCTTTCTTTCTCCCTCCCTTCATCTTTCTCTCTCTCTCAAATCAATATAGAAAGGGCATATAGTTCAAAAAGAAAGAAGTGAACCTACCTTAATTCACAGATAACATAATTTTCTAGTAGAAAATCCAAGGGAATCAACAAAAATGCTACTAGAACAAGTAAATAAGTTTAACAAAGTCAACTGTACACCTATTATATGATCCTATCATTCCATTCTCTGGTATTGACCATAGAGAAATGAAAAGGTACATTAAAAAATCTTATACACAAATGTTCATATCAGCTTTATTTGTTACAGGCCCAAACTGGGCCCAGGTGAATAGATAAATCGTTTTAATCTCTCTATGATGGACTACTTACTACTCAGCAACAAAAAGACTGAACCATTGATACTTATGAGACCATGGAAAAATTTCAAAATAATTATGATGAGAGAAAGAAACCAGACAAAAGAGTACGTATGATTCCATTTATGTAAAATCATAAAATATGCTAACTAATTTATAACAGAGGTGTTGCCTGCAAATGGGATGGGTGGTGAGAAGAAAATTGAGGGAAGAATTAAAAGGAGACATGGGGGAAGATCCAAGATTGTTGCCGATGGGACTGCAGGCTGCTAGATAGCGTGAGAGTGAGAGAATGAAAGGAGAGTGTGTGGACGTGCGGGGAGTGTCAGTATTTGTGAGCGAGGGACAGCTATACTCCAAGGGACTTTTGGGGACTGACAGAAAGGTGCCTCGTGACCGGGCAGCCACTACTGCAGCTGAAATCTCTCCCAGAGTGGTCGGCTCTGCTGCAGAGGCCAAACCATCTTGAAGGGGAGGTGGCTGTGATTGGGTACTGTGATCAGAACCTCAGTCTTACCTTCAACTGGGAAGATCTCGGATGCCACCCAGGACCTTACAATGACAATGCACAGGGACCAGTTATCTCAGCTGCGAATCCACAAGCTTGGAACTCCAACCTCCCTGACCTCGGGCGCCTAGGAGGTCTGCTCAGGGGGAGACAAATGCTTGAATTTGCAGACGGGCCCTGTGCCTTCTCACAGAGTAGAAGGAACAGCTGAATCAAAGAACACCCACCCAGAACTGGCGAATTAAACACAGCTGGCATTGCCTAAAGAAAGTCAATGCAGGACAGAGAGAGCTACATAACCAGAAACCCTGAGAGCTACATAACCAGAAATCATGAGGAGACAAAGAAACAGCCTGCATATGAAAGAAAAGAAGGAATCACCAGAAAAGGAAGTAAATGAAAAGGAGGCAAAATATATGACAGAGAAAGAATTCAGAGCAATGGTTATAAGGTTGCTGAAAAGGATGGAAGACAAATTCAACAATATGTGTAAGAACCAAGAAGAAATGAATAACCAAGAAGAAATTAAAAATGACATCACTGCAATAAAAAACTCAATAGAAAGCATCAACTGTAGACTAGAAGAAGTGGAGGACCGCATCAGTGAGCTAGAAGACAAGGTAGGAAAAAATACCCAAGCAGAGCAGCTTCTAGAAAAAAAATCTTAAAAAACAGGGAGAGCCTAAGGGAACTTTGGGACAAAATGAAATGAAACAACATTCACATAATAAGGGTGTCAGGAGGAGAGGAAACTGAGCCAGGAATTGAAAACCTGTTTGAAGAAATAATGAGAGAAAACTTCCCTGATATTAGGAAGAAAAAACTCACACAAGTCCAAGAAGCTCACAGAGTCTCAAACAAGATGAACCCCAAATGATCGACGCCAAGACACATTATATTTAAATTGGCAAACACCAATGACAAAGTAAGAATCTTCAAGGCTGCCAGAGAGAGACAGAAAGTTGCCTACGAAGGATCTCCCAACAGAAACACATCAGGCCAGAAGGGAATGGAATGAAATAGACAGTCATGCAAAGCAAGGGTCTGAATCCAAGAATACTGTACCCAGCAAGGCTATCAATCAAAACTGAGGGTGAAATCAGGAGCTTCACAGACAAAAAAGGACTATGGGAGTTTATTACCATCAAACCAGCAATGCAAGAAATGCTAAAGGGTCTGCTGTAAAAAAGAAGAAATAGGAAGGGAAGAAGGAACACAGGCATAAAGAATAAAAATGGCAACAAACAAGTGCCTATCCATAATAACTTTAAATGTTAATGGATAAAATGCCCCAATTGAAAGACATAGGGTAGCTGAGTGGATAAGAAAACATGACTCATATATATGCTGTCTATAGGAAACCCACCTTAGAACTAAGGACTCACACAAACTGATGGTGAAAGGATGGAAAAAGGTTTTTCAGGACAATGAAAATGAAAAAAAATGCTGGGGTAGCAATACTTATATTTGACAGATTTGACCCCAAAGTGTAGGCCATAACAAGAGATAAGGAAGGCCACTTTGTAATACTAAAGAACGGAATTCAACAAGAAGATATATAACTCTGGTAAACATATATGCATCCAATACAGGAGCACCCAAATACATAAAAAATCTCCTGGAGGATATCAAGGGAGAGATTGACAGCAGTGCAGTCATAGTAGGGGACTTTAATACCCCACTAACACGACTGGACAAATACTCTAAACAAAAAATCAGCCAAGAAACAGCAATCCTAAATGACTCACTATATCAGATGGAATTAATTGACATCTTCAGAACATTCCACCCGAAAGCCATAGAATATGCATTCTTCTCAAGTGCACATGGGTCATTTTCAAAGATAGACCACATACTGGGGCACAGGCAAAGTCTCTTCAAATTCAAGAAGAAAGAAATCATATAAAGCACCATCTCAGATCACAATGGCATAAAACTAGAAATCAAATACAATAAAAACAATAAAAAAATAAAACACCTGGAGGCTAAATAGCATGCTATTAAACAATGATTGGGCTAACAAAGAGATCAGAGAAGAAATAAAAAGCATTATGGCAACAAATGACAATGAAAACACAACAATCCAAAATCTATGGGACACAGCAAAAGCAGTCTTGAGAGGGAAATTCATAGCTCTGCAGACCTATCTCAAAAAACAAGAAAAGATGGTAATAAATTATGTAACCCTACAACTCAAAGAGTTAGAAAGAGAACAACAAGAAAAGCCCTGCATAAGTAGAAGGAAGGAAATAATAAAGATAAGAGTGGAGATAAATGACATAGAGACTGGAAAAAAAAAAAAAAACCCCAAAAACCCAACAATACAAAAGATCAGCAAAAACCAAGAGTTGGTTCTATGAAAGGATGAACAAGATTGATGAACCTCTAGCCAGGCTTACCAAAAAGCCAAGAGAGAGGACCCAAATAAACAAAATCATAAATGAAAGAGGTGAAGTAACAACCGGTCCCACAGAAATACAAACGGTTATGAAAAAATACTATGAACAACCCTATTCCAACAAAATGGACAACCTAGATGAAATGGACATATTCTTAGAAAAATACAACATTGCAAAACTTAATCAAGAAGAATCAAAAAACCTGAATAGGCCAATAACTACTGAAGAAATTGAGGCAGCGATCAAAAATCTCCCAGTAAACAAAAGCCCTGGTCCAGACGGCTTTACAGAGGAGTTCTACCAAGCATTCCAAGAAGAACTAAAACCTATCCTCCTCAGACTGCTTCAAAAAATTCAAGACGAAGGCACTCTTCCAAGCTCTTCCTATGAAGCAGCATTACCCTAATTCCAAACCAGATAAAGACACCACAAAAAAAGAGAACTACAGCCGAATATCCTTGATGAACATAGATGCTAAAATCCTCAACAAAATTCTAGCAAATCGGATTCAACATTATATTAGAAAGATCATACACCATGACCAAGTGGGATTTATTCCAGGGATGCAAGGGTGGTGCAAATCAATAAATGTGATACATCACATAAACTGAGAGACAAAAATCACATAATCATATCAATCAATGCAGAAAAAGCATTTGACAAAATCCAACACCCTTTCTTGATAAAAACTCTCAGCAAAGTGGGAATAGAGGAATCATACCTCAACATAATAAAAGTCTTATATGACAAACCTACAGCTGACATCATACTCAATGGGCAAAAAATAAACTAATTTCCCCTAAGAATGGGATCAAGACAGGGATGCACACTTTCACCACTCCTGTTCGATATAGTACTGGAAGTGCTAGCCATAGTGGTCAGATAAGAAGAAGAAATAAAAGGCATCCAAATTGGAAAACAAGAAGTAAAATTGTCCTTATTTGCAGATGACATGATACTATACATAGAAAATCCCACAGACTCCATCAAAAAACTACTGGACCTAATAAGTGAATTTGGCAAAGTAGCAGGCTACAAAATTAACACCCAGAAATCTATGGCCTTTGTATACACTAATAATGAACTCACAGTAGAGAAGCAAAAAAAGAAAACAATCCCATTTACCATTGCACCAAAAAAATTAAGATACCTAGGTATAAATTTAAATAAGGATGTAAAAGACCTGTACTTGGAAAACTACAGGACATTGAAAAAGGAGATAGAGGAAGACATGAACAAATGGAAGAATATACCATGTTCATGGATTGGTAGAATCAACATCATTTTTATTGGTAGAATAAAAATCATACCGCCCAAAGCAATCTATAAATTCAATGCAATCCCCATTAAAATACCAATGGTATACTTCAAAGACCTAGAACATACTCTCCAAAATTTAATCTGGAATTAAAAAAAAACCCCAAATAGCTGCAGCAATTTTGAGAAAGAATAACAATGTAGGAGGGATCACAATACCAGATATCAAATACCAGATATACTACAAAGCCACTGTTCCAAAATCTGCCTGATACTGGCACCAGAACAGACATATAGACCAGTGGAACAGAACAGAGAAACCAGAAATCAACACAAGCCATATGTATAATGAATATTTGACAAAGGAGGCAAGAGCATACAATGGAGAGAAGACAGTCTCTTCAACAAATGGTGTTGGGAAAACTGGACAGACACTTGCAAAAAAAATTGAAACTAGATCACCAACTTACACCATACACAAAAACAAACTCAAAATGGCTAAAGGACTTGAATGTAAGAAGGAAAACCATAAAAATCCTACAAGACTCCACAGACAGCAGAATTGCAGACATATGTCGTAGCAATATCTTTACAGACACAGATGTTAGGGCAAGAGAGACTACGGAGAAAATAAACAAATGGGACTACATCAAAATAAAAAGCTTCTGCACAGTAAAAACAAAAAACAAAGAAACAAAGAAACAAAGAAACAAAGAAACAAAGAAACAAAGAAACAAACAGCAACAAAACAACAAGAAAGCCCACTGCATGGGAAAACATATTTGCCAATGATATCTCTGGTAAGTGTTTAATATCCAACATCTACAGAGAGCTCATACAACTTAACAAAAGGTAGATAAACAATCCAATCAAAAAATGGGCAAAGGACCTAAATAGACACTTTTTGAAAGAGGGCATTCAGAAAGCCAAGAGACATATGAAAACATGCTCAAAGTCACTAATCGTCTGAGAGATGCAAATCAAAATGACAATGAGGTACCATCTCACACCTGTCAGAATGGCTATCATCAACAAATCAACAAAAGACAAGTGCTGGAGAGGATGTGGAGAAAAAGGAGCCCTCCTGCACTGCTGGTGGGAATGCAGACTGGTGCAGCCACTATGGAAGACAGTATGGAGTTTCCTCAAAAACTTAAAAATGGAACTCCCATTTGACCCAGTATTCCCACTTCTAGGACTATATCCCAAGAAACCAGAAACACCAATCAGAAAGGATATATGCACCCATATGTTCATAGCAGCACAACTCTCCATAGCGAAGATTTGGGAACAGCCTAAATGCTCAGCAGCAGATGAATGGATTAGAAAACTGTGGTACATCTACACAATGGAATACTGTGCTGCTGTAAAAAAGAAGGAATTCTTACCATTTGCAACATCATGGATGGACCTGGAGAGCATTATGCTAAGTGAAATAAGCCAGTCAATGAAAGAAAAATACCACATGATCTCACTCATCTATTTATATAAAAACCCTGGGTGTAACGTCACGTCTGAAGCTGGACCAACTGAAAGGAAGTCAGTCCTGCAGAGGTTGTCTTGGAAATGGTTGCGCCCTCCCCCAGCTGTTTCCTGGAGGGCCAGGTTTCAGGCAGGAACCTGCCCTTGGAGCGTGGAAGTACTGAGTCCTGGGTTGCCTTTCCAAGGGCTGTACCCTCCCTGAGCTATTTCCCGAGAGGCCTGAGGGAAGGACCCACCCTCAGAGCACTAGGAGTGCCCAGCACTAGTCAGTCCTGGGTTGCTGAGGCAGAAGCCACGGTGTGGTAGAACTCTGGGTCTGGCCCAACACGGGACGAGGCTGGCCTTCAAACCAGACCCTGACAGTAGGGAGGAGGCAGCTCCATTCCTCACAGAATCCGCTGTTGGATAGCTTGCTGTCAGTGGCCTGCCAGCCAGGAACCCCATTCACCTGCACCCCAGACCCTGACAGGAGGGAGGAGGGAGCTCCATTCTTCATGGAATCGACAGGTGGCTAGCTTGCTGTCAGGGACCTGCCAGCTCGGAATCCTATTCACCTGCATATCTGTATAAAGTTTTAATACATTATATTAGAGGTCGTGGTGGTATTGTTTTACTCACAGCACCTACAGGAATTGCTGCACATTTACTTCTCGGTGGAAGCACCTTTCATTCCCAATATAAATTACCCATTCCACTAAATGAAACTTTAATTTCTAGACTCGATATAAACAGTGAAATTGCTAAAACTATTTTAAAAGCCCAACATCTCATTATTGATGAATGCACCATGGCATCTAGTCATGCTATAAATGCCATAAACAGATTACTAAGAGAAATTTGAATGTTGTATTTGGTGGGAAAGTTCTCCTTCTTGGAGGGGATTTTTGACAATGTCTCAGTATTGTACCGCATGCTATGTGATCGGCCATAGTACAAACGAGTTTAAAGTACTGTAGTGTTTGGGGATGTTTCAGAAAGTTGTCTCTTACAACAAATATGAGATCAGAGGATTCTGCTTATAGTGGATGGTTAGTAAAACTTGGAGATGGCAAACTTAATAGCAGTTTTCATTTAGGAATGGATATTATTGAAATCCCCTGTGAAATGATTTGTAATGGATCTATTATTGAAGCTACCTTTGGAAACTATATCTATAGATAATATTAAAAATATATCTAAACGTGCAATTCTTTGTCCAAAAATGAGCACGTTCAAAAATTAAATGAAGAAATTTCGGATATACTCAATGGAGATTTTCACACATATTTGAGTGACAATTCCATTGATTCAACAGGTGATGCTGAAAAGGAAAATTTTCCCATCGAATTTCTTAATAGTATTACTCTTTCAGGAATGCTGTTTCATAAATTAAAATTGAAAGTGGGTGCAATCATCATGCTATTGAGAAATCTCAATAGTAAATGGGGTCTTTGTAATGGTACCAGATTTATTATCAAAAGATTACAACCTAACACTATCGAAGCTGAAGTATTAACAGGATCTGCAGAGGGAGAGGTTGTTCTGATTCCAAGAATTAATTTGTCCCCATCTGACACTGGCCTCCCATTTAAATTGATTCAACGATGGTTTACCATGATGCCAGCATTTGTGATGACTATTAATAAATCACAAGAACAAACTCTAGACAGAGTAGGCATGTTCCTACCTGAACCCACACAAGGTCAGTTATATGTTGCTTTCTCTCGAGTTTGAAGAGCATGTGACGTTAAAGTTCTAAATACTTCATCACAAGGGACATTAGTCAAGCACTCTGAAAGTGTTTTCACTCTTATTGTGGTGTACAGGGAGATATTAGAATAAGTTTAATCACTTTATCAGTCATTGTTTGCATCACTGTTGTTTTTATATCATGTTTCTGTTGTTTCGACATAATGTTTTTGTTGTTTTCATATCATGTTTTTGTTGTTTTTATATCATGCCTCTGTTGTTATATTCTTTTGTTACTGTTTATTTATTAATAAATTTATATAGTATTTTCATATACATTTTACTAATTTCCTTTCATCTCTCACACTTCTATTATAGAGAAAGGGCAAATAGCAATATTAAAATATTTCCTATACTTAGTTCCCTTTTAACGTGCACGAATTTTGTGCACCGGGCTACTAGTTAGGCTTATAAAGGCAAAACTCGCAAAGGCAGTAATTACATCCCTAGAGTTGGAATGAGAAGCTAGTTTTGCAAAAGCAGTTTGTTACAGAAGCTAAATTAAGCAAGTTAGTTATCTCTAAAGATTAATTATAGTTTTAGTTCTTGGAGCCACTGAGTCAATGGTAAACATTCCTGGAGCCACTGAGTCAATAGAAAAGGGACTAAAGGGATTAAAGCAATTAAAGCAATTTTTGTGGTTCTGGTTCTCAGGCACAGGAGAATAACCTTTGTAAAACCATAATGTGGGCTGGCAACATAATGGGGTGATTTATGTGAGTTTCCAGGTCTCAATCTGGAAACTGAGGTAACTGCCCTATTGTTAAAGCAAGCAGGTGTGTACAGAAGCCAGGATAGCAGGGTTAAAATTCAAACAGCAGTTTTTACCCGAGATGAATGTTACTATGCTTCATTGCTTCACTGGCATGGGGTTGGGAACCTTTGCTCCTCATGGGGGACCTTTGCAGCTACATATCTCTCCAGATTCTCAACTGCCGCACATGGGTATGGAACCAGCCCTTTGTGCATCTCTGCTTTTCTTACCAGTCTCCTTCTGTAAATCCTTGGTTATAAGACTTCTGTTCAGCTGGTCTTCAGTTGGGTATTCAGGTCGATTGATCTATAATTTAGTTATAAATCTGGTTTAGTACTGGGGGAGATGAGTGTAATAGCCACTACTCTGCAGCCACCTTAGATTCACTATACATTCTTAAGATCTAGTTAATTATCCCCATTACACGAAAACTTTAATAAATGTTTATGGATTTATTTCAAATTAAGGTAAAGAAAACAAGTAAGGAGCACAACATGAGTCTTACCAAAGTATTTTAAGGTATTAATTTTCATAAAATGATATTTTAAAAGTAATTTGGTTCATTTATTATCCCCATGCAATCTAGTTAGTTACTTTGTTTTCTGTCTGCATTTCCTTCATCAGGAAACATGGAGTGAATGGTGCTGGGGGTTGTGTGACTACTGAGTTAGCTGGTCTGAAGTCTTCTATATTGATGATTTTAGCCCACTAGGGGGCACTCTAGGCTTTTCATTAATGACTTATGGTCCCAGCAGGTTGAACAGTTAAGAGAAGAGGAAAATGAGCATATGAGCCAGTCAAATTATAGACAGCAAAGAGGATGAGTGGGGAGGAGGAAGAGACAGTGTTTGTGTGAAGTTCATCTTAGTTTTTCAGCTCTGCCACTTTATGTAAACATCAGAGAGCTGGAGTCCCTACTTTATAAATCCATTGGGATTCTCTGAGCAGAAATACAGGAGTAAGAATGTTACTGGTCATTGTGAGCATGGAAGCTCAACAGTAAATATCTCTGTAACCTGTTTTCATTTTTTAATTGTTAGGATTAATGTCCCAAAACCCACTAACCTGGAGAAGTATTGCATCATCAAATATACGACCTTTTTATATATCTCCATGAAAGTAAGTGCAACAAGAATTAAGAGAAGAAGATAGAGGAAAAAATGATGAACAAAAATAGCAGAAAAGGGAGAGGAAAATATTTAATTAATCAGTAAAGTGTGGTTGGATCAGAGTCATCTATGTGGTTCAACAGTGCCGGGAGCCGGTCCATCCTTGCTGTTTCAAGGGACCTGGCATATATGGCATACTGTTCTTAATATGTTTGCTCACCTTCTTGGCACTATGTGTTTTAACCAAGGTCTCTGAGAAAGGTTGTTTCCCCAGGTAGGGATTTTCCCCTGAAGTTAGGGAGGGAATAAAACCTCTTAACTAAGTGCCAGGTGGGTAATTAATCACTTTAACTACGAACAATCATGCTTAAGCTACTTAATCTTTACTCCCTGGAATGGAGATAAGAAACGCCCTAACCTTTGTAATAGAGATTGATAGGATTGAATCAACTGGTATAAATACAGATGTAACAAGACAGCAAGAGTCAGAACTTAGAATACAGAACTAAGAACACAGAACTAAGAAGACAGAACCTAGAGACAGAAGAACTTCGCTGGAGAGAACATGGCAAAAGATCCTGGACTGAACCTGACTACAGAAATTGGCAAGAGAACCTGACTAGAACCTGGTGACTGAACCTGGCTGGAGACAGAACCTGGCTGGAGAACCTGCTGGGGTTGGACCCCGGCACAACAGGGTGCTCAAGAGTTGGACAGGAGAAGGGGAGAGGTGGAAATTAAGTCAGAGTGGACATCACAAACATATCTAATTTATCACAAAGCCAATTGGACTTATTTTTTAGGTTGATGGTGACTATATGTTTTGTTTTCTAGAACTCTCCTGATTTCAAGAAAATCCTTTACTTTTGCAATACACAGTAAATGCTGAGATAGTATCCTTTATCAGAATTTTCATATAACTGAATTCTCTAATTCTTTGTCAAACTATGCAATTTGGAAACGAGGTAACTCTTCCTAGGACTCTTCAAGGTTATTTTTAACCTACTGAGAAATTGATTATATCAGAAACATCATACCCTCTTCCGCAAACACTAACCACAAACTTATCATACATAAGTGTTTTAAGGGAACAAAAAGTTTTATATCTTCATAAATTGTACATATTGCCTCTTAACCTCATGCACTATTTGTACACAGAATTTTGGAGAGATGACTGTGCCATCTCACTGGGCCAATGTGGGTGGAGTTTGCTGTTCAGATGAATGACAGAGCTGAGAGGTGATCGGTCCTCAGTGAGTCTGGTGAACACACTGAGTGCAGGAACAACATTTGCCTTGGTCCAGGACCCTGCACCCTCCAGATCAGGGGCAAAGGCACCACAGCAACTTGGCAAGACGTCATGGAGAGACACCTGGGGGCTCTGCTGGGGCTTCTGTGGGCCCAGGTTTGCTGTGAGTTCGGGTGTCCCAGATGGGGAGCTGGGGAGTGTTCCACAGCTGACAGTGGGGGCTGGGGGAAGGAAGAGCTGACACAGAAGCTCCTAGACAGTCCCATTTGGGTGTTTCTTGAGATATTTTACAGATCTAGAAACTGCATCATTCATCCCAGTGACATTATTTGTGTTTGTTTTTCTCTTTCCAAGCAGGGGTGAGAGGGATGAATGTGCAGCAGAGTCCTTCAGTCCTGAGCCTCCAGGAGGGAACCAGCTCTACTCTGAGGTGCAATTTTTCTAGTACTATGTATAAAGTGCAGTGGTTCCGACAGAATCCTGGGGGCGGCCTCATCATTCTATTTTACATGAGTTCAGGGACAAAGCACAATGGAAGATTAAGCTCCACAGTGGATTCTGTGAACCTGTACAGTACCCTGAGCATCACAGCCTCCCAACTGGAGGACTCAGCCACCTACCTCTGTGCAGCGGATGCACAGTGCTGCCAGGTGATCTGCAGCCTGTACCCAAACTGCAGCTGGGCCTGCAGCACCACCCCTTCCACGGGCAGGCATGTTGCCCCCACATTAGGCTTTGCACATCTTTGGGTTTTCAAATGTATGTTCCAAAACTTGTTTCTGTCCTAAAATAATACTCTTCAGCTCTGTCATTCACCTTTTTTTTTTTTTTGGCCTTATTTCTTCCCTGAAATCACTTTATAGGTAAAAAGCTCTAATATGGAACCACTAAAACAACTGATAAAGATATCAGTATCTAATTTCCTGTCAAAGCAGGTCCCCTTGCAAGCAGCACAGAAATGACATACAAATTAGTCTGCTGGAAAAGGTTTTGAAAAATACATGGTGGTGAATAAGCAGAAGAATATGAGTCAGTTCTTCAGTTAACTGCAGGTGGTTCTACTTTTAAGGCAAAAGGAAGGAGCCCGTGTAATGGTTTTTAAAGTTTTTATTAGACTTATTCTCCCAGAAATACCAAATATAAGAAAAATAATTTTATTGAATGATGTTCACTCAATCTAGATTATTACATATATTATCTATTTCAGTACTGAATAACACTGTAAATAAATACTCTCATTTCACACATGGATAAAGTGAGGGTTGTAGTGGATAAGTGACTGGTTTGAACTCAAATTATTAATAAATTTTTGAAGCTGGTACAACATGAGCGGTTATAATTTGTGCAACCTGTTATAGAACACTCTATTGCATCAATTATTTTGATCAATAAATTTGTACAGTGTGTTTATGTACATTACTAACAAAAGTATCCATTTAGGTCATTTCTTTTAATCTTCATCTGAGGACATGTTTTTATTCTCAGAAAGAGAGGAAAGGAGAGAGAAACATCAATGTGAGAGAGAAATATAATCAGTTGCCTCCCATATGTACCCTGACCTGGGATCGAACCTGCATCCTTTTGGTTTATGGGATGATGCTCCAACCAATTGAGCCACCTGGTCAGGGCAGTTTATTTCTTGTTTTTAATTACTCTTCTCAAGGTGACATTAGTTATTCACATTATATAAATTTTAGGTGTACAATTTTATAATAAAGTAGAGTCTTAGTGCATGAAATTCATGCATGGGGGTGCGGTCCCTCAGCCTGGCCTGCACCCTCTCACAATCCGGAACCCCTCAGAGGATGTCTGACTGCCTGTTTAGGCCCGATCCCACAGCAATCCCTAAACTGGCAGTCAGATATCCCTCTTGCCTGCTTGCCTGCCTGATCGCCCCTAACCACTCTGCCTGTCTATGTCATTGCCCCTAATCACTTCCTGCCTGTCTGATCGCCCATAACCACTCTGCCTGCCTGCCTGATGGCTCCTATTAACTCCCTGCCTGCCTGATCACCCCTAGGTGCTTGCCTGTCTGCCTGATCACCCCTAACAGTGTCTGCCTGCCTGCCTGATCACCCCTAACCACTTGCCTGCCTGATTACCCCTAACTGCTCACCTGCCTGCCTAATTGCCCCTGACTGCTCTCCTGCCTGCTTGATCACCCCTAACTGTCTCTGCCTGCCTGCCTGATTGCCCCTAAACACTGGCCTGCCTGCCTGATCACCCCTTACTGCTTGCCTACCTGCCTCATTGCCCCTATCCACCTCTGCCTCACCCCCCCCCCCCCTGCGGCTTCATCCGGAAGGTTGTCCGGAAGGACGTCCAGAATGACGTCCAGTAGGTTATTTGGCTGTCCGGTCTAATTAGCATTTTATGCTTTTATTATTAAAGATTATATATATATATATATATATATATATATATATATATATATATATATTCCAGCATATTAGCCATGGTGGTAGGGTACCTTTGATAAATATCTGCTTCAAGAAAGCCTAAGAATTACAATTGGGGGGAAAAACTGTCCTCAAAAAGGTTCCTGCCATTTTTTAGCAATTCAGGTTGTATTGCCTGCCTGTGTAAGACTCACTTTTAATCATGTTCACATCATTGGTCCCCCGTAGGTTTGTATCATCTGTATATTGCATTGTGTTATAAACTTCCAAAGCCTAATCTTCCTTCAACATCATATATTTGACTCCTTTACCCTCTTCATCCTCCCCACTCCCCATTTCCCTCTGGTCACTACCATACTGTTGTCTATTATATTGTGGTTTGCTTTATTTGTTGTTTTCTGTTTTATGTCCCACATATGAGTGAAGTCATATGGTTGTTGTCCTTTTCTGTCTGACTCAACTCATCTACATATATAAAAATCCAGCAACCAGACGCTGTAATGACTGGAATGACTGGTTGCCATGACACCCACTGTGGTCAGCAAACTGGCCCGATTATGGGTGGGCCTGGGGGCCAACCTCTGGTGGCCCCTCCCCCATCTGGCCCCTCCCCAATTTCCCCTACTTTAATTGGGGGTGGGGCCATCTGGCTAGCTTCCTGCAGGCCCTCCCCCCACTGGCCCCACCCCTAATGGGGCCCCAACACTGTGATCACCCTCAGCCCCTCCCCTGGCTCACCCCATCCCCAATTGCCCCCTTACCCCAATAGGGGGTGAGGACAGATCTTCAACCATCTGTGGCCCCTCTCCCTGGCCAGCCCCACCCCTGATGGGTCCCCAACATGCCATCGACCCACGGCCCCTCCCCTGAGCCAGCTTCACCCCCGATCCGTCCTCCCACTCTGATCAGGATCAGGGCCAGCTGACCAACTGCCCTTGGCCCCTCCCTGTGGCTGGCCCCACCCCCCGATCGCCCCCCACACCATTCGGGGGCAGGGCAGGCCAGTCAACACCCATGGCCCCTCCCCCTGGCCACTGGCCCCTAATTAGCCCCCCAACACCATTCGGGGGCTGGGCTTGCTGGCCCACTGCCCACAGCCCCTCCCCACAGCTGGCCCCACTCTCAATCAGCCCCCCACACCGCAATCAGGGGTGGGTCCCACTGGCTAATCGCCTGTGGAACCCCCTCTGGCCAGCCTTGCCCTGATTAGGCCCTGATTGGGGCTGGCTGGCTGGCCAATTTCCTGCCATCTCCTCCCAACAGGGCCAGCCCAATCCATCCTGATTGGGGCCAGGCAGGCCAGAGACCACCCACGCATGAATTTGTGCACTGAGCCTCTAGTTTAGAACGATACTGTCACCATCCATCTGTGTTGTCCCATATGGCAGTATTTCATCATTTCTATGGCCCCAAAGCATTTCACTGTACATGATTACCACAAATTCTTTCTCCAATCACCCATCAAAGGAACTTAGGTTGTTTTCATGTCTTGGCTATTGTGAGTAATGCTGAAGTGAACATAGGGGTACATGCCTGTTTATGAAAAAATATTTTAAGAAATTTCAGGTAGTTACCCGGAAGAGGGATTCCTAGGTCTTATGTTAGCTCTGTTCTAAATACTTTGTGGAGTCTTCATAATGTTTTCTATAGAGGCTGCATCAATTTATATCCCCAGCAGCAGTGTACAAGGGTTCCATTTAGGGCATTTCTAAGCAGCTCCTTGTATAGAAGATCTTATGGAAAGATCAAAATGGAAATTTTCATTTTGTTTTATTAAAATACATCACCAATTCTTGCATTGTGGATAAAATTTTACTCATAATTTTGCTACAGCACTCACATTTTGGGAAAGGGAGCAGAAAGCTTGCAGGATTAAACTAAAATATCCCTTATCTGTTACAGCCAGTGATAAAGACTTCTGGCCACCAAACCTGAAGTTTAAACTTGCATGTGGAATAATTCAATGCAAATTGAATTTCAAACTGTACCATCTGGCATAGATAGGAATGACTGGGACCCTGAAAATTAACATGAAGATGTAAGGGCAGACTTCAGTGAAGCTGGAAACTGTGACCCATGTGGTAGCAGAAGGGACCCTGCCCTTGGTTTAAGGCTCTGTTATCACTGTCTTGAAATTCTTAATAATTTTATCTTTGTACTGGTGCTTTTAAAGTTCCATCCACATATGGGATGGAAAAGGTGTGTGAGCAAAGGAGATACATGGGGCAGCAGGACACAAGTCACAGCAGGGAGTGTCTGAGCTAAGCAGTTGTCAGAGCCACCTGTTTGGCCTCTGCATGCTCTCACCATCCGGGGCTTTGACATGCAGCAAAGGGGAGCAGTAAACTTTGTTGGTCAATGACTACAAAATGAAAGTGTATACATGGAGGGAAGGTGGGGAGGGTGACTAGGAGGTAATCAATCAAAGACCTTGTATGTATATACACGCATAAACCATGGACACAAACAATAAGGTGCTGAAGGCCTGGGGCAGGGGGCAGTGGCTGGATGGAGGAGGTCAATGGGGAAAAAAGAGGACATATGCAAAACTTTCAACAAAAAGAATTATTTTTGAAAAAGTGTATATAAGGACACTTCAATAAAGCATTTTGGAAGTTCCTTACAACACTGAGTACAGTCTTACCATATAACCCATTAATGGTGTTCCTGGGTTTTACCCAAAGGAGTTGAAAAGTTATGTCCACACAAAAACTTACCCATCAGTGTTTTTAGCCCTTTATTCTAAGTTGCCAAAACTTGACAGCCTCCAATATGTCCATCAATAGATGAATGGGTAAATGAATGGTGGTCCATCCAAAAGAAATGAACTATCAAGCCATGAAAAAACAAGGAAAAGTAAAATGTATACAGATAGTCCTCAGGTTACGTCGGACTCAATGTACATTGTTTAGTGGTTACGTCGCCATTGCCCATTTATTTATTTAAAAAAAAGTTCCATTATTTAGACGTATATACATATGTGCTTTATGTCTTTTATTATTTATTTAACACAAGTAAAGGTCAGAATTGTTATCTTTCTTTTAAATTTTTTTACTGTTTCACTTCATTTCTGCTGTGTATGTGCTCCATGTGAGTGACGTAGGTCCTTATGTAGGTGGGTTCTGACTTACGGTGAAAATTGCGTTATGTTGTGCCATAGGAATGGATCTCTAATGTAACCTGAGGACCTATTGTATTACTAAATAAAGAAGCCAACTGGAAAAGGCAATGTACTATATGATTTCAACCACATGACATTCTGGAAAAGTCAAAACTATGGTGACAGTAAAAAGACCAGTGGTTGCCAGGGGCTGAGGGAAGCTGGAGGGATGACTAGGCAGAGCACAGATAATATGCAGGTTGGTGAAATTAGTCTCTGTGATGCAATAATGATGGATACATGTAATTATACTCTAGAGGCCCAGTGCACGAAATGCGTGCACAGGTAGGGTCCCTAGTGGCTGCAAGCTACTAGTGGGGGCCTCCCTTCCCCCAGTTTGCCAGTGGGACAGCCCCCAGTTGAACTCCCAGTTGAATTCCATGTTGAGGGGATAATTTGCATATTAGGCTTTTATTATATAGGATTTGTGTAAATCCACAGAAGGTACAACACAAAGAGTAAACCCCATGATGGTACACTATGAACTTTGGTGATCATAATGCGTCAATGTAGGCTTATCAATTGTTAGAAATGTACCACTCTTGTGGGGAATTTCATAATGGGGGATGCTATATGTATGTGGGGGGAGGAGGTACATTGGAAAAATCTGTACCTTTTTCTTAATTTTTCTCTGACCCTAATGACTGGGGGAAGAAAAAAAAGTCTCCACCCACTGTTGGAAGCTTCTGCCCCAGCTTGCAGTTGTCCTATAGCAGAAGCTGCATCATACCTTTATCTGTGGCCTTCCCTTAGGTCTTAAGGATCCTGACACTTTACTGTGGACATCGGACTTGGTGGAACCGCAATCATGATGGTGGGAAGAGCAGCAAGATGCTGTAGCACATCGACTACCGCATGCACTGCAACCTGCAGGACAGATGCATCTTCATCAGCACCTTTAAGGCCTTTGACAAGCACATGAACTTGATCCTCTGTAATTGTGATGAGTTCAGGAAGATCCAGCCAAAGAATGCGAAGCAGCGCAAGAGAGAAGAGAAGCGGGTTTTGGGTCTGGTGTTGCTGCGCGGGAGAACCTGACGTCCATGGCTGTGGAGGAATCTCCCCGCAAAGATACTAGGATCGCTCCTGTACCCCTTGCAGGAGCTGCAGCAGGCCCTGGGGTTGGCAGGGGGGCTGACAGAGGAGTACCAGGTGGTGCTCCTATTCTGCAGGCTCCTGCGGGATTAGCAGGCCCTGTCCGCGGGTTTTGGGGAACCTCCCACAGGTAAGGGTTCCACAGGGACGAAGCCCAGTTGCAGCTTCCCTGTTGAGGCCACTGCCAGCATTGCTGGAGCCCCAACTCAGTAGCACCAGGTTGAGCAGCTCCCTCCTGCAGGCATTATGACTCCTCCACCTGGTATGAGACCACCCATGGGCCCACCAATTGGGCTTCTCCCAACTCAAGGGACACCGATAGGCATGCCTCCTCCATGAATGAGGCCCCCTCCTCTCTTTCCCCTCTTTGCCTCCTCCCCCCCATCAGAGGTCCATCTCCCCCAGGAATGCATCCACCAAGACCCTAGGATACTGTTGTCCTTAGCCTCTCTTTTCCTGCAATGCATCTCCTGAAACTGTGTAGAGTGTTTGTGAGCTTCTGTCCTCTCTTTGCTGCATTAATATTCGCTAATAAATGAATAGAGCAACAACAAACACCCCAAAACACATTAAACTCATACTTACATGAAACTGATTTGCATGAAGAGTTAAAGCATTTCAGAAAACTGGACCCACTAAAAACATTACCTAATGGCACCTTTTCCATTCTTTATTTTATTTTTAATTGAATTTATTGGGGTTACATTGGTCAAAAAAAGTATATAGGTTTTAAGTGTACAGTTCTACAATGCATCATCTGCACATTGCATTATGACTTATCATCCAAAGCCTAGTCTCCTTCCATCACCGTTTATCTCCCCATTTACTGTATTCCACCTGCTCCCAACCCTCATCCCTCTGGTAATTACTGTACTGTTGTCTGTGTCCTGAGATTTTTTTTTTCTTAATCCTTTCACCTGTTTCATCCAGTCCTCCTCCCCTCTGATAGCTGTCTGTCTGTTTTCTGTATCTATGAGTCTGCTTCTATTTTGTTTGTTTATTTTGTTCACTAGATTCCACATATAAGTGAAATCATATGGTATTTGTCTTTCTTTGACTATCTTATTTCACTTAGCATAATACTCTCTAGGTCCATCTAGACTGTTGCAATGGTAAGATTTCCTTCTTTATGGCTGAGTAATATATATATATATATACCACAGCTTTTGTATCCACTCATTTACTGATGGGCACTTAGGCTACTTCCAAATATTAGCTATTGTAAATAACACTGTAATGAACATAGGGTGCATATATTCTTTCAAGTCAGTGTTTTGGGTTTCTTTGGTTATATTCCAAGAAGTGGAATCACTGGGTCATAATGTAGTCCCATTTTTAAATTTTTGAGGAAGCTCCATACTGTTTTCCAAAGTGGCTGCACCAATCTGCATTCCCAGAAACAGTGCATGATGGTTCCCTTTTCTCTACATCATTGCCAACACTTGTCAGCTGTAGGTTTATTGATGATAGCCATTTTGACAGATGTGAGACCATAAAAATTCTAGAAGAAAACACAAGCAGTAAAATCACAGACATTTCTTGCAGCCATATTTTCTAACTGATATAGTTCCTTGGGCAAGGGAAACAAAAGAAAAATAAATAAAGGAGACTACATCAAGCTAAAAAGTTTTTCCACAGCAAAGAAAACCATCAGCAAAATGAAAAGACAACACATTTAATGAGAGAACATGTTCACCATGATACATATGATAAGGCCTGGCTGGGAATTTTGAACAGACAAATTAACTTTGCAAAGAAAAATGGCAGATGGCATAATGCAATTGGGTTGTTTTAGAAAGTGTTTATTGCTTTGCATATTAATAAGCTCATTCTCCTCCTCTAGGTTGTCCTAGTTGTGGATGTTTAAAAAAAATTTTTTTCCCTACAGGTTCTATGTGATATGTTATAGATATACACAGAAGAAATAAGTTTCCAGAAGAACATCCTGTTTACCCCTGATTAGCCATGAAACCACATTTTTCTCACTGTGTGTGAAGATTTTTACACTTGGTGTTAAAGTCCCATCTTACTATGGATATCTAGATCCATCACTGATCTTATAGGAGAAATGAAAACACAAATAGAAACTTACCCTGAGGATCTTGTCTGTCACTGAACAGGCCCCAGTGTTGGTTAGGGGAAACCCCAGACTCACTCGGTTAAATGTGAATGTGAAAATCGTCTTAGGGTTCCATGATGCAGTACAATTTCTCAACACTCACACACCCTCTGCATTACATGCAACCAGTCTTCAATAAATATTTCTCTGTTAAATAGCATGAAAGGAATCTCAGAGTTTTAAGAGCCCTTAAATATCTGCTAGTCCAACCTGATTTTATAACAAAAACTAAATCTAAGATGCCAATAGAAAACAATTAGATATTACATGAACTGGGAATAGAAGGAAATTGGACTTTCTCATTTTCTCTTCAGCAATATTTTCCTTGCTTCCTTCTTAAAGTATTATATTTCTGAGCAAAAAGGAACTGTCTAATGTAAGCCCAGCTACTGCTGTCTGGTTCTGGAAAGGCCATGATCAATCATTTGGCCATTGGAATAGAGAATTCCAATTATTGTAAACATTTGACACATTGGACAGGAAAGGAGACTAAAGTTGAACCACTGTTACTGTATCAGTAACAGACCTTCACTCACTGGCTTCTGTAAGAGGAAGCCAAAGGTGATGGTGCCATCCTCAACACACACAGATGTATTTCTAAGAACTTTCCTGGAAGTAGTTAATATATTTGTTATCCCAAGTGAACATTCTTTGAAGACAGAATATGAGTATAATGAACACAACTCACATATTGTCAACAAAAACGATAGTTGGAATTTGAAAATTCAGGTAGGCGGCAGTTCATGAAGGTGCCAGGTAAAGGTTTTTCAGGCCAACATTTTGGTGATGGGTAAAACAGTATTCTATGGATTAACCATGGAGCTGATAATTTTGTCCCAGGCCTCAGATATATCTGTGCTACAATTCACACATGAAACACTTGTTTTCATATGAATGGTCATATTTACACCATCACCATCAGATCTGTATGCCATAACTATGAAAAGGACAAATATTGACTTTACGTCTCCAAAAAGAAGGAAATGTGCCCAGAGAAAGATTTGAGAAATTTTATCTTATGGAGAATAAAAGACCCTCAAAATCCAGAAGTGTTACATACTTAAAAACACACATTTTACAGATACATTTATATTTATATATTCAGTTGATTTTTTTTTTTTTACCATAGCTGTCTTTAAATCTTTAAGGGTCTGAGAGGTGGAAGAGAGATCAGATTTATTCTTTGTAATCTCAGAAGAACAGTGAGTTCAAATAATCAGAAAGGAGCTCCCACTTCTGGATGTGAGGTAGTCTTGGTTTCTCAGGGACCATTTAGGGTCAGTTCCTGTTTGTACTGTTTCCTTACCAGACACGGGCAATCAAGAAGTAAAAGTGGGTAAGAAAGGGTTTTTGGCAGAGAAAGATAATTCTGGAAACTCACAGGACTGAAGGACTTTATCAACGTCTTAGGGAAAGAACAGTGTAGTGGAGTTTGTGAGAAAAATGAGAGAGTGTGGAATCTGAGACAGCGATGGCCAGAGAGGCAGGATCCATGCCAGGAGAACTGGATTATACTTTAGATAAAATTCTACTAAGGATATGAGTTAGTAATTGTATTTTAGGACAGGTTATCCATCTTGATAAGAAAATTAAATCATGCCAAGAATAAACTTACATGTAGTTTTATTTTCTCAGAAGCTGTACTTTATTTTTTTAATACTTTGAGGAATATAAGACACACAGCATTAAAATAGATTTCTTATAAAATTTATTTATTGATTTGAGAGAGAGAGAGAAACATTGATTTGTTGTCCCACTTACTTATGCATTCATTGGTTGGTTTTTGCATGTGACCTGCCCAGGGATCAGACTCACAATGTTGGTTACTGAGTTAAAGCTCTAACCAACTGAGCTACTCAGCCAGGGCCTCGAATAGGTTTCCTAATGTGTGTCAGATTTCTCACTGCAATTTAAGCCAACCTGTGGGTCAAATTGTTTCCTATGGTTGAAATATTAATAACGCATGGAAGATATCCCCTGCTCCCTTATCAAGGAGATTCAATCCTTTACTTTTAATCACAATCGTCTTAATTGAGGAAAGATTCCTATATTCACTTTGGTACTATCAGTTCTCTGGGAATAGCAAGGTCACAGGCAAAATCAGCTTAGAGGAGCAGGCTTTGAGATAGAAGGTACTTGAAATATCCAATGATCTTCTCCCTCAAACTCTAATCGTTTCCTTACATGTTCCTTTTAGAAAGAGCTTTTCTTCATAGAAGAGAAATGAGGCTGGAAGGTTTAGCTAAAGAGGAAGGGATTTTAAATTTAAAAATTTTTTGAATTTCAGATTGTATTCAATATTATTTTGTATTAGATTTAGAAGTATAGCACAGGGCTTAGGAAATTATATACTTTATAGAGTGTCTTTCATGCTGCTTCAAGGGCCCACCTGGTCCCACGCATAGTTATCACGATATTATTGACTATATTCTATATGCTGTAATCTACATTGTTGTGACTAATCTATAACTACCATTTTTATACTGCTTAACCCCTTCACCTTTTTCACCTAGCCTACAACTGTGTGTCTGAATCTATGGGTCTGTTTCTATTTTGTTTGTTTCTCTTGTTCATTAGATTCTACATGTAAGTGAAATCATATAGTATTTGTCTTTCTCTGTCTGACTTATTTCCCTTGGCATTATACACTCTAGGTCAGGGGTCCTCAAACTTTTTAAACAGGGGGCCAGTTCACTGTCCCTCAGACTGTTGGAGGGCTGGACTATAGTTTTAAAAAAACTATGAACAAATTCCTATGCACACTGCACATATATTATTTTGAAGTAAAAAAACAAAAACAAAACGGGAACAAATACAATATTTGTATTTGCATGTGGCCCGTGGGCCGTAGTTTGAGGACCCCTGCTCTAGGTCGATCCATACTGTCATAAAAGTAAGATTTAATTAATTTTTAAGGCTGAGTTGTTTTCCATTGTGTTTGTGTATGACAGCTTGAAGAGGAAGATTTTATATATATTTTTTTGCTTAAGAGAGTGAACCATTGAGTTTCCAGATTTCAAAGATATAAACCCAGGCCATTGTAGAATAAATACCAACAGCATCTGACTCTTTCCAAAATATTAACAATGACTCAGTAGTGTGCAGAGTTACAAACCTTGATCTCTATATTCTTCTGTATTCTCTGTTCTGACTTAATTTATTTGACCAATTGCTGTTTTGAGTCCCTCGAGGCACAGGGTAAGAGAATATTTAACAGCAAGCTCAGTAGTTGTGAATGTAACCACAAGATGGCAGTGCACCTGTGCTGATGCAGAACATGTGGAGGGCGCATTTTAGTGGATTCTGAATGAACAGGCTTTGGCAGAAGCACAGTCTTTTTCTTATTGGCTGGGTAGAATGTGAGAAACCCCTATGATGGTCAGAGGAAAAGAGGGGTAACTTGATAATAGCAGTAGCTCCCCTGGCTGTGATTGCAGGTCCACAATTGCTCCTGAGTAGGAAGAATGATGAAGACGTCCATTGGAGCTTTGTTCATGTTCTTGTGGCTGCAGCTGGACCGTGAGTTGAGGGTTTCTGGGAAACAATATATTAGTGGATATTCTTTAGAAGCAACACTGGCTTGTTTCAGGGTTCCTTAGTTACTGGATAAAAAGAAAATGATAAAGTTTCTTACATGAGAAAATAAAGAATTGTGATTAAAAAAAAAAGAAAATGATAAAGTTTAATGATCTGGTCACTGTTCTCCTTTCTCTGACTTTTTCTTTCTGCATAGGGGTCAGCCACGGAGAGAAAGTGGATCAGCATCCTTCTACCTTGAATATCCAGGAGGGAAACACTGCTGTTATCAACTGTTCTTATTCCAACAGTGGCTCTATCTACTTTCCTTGGTATAAGCAAGAACCTGGAAAAGGTCCCCAGTTCATTATAGACATTCGTTCAAATAAGGACAAAAACCAAGCTGAAAGACTCACTGTTTTCTTGAATAAGGCGGCCAAACATCTCTCCCTGCACATCACAGCCACCCAACCTGGAGACTCAGCTGTCTACTTCTGTGCAGCGAGTACACATTGCTTCCCAGGCACCTGCATCCTGTACACAAACCTGCGAGGGGGCAGCCCCCTCTGCCTGGGACAGACCTGCATTTGTCTTATTGCTTATTTGCAAGTGGAAAATAGTGTGTTGGTATAAAAACACTTAATAAGAGGTCAGTTTCAAGATGACCCAGAAAGGGTTATAACATATGGTTGGATGTTTGTTGCTTAATGGATTCTTGAAGTGAATTAGTAATGTTTAAGTTTGAAACTTAGGCTTTAAAGATGACTGTATATTTGCCATTCAAAATCCTGTCCTATAAGATACCCCTTAGCATTAATATAACAATGTTTATTATGATTGGTTTTAATTATTGTGTTTTGAAAACAGCATTTATTATTTTCTTCTGATTAAAATTATTACATGCCAATTATAGAAAATATGTGTAATAGAAAAAATGTGAACTTGATAATTATGTAAGCAGATAATATTGCCTAACAGGTTACATTTCCATCAATTTTTGGTGTAATTAGAATCATGATTTTTTACTGAATTGTATATCTTGAATTGAGCATTTCCATTTCATCAAGCCTTCTCTTGCAGCACCTGCTATTTAATAGTTCTGTGAGAAATTTTAGTAAATTACAGATTTATATTAATTTTCTTCTACATTTGTGGCAAAATGGGAGTTTTTTCAATGTGTTCTGACCACTTTATTATTAAAAAAATGTGACTTTTTTTCAGAGCCTGGTGATGGTATGTACTATTTGTGGGTTTGAGGAAATCAGGATAGACATGATTTAAGAAAGTGAGCTTCTGTTTAAACACACAAAGCAATTCTCTTTTACAAAATTCTGTACATATTTGTTCACATTTATGTTATTCTCATAGAATTTAAAAGATTGAGTTGTATATTATTCACTGCTATAGCTTCAGTACTCAGCACTAACTTTCCCACATAGTTGATAATCAGTAGATGTTTGTTAAAGATTGGTGAGTTCTGGTATTTACTCATATTTTTAATTTAAGCTTTGTGATAGAATTAAATTTATATGTTGATTTGTGAGGATCAGAACTCCTAATGTGTGTATTTGATGATTTCATTATGTAAGAAGATATAGTTTCTTTCTATCTATACATGTCTTTCTCAATAAAACTTTGTTATTTTAAGACAATTAAATCTATTCCTTGACTTGTAATTTTTTGCTCCCATTATGATTCAAATCTTTCTGGGCTATATAGGAAAATTTTTATAAGTATTTATTAGCTACCTTACTATTATTAGTGGAGTGCACAAAGGCATTAGATGAATGGATAATTTACAGATAGCTTGTGACAAATATCCTTGCCTCATCTTCATGTTTCGACTGAATAAACTTTACTAACCACAACCTTTTTCATTTTTTTAAAAAAAGTCAATTCTTTTAATGTTATGGATAAATAAATGGAATGAAAAATGTTGCATGAATCATTAATTTCCCAATTATCCCACCTGTGGCCCTGGGTAGGTTATTTTCAAGATCTCTTATATTCTCCCTAGCGAATTGGTGACTGGTATGGTGAGATAATTGCTCTTGGGAGAGTTACGGTTGTCCTTAATTAATTGTTTTTTTCTTATAAGGAAATGCATCACATTAAACCAGATGCATAACATGTGAACACGAAAGGCCAGTATTGTAGCCCAACACCTCAATGACTTCCATTATTTCCTCACTATAACCACGAGCTCCAGTCCAGTAAAAGCAAGGTGCCTGTTGATTGGTCCATTTCCTGGAAGACAGGGAGAGGGATGTATGATGCATGGCTTTTGTTTTATGGGTTTATTCTTCCTTAACCAAATTAGAAGTGAGGGAGAGAGGGCACAATTACTATGGACCTAACTGTTTTTATCACATATACATGGGAATTGCTTTATGAAAGAAGAAATCCTCTGGTCAGAGATGCAGGGTCAGTACATACTGAGGCTCATTCAGACTTTAAACCTTCACTGCAGCATCGGTTTCCTCCCTTTGCTGAACAATTCACTGCAAACATGATGGCCTTTTTCCATCCTGCAAAACCAGACTGTGTGCTGACAGCTTCCCTATTGCTTGCTTTCCCCCGGGTGGTGCTGACTGCTCAGATGGTGTGGCTTCACCCAGTCCCGCACAGTGGGGCCCTTTCTGAGCCCACAAACTAGCCATCTGTAGAGGCTGACTCTTGTTGCCTTCCTGTGTGCACTGGTAGCCGGCCACCAAGTGGAACGGTGTTTGGGTGAGGCACTGAGCATTGGGGGTGCTCATGGACCAGTTGTGGGAATCTGCAGGCAAGGTGTCCCCAGCATCTCGTGTGCAGGGTCCTGATGTTCTCTGTCTGTGCTGCAGTTAATGGGATCTGTGTCCCTTTAATGCCCACTGAGAGCCCTGGATGCTGTTCCAGGTGCTTCCCACTTCCCAGCTGGGCAGCTCACCTCAGTATATGGATGGGGCAAGAATGAGGCGAGTCTCTTTGGCAGCTTCCCCTAAAGTTGGGAGAGCAGGGCTCACTCACATAATCTCACTTTCCCCTGTGGGAAAAATCAAATGCCCAGAAGATTTCTATTGGCACTGCACCATGCTACACAGGGGAAGGCGTGACCAGCGAAAAATGAAATCGTTCCTCCTACCCTTTAATATGCTACCAATCTCAGATATTTTTGTTCTCAGAATGTTCTCACACAGTATAACTTCTGTGCTAGATTCCTGAACTTCTCCACAGGCACTCTACTTAGTGTATAATTGTGAAAATTGTTTGTTTGTTTTGGAGGGTAGAAGGGGGTAGGAAGATGGTAGAAAATTCCCATTTAACTATTTTGATTTCAATATTTAAAAAAATTTTAAATCCTCACCCCAGGATATGATTTTATTGATTTGAGAGAGATGGAGAGATAGATAGATAGAGAGAAACATCAACCAGTTACCTTCGTAGGGGCCCCAACTTGGATCAAACCTGCAACCTAGGAATGTGCCAGAGAGGAGGGTGGTTGCAGACCCAGGTGAAAAAAAAAAGAATGGATTAAGAAGTACAAATTGTCCCTAACCGGTTTTGCTCAGCGGATAGAGAGTAGGCCTGAGGACTGAAGGGTGCCAGGTTTGATTCTGGTCAAGGGCATGTACCCCGGTTGCGGGCACATCCCCAGTAGGGGGCATGCAAGAGGCAGCTGAATCAATGTTTCTCTCTCATCCATGTTTCTACTCTGTATCTCTCTCCCTCTCCCTTCCTCTCTGTAAAAAATCAATAAAATATATTAAAAAGAAGTACAAATTGATAGTTATAAAATAGTCATTAGGATGTAAAGTACAGCATAAAGAATATAGTAAAAAATATTGTAATAACTATGTATGGTATCAGGTTGGTACTGAAAATATCAGAGAGAACACTTTGTAAAGTATATGATTGTCTAACCACTACTATACACCTGAAATAAAAACAAAATAATATTGGACATAAAGGGTAATTGAAAAATAAAATTAAAAAAGAGTTGGTTAATGCAAAAGGCAGTGTGGGTTGGGTGAGACTCTCAGCCAGTGCATAGAAAGTTCGACGTGACCCACAGCAACGTCTGCACCAGAAACCCTGTTTCCTGTTCTGGGGCAGCAGCAGCACACAGCTCAGCATTTCTTCTCTCCGTCTGTCAGCACCTCACCTTGCAGAGCCCTAACACTGAAGAAGAAAAAGAAGATCTCTTCCACCAAGTGGGAGAACTTGAACATGTCGGTGTCCGGTCTTCTGAGGGTGGTCATAACTTCCATGTGGCTAGGTAAGGATGCCCCAGTGGGAATGGGTCTTCTGTGACATAACAAATGGGGGCGGGGGGGGGCAGTCAGTCTTTTATGAGTCCCCTGGGAAGGAAAGCTGGCTGAGATTAAAAATAATTCTTTCTGTGTGGTACATCTACACAATAGAAGACTACTCCACTATATAAAAGAACACACTTTTACCATTTGCAACAGCATGAATGGAACTGGAGAGCATTATGCTAAGTGAAATAAGCCAGTCAGAGAAAGATAAATATCACCTGATCTCACTCGTATGTGGGATATAATGATCAACAAAATTTGATGATCAAAAATAGATCTTGAGACAAATGGTAGGGGAGGTGTGTGTATGTGTGTGTGTGTGTGGGGGGCAGTTAGAAAGGACTTGTATGCATGCATATTAGCATAACCAATGGACACAGACACTGGGGCGGTGGGGGCTTGCCAGGGATGGGAATGGCTGGTGGGGGGTGGAGTGTGAGGGTTAATTGGTGAAAAAGGAGACATATATATATATATAAATATATTTTTTTTCTGTCCCACATCACTTATCCCATAAGCTTCTGTTTGTATTTTCTTCTTTCAGGGTTCAGTATTGCCCAGAAGGTAACTCAAGGCCAACAAGCAATACTGGTGCAGGAGAACGAGGCTGTGAGCCTGGATTGCACATATGACACCAGTGATACAAGTTATAGTCTATTCTGGTACAAGCAGCTCAGCAGTGGGGCGATGATTTTCCTCATTCGTCAGGACTCTTACAACCAGCAAAATGCCACAGGAGGCCGCTACTCACTGAATTTTCAGAAAGCAAAGAGTTCTGCCAACCTTGTCATCTCAGCTTCACAGCTGGAGGACTCAGCAGTGTATTTCTGTGCCCTGAGTGAGCCCACAGTGAGAGGCGTGTTAGAAGGAGGCGTACCAAAACCCAGGACTCTGCTTCATGCATCCACCTGCTGTAGGGACCAAGGCGGGGAATTGTAATCACAGACAGGAAGCAACAAGGGCTGTGACAGCACAGGTGTAGGTAGGGTTAGAGGGAAAACACTCTATGAAAATACCTCTCTAGGTTCATGGAACATGTGTAGAGTTATCATTCATCAAAAACATCCATATCTTTGAAAATTTGGGTTTAAATTGTTTATTGGATATAAAGAAGAGCCGCAATAAATAACTTACCTTTGGTGACAGATTGAGCTAGAAGAATTGACTAAGGAAATTCAGAAACATCTGACTCAAATCAGTAAAACTATGTAAAATTGTCAGATTTTCCCTATCAGTTTGTTCAATAAATATTTATTGAGTATATTTTCTTTTAAAGGCATTGTTTTTAATAACTAAGGCTATGAAATTTTTCTGTTTTTCTCTTTTTTACGTTATGGTCTTTTATATTGTTTACTGAGTTAGTTTAAGTTATATTTGTTAGCTGAGGTAAGGTACCCTCATTTACTTTCTAAGGTGCCTACTATGTGACAAACTTTGTGTTCTTCCATCTTATTAATACTCTAGCATGGAAGAGCTCATTTCAGATTTACCTGTCTTCCAGCGGTCTTACTCATAAAATGATCAATAATTAGTGGCTCTAGGGAAACCTTGTGAAGAAGCAGACTGTGAATTATTTTTTTCTACTCTTGTCCTTAACTTTACCACCATTCTAAAAGCTTTTTGCCATCATGTTGCACAGTTGCACACTTCCTTGCCCTCTTTCTTTGTTTTATCAGTGCTCCACAATCCAAAATCCTCATTCTCTAATATTTCCTCCTTCTATGTCTAACCCCATTGTCTTAGTGCCTTATAGTTTGATTGGTAATGGGTATTTCATAAGTGACCTTGTATTGTACTCACTCTTATATTTACACTAGAGGCCCAGTGCATGAATTCGTGCATGAGGGGGGGGGGTATGGCTGGCCTGCCTAAATCGGGCTGATCAGGCTGGGTTGGCTGGTGGGAGGGGCCGGGGGCAGTTTGCAGGCCGGCCCTGCCCCTGATCGGGATGGGGTAGCTGACCAGGGGCAGGTCCAGCTTGGCGGAGGGGCTGTAAGCTGTTGGCTGGCCAACCTTGTCCCCTGGTGGAACTCCAGGTCAAGGGGACAATTTACATATTAGCCTTTTTATTATATAAAATTTGGAAAGCAGATGTGCACAGTAGAAATCAGAAAAGGAGTGTTTTTTAAATATTTAAGTTATTAACATTTTGCCATTTTAATGTACATTTTTACTATTTTAGGTTTACAATTGAGTGATATCAAGTACGCTTACATAGCTGATCAAGAAGCACAACTATCTTATCTCTAGAACTCTATTCATCTTGATAAACTGAAAATTTCTACTCCTTAAACAGTAACACTTGATTCCCCCTATCCCTCCAGGCCCCGGCAACTACCCCTTGAGTTCTCATTCTATGAATTTCACTATTTCAGATGCCTCATGAAAGTGGACTAGTGCACTATTGGTCATATTGTAACTTATTGCATCTAGTATTATATCCTAGTATAATGTTCACCCATGTTGCAGCATGGGTCAGAATTTCTTTCCTTTTTAAGCCTAATATTCCAGTGTATGTATATACCACATTTTGTTTATCCATTCATCTGTTGATGGGCATTTGTGTTTCTTCCAACTTTTGGTGGAAAAATGTATATACATATATCAACACTTAGGGTATAAAATTATTTTTAGAAATTTATACTGGATAATTTGAAGAACTATGGTCTAGGCTGCTTTATTACAAGCAGGTTGAAAGGAACAGAAGAAGAGAGTGATAACTAGCCATGTATGAAGTTTCCATTTCCTGTAGATTCACAAAAGCCTGGAAGAGTTTGACACCTTTGCTACAGTGCATTGCTCGAGTCAAGTGTCTACTACTTGGTCTAAAAGGAATTGTCAAGACACAGCCTAGTGGTCTGCCCCTGAATTGCAGTTTGTGTCCTTGTTTTTTCTTCTCTTTTTTTGTGTGTGAAAAAGCCAAACCTGCAATTATTTAATTCTTTGTTGTTAGTTCCTTTTGCATAAATGAAGAACCTGTTAACATACTGTCTTAAGATAATTCAAAGGCTGAAGAATAATTTTTCTACCCTCTAAGCTTTCTCTCAAATGTTCTCTGAAAATAATTAGTGGTGAATAAAACCAAGAAACAGGTTGGTCCCCAGCTGGTGGCTGGATTGACCCCGTGTTCTTCGGTGGCGTAGGCACACATGGCATTCAGGGATGTGGCTGTGGATTTCACCCAGGAAGAGTGGATGCTGCTGAGCCCTGCTCAGAGGTCCCTGTACAGGGAGGTGATGCTGGAACACTACAGCAACCTGGTCTCACTGGGAATTCCATTTTCTAAACCAAAGTTCATCACCCAGCTGGAGCAAGGGAAGGAAACCTGGAGAGAGGAGAGAAAATGCCCACCAGCCACTTGTCCAGGAAAACCAAAGCCAGAGCTCCACCTCTGTGCTTTCTGCCCTCCGGGTTTCTCTAGTCAGAAGTTCCATGTGCAGCACATGCTGTGTAGTAATCCCCCCTCGTTCTTCCCATGCTTGTGTGCAGAAAATCACATGTAGCCGGGGGATCTGTGCCAGGGGGGCCAGAAAAAGCAGCAACAAACCTCTGATCCAAGTTGCTGGAGTGATAAAGCAGAAGGTCAAGAAAGAAAAGGCCTTAAGCCTTCATTTGGAAAGACAAAGAAAAAAGCGTTAACAGCATTATCCAAGCCACCCCAAAGGCAGTCAGTCAGCTCTAGGAATGGCATCAGAGGGGTGGAAACAGAGGCCACCGCTGCTCAGGCGGAGAATTCTGAGGAAACAGACAAATTATTGAAGAGGATAGAAGTCTTAGGATTTGGAACAGTCAATTGTGGAGAATGTGGACTGGGCTTCAGCAAGATGACAAACCTGCTTAGTCACCAGAGGATACACTCAGGGGAGAAGCCATATGTGTGTGGGGTGTGTGAGAAGGGCTTTAATCTAAAGAAAAGCCTTGCCAGGCACCAGAAGGCACACTCGGGGGAGAAGCCTGTTGTGTGCAGAGAGTGTGGATGAGGATTTAACTGGAGGTCAACACTCATCATACATGAGAGGGCACACTCAGGTGAAAAGCCTTACATGTGCAGTGAATGTGGGCGAGGCTTTAGTCAGAAGTCAAACCTCATCATACACCAGAGGACACACTCGGGGGAGAAGCCCTATGTGTGCTGGGAGTGTGGGAAAGGCTTTAGCCAGAAGTCAGCTGTCGTTAGACACCAGAGGACACACTTAGAGGAGAAGACCACCGTGTGCAGTGATTGCGGACTAGGCTTCAGTGATAGGTCACACCTCATCTCACACCAGAGGACATACTCAGGGGAGAAACCTTATGTCTGCAAGGAATGTGGGTGCTGCTTTAGGCAGAGGATGACCCTTGTCAACCACCAGAGGACACACTCAAAGGAAAAGCCTTATGTGTGTGGAGTGTGTGAGCACAGCTTTAGCCAGAATTCAACCCTCATCTCACATAGGCGGACGCACAACGGGGAGAAGCCTTATGTGTGTGGGGTTTGTGGGCGAGGCTTTAGCCTGAAGTCACACCTCAACAGACACCAGAACATACACTCAGGGGATAAGCCCATCATGTGCAAGGATTGTGGGCGAGGCTTCAGCCAGCAATCAAATCTCATCAGACACCAGAGGACACACTCAGGGAAAAAGCCATATGTGTGCAGAGAGTGTGGGCGGAGCTTTAGTCACCAGGCAGGTCTCATCAGGCACAAGAGGAAGCACTCGAGGGAGAAGCCTTACATGTGCAAGCAGTGCGGACTAGGCTTTAGCAAAAAGTCAGCTTTAATCACCCATAAATGGGCACATTCAAAAGAGAAGCCCTGTGTATGCAGAGTATGTGGCCAAGGCTTTATCCAAAAGTCATACCTCATCTTACATCAGATGACACACCAGGAGGAGAAGCCTTAGGTGTGCAAGACATGTGGGTGAGGCTCACCTCAGCAGACACAGGAGAATGAAATCTCTCCACCACAAGCTGCCACTCCAGACTGACAGACCTATTGAGCAATCTTCCGACCTGTTACACTCTCTTTAAGAGTGAAAGTGCTGGTGAGGACTAAATACTCAACATTTTTACACTTTGATGAAATGGGATAGAAAAATGCATTCCATAAGTGGTCAAAGGACATTTGGCTTCATTTACTTTCTTCACACTAAGTCTTCATGTTTTGTGGCCCTCTATTCTAATAAACGTTGCTTCTTTACAACTCTCTAAAAAAACACAAAAAACGCCCAAGAAACAGATTTTTGCTATCAGAGGAAACTGTATTAAAAACTGCTTTCTAAGCAATTGGGAACTTTGTCTCATTATTTGTTAAATGGAAGAGTTATATTTTTTAAAATATCTTGTCATGACAATTTATCAATAATGTATACAAAGAGATTGATAATCAACAGTTGATCAATTAATGAGAGTAATCTCGGTAGGTACAGAAAAAGCATTTGACAAATCCAGCCTCTGTTCCCCATTACAAATTCCAAGTGAATCTGGAATCTAAGGAAATTTCTCCAACTTCATAAAAGGCCTCTACAAAAAACCTATATCAAATGTCATACTTGATGGTGAAAGTCTGAATGCTTCCCACTAAGTTTAAGAATTTTGGCTCATACCTCTTGTATTTAATATTGTACTAGCTCTTTTAGCCGGTGCAATAAGGCAAGAGAAAACAATAAAAGACATACAATTTGAAAAGGGTGCAGCAAACCTATCTTAGTTCACAGACATCATAATTGTCCAGTAGAAAATCTAATGGTATCTACAAACATGCTACTAAAACAAACAAGTTAAACAAAGTCAAATGTACACCTATCATATGATCTAGTCATTCTACACTCAGGTATTGACCACAGTGAAATGAAAGCATATGTTTAAAAATAATCGTATACACAAATGTTCATAGTAGATTTATTTGTAACAACCCCAAATAGTGGCTAATGAAAATGTAAATCAATAGGTGAATAAACAAACAAATTGTTTTATCTTTATACTAGAGGCCCAGTGCATGAAATTTGTGCACCAGGGGAGGGGGTGCACCCTCAGCCTGGCCTACACCCTCTCGCAATCTGGGAACCCTTGGGCAGGTAGGCAGGCGGAGTGGTTAGGGGCGATCAGGCATGCAGACTCCCTCCTCCTAAGAGTGGATTCTGTGAGGAATGAGGCTCCCTTCTCCCTCTTGTCATGGTCCAGTTTGAAGGCAGGCCACTCCCCCGAAAGCACAAGACCCAGAATTCTGAAGCACCTTCGCGGCCAGGGGCCCATAGAGCCTTCTTACCTCCGTGCCTCGGTGGCCCAGAGTTAAAGACACTTCTCACCACCAATGCACCTCGAAGGCCCCGGGCTCACAGGCCATTCTCACCACTGCCATGTCCCAGATGCCCAGAGCCCACAGACCCTTCCCACCTGCGTGCCTCTTTGGCCAAGAGCCCAATGTTCAATCATCTGTCCTGGTCGTGATGGCCCTAGGCTATTATTAGTGTAGATGATGGAATACCTATTACTCAGCAACAAAATGGAATAAAACATTGCTACTCATGAGACCATGGAAGAATTTCAAAATAATTATGCTGAGAGAAAGAAGCCAGGCAAAAGAGTACAAATAATTCCATTTATACAAAATTATAAAATATGCAAACTAAAATGTGACAGAGCTGCGGCCTGAAAACAGGAATAGGTAGTGGGAGCAAGGTTGCAGGAAGGATTACAAAGAGACATGGGGAAACTTTGGGGGAGATGCGTATGTACATTATCTTGATTGTGGTAATGGATCCACAAGTATCTAGAAAGGAATCCTATCTAATAAAAGGCTAATATGCAAATTGACTGAACAGTGGAAAAAACGGTTGCTATGATGCACACTGACCACCAGGGGGCAGATACTCAATGCAGGAGCTACCTCCTGGTGGTCAGTGTGCTCCCACAGGGGGAGCGCTGCTCAGCCAGAAGCCAGGCTCCCACACTGGGAGTGGGCCTAAGACATCAGTCAGACATCCCCCAAGGGCTCCTAGACTGCAAGAGGGCACAGGCTGGGCTGAGGACCCCCACCCCAAGTGCATGAATTTCGTGCACCAGGCCTCTAGTAATCTTATAAAATTGTTTACATTAAATAGGTGCAATTTGTTTTTATGAAAATCATGCATTTAAAAAGCCATTAAAATAAAAATGTAACAACTATCTCCCCTTAATGTTGTTTGTTTTCTTGTGTGATACAAAATGCAAAATAAATCTCCTATAGGTTCTCATTTGCTTTAAAATATGTTTTTTTTAAAAGTATACATAACAACTTTCTATACCCATGTGCTGTGCACTTTACTTTCAACCCAACATCTTCTCAACTTATTTTGTTTTTCTCCTTGTATATCAGAATAGAAGTTTGTGGCTGCTTTTTCAAATTCCTGTCAATAATTTTGTGGCAGGTTCTGACATTATATCTTAGAAGGTGGAGAAGAATTTATGTATCTGGGTCTGAATTTCTTTTTTTTTAATTTTATTTTTTATTTTTTTAATATATTTTTTATTGATTAAGATATTACATATGTGTCCTTATCCCCATGTTACCCCCTACCCCCCCACCCCCCGCTCATGCCCTCACCCCCCGTTGTCTGTGTCCATTGGTTAGGCCTATATGCTTGCATATAAGTCCTTTGGTTGATCTTTCCCCCTTACACCCACCCTCCCCTACCTTCCCTCCAAGGCCCGACAATCCAATCAATGCCTCTCCATCTCTGGATCAGTCCTTGTTCATCAGTTTATGTTGTATATTATATTCCACAAATGAGTGAGATCATGTGGTATTTATCCTTCTCTGACTGGCTTATTTCACTTAGCATAATGCTCTCCAGTTCCATCCATGCTGTGGCAAATGGTAAGAGTTCCTTTTTCTTCTTCCTCTTCTTAAAGAATACCTTTCAGCATTTCATATAATGCTGGTTTGGTGATGATGAACTCCTTTAGCTTTTTCTTATCTATGAAGCTCTTTTTCTGACCTTCAATTCTGAATGATAGCTTTGCTGGATAAAGTCATCTTGGTTGTAGGTTCTTGCTATTCATCACTTTGAATATTTCTTGCCAGTCTCTTCTGGCCTGCATGGTTTCTGTTGAGAAATCAGCTGACAGTCGTATGGGTACTCCCTTGTAGGTAACTGACTTTTTTTCTCTTGCTGCTTTTAAGATTCTCTCTTTGTCTTTTGCTCTTGGCATTTTAATTATGATGTGTCTTGGTGTGGTCCTCTTTGGATTCCTTTTGTTTGGGGTTCTCTGAGCTTACTGGACTTGGAAGTCTATTTCTTTCACCAGGTAGGAGAAGTTTTCTGTCATTATTTCTTCAAATAGGTTTTCAACATCTTCCCCTCTCTCTTCTTCTGGCACCCCTATAATTCTGATGTTGGTACTCTTGAAGTTGTTCCAGAGGCTCCTTACACTATCTTCATATTTTTGGATTCTTTTTTCTTTTTGCTTCTTCGGTTGGGTATTTTTTGTTTCTTCGTATTTCAAATCTTTGATTTGATTCTTGGGATCCTCTTGTCTGCTGTTGGATCTCTGTATATTATTCTTTATTTCAGTCAGTGTATGCTTAATTTCTAGTTGGTCTTTTTTCATATCCTCCAGGGTCTCACTAAATTTATCGGCGGTTTCCATTAAATTCTTGAAAAACCTTATAAACGTGGTTTTGAACTCTATATCCAGTCTTTTGCTTTCCTCCATTTCTGTCATTTGTGACCTGTTTCTTTGTCTCCGCATTTTTTATGCTTCCCTGTGTTGGTAGAGTGGTTTTGTGTTCTAGGTGTACTGTAGGGCCCAGTGGCTCAGCCTTCCCAGCTACCTGAGGTGGACACTCTTGGTGCAACCCCTTATGGGCTTTGTGCAGTCTTGTTATAGTTATGCCTTGATTGTTGTAGGTATCACTGGGAGGAATTGACCTCCAGGCCAATTGGCAGTGAGAATCAGCTGTGTCTGCAGTGGGAGAACTTCTGTGCTGAAGACACCCTTCTGGGGCAAGACTTGCTTCAGTGGGGCTTTGGTGCTCACTGAGTCTGCCCCCTGAGTGTGTCCCTTATGGATCTGAGGAGTTGTAATCTGGATGGTCCCACTCTGACCACTGGGTACACTGGCTTTTGGATCTAAGGAGGTGCTAATTTAGTCTCTGCCTGAGGTTATCCAGCAGGAGCTACGAAAAGATCTGCAGATTCCCCTTCCTTTTTTGGAGTTTGGAGGTGTCCATATGAGGCCCAGCTGTGAAGCAATGCAAGCTTCTGTGGGGCCTTGGGCCTTCTCTTGGAAGTTCTGGGTCTGTCTGGCCCAGCTGTAATTTGTTAGGTAATTTTCAGGTTCCAAAGGGCCAGGGTATTCATATGCAAAAGCCTCTGCCGCAGCCTGAGTGGGGCGGGGTCTCAAGGGATCAACAGGGCGGAGCAAGCAGCTATGGCTGATCCTTGGCCCTGCCCTAGGGGCCGCGTGTCTCGGTGTCCTGGTAATTTAATTGCTGCAAGCACCTCTGAGGGAAAGCTGCCCTCAAGTTCCGAGTTCTGCCTGCTGCCAGACAGTCCAGTTTCTCCCCGTATGAGTCCTGGGTCCCCAGAGACTTCCCGGAACTGGAGTTCAGAGCAGTCGGGAGCTTGTGACTCCCTCTGGATTCAAAAAGACCGCCGCATCCTCAGGTACCAGCCCCTTTCCGCGCGCGCCCGCTCGAGCCTCCGTACCTTTGCACTTTACTTCCGCAGCTCCTGAGTCTCAGAGTGCTTTTCTCTTTCCTTTTAGAAGGAAAGTTGTAGAATTTCCACTCAGCCAGCCTTCCTGTAGTTCTGGATGATGTCCGTTTTGTCTTTTTGTTGTATTTTTGAAGTTGTTGTAGGAGGCCGCAATTTCGGTGTTTACCTATGCGGCCATCTTGGTTTCTCTCTCTGAATTTCTTTTTAAAAATTGATCAATGATTGATGTGTGTGTGTTTGTGTGTGTGTGTGTGTGTGTGTGTGTGTGAGAGAGAGAGAGAGAGAGAGTGAGAGATCAATTTGATTTTCCACTAATTTATGCATTCATTGGTTAATCCTTGTATGTGCCTTGACAAGGATGGGATCTGCAACCATATTTCATTAGGAGGGTGCTCTAACCAACTGATTACCAGGCAGGGTTGGGCCTGAATTGCTTAAGTCCACATCTGGGAGACTGGTCACATGTTCACTCAGACGACTCATCAAGTCTCTTGATCTGAATCTGTGTAGAGAGAATTCCAGGAAACAGCTTGAACTAAGCTTCCATCTACATGTCTACAGATAAAAGTTTGCATGGCCTTGCAGAAAGATGTGGTTTTCTCTAGAACTTTATCCTAATAACCCTCAGAGGTTTTTTGTTTTGTTTTATAAAATGAATGGTCATAAATAGAGAACTAAAACAGCGCTTGCTTTTGCTGCTATCAAAATAAAAATGACTAGTTTATTTATTTGTTTAAAATATGTTTTTATTGATTTCAGAGAGAGGAAGAGAGAAGGAGAAGTACAAACATCTATGAAGGAAAAATATTGATTTACTGCCTACTGCATGCCTCCTACTGGGGATGGAGCCCAAAACTTGGGCATGTGTCCTGACTGGGGATTGAACCTCCTGGTGCATGGGGCAAGGCTCAACCAACTGAGCCACACTGGCCGGGCAAAAATGACTAGTTTTAAAAAACTCGTGTAGTCATAGGTACATTACCCCATGCTGATCCCAGAGCTTTTTCTCTGTCTTTGAGAACCACTTTGGTCTAGGACAGTTACCACAAATGAAATCTTATAAATAGGTATCAGACTGGCTGTAGCAAAACCACCCACGGGAGCTTTAAAATGTTCATATTAGTGGCTTTCAGTCCTGGAAACGTTTCATGAAGTTATTGTGGAGATCCCAGAATCTGCCATTTAAAATCACTCACACATTGATTGTATTATCAGCTGTTGGATGAATATCAGCTGGTATATCTCCCATAATTTGATAGCTGATGAAGAAGAGAGTTCTAACTTATGTTCCAGGCTATTGATACAAATCCTCAGCTCCTGGTCTACCTGTAGGGGGACATTATTTGATTAAAGTTATGTCCACAAAATGTGGCAGATAGTTGGTAATAGAAAGCATTTTTAAAAATTTATTTTATTTTTTATTGTTGAGAGTATTACAGATGTCCTCCAATCCCCACCCTCCTTAGTCCCCCTCCTCTAAGCCCCCGCCTCAGCCCAGGCTTCCCCACACTATTGTCTGTGTCTGTTCGTTATGCATAGATGTACAAAAGTTCTTCGGTTAACCTCTTCCATCCATCTGCCCCTCAAAACCTCTCAGAGATACGTCAGCCTGTTCCATGAATCCAAGCTTCCGGCTTGTTTTGTTAGTCAGTTTGTTATGCTCATTAGACTCCACAAATAAGTGAGATCATGTGATATTAGTCTTTCTCTGACTGGCTTATTTCATTCAGCATAATATTCTCCAGGTCCATCCATGCTGTCACAAAGGGTAAAAAATCCTTTTTTTATAGCCCCATAGTATTCCATGGTGCAAATGTATCACAACTTTTTATCCACTGATCCACTGATGGGCACTTGGGCTGTTTCTAGATTTTAGCCATTGTAAATTATGCTGCTATGAACAAAGGGGTGCATATATTCTTTCTGATTGATGTTTCTGGTTTCTTAGATTATATTCCCAGAAGTGGGATCCCTGGTCAAATGGCAGTTCCATTTTTAATTTTTTGAGGAAACTCCATACTGTTTTCCACAGTGGCTGGACCAGTCTGCATTCCCACCAGCAGTGCACTAGGGTTCCCTTTTTACTCCATCCTCATCAGCACTTGTTGTTTGTTGATTTATTGATGGTAGCCATTCTGGCAGGTGTGAGGTAATACCTCATAGTAGTTTTAATTTACATCTCTCTGCTGACTAGTGACTTTGAGCATTTTTTTTTTCAATATGTCTATTGGTCGTCTGTATGTCTTCTTTGAAGAAGTATGTATTCAGGTCTGTTGCACATTTTTTAATTGGATTGTTTGTCTTTTGTTATGTTGTATGATTTCAAAATTGGAGGGATCACAATTCTGGATATCAAATTATAATACAAAGCTTTTGTAATCAAAACAGCCTGGTACTGGCACTAGAACAGGCATATAAACCAATGGAACAGAACAGGGACCCCAGAAATAGACCCACACCAATATGATCAATTAATATTTCACAAAGGAGGCAAGAGAACACATAATAAAGACAGTCTCCTCAATAAACGGTGTTGCAAAAATTGGACAGGTCCATGCAAAAAATGAAAATAGGTCACCAACTTATACACAAGAATAAACTCAAACTGGATAAAAGACTTAAATGTAAAACACAGAACTATAACAATCCTAGAAGAAAACAGAGGGAGTAAAACTGCAGACATCTCACATAGCAGAAATTTTGTCGATGCATTTCCTAGGGTAAGAGAAACAAAGGGAAAAATAAATAAACGGGGCTACATCAAGTTAAAAAGCTTCTGCACAGCAAAAGAAACCACCCTCAAAATGCAAAGGGAACCCAGTGTAGGGGAAAACATATTCACCAAGGTTACACCTGATAAGGGGTTAATTTCCAAAGTAGAAAGCCTTTTTTATGCTAGATCTGCATTAAGACTATAGGGTTTGTACTTCTGGCCTGACTCACATTGCTTAGTTATCTTATTTTGGAATGAACAAAACAGTAGGAGATTAAGATATTGATCTGAGATCACTCTTTATTGATGATCTAACTTCAATTATGATGTTTCTTCTGTCTAGGATTCATACTTAAAAAATGATTCTGAAATTCATTTGATTTTTTCTCCTGAAATTTTTTATTAAAAAGAAAACATATCTTACAATTGTTTATATTTTAAGACTGAGGAAATATTGTATGTGATGTAGTAGTGAATTTTCAATGAAAGACTGCTTATTTCAGTTCAATTTAGCAAATATTTAGTAGGCACTTAATAAATGTCAGTCATTGTTCTATATTGGGGTACAGTACTGAAAAGTGAAGACTCACTCAATAAAGACTTTGTATTACTTCCTCTGATTTCAACCCCAAATCCTTTCTGATTCAGTGGATTCTAGGCAGGCCCACAACAGGTACTTGAGAATATATAGCACTGTATTAAAATGCTCAAAAAAAAATTGCTATCTTCCAACTGCAGGAATACCCTGCATGCGCTGTTAAAGTACTTGCATGTCAGGTATTGTCTTAAGAACAACAACAAAAAAGACCTGAGAGCTTCGGATAGTCACTGTTTAGATTTCTAAACGCAGCTGAGAACTGACATGTGCCTCAGTGTCACAGATGAGAACCTTGGTATTTGGGTGGTAACCTAAGAAACATTGCAATCCCTGTCCGCCAGGGGGTGCAGCTTCCCAACACAAACACATTTCCTGTGTGAAATACAGGCTCACCAGTATATTTATCATTTCACTGTGACTTCAGCATTTCTTCATGTTAAGAGTCAAGAACATTATTTAGATGATGCTGTAGAGATGAACTCTTCTCTGGGCTTAGTGGCTGTGGTGCTCTTAGTGCTTGGTAAGTAACACACCTCTTAAAATATGGAATATTTCTTCTATTATGTCAGGAAATACTTTAACTTTAATTTTATTGAAGAGCTCCATGCCCAAGGTGACAGAGTTCTCTTTTATTTTTCCTCAGGACGAATCCATGGAGACTCGGTGACCCAGACAAAAGGCCAAGTGACCCTCTCAGAAGGGGCTCCCCTGACTGTGAATTGTTCCTATGAGACCGTACCTCTATTCTTTTCTGGTATGTTCAGTATCCTGGAGAAGGTCCACAGCTCCTCCTGAAAGCCACAAGGGTCAACGAGAAGGGAAGCAGCAAAGGATTTGTAGCCACATACCAAAAACAACCAAATGCCTTCCACTTGGAGAAAGCCTCAGTCCACCAGTCAGATTCTGCAATGTACTACTGTGCACTGGGTGACACAGTGACAGACACTGCAGGGGGAGCTGAGCACAAACTCTGAACAAGGAGCCTGGCTGCTGAGTGTCTGTGACTGTTCGATCCACTGTGGATTTTATTATAAAATATCAAATTTAAAGTACATTTAATAAAAATTTCCAATATTGTATGCACATTAATAGAGTTGTTTGGATAATTAGACTTCCACATGTACAGGGACATCTAAGACAAAGGAAGGCTTTCATTTAGGAAATAATGCACTAAAACCTGGAAATGAAAATTATTTAAATGTTTAATATATATTATACGTATTGATATGGCTCTACATTTCTTTTTATGATACAGTTAATATAATAGGATATTAAAAAAATGGCCCTCCTAATAAGTAAGTGTGAGGTTTATAAGCAAGACAGTTAAAACCTGCCTTGATTCAACTTTTTACTAAGTCTTTGAGCACAAAATTATTACACAGTTTTTTAAAATATGTTTTTTATTGATTTCAGAGAGGAAGGGAGAAGGAGAGAGAGCTAGAAACATCAATGATGAAAGAGAATCTTTGATCAGCTGCCTCCTGCACACCCCCTACCGGGGATCAAGCCCACAACCCGGGCATGTGTCTTTGACCAGAATAGAACCTGAGACCTTTCAGTCCACAGGCCGACACTTTATCCACTGAGCCAAACCAGCTAGGGGCTACACACAGTTTTGATGATGAGCATTTTCTATCTTCTTTTAATATGTTTTTAGAGGGTTTAGAAAGCGTTCATAAAAGATTGTGAATTGTAAAAGAATGAAGGTTGAGGGACACCTGATAAAAATGTAAAAGTTGTTATTAACAGTTGGCTTCCTTATGCTCTGCTATATAAGGTATAGAATTATCTTAGTTTTAGTTTCATCCCTTTCTGTAAACCTTAGTTTCTCCTTAATGCTTCATCTCTGCCAGTTTTCCTTTTTTTCTTCCTATCTGAATATTAATTTTTAAACTTCCGTCTCTTTTCTTAGATCCTACCTTGTAGGAGTTAACTTAGTTCCCTAACTTGGTGTTCTCTGGGAGCCCCCTAGACTGTCCCTTCAGCAGCATTGACCTTCTTTTGGGGTATCTCTTTGGTGGGTGTGGTGGATTCAGTGGGTGGGTGGGTGGAGCTTCAGTCTTTGTGCTCAGGGCAGCAGGATGAGTCAGATCCTATGTGCTCAGCTTTCTTGGTTGTTTTCTTTTAGGATTTTCTCTTATATGACATGTAGCAAGATTTAAAAATTTTGATTCAATCAAATAATTGCGTTTTATATGTGTTTTGATTACTGATATATTTGGACTTATTTCTAATATTTTGCTTTTGCTGCACATGCTCTTGGTGTTTTCTTTTTTAACTGTCTTCTGTCGCATTGAAAATTTTTTTTCTCTCTGCTGCTTTGAAAAATGTGACATATTTTCTCTCCAGTATCATTAAATTATTTGTGTGTGTGTGTGTGTGTGTGTGTGTGTGTGTGTGTGTGTTATTCTTTAATATTTCCCCCTGCTATATCACACTCCTTGTCCTTCAGAGGACTTTTTCTCTTGCTGACTTACTATAGAATGACCTCAGTTGCTGGTGAATAAATGACCTACTAGCGGCATTATAGGACAATAATTTCAGATAAAGTTTATCAATATCAAATCAGCTGATAAATTATAGTTCCAATGCAAATTAAGAAGAATAGAATAGAAAAACATCCCACATGATAATCAGAACAGTATTCATCCCATTCTCCATCAGAGCCTTTGCCCCTTATCTTCCCTCTGCCTGGAGTGATTTTCACCTACTATTCTCATAGACTGTTCCTTCACTCTTCCTAGTCTTTGCTTCTAGAGAAACATGTGTGCATGTGAATGAAGACAAATGTTCAAAAAGGTTTGTTGTAGTGTTGTATTTTATAGATAAAAACCCAACATATTAACTGTTTATTCATAGGAGAAGAACTATGTAGACAGTAGTATAGCCATAGTATGGGATATAATTCAGCAGAAGGACCTATGTGTGTTAACATAAGACTGAAACTTATTATTGAGGTTATAAAACTAGTTACAGAAAGGTATGCACAATATGTCTATTTGCATTATGATAAAGTATAAATTAAATACTATACTATATATTTTCTATTGATTTAAACCTATAGTACAAAACCCCCAAACCATCTACTGCAAATTGATCAGGATCAAGAAAGATTTAGAGGAATAAGTGATGGAAGAGTGAGAATTTGGAGTGATATTCAAAGGGGATTTTAGTCTATATGTAATGTTTTATTACTTTTAATAATTCATATTCATGAATTCCTCTTATTGTTGAAATTAATAGTCATTGCTCTTATAAAAGTTTATTCATATTCTTTATTCTTCTCACCAATAAAGGAGAAAAGAAGAAAATAACATCTTCAGATTTTGATCAAACACCCCAAGTATAAGCAGTTTTCTTCCTCTGGGATCATATAAGTTTTAGTTTTCACTCCTCTTAGGCTCCTACTCTGGTTGTATTATAGTTATGTATTTTTTTTGTCTTCCCTAGTAGCCTGTAAATGAGTATGTCTCTTTTGTATATTCTTAAGACTTAGTGAATTACCTCATTTACACTAAAACTTCAATAAATTTTTATGGATTTACTGCAATCAAAGGTAAATAAATCAAATAAACAGCACAAGATGAGATTTATCAAATTATTTTAAGATAATTATTTTCATGAAATGACACTTTAAAAGTAGAATTTGGCTCCTTTTTATTCCATTTATTGGGGTAACATTGGTTAATAAGACCATGTAGGTGAATTTGTTCATTTTTAATCTCCATCCAGCCTTGGCAGTCTCTTTGTTTTCTGACAATCTGCATTTAGTTAACCAGTGAACAGAGGGAATGGGCTGGGGCTGTGTGACTGCTGAGTGAGCTGTTCT